>NC_053499.1:20697018-21364518 GCF_905171775.1 Rana temporaria | reverse complement strand
TATCCACCGTATTATTTTCAGTGAAGTAATGATTAATCTTGGAATTAAGCATTTCCACATTGCTAGCTTCATTAAGCAGGGAGTTATCTAGTCTCCAAATTCTAGGGACATTAGGTTTATATTTAAAGGCTAAAGTAATTGTTATAGGGTTGTGGTCAGATATAATCATTGGTTCCATTGCGGCGTCTATAAGGATATCCAAATCTTTTTGAGATATTAGGAAATAGTCAAGCCTAGAGTACGTATTGTGGGAGGGAGAATAAAAGGTATAGTCTTTTGAATTTGGGTGCAATGTGCGCCATGTATCGTGTAAGGATAATCGATGTATTGAGTTCTTAATTATACGTAGAGTCTTGTACATGATTTTTGAAGATCCTGAAGATGTGTCTAATAGGGGATTAAGTTAAAATCACCCCCTACTATCAGTGTGGCAGTTGCGAAAGATTCTAAAAGCTGTAATGTGTCCGTGAAAAATGGAGCATGTAATCTATTAGGAGCATAAATATTGGCTAGTGTGATGGGTTTGTTGTATAGTGTGCCCTTAAGGAATAAGAATCTGCCATCAGTATCCGTCTTGGTATCCAATAATTGAAAAGGACAACATTTAGAAATCAAGACAGACACTCCCTTAGTTTTGGAGTTGCATGGAAAATATGTGGAAATTTTTTATCTTTCAAAGATGGGCAATTATCCGTTTTAAAATGCGTCTCCTGTAAAAATACAATGTCAGCTTTTGATTTCCTCAATAATAATAACAATAATTTTGATCTCTTTTCGGGAATATTAAGACCTTTTACATTCAGGGAATATAGTTTAATCTTCTGTTGCATTGCCAAAATATTACTGTCTGAAAGTGCCATTTTCAAAGGTTAAAACTACAGAATGTTTTGCATACAATGTTACAAAAAGAAACCATATCAACAGGAGCATTCAGTATGCTTAACAAGTGCTTCCCCTAGAGCAAAGGGAGTGTTGTGTTGTGTACTCTATTTTGTACACAGTGTAACATTATAATGCAAAGTTATAGATCACAGGAGAGAAAAATACAGAGAAGTAGGTAAACTCAATACTTATGATCTATTTCCTCATTGCACCTCGGGAAGAAAAAAAAAAAAATAGAAAAAACTTTTCAAGAGAGACAGAATGACTTCAATATTCACGTCTTGATTTCCTATATCTTGAAGAGCTGGATGATTGAAGATCAGGGTGAAGATCAGTAGCAGAAGTTGGATGTTTGTCTCCCGACTGTGAGCGACGTCTTCAGAATCTAGTCGGGGCCGTTTCCATAGCATCTTCTTGTGAATGGTCCTTCTTGTTGGATTTGAAGCGGAAGTCCGCATACCAATTAGGCACTTCTATGTAAGGAATACCCATCCTCGGGCACTCGCAATAGTGCTGAATGACCCTGGTTAATGGCCAATAACCCAAAAGGGAATTCCCAGCGATAAATGATAATTTTATCTCGCAAAGCATCAAGTAGAGGTCTTATATCCCTCCTGTGTTGAAGAGTAATATTGGATAAGTCCTGATATATTTGAATTATAGCGCTCTCATACACGCATTTGGACCGCAGTTTAGCATTCCTCAGGATATCTTCTTTTAGCTGGAAATCGCAGATGCAACATATAACATCTCTAGGTGGGTCAGTTGATTTGCCCTTGGGTCTCAATTCTCTGTGGATGCGCTCCATTTTGATAGCCGACAGGGGGGGGGGGCGACCCAAAAGGTTATTAAAAATGTTAATGATTACAGGGGAAAGCTGATCATTGTCCACAGTTTCAGGTAAGCCCCGGACCCTCAAATTATGGCGTCTACTGCAGTTCTCTAAGTCCTCCACCTGACCGTAGAGGTCCCTTAGGTGGATGGTATGAGTGTCCACTTTGCGGTTCATATGGCGCAGCACAGCGCTCTGTTGCGCAGTTGTTTTTTCCACTTCAATGACTCGCGCTGTAACTGCGCGTACATCTATGCCCAATTCAGCAATTGCAGCTGTTAGAGTATTTTTGATGTCAGCTGCTACCGAGTGTAGATCGCTCAGGCTAGGTCCTTGCGTTAAATCGGTTGTATCCCGGTCAGTACCATGGGGCGGTATACTGTCATTGGAAGTCTGCTGAAATGATGCGCTCAGCGGGTTCTCCATTATGTCAGCCTATGTGTCTTAGGAGCAACACCGTTAACGACCGTAACACATCCAATTTTCACAGGAAGAAAGGGAAACTAGCACTGTATGTGCTCGGATATATATGAATCTCCGCTACGGTTTTTTGGGCAGGTGACACAGCTTACCGGCGTTCTTTATAGAAATAAAGGTCTGCAGCGGCGGGAGCTTCCCAATCAAGCGGCCATCTTCAAGTTTGGCTAGACCACACCCCCCTTATGGTTTTTCTTAATTCACTTTTATTCATAGATAAAAATTAACCATCGTAAACACTGTGGTTCTCATTTATCAAAGTGCCTTTAAGTTTTACTTTCAGAATCTCTGAACTGTCTTGATGCATGCTCTTCAAAACGGCAAAGACGGTGGTATGGTAAACACTGGACCGTGTTAATAAAAACTATTATATTGTCCCAGATTTAAATGTATATTTTCCATTTGAACAGTGGCTCAGTGGTGGTCACTTATGCCTTTCAGCAGCAGGGTCCTTGGTTTGAATTCCAACCAGGACACTATCCGCATAGAGTTTGCATATCCCCCTCCTGCGCTTGCCTAGGTTTCCTCCCACACTCCAAAGACATGCTCATAGGTTAATGGGCACCGGTATAAAATTGGCCCTATTATGTGTATGCATGCGCCATAGGGACCTTAGAGAGATTAAGCACCTTGTGGTTGCTGCACAGTAGTTTGACATTTAGGAGGTTTAAACAGGCGGTGAGGAGGCGATACAATGCCTTCTCACCGCCTGTCAAATGCTCTTTGAACGTGGATCGCTCTTCAGAAACCACCCTTTCAAACATGTGGACTTTTTGTCCATTTTTCATCTATTCGTTGACGGATGAAAAACCAACATCAATGCATCTCAATGGAAAAACTGATGATAATCCATTTACATCCACATCCGTCAATGTCTGTTTTTTTGGGAACGGACCAAAGCCCTATTTTTCTTCTGGTAAAAGAACGGATCGGATGAAAAACAGATGTAGACGGACAAACAGTCAGTTTTTGCATTAAAGAATGACCCCTGAGATTCAAAGTGATTAACCACTTCCCGCCCGGCCTATAGCAGAATGACGGGGTTCAGTTATCTTGACTGGGAGTCATATGACGTCCAGCAGGACAACAGCCACTGTGTGCCCGTGGGGGAGTGCATTGCAGTAATCAGTGGTGCGGCATGTCAGCCTGACACACCACTACACCTGACACACCGCTACACCGGTCTCGGTAAAGAGTCTCTGACGGAGGCTCTTTACCACGTGATCAGCCGTGTTCACAATGTAAACAGGAAGAGCCGTTGATCGGCTTTTCCTCACTCGCGTCTGACAGACGTGAGTAGAGGAGAGTTAATCAGCGGCTCTCCTGATGGGGGTCTGTTCTGATTGTTTATTAGTGCAGCACCCCCTTAGATGACCGCCCAGGACCACCAGGATGCCACCAGGACTACCAGGGATGGCCACCAGTTATGCCAATTAGTCCCCATGAACATTCGTGCTGGCAACCGCATTTGCTAATTGCATGAGGAGACTACTTCCAGCCAAGTTATACTGCACTTTACTGATCACCTCTATCAGTGTAAGTCTGTACAGTAAAACCTTTGTTTGAGAAGAACTTGGTTTGAGAGCGTTTTGCAAGACAAGCAACATTTTTAAACAACTTTTGATATACAAGCAATGTCTTGATATAAGAGTAGCGTCATGTTACAACAGAGTATAAAAGAGAAGAGAGGTGCCTCCAAGTGTAGCAATATGGTTACATTTAATGAAGGTACAACATTTAGCAGCATATTTCTACATTTAAAGGCGCCTCTCTTCTCTTTTATACTCTGGAGCTCCTCCTGGATTTTGCTTCTAATCCCCTTGTGGAGGCTTCCATTTGTGGATGGACAGTTTATGGTTAAACAACCTATCACATTGCTATAATCTTTTCATATGGACTATAAACTGAAGGACCTATGAAAAAATGGTTGTGGAACAAATGATTTGAGTTTCCATAATTTCAAATGGGAAAATTTGCTCTGCTATACAAGTGCTTTGGATTACAAATATGTTTCTGGAACTAATTATGCTCGCCATCCAAGGTTTTACAGTATATTGACCTGCAAAGCTGGTAAAATTACATCATAAACACCTTTGGTTATAACAACTCAAAACACAACATAGTTTTTTTTAAATTAAAAGGTTCACCTTTAAAAAAAAAAAAAAAAAAATATCTGTAAAGGTGAAAACTGTACACCCTCCCCTTCAGTCCTCGCTGTATTTACCTCCAGGGTTGCTTTTCTGTCAGTTGGTGCAGCGGTCAGGGGATTTGAAATTCCTGCTCTTCTCCCTCTTCTCGGTGCTGAGCTTCTGGGATAGACCAAATCTATTCACTGTGATGGTGCTGACCAATCATAATTTCTCTGGTCTGTCCCAGAAGTACTGCACGGAGAAGAGGGAGAACGACAGAGATTTCAATCCCCAGACTGCTGGACAGGAGTGCTCACAGCATGGCAGCCCTGGAGATAAGAGCAGTGTGTGTGTGTGTGTGTGTGTGGGGAGGGTGGGGTGTGTGTGTAGAGCGGGTAGTGTGTGGGTGTGTGTGTGTGTGTGTGTGTGTGTGTGGGGGGGGTGTTCAGTGTTCGTTCAACTTTACAACATTCCATCCAGGAATTTGTATCACTGCCTTACAGTAACACTTTCAACTCTTCTCATCATAACCCATCTTCTGTTCTTGGCACTTTTCCAACAATATCAGCCTGGTGCTTCCTCACTAATATCACACAGCTTCAAAACACTCGTGACCAGCCCTTTTTTCCACAAGGTACTGCAAGACAGTTCACAAGCAGACAACCGCCATATCAGAAGGATAGTCCAGAGCCTTCAAGATTCATTTTAAAATCAGGCTGTATGTTCAACATGGAGCAAACCTGTAAAAATATTGTAGAAGATAAATTACTGTCATGCGACAAAACCTTAGAGAAATGCAGTTCTATTCAACAAGACAAAGGGAAGACTTTTTGCTTATGAAAGATTAAGGGGTCTATTTCTAACAAATACGATGTGCGAATGTCTCAGGCACTCGCAATGATGAGATCCAATGATGAGTCTGTGCAATGCAACAGTGCGATGCAGAGTGCGGGGGGAGAGGGGGGCAGAGAGCCAAGGCATTGTGTATAAGGCACCAGTGTGATCCAAGTGGGGCAGAGAGCTGGAGCATTGTGTGTATAAGGCATGTAAAATTCATGTTAGTGGTCTGCTGGATTAAAAACTGGTCCGTGAGGTCCGAAAGGTTGGAAACCACTGCCCCAAATGGGGAGTAGGGATAAGCTCTGGCGTGTTTGCACACTCCACGTGCAGAGCCCGCCAGGAAGTCAGCACGGCGCTGCCCTAATCACAGGCAGGGAGACATTGTCCTGATGCTCGGCTGCAGAGATCGGGAAATGTCTCACTGCCTGCGATTAGTGCAGCGCCATGCCAACTTTCTGGCGGGCTCTGCACGTGGAGTGTGCGAACACGCCGGAGCTCATCCCTAATGGGGAGGATAGGTTTGGGGGGGGGGGGGGGTTGTGAGTAATGTCTGGACACACTTTGTAAAGGTCTTCCTTTTTGTCTACATGACAAAAAGGTTCTCATGTAGAAAAACTTGGGGGTAAGTAAGTATCACATGGTTCTTTAAACAAACTGGTCATATAAAAAAAGCAGATGCACCCATGGAGAAAAAAAATCAACTCCCTGAATTGGAGGCTTAATGACTGATGTTATGGTAAAAATAAGAACATTGTCTCGTTATAATTTCTTCAAGAAAGGTGCAAGTTAAACTTCCTGAAAGTCGACACATGGCATAACAGGCTACTCTCTGCCCCCATGTTACATAACTTTGGTCTGGCATTTAATACTTATACAGTATACTAAACAAGTAGTAAAAAAGTCCTCACAATTGTAGCTGCCAGCACTGTGGAGCAATTCATCTTCAAAGCTCATCGCAGAATCAAATTCCAATCTTTCAGCAATTCAGCTTCCCTTCCTAGAGATCCTTCTCTGTGTTTACACTGGAGAATAGAGGGCGATTGGGTCTCTACTGGGAGGAAGAGCAGGGGAATTTTAGCTGGCATAGAAAGCCACTTTAATGCTTCTCCTGTGAACTTTAAAGCAGAGTTCCACCCACTTTTGAAAGGTAGTCTTAAACTAAAGACCACCCCTCGTTTTTGGATATTTTTTCCCCCTTTAGTACCTTTTTTTTTTAGAAGTACTAAGTGTACTTCTGTTCCAGCCAGAACGCAGCGCAAGACGTCATGTCTTCTTATGCAGTGAGCCCCCTGCTATCTTCTTGGGCCTGTGTGTGTCCCAGAAGACAAGCTGGCCATTCACAAAGCATCACGCTACTCATGCATGCACAGTAGTAAATTGGCAGTGGAGCTGCAAGCCACAATGGTGGTGCCTGCACGCGATCCAATGGACCGATCGGTCTCAGGGGGGGGGCAACATCACGGCTCCCTGGACAGGCAAGTGTCCTTATTAAAAGTCAGCAGCTACAGTGTTTGCTGCTGACTTAAAAAAAAAAAAAAAAAACCTGTGGCTGGAGCTCCACTTTAAAGATGGATTGCTCTACAGTGCCTGAAGCTACAGAGGTCAGTGAGGGCTTATTTTAAAACTAAATTACTGTTTGCAAAGAAAATATTATATTTTTGTATGTCTATAACCTGGCCACAGTCGCACATGGAGATCGGGAGTTGTTGTACCAAGTGAAATATAATGAACAACCCATTTTATTTGGGCCCATCTCTGTGGCAGGCTAAATCCACATCCATGATATACCACCACTTAGACCACAACATTGTTCATAAAACAGCAGAGAAATGGCATAATGTCATCAAGAGCTACAAAAATTGCTACAGCGCCTTACTAACCTGCTTCACCTTTCCCCGGATCTTTGCCATGTCGTCTTGGAGTTTTTCACTTGCTGGATCATCACAGGGAAAGCTCTGGATCATCTTGATTAGTGAGTCCAGTGTTTTAATCTTCTTGCTATAAAACAAATATTCATTGTATGAAGAATCACCCAACATACATCCTTCCTAGTACTAAATCTTCAATGATTTCACCCACTTAAACCTCTTCATAATGAGCCCAAGTGAACCTTTTAAATATTAGTTTTTTTACTGTACTTGTTGTGAATTGTTCCTTCTATCAAATATAATTCAGCTTCTTTCCCTCATTCTATGATTCTTCACTTAGCTGGGTCTTGGTTTCACCCACATTTCCAACTGTTGCAGACTCTCATGCCGTGTACACACGATAATTTTTCGGCATGAAAAAAAACATTGTTTTTCAAAAACGTAATTTAAAATGATAGTGTGTGGGCTACACATAAATTTTTCAGGTTCTGAAAAACGACAAAAAAAAAAAAAATTCGAACATGCTGCATTTTTTTACGTCGCTTTAAACAATGTCGTTTTTCGGGTTGTAAAAAATTATCTTGTGTGGGATAAAACGACGTAAAAAACCTGCGCATGCTCAGAAGCAAGTTATGAGACGGGAGCGCTCGTTCTGATAAAACTACCGTTCATAATGGAGTAAGCACATTCCTCACGCTGTAACAGACATAAAAGCGTGAATCGTCTTTTACTAACACGGAATCAGCTTAAAGCAGCCCAAAGGCGAATGGAACTTCCACCTTTATAGTGCCGTCGTACGTGTTGTACGTCACCGCGCTAGATCATTTTTTAAAAACGATGGTGTGTAGGCAACGTCGTTTTAATGATGAAGTTGGGAAAACTTCGTTTTTGGACATGCTGAAAAATGATCGTGTGTACGCGGCATCATGGTTGATCTATACAACTCATTCACACAGGCGCTGAGACCCATACAATGCTGTGTCCTAATAGACCTCAAAGGGCTGCCTGAAAGCAGCAACTCGAGTCTAGACCTGCTGCAAAAAAATGCCTTTTCACGCGCTATAGGGGCCTCAGTGTCCATGTGAGAAACTAAGAAACTCAGGAAACAAAAGTGACTGCTGAAGTTAAAGATAAGCTTCAGTCTGCCTCCCCTTACCGGTCATTCATGTCCTCACCTGCCCAGTGGATCCAGCACTGTCCTGCTGTGATCCACTGCGCTGCTGCCAAAACCTTGTCTCCAGGCGCTGGGTGCCTTTTTTTTTTTGATTCAGGCAGCCAGACAATTTGATGACATGCTGCCAGATTCAACCACCTCCAGCCACATGAATGGAGGCTTTAATGGCACACGGGCACAGAAGACTTCAATCTGGCCTAGGCGGGAATGGCAGCTAGGTGACAGAGCCCACTTAACCGCTTGCCGACCAGCTGCCGTCATTATACTGTGGCAGGTCAGCTCTCCTGCGCAAACCGCCGTAGCTGTACATCGGTCTTTGCATAGAAGATAGCGGGCTTGCGCCTGCCACGGGAGTTAGAACACACTTAACCCCTTCCCTGCCAGTGTCATTTATACATTGATCAGTGCATTTTTATAGCAGCGATCAATGTAATAATGTCACTGGTCCCCAAAAAGTGTCATTTGGGGTCAGATTTGTCCGCCGCAATCCCACTAAAAATCGCTGATCGCCAATATTACCAGTAAAAAATATAAAAATAAATAAAAGTCCCTAAATCTATCCCCCATGTTGTAGACGCTATAACTTTTGCACAAACCAATCAATATACACCTATTGCGTTTTTTTTTTTACCAAACATATAAAGAAGAATATACATCGGCCTAACTGATTTTTTTCTGACTTTTTTTTTTTTTAGCTATGTATTACAGCAGAAAGTAATTTTTTTTTTTTTTTTTTTCAAAACTGTCTGTCTTTTTTTGTGTATAGTGCAAAAAATAAAAAACAGCAGAGGTGGTCAAATACCACCAAAAGAAAGCTCTATTTTTGGGTACATCATCGCACGACCGCGCAATTGTCAGTTAAGGCGACACAGTGCCGTATCGCAAAAAATGGCCCGGTCATTAAGGGGGCCAAATCCTTCCGGGGCTAAAGTGGAAAATGTAAAAAAAATGTTTTAGGACATTGGGGATAGGGGAAGAAGTAATATTATGCCTATTCCATCAGATGGGTGAAGGTCCACTTTAAACAACACTTATGCCTTGTACTCCGTCGGAGTTTAGAAATAGAACATATTTTATTTTTTTCTGATGGAAAAAAAATCCTATCGGAAATTCCGACCGTCTGTGTGGAACTCCGACGGAGAAAAAAACATGCATGCTCAGAATCAAGTCGACGCATGCTTGGAAGCATTGAACTTAATTTTTCTCGGCTCGTCGTAGTGTTGGTTGTATGTCTCCGCGTTTTGGACGGTCGGAATTTGGTCTGACAGCATAGGCGTGCGCACAGGGTGTGCCCAGGCACACACTAATCACTATGTGCAGCACAGATTCCCTCTACTGCCCTGGCTCCCATCTTTTCTCCCCACAGCGCTGCCAGCTTCCCTCCTATCCTATCGGCTGTTGCTGCTGGGATGTTTTAGGAGTGGGGAAGGGGCCAGTAAATATGTAATTTACCCGCCCTTTCCCTTTCTGAATGAATACCATGAGCGATCGGTAGTGTGCGTTTGGGCTTTGTTAAAAAAATACATTTAAAAAGACACTGTCTCCAACTTAAAAACTGCAGGTAAAAACAAAAAATAAAAATAAAAAAAGAATCAAGCATTTCAAATGCTTGTATGCAGCATTTTAGTTCCAAAATTTATTTTTGTATTTTTATTTACTTGCAACATGTCCTAGTACTTGTCAGATCCCTAGCACAGCCAGCCCCATCCTTCTGCGCACATCATAGCTCTCCCCTCTTCTAGGAGATTCTAATCACTATTTGTGCTGGCCCAGCTCCTTCGCCCCTCCCCTTCATAAGCCTTTTTGTAGCTGCCGATGGAGACATAAAAGAGAATACTGTAGTGTAGAGTGACAGCTCTTAGTCTGCCAACATCACATCTAAGATGGCAGCACCCAGCAGCAGTTTCAGGTAGGGTTGCCACCTGTCCGGCATTCACTCGGATAGTCCAGGTTTTCAATAATGTGTCCAGGTTTCAGGCAGACTGAAACCCAGACACATTATTCAGACTGGGCTGTGGCTCCCCAAGTAACCAAGATAGTCACACGCTGTCTGGGGGCAGGTTTGGCATCACTGAACAAGAACAATTTGGCCACACCCACTGTATGCTTCGGCACGCTATGCGCACCGCATAACTGCTCTCCTTGGGCACCCAATGGTGTCCCAGGCAGCTAAAGCGATCGGGTTTGGCTTGAAGAAAAGGTGGCAACCCTGGTTTCAGGGCCTTTGGATGCCCACACAAGAGAGGCTTTTACAGGCAAAGAACGTGCATTACATACAATAAACACACATATAATCTTATGGGAAGATTGTTGTTGAAATATGTGTCCTGGTAAAAGGGTCTCTTTGGGGATGTATAAATAAATACAAAGTTCAATAACTGATTGCGCCCCTATGTGCAGGGGCAAAAAGGATGGTTTGTAACGCCCACACGCTGCACATATGCATCCATGGGCTACCAGCACAGTGACCACACCGTCAAAGACAGCTTATTTTTTTTGCTCAGGAGACGGCATGTGATCACTGTAATGGGCAATTAATGTGGGCACCTGATTGTGCGGTCCTTCCCACCCCTGGGCATAAATGACCCTGTTAAAAGGATGCTAGGGCTGGGTGGAAATGGGTTCTTATTGATTGCACATAAATGGTTACTACATGGTATATAAAAAATAAAAAAAATAAAAAAAGGACAAACCTTTGCTTATCATCTGAGCCTGGGGTAAGAAGGTGTCTCCATGTAGAGGCAAATCCCAGATAACAACCCAACTGCAGGAGGGGGGACAAAAAAAACATTACTGAAAAGGCACATTATTATAAAGTCTACCGCAGGGCTCAAAATTTCAAGTCCTGGGCTTATCTCATGAAATGACACTTAAATGTTTTATGCAGAATTAAGTTATAAAAATAAATATTAACAACTTCATCAGTGCCCATCACTGCAGCCTCACCTGTACCCAACAATGCAGCCTACCTGTATACATCAATGCCGCTTAACCTTTGCCCAACAATGCAGCCTACCTGTATAGGGGAAGAGAGGGGAGGAAGAGGATTTCCGACCAGATCATCAGAGTGCCGAGGAACAATGCTGTAACAGCTTTCATTTTAATTGCCATGTGTTCCCTGCGCTCACATCACATACAGCCCCGCCTCCTGGCCCAGGGACTTTGATATATGTCAAAAGTCCCGGGATTGGACGGTGTTCCGTCTATCAAAGTACCCGGGCCAGGAGACGGGGCTATATGCGACGGCGAGCGCGGGGAACACACGGCAAAATGAAATGAAAGATGGTACAGCGATGTTCTGCGCTCTAATGATCCAGCCAGCTCTCTCTTCTCTATTCCTCTGGGCGATCACTGGGAGAAGAGCTCCCATTCAAACCCCCAAAGCCAATCAAAGCCGCAAGGCTTCACTTCCTGATTCCCTTAACAAGGATGGCGTCTGAAGCATCCGAGGACCGAGCGATTGCTCAGCCTCGTCTGTTGACAATGCGGGGGCGCTGGACAGGTAAGTGTCCATTTTTTTAAAAGTCAGCAGCTGCAGTATTTGTAGCTGCTGGCTTTAAAAAAAAAAAAAAAAACAGCGGAACCTCCGCTTTAAACACTTTTGAGACCATTCCGTCCCCATCTGTACTCACAAACACCTGTGAGGGGTGCCTGCGTACGAAAACATTGCTTGCAAAAAAAAAAAAAAAGTTACATATCGCCCACACACACTGAAACGCAAGCAATTATTCTAGGGCCAATATTCACAGTTAAAGTGGTTCTACAGGCAAGACATTTTTTTGCACTGATGGGGGCGGCACTGGTGACGCTGCACTGATGAGGCGGCACCGATATGTTGTTGTTCATATCTATTTTTGTAACTTAATTCTGCATAAAACATTTAATAGTGTCATTTCATGAGATCATTTAAGAGGTACTGTTTAGGGACGGCATTAGGTGCAGTGTAGGGGTTGGGTGGGGCAACTGACAACGAGTAACTCTTAAAGGGAAGTTCCAGTCTTTTAGTGTTTATTAAAAGTCAGCAGCTACAAAAAGTGTAGCTGCTGACTTTTATTAAACAAACACTTACCTGCTCCACGGTCCAGCGACGCGGCCGCCCAGAGCTCCGCTCCTCACCCCCTTACATGCGCAGTGAGTGCCCAGCCATGAGGCTGACACAGTGATCTTCTGGGACCTGTCACGTGTCCCTGGAGATCGCCTAAAGGGAGGGGCCGCCTAAGGCGAGAAGAGAAGTCACAGAGGTGGTCCCTGGGAGGAAGTGGGACAGGAAGTCCCACTCCCCCCCCCCCCCCCAAAAAAAAATTACATGTCAAACGTGGCATGTAAGGGGGTGAGGAGTGCTTAAAGCGGAAGTTCCACTTTTGGGTGGAACTCCGCTTTAAGGCCTGACTAGTAGCTCAGGACTTGAAATTTTGAGCCCAGCAGTACCTATAGTTAAGTCTTGTTATAGGCTTCCCTATAGGTAAAATTCATGCATGGGAGTTTATGCCCACTTTAATTCTGAAAAGCTTTATTGAAAACATAAAGTGAGGGTGCTCTTGCGCCTACCTAGTAAAGCTTAAGATGTGAAGTAAAATAATAGTAATGAACTATATTGAAAACATATACGAATGTTTACTGAAGTGAAAATGTTTCCACTACAAGTATGAAGTCAGTGGAAAAAGTGGCTAGACTGACAAAGGTCAAATTCCCGCCTACATGGAAAGTAAGGCTGGGAAAGACACAGCCTGACACCAAGGAGCTATGATTAAAGAATGAGGAGCGCACGGTGTACTGACAAGGTATCTAGATTTGGTGACAAAGCACTAAAACTGGCAGTCATAAGACCAACAATTGAGGAAACGACTAGATGAGGTCAAACAAAGTTCATTATTTCTTGAGAATGATTTTGTTGTGCCTATGCAATCCCTTCCAATCGGATCTGTGCACCATTGCTCAGGATTCCATTGGCTGTACGATATTACATATACTATTGATTGATGAATATCCACCTTTACACCATAACCATGCAGAGTGTTTAATCAATTATTGCTCTGCGGGGGCCGGGTTTAGGTTTAGACGAAGCTGAGAAATTTACCTCTGATCCGGCTCTTGCCCCATGCACTGTGCCATACCGTTTACCTTCCGATTCACCAACGTGACTTCCTTCTACAAAGCCTTCCTCATATCCTTCCCCATGGTACCTACAGGGGACAGAAAACAAAAAAAAGTTATACCATCCAATAAAAAAAAAAAAAAAAAAAAAAAATCACCAGTTTCTTACCGAGAGTGAAAGAATATCCCAAATTTTAGTCCCCAGAACAGGAATAGATGGCATATCTTTCAACGGGGACACTCATTCTGGTGGCAGCCAGGGATTTCTTCACTTTAGAGGAATTTCCCCTTACTTCCAGTTGTGGCTATGGAACAGGAAGAGATGACACATCTCTCCCATGGACACAGATGGCAAAGAAATTATAAAGTGACGAGGGTCAGCATGTTCCTTGTGTTGCCTCTCCCTCCATCTCCCGTACAGGGTCTACAAGGAGGTGAGAACTCAAAATCTATATCTGCCCTACAGTACGTGTTGCACAACAAATAGGCAGAGTCGGCACAGGCCTATGGGCCCCACAACAGCAGATCAGATAATATACTACGACGAGCCGAGAAAAGTTCACCGATTCCAGGAATGCGTAGGATTTTTGTGCGTCGGAATTGCATACAGGACGATTGGAATTTCAGACAAGAATAGGGCTGCAACTAACGATTATTTTCATAATCGATTAATGGGCCGATTATTTTTTCGATTAATCGGATAAAATCATTAAAAAAACGTAATGTGTAATTTTTTCGTTTATGTAACAGTAATAATCAAAAAACTGAGTGTTACACTCAAATGGCAGATTAAAAAACGTTTAACATTAACATTACACAACTTTGCAGCAGTACTATTCCACCAGGGAACAACAATGATGGGGCACTATTCCTCCCGGGAACACCAATGATGGGGCACTATTCCTCCCGGGAACACCAATGATGGGACACTATTCCTCCCGGGAACACCAATGCTGGGGCACTATTCCTCCCGGGAACACCAATGCTGGGGCACTATTCCTCCCGGGAACACCAATGCTGGGGCACTATTCCTCCCGGGAACACCAATGCTGGGGCACTATTCCTCCCAGGAACACCAATGCTGGGGCACTATTCCTCCCGGGAACACCAATGCTGGGGCACTATTCCTCCCGGGAACACCATTGCTGGGGCACTATTCCTCCCGGGAACGTAATATAATGTTACTGTGCGAGTGTATGCAACTAAACTAGACAGGTAGGTTTTTCTACCTTTCACAGACAGTGCAGCTCGGCTCTCCTCACCGCTGCTTCTAGCCTCTGTTCCCTCGAGGCAGCAGCGGGCGGGGCTGAGATCAGTGGGGAGCTGACGTCAGAGGAGAGCCGAGGAGAGGCGTGGACATGCGGCGCGGACGTGCCTCGTAATACGGCGGCACCTTGTACACATACGAGGCACGTCGGCGCTGCATGTCCTGTGTAATACGGCGGCGTTATCTCGGGACAGGAGGATTTTTTGAATGGGCGGGCGGACGGACAAAAGGTGCGGACCAACTAATCGATAATGAAAAACGTTGACAACGATTTTCATTATCGAATATTATCGAAAATATCGATTAATCGTTTCAGCCCTAGACAAGAACATTTCCCGCCGGAAAATTTGAGAACCAGCTCTCAAATTTTTGCCGTCGGAAATTCCGACAGAAAATGTCCGATGGGGCCTACACACGGTCAGAATTTTCGACAAAAAGCTCACATAGAACTTTTGTCGGAAATTCTGATCGTGTGTACGCGGCATTAGTGTCACACGTTAGTATCTTAAATATTGATCAAAATCCACTTCCCGTTTGTGGCATATCAAATTGTTTGTTGACTATAGATCGATATTTTTTCATCAGGCGAGATCGATAGGAAAATAACTTAATAATTTATCACAGTATGTATGGCCACCTTTTACAATCTCTTTTAGAGGTACAATCAGCTACGTAAATGCGGGGGGCTGCCTCATTTTATATTATCTGAATACATTTTTTTGGCCTTGTTCACATAGGCGTACTCCTGTGTGAGGGCCGTGTTCATTTGCACAGGTGTTCCGTGCAACCTGGTGCAGGCAGTCTCATTTATGTCAATTGGAATGACAGCGCAGGTGTGTGGCCCCGAAAGTAGGCACTGTGCGGCTGTCAAATTGGAAGCAGTGCCTGTGCAGCTAGTGCATCCAAATAGACACAAATGGGACTCCCTGCCAGGGATGCATGGAACACCTATACATCCCCATGAGGCACAAGACAGCCCTTGTTCGTCTAATGCCCCGTACACACAATCTGAAACGCGGACGACAGAATGTCCATTTTCTTTTGCACGCTAGTCGTATATCGAACATGAAGAGCTTACTAAAAAGTTAGGCCCCTTTCACACTGGGCACGGTATGTGCGGTATAGCGGCGTGGTTTTTAGCGCCGCTATACCACTGTATTTACTGCGATTTTCGACCGCTAGCAGTGTGGTTTTAACCCCCACTAGTGGCCGAAAAAGGGTAAATACCGCCGGCAATGTATTACTGCGGTTTCTCATTGATTTCAATGGGAAGGAGCGGTAAACATACCGCTCCAAAGATGCAGCTAGCAGGACTTTTGGAGCGGTTCTGCTAGCGCACCGCTTCAGTGTGAAAGCCTTCTGCTTTCACAATGAAGACTGCAGGGCACAATTTTTTCAGGCCATATAGCAGCGCTATTTTTTGCGCTAAACCGCCTGAAAAACGTGTCCGTGTGAAAGGGGCCTTACTAGTTACAAAAATTCTCGCAAGACAAAAAAAACCCGGAAGTGAAGTCGTGTTGTACTGTATTTGTTTTGTATTTTCGGATAACAACTGTACTGATTAAATGAAAATCGTGCGATCTGGAATCGTAAAATAATACATTTTCGTGCTTGTCCGATCAAATAATATCAGATGAACTGTCGTGAACGGCTCTCGAAAGCTCTGTACCAACGATCTGATTATCGTATGATCGCTTCAAAAGCGGAATTTTTTGTACGATTTTCGGATCATGTGTACAGACTTTCATTTTTTTTTTTGGAACAATAAGATTTATTATGGATACAGCATGCTTGAAATGTGTATGGCAGATTGTAAGATATTTTATATATATATATATTTGGTTGGTAAATTTTGGGTTCCCCATGTCTCAGACTGTGTCCTGGGATTGGTATCTGTGGAGAGCAGGGGTCATGTGCTGCCCCACAGCCAATCACAGAACGAGCAACTGAAAAGGTGGGAAATCTGAGGTAAGAGCTGTGAGGTAAAGTCTCCTCAGTCCTTCTCCTCTGGAAGCTTCCATACATCATGAAGATATGAAGAATTCACTGCAAGTGGCCTGCCCAGGCATCCGTGGTGCCATGGCCCCGCCTGGTAGGTGCTCCCTGGGTGCTGAGGACAGGAATTGCACAGCCTTGGACTCCCCTGACAACTATATGAAGTCCCCGCCATGGCACAGTGAGCCCTGCTAAGCCCAAAGCAGCTCAATGAGGAAACAGCCATTTAAATGTTTTACTTCAGTAAACAAATACAAGACATTATTTCCTGAATCCACCATCATCCTGACATAGAAGAGCTGTGTGGGGATCAGAGGAAGGCCTGCCTCAGGTAAGATGGCTGCCAGTGTTAAGGAGGAGTGAGAGGCCTAGTTGTCCCCATCTCATGCCTGACTAACATTTAGGCTCCTTGCCATATAGGGACACCCAGCTGCATTGTGTCTTCTCTGGTGATCTTATAAGGGAGAGGTCCAGCACCCAGCATTATAGTATGCCCGATAATGGACAGTGGTTGCCAATGGTAA
The DNA here is from genome assembly GCF_905171775.1 of Rana temporaria. Lineage (NCBI taxonomy): Eukaryota > Metazoa > Chordata > Amphibia > Anura > Ranidae > Rana > Rana temporaria. The sequence goes on along the minus strand of NC_053499.1, from coordinate 21,347,436 downwards.
CAATGCTTTTTAGCGAGAACCCTGCAGTGTGCCATTTCCTATGTATGTGGATAACATGTTGTGCAGCTCTGACTTAGGCTGGGTTCACATATATGCAAATTTGATGCGTTTTTAACCACATCCAACTCACATAACATGCGAAAGTGAACGGCTTTCAATGGAGACAGTTCACACATGTCCGGGGCGGTTGCGGTGCGGTTTTGGTCTGGAATCGCACCTGAAATCGGTGAACAGAAATGCATCGGACTGCGGACTGCAAACCGCAGCCGCGTATATGTGAACCCAGCCTAAAGTTTAACAATTCCCTTGCTATAGGCATAAACTGTTTACATACCTCCTAAATCCTGACTGGAATACTCCCAGGATGTTGCCAAGTGAGGCCTAGTCATCACTGCTCACCTCCACCATCATAGAAGTGAGCTCTTTCTCTGATCCATCCCTCCTCACATACCCTTTCTTTCTCTCCCATATTGCAGAAAAAGTAGCAAACTCCAGGGTGCTCACTAAAAAACATTGTTGGCATTGGCAACCACCACTCATTATGAAATAATTTTGAGTGAACAAAATAGCGGCGCTAAGTTCAGTGAATGAACAAAAGTAAATATATACTGTATTTATTGGTGTATAACGCTCACTTTTTTACCTTGAAAATAGAGGGTAAACTGTTCCTGCGTGTTATACGCAGGGGGCTGTGGATAGTTTTTTTCCTGAAACTTCCCTCTTAAAGTTAGGGTGCGTGTTATACGCCGATAAATAAATACCCCTGTGAAAGAGTGTATCGTACATATATTAAGAAAAAAAAAATCTCTCAATAAAATATATATATATATATATATATATATATATATATATATATATATATATATATATATATATATATATATATATATATATATATATATATATATATATATATATATATATATATATATATATATATATATATATATATATATATTAATTACACTTACACATAAATATAAAACTAAAATAATTGAATAAATATAATTGAATGTTCAAAACGTTCATCCAGTGGTCAAAAATAAGTAGTAACAAACCAAGTCCATAAGTGATTACATTTCAAGTGATTCAACTTTCAAGTGTCCACTTCGTCTTCTTGAACAATCTTGCTTAAAGCGGAGGTTCACTCAAAAAACAAGTATATAACATTACAATCAGTATACCTCAAACATGTACAGTATGCCGTTTTTTTTTGGGGGGGGGGGGTGTATATACGGTATTATCCTCCCGGCTTCCGGGTACTCGCTCCCGCGGGAGTGGGCGTTCCTGTGCAGTGTCATCTGGGATTTCGCCCATATGATTGACGTGCCTGAGAAAAACTCCCCCGGCGGATAAGGCGCGTCACGACTTTCCGAAAGTAGCCGAACCGCGAGTCGGCTCTATACGGCGCCTGCGCAGTCAGCTCTACACGGCTCCTAGTCGGTGCGCAGGCGCCGTATAGAGCCGACTCGCGGTTCGGCTACTTTCGGAAAGTCGTGACGCGCCTTATCCGCCGGGGGGAGTTTTTCTCAGGCACGTCAATCATATGGGCGAAGTCCCAAATGACATTACGGCACTGCACAGGAACGCCCACTCCCGCGGGAGCGAGTACCCGGAAGCCGGGAGGAAAATACCGATAATACCGTATGTACACCCCCCCCCCCCAAAAAAAAAAAAAAAACGGCATACTGTAACTGTACATGTCAGGTATACTGAATGTAATGTTATATACTTGTTTTTTGGGTGAACCTCCGCTTTAAGACCTTCCACCACACCATAAGTGCTCAGTGACTCCACACCCTAAGGAATTGCGCCTACCAATAGGACATGCCTCGCACTCACATGCTTGGCAATACAGCAAAGTCTCCAAAGGCATTAAGCGACTCCACCAGTGTTCCAATACCTCAATGTTGTTCCACATGTAAAAATAAAATGGCTCCAATAGTGAAGTACGGTATATCAAAACTATTTATTAAAAACAGCACAAGAGGCCTTCACACATTGCACTCACATCTATTAATACAAACAGTGGCACTTCAAAAGTAAACTCGGCAGTGGGCTCCAAAACCAGAGACGAACTTGCGGAAAAACCTGCGGAATAACCTCGATGTATTATGGTCTCGGCAGACACAAAGTTAACCATAAATCTCCCCCCCCCCCCCCGCTCCGTTCGTTCTCCTCTTCACTTCAAAGCACTGCACACTCGGTAGTCAGTGGTCCGAACGTAATGGAACGCTGTGTAACCATTCCCTGGGAATATATATATATATATATATATATATATATATAGCACATTTTCTTAGTATATGTATGATACGCTCTTTCACAGGGGTATGTATTTATTTATATATTTACTTTTGTTCATTCACTGAACTTAGCGCTGCTATTTTGTTCACTCAAAATAATTTCATATCACCATTTATTTATTTAAAGTAGCTGCTTTAGGGTTTTCTTCAGTTTATTCTTTGGCGCAATGGGGTGTGAGAAGGTAGAAGGGCGCCTTTATATTCCTTTTTTCACCATTTATTATAACCACCACTCATTGACAAATGCAGTTAGCTTACACTACAATGTGTATTATGCACCCAGTATGGATATTCTTGTCTGGTAACCTTCTGTCTCCTAGGATATTATTATGGTATGGACAACTGGTAGTTGCCAATGGTAACAATGTTTCTTGCAATTTTAATATGCTTTTACCTGGTTTGTTATTTTCTTTGTTCTGTTGTTGGTGATGATGATGTCACTGTTGTGGGGGGTATTTTGGATGGGGTATTTATTGTTAGAGTTTCCTCTGGTTTGCCTTGAGAAAGATGGGCTCTAGACCCACAAAAATCTCAAATTTTTTAACAAGTTATTTCCCCAGAATGTAAGTGCCCGCTATCATGTTCCGGAAATTACCATTTTTCTAGGCAGTGCATTACAATGTTTGCCAGATTAATCCTCAAAAAATATAATATTACACACACACAAATGAACCACCCCAATGTGAACATGCCCTGTTGAAAAGATCTGGATTGATGTGCGTGTGTCCAGGCTGATCAGACTTAAAAAAAGAAGAAGAAAAACACCCCTAGTACAATGCATGAAGCTGGCCATACAAGGTTTAGAGTGACATTAAGCCCTCGTTTACACTAAACGCGGGTCTAAAAATTGTGCGAGATCAGCTGAACTCGCAAGATTTTAAACCAGCATTTCAGTGTCTATTAAAATTCCCCCCAAAAAGTAGTGCAGGAACTACGCTTGGAAATTGGGACACTGCGGTTGTTGGTAATAGGCTGTGATTTGACATGTCAAATCTCATGTTGAATCACGCCAATGTGAAGGGGGGGGCTAAAGTTTTTTTTTTTTTTTAAACAAACATTTCATACTTACCTGCTCTGTGCAGTGGTTTTGCAAAGAGAAGCCCCGACCCTTCTTCTCTAGGGTACCCCACTGACACTCCTGGCCACAGTCCCTGTTCTCTCAGCCAATGAGGAAGGAGAGACCCGGGAGAGCTGAGGATCTCGTGCACATCACTGGATCGGGATGTGCTCAAGTATTAGGGGGATGGGGGCATAGAATGCATGAAGGTAAAAAACCTTGAGCCTTTGCAACCACTTTAATTTTTGTTCAGTTTGAAATTTGAGCCTCGGGTGGTCTTCTTGGTACCACCCGGCCCGATAAACTTTGATTGAAAGTCAAAAGAGCCAGATGGAAAACGGTCGGCTTAACAGCGATTCCATCTAAATCGGATGCAGTCAATGTCCGGGTTTTCAGACAGTCATGGGCGACGGTTGTCAGAATACAAAAGCCCCAAGAAAATGAAAAGCAAGGTCTTTAGTTGATCCTAAAGGCTTGGGTTCAGCAGCTCTCTAGAAATACAACCCCGCGCCCCCCCCCCCCCAAAAATAGGGACCACCAAGTTTGAGAAATCCACATGTAGTCATAGCAGAAAAGGGTCAAACAACCACCTTGAGAAATACAAAAACAGCACCTACTAAATTATAATTATGACCAATGAAGTGAATTAGCGCTCAAGCGATTGACGTTCCTAAACGCATTTACATGCACCAAGCAGTATTTCTGCCAAAACTCTGCTGCCAGGAGGAAAGACGTTTAGATCTGGGACAACGCTCTGTGTGCCTGGGGGCCTCATAAGTAACACCACCACAGATTGCTGATCCAGGGAATGTCTGATTGTCTTAGGCCCCCGTCATTCACACTTATATGACTCAGGAATGTGTGGAATATCACAAGTATTCAGACAGAATATGAAAATGTTCTCACAGGTTCAATGTCTGTTATTCTTAAAGCGGAATTCCACTTTTGTTGAAAAAAAAAAAAAAAACATTCCCCTCTGGATGATCTATGTACATTGCAAGGATTTTTACCAAACTTTGTTGCAGATTCCTACCTTTTGTTAATCTGAAGAAATAGCTGTTTGTTTGTCTGTGAATCTGTATGGGAGCGATTTTTTTAACTATCAATCAGCTGCAGGCCTCTAACGAGGAAAGTGACAGGGTCTGCATCCTTCTAGTCGTGATTTCCCTTTGGGAGTACCTCACCAAAAATAAAATTGTTGTTGCAGGGGATGCCAAAATCTGACTTGTATCTTAGTGCAGACTTCTGTGAAAATCAGTGAGCCAATCACATAAGCAGGAAATTACATTTCTGGGGGGCGTTCCTTACATCATCTGCGTACAGAACACCTCCAGGTAGCCATATTGCATTTTACAGAAAATGATAGCGCTACAGATTAAAAAAGGAAAGATAATTTTTAAAGCGGGGGTTCACCCAAAAATCAACTTTCTGCAATTAGATCCAGCATACTGCTGACATCTGCAGTATGCTGTTTTTTTTTTTGTACTTTTCGTTTTAGCAGCCTTTGTTATCCGCATCCGAGCGGGGATTCCAGCGGGGAATAGGCGTTCCTAAGCCAAGCGGATTTGATTGACGGGCTGCTAAAGCGCGTCACGCCTTCCGAAAATACCCAAAGTCACACTCAAGTGTTTACGGCGCCTGCGCCTGCCGTGTAGAGCATTTTCGGAAAGCGTGACGCGCTTTAGCAGCCCGTCAATCAAAAAGCAGCATACTGCAGATGTCAGCAGTATGCTGGATCTAATGGCAGAAAGTTGATTTTTGGGTGTACTCCCGCTTTAATAACATTCAATAAAAAAAAAATGACACAATTGTGTGCACTATATATTTTCTTTTTTTTCTATTTGCAATTTTTTTCCCCCATCAAAGTGGGGTTACCCTTTAACCACTTCATTACCAGGCACTTTCCCCCCTTCCTACCCAGGAAAGTTTTCAGCGCCGTCACACTTTGAATGACAATTGCGCAGTCATGCTACACTGTACCCCAACTATATTTTTATAGTTTTCTTCCCACAAAGAGAGCTTTATTTTGGTTGCATTTGATCAACACTGGGGTTTTTTTTTTTATACAGATTAAAAAAATACCCGAACAGGCGGAACCGATGGGCACTGATAGGGGGAACCGATGGGCAGCACTGATGGACACCAATAGATGGCACTGATGAGCAGCATTAATGATGAGGTACTGACAGATGTTACTGATGGGCACTGTTATCGGAACTGACAGGCGTTCCTGATGGGGCAACGACTGGCATTGTTGTGTCACATCTGATAGGGGCTGTGCCAATTATCAGCGCAGACCCCCAATCTGCTCTCCTTATCAGTGTGAACCGAGGAAAGCCATTTACCGGCACTTCCTAGTTCATGCTGTGATTGTTCACAGCTGATCACATGCACACACACGGCTTTCCATCTCTGGTTCAGACCCTTGGTCACCACAATCACTTGTAAGCACAGAAGTCTGGTTTCTGTGTTTACAAGTGACAGCTCTGCATATATGTGTGTAACCCCCTGAACTCTGCACTCTGTATCTAATGCAATCCTGGTATTTAATGCCACTTTAAGACCCCCCTACTGTTCGTGAAATCTGACTGACCACACACCCAATATTCGATGCAATTTGTAGGGTGTGTGTTGTGGGGGGGGGGGGGGGGGTAGTGGTTGAGTACCAGCACCTATTGTTTGGGCCATATTGTACAGGTTTTTTTTGTGTCAGATTCACAGAGAGCACGGCGCACATTACCCCGCCGTAGAGTAACCCATATACGCTACGCCGACGCAGCGCAGAGAGGCAAGCATGGAATTCAGAAAGGCAGTGCTCCCAACGCTGCGCATCAAAGGTATCAAAGGCGCAGGCCGGCGTAGGTGGAAGTGGGCGTAACCCATGCAAATGAGGCGTGACCCCATGTAAATGATGGGCCGAGCGCGAGAAAAGTACTTATAACGAACTGCGCATGCGCCGTAACGTGGACGCATCCCCCTGCGCCTGCTCACAACCACGTCGGAACAACTGCCTAAGATACGCCGGATCACTGCGTACGCCGTGAACGTAACCTACGTCCAGCCAGACACACGTCCAACGTAAAATGCGCCAGCTTGTGTTCCTTGGTGCAGACCTTTGCATGTCTGCTGCTGGGTTACACCTCCTTTATGGGGCATAACTTTACGCTGGACGTACAACTTACGCGCACCTCTCGTAGCCTGCGTCGGGGGCACGCAGGTTCGTGAATCGCCGTATTTCCCTCATTTGCATGTTTGAATAGCTAATCAATGGGAGCGGCACCATGCGCCCAGCCTAAATGTGCGCCCACGCTACGCCGGCGTAGGCAAGTTACGTCGGTGGGCTTAAACCTGTTTTTAGGCGTATCTTAGTTTGTGAGTCCGGCGCACAGATACGACGGCGCACATTTGCACTTACGTCGGCGTAACTTGATATACGTCGGCGTAAGTGCTTTGTGAATCTGGGCATATATATATATATATATATATATATATATATATATATATATATATATATATATATATATATATATATATATATATATATATATATATATATATATATATATATATAAATAAAATCCCCTTTGTTGGAGGAAATTGGACGATGCTTTCTGTATATGGGGAGGGTGAACGCGATGGACTTTTTACCCTATGTAACTATTACAGAGGAGACCTAACTTGGCTGTGTCATGATGATCACATCGATGTTAAGTGTGACAGAAACTTCTCATAGTACTAAAAACACTAAATGAAATAATGCTTAAAGAATTTAGGGCAAAAGGCAGGAGCACCACGTTTCATAACCGCTTTGTAATGAACAGCAGTACATGAGTGCAGTCACGCTTTCATACAGGATGTTACTATACCTAAATTCTGCACATGACATGACAGATGTTGATGATGTAAACAGATAGCGGCAAGGATTGTTTGGTTTCTTATTAACTTCACACACTTCCAGAGCTGCCCACCCTGGTCACTGCTCTCCGGATGATACGGCCCATTCACCTAATCTGTCGGGTACAGAGGCAGAAGATCTACTGTCACTAGAACAAAGGTGTCAAAGCTCATGCATGGATGCCACTTGTGCACACGTACATTTGTATCAATCCTAAAGTATAACTATGCCTGTGATGGGGAAAGCTGCACTCAAGCGGGAACAGACATACCGAGTACGCTTGACAGCCCAACTCCCCTACCACTGCAATACCCAATTCTCATCCAGTGGTGGACCACAGAGTGCTAAAGCAGCCCATAGATTATTTTCTTTCCTGCAACCATGGGTTGGCGTGGGGAACACGGAGCTGGCCATAGATGGATCGAACCTCGGCCGGTTCAGCAGGAACCAGCCAAGATTCGATCCATCTGTGGGCAGGCTTATTGTACCCAAGTCAATCCATCGATCTACTTGGGGTACAACCAGCATATGAGATGTTTAGCATACAATTATTGTCAGTACCTATAGTCACCAGCAATAACTACTGTGTTCTCCCGGCAGGGACGGCTCCCCTGGCAATGGTCCAGATGCAACGGTATGCAACCGTGATTAGGCACTTTAAGGGGCCAGAGCTATCCACTCTCCACTGTTTACTGTAGTATTTACTCCACAATGCTCTCTGCATTATCTATGCCAAAAATGTGGAGCCTGCAGTTTCATGGCTGCACTCTCCCCTCCCCCCCCCCCCCCCCCCAACACTTTTTTGCATTCACTGGAATGAATGGCATTTTGCTTGCCTTGTGAATCCTAAAGCAAGGTGAGTGTAAAGCCTCGTACACATGATCGGATTATCCGACGAGAATTGTATGATGACAGGCTGTTGTCGGAAAATCCGACCGTTTGTACGCTCCATCGGACAATTGTTGTCGAATTTTCCGCGGGAAAAAGTGGGATGGCATGCTTTAAAATTGTCTGCCAAAATTGTGTGTTGTCGGATTATCCAATTGTGTGTACACAAGTCCGTCGGACAAAACTCCAAAGTACAAACACACATGCTCACCATAACACAACAACATTAGCAGAAATTGCCCAAAGGGTGACGTTAAAGAGCTACAAAACCCACGTAGTTTTGCGTTTGTTGGCAGACAATTCTTTGCCGTTTGTATGCAAGACAAGATCAAGCCTGAATGCTTTCAGAACCCTTTCACACTGCCAGCGCCCGAAAAATGCTGGTAAAGCTCCGCTAAGACCCCTTTCACACTGGGGCATTATTCAGGCGCTTTGGCGTAAAAAAAAAAAAAAAAAAAGAGCCTCAATGGGAAAGGGGCTTTAGGAGCGGTGTATTCAACGCTCCTAAAGCGCTGCAAAGAAGCTGCTTGCAGGACTTTTTTGGATGCCCTGCCAGCGCAGCACCTCAGTGTGAAAGCACTTAGGCTTTCACACTGGGATTGCAGATGAGGCTTCTTTCAGGCGCTTTTTTTTTTAACGCAAAGACCCCTTTCACACTGGGGCGCTTTAGTGTGAAAGCACTTGGGCTTGCACATGCAGCTTCTTTCAGGCGATTTACAGGTGCTTTTTTTTAAACGCTAAAGCGCCTGAAAAACGCCCCAGTGTGAAAGGGGTCTTAAACAGCTGTCACATTCACTCTAGTGTAAAAGCCCAGAGGGCTTTCACACTGGAGCGTCGCGCTAGAAGGACAGTAAAAAAAGTCCTGCTAGCCGCATCTTTGGAGCGGAGAAGGAGCGGTGTGTTTACCGTCAGCGTGGCTATACTGGCATCAATGCGCTGCTTCAGCGGGTGGGTGGTTTTAACCCTTTCGCGGACGCTAGCGGGGGTAAACCGCCCTGCTAGCGGCATTTTTCGTCCGAGGCTATGAGCGGCTCAGTGTGAAGGGGCTCTAAATACCACCATAAGAAAGCTATTTCATATGTGTACACATAGGCATGCGCACAGGGTGTGCCAGGTGCGCCTGGGCACACCCTAATCACCCCATGTACATTAGCATTATTCAGGGGCAGCACCAGGTGGGTGGTTGGGAGTGCCAGTGGCCAGTGTAAATTCCCCCATCATATTAAAGGCTAGGTTCAACATTAGGAACACATTACCCCCGTTTTTAGGGTGTATAACGCAATATGGTCTCAATCAACTGTCTCCCACCACCAGAGCCTCCTCCCTGTGACAGTGTGTGTGTGTTTAAACTTTGGGGTGCACACTCTAATGCAATAGGCTGCGCACACCTATGTGTGTACAGTGTGGCATGATAATTGTTATTCAAAGTGTGACAGCGCTGGAAGATGAAAATTTGCCTGGGCAGCAGGAAGGGGGTGGAAGTGGTAAACATGTACATGTGATAACACACAGCGGTTTCAATGGGTTCAAAGTCACACATGTGACTGACAGAGCAGCAATTCCTACACAAGCAAAGCAGAAAACAATGAACAATCCCCTTCATATTCGCTCACCTCTCCTCACACATGACGATATCTTCAAACAGATCCTCTGCAGATCCCATTGTGGGGGTGAAATCGGTGACAACAGCAGAAACGTTGTAGCAACCTTTCCTTTGCTGTGAGACCGCAAACCGCACTGTGATTGTACTAACCAAAGAAACAACAAAGCATCACCGACAACACAACACTTGTAGCACTTCTCCAGCGCTCACATTACACCGGCTATTTCCAAATGTAAACAAGACAACGTGCTGTGCGTCCTTCCTGAAAGCGACCCCCCCTACTCTCCTTCCGGAAACCAAGCCTCGCTCTGAGCTCCACTACTGGGCTTTTCCTTAGCCAAGCCTCGCTCTGAGCTCCACTACTGGGCTTTTCCTTAGCCAAGCCTCGCTCTGACCTCCTAGCCACCTAATGACAATCCAGTTCTGTTTGTGTCATGATGAACACACACTTATAACTGTCAATATTTATTAAAAATATGTCTACTGCACATAGCTGTCACATAGGTCCAACTGACACATCAGGAGACAATGATGAAAATCTCCCTGGCTGGGCTGGCAGCACACACAGCAACAATCCATCTACAGAACATGTTATATTATTCACTCCCCACCAATCCTCAGTAGCTGTTCTTTAGGGGGGAGAGAACAGAGGTGTTCATTTACTAAAGGCAAATTAACTGTGCACGACTGTTCTCTTTGAAGTGCAGGTGCAGTGTCATATTCTGCTGCCTATCCTAGAATGCTGCGGAAGTCACGTGACAGCCAACTGCGCATGCGCAATGTGCTCCAACGGCAAATGTGATGCGTTCCAGGGGATTTACGACACTACCCTTCAGTGAACCATCACAATTTGTCACGGAAGTGACGTATTACCATACACGGAGCGGGGGGGACAGAGAGAGAGACCCATTCAGAGCGACAGAGAAATAGAGATACGTAGATACATTCAGAGCGAGAGATGGGTACAGATATAGAGATACTGAGAGAGAACCAGGGCTCAGGGAGGGGATTACCTCCCCTATGTGCATTACTTCCGTTATATAAAATATATGTACACCATCTCTCTCTCGCTCTGAATGTATCTACGTATCTCTATATGTCTATTTCTCTTTCGCTCTGAATGGGTACACCGTGTGCAAAGTGTGTTTGACCCCCGTAGAGTCTTTGAAGAAGCTGCAGGTGATCAATGTGGAGCCATTTGTGGAGGAGTGTCACACTGTGTTTTAGAGTGTGTTTGACCTTTGTAAGGTCTTTACAGGAGGTGAGCTTCCATTGCGCCTGGTGAAGGGAGCACAAGTCACAGATTGGGATCTGTTGTGAGGCACATCTGAAAGCGAAATTTGGTGTGCACTGTTTACAAGAGGATTCATATATATCTATTATGGACATTTTATGAACTGTTTACACATTATGTTTGTTTCGCCTTTTTTTAGCACTTTATCTATTGGCACTGACACTTTATATACTAGCGTTTTTTGACACTTAGGCCCCTTTCACACTGGGGCGGGAGGTGGGGTGGCGGTAAATCGGTGCTATTTTTGGCGGCGATTTACCGCAAATTTTGCAGCGCTATTCGGCCGCTGTTGGGGTAATTTTACACCCTGCTAGAGGCTTTCACACTGGAGAAACAGCAGCCGCTGTTTCAGGTCGGTTTGCAGGCGCTATTTTTAGCGCCTGCAAACTGCCCCAGTGCGAAAGGGGTCTTAGTTATTTTCTATCCATAGGGAGCCCTATCATGTAATTTAATTTATTTAGTTCTTTTGCTGTTGACGTGAGAACATATAGGTGATAGCACATTTTCTATCAATTGTTGATCCATACACTTTTTTTCATTTACCACTAGGTGGCAGCACGCAATTATTTTTCTTTTTGTCTCATTGGTTTCCACTGTTGTCAATCAATGTCAGTCAGCCAATGAGGAGAGAAAGGGGCAGAGCCAGACGTGGCTCAGTGTATGAATAGACAAAGGGAGCTGCGGCACGGCTCAGGTGCCCCATAGCAAGCTACTTGCTCTGGGGGCACTCAACAGGAAGGAGGGGCCAGGAGAGCTGAAGAGGGACCAGAGAAGAGGAGGGCCGGGGCTCAGGGCTCTATGCACAACCATTGCGCAGGGCAGGTAAGTATGACATGTTTATTGTTTTTAATGAAAAAAAAACAAGACTTTAGTATCACTTTAAGGAAGAACTTAATTAAAACACTTGAGGGCAGATTAGCAACTAGCAACTGTTGATAAGATAAATACTTTGGTAACATAAAGCAAAACATATAGGGTACTAGGGTTGCCACCTGTCCAGGATTCACCCGGACAGTTTGGGTTTGGAATCTTGTGTCCGGGTTTCAGTCTGCCTGAAACCCTGACACATTTTTAGACTGGGCTGTGGCTCCCCAAGTAACTGAGATAGTCACACAAAAATCTGTTGCCAATCGGGAGCTGGAGGCAGGTTTGGCATCACTGGGTGGGGGGGGGGGCATTAAGTCAGCAAGAGCAGTTTGGCCACACCCACTGTTCGCTGCAGCGTGCTGCATCATCACTCTCTTTGGGGCAGCCAAAGGTGTCCCAGGTCTTTTATAATCTTATAGTGTATACTACGGAAAAAAAAATGATGTGCCCTGTGCCGCTAAAGTGTTCGGGTTTGGCTTGAAGAAAAAGTGGCAACTGTACAGAGCACAGCAAATAAGACTATAAAAAAATGCAACAATAGCCATTATATTCTCTAGGGCAGTGATGACGAACCTTGGCACCCCAGATGTTTTGGAACTACATTTCCCATGATGATCAACTACACTGCAGAGTACATGAGCATCATGGGAAATGTAGTTCCAAAACATCTGGGGTGCCAAGGTTCACCATTACTGGTTTGCCTCTAACTTCCTGCTGCATCTCTGGGATAAGAAGTGAAGGTAAATGTCCCAATGGTACAAAGACAGCAAATAAAATAAAATAATAACCTAGTAAGGCTTTTATCCCTTCCATACTATCCAAAACTAAAAAATACATTTTGGCTATACATACACTTTAACAGATGTAATGACACCAAAAATCAGTTAATGTAGGACATAAGTGGTCTAAGGAGCCTATTTATAAAACTTTTGTTGGACAAATGTTACAGGCATTTGTGTAACCTGGATCAAATATCACAATATTTTTGGTATAGGTTAATTCCTATATTGTCAGCTCCATCTAAAATGTGGTATATTTTTTCATTGAGGTATTAAAAAAAACTTTACTGCATTTTGGTCACTAGATGGAGCTAACAGCACAAGAATTAAAGTGTAAAGGCAGTTTTTTTTTTTTGTTATTAAAATTATAAGCATGGTATGCTCACCTGCTCTGTGCAAATTGTATTGTGGCCCTAAACTTTTTCTTCTGGGGTCCCCACCAGTGATCTTGGCTCCTCCTCTTCTCCATGTGCCCCCATAGCAAGCTGCTTGCTTTAGTGGCACACGTGCGTGCTCGCTCCCTGAGCTGTGTGTGTCAATAGAGCAACACTCATACAGCACGGCTTGGCCCCGCCTCCTGCTTCCTCCTCACAGAATGTGATTCACAGCAGAAGGAGCCATTGGCTCCTGCTGCTGCCCGAGTCCCTGTGTGAATAGGAAGAGAGGAGAAAAGAAATCCAGCCACGCACAGTGCTGGATTGAGTAAGGACTTACTTAGACCCCTTTCACACTGAGGAGTTTTTCAGGTGGTACGGCGCTAAAAATAGCGCTGCTATACCGCCTGAAAAACTCCTGCCCAGCAACCTCAATGTGAAAGCCGAGGGCTTTCACACTGAGGCGATGTGATGGCAAGAGAGAAAAAAATCTCCTGCTTGCAGCATCTTTGGAGCGTTGAGAGGAGCGGTATGTATACTGCTCCTTCACCGCTCCTTTCCATTTATAACAATGGGAAACTGTGGCAATATCGCCCGCAATGCGCCTCTGTTGAGGCGCATTGCAGGCGGTATTAACCCTTTATCGGTCGATAGCGGGGGGTTAATACTGCACTGCTATCGGCCGAATCCCGCGGCAAATCCGACGGTAGAGCGCCGCTATTTTTAGTTTTATGTTTTTGTTTTTAGGGAGGTGGGGGAGGACAGAAAGCTAAGCTGCAAAACATGTTTTACCTAAAACAGAGAGTGCATTAAAGGAGAAGTATGGCCAAAGTTTTTTGTCCATACTTCTCCTATGGATCACAGGAGCGCAGTACCTTCTGACCCGTTTTAAGCCGACATTGGGCTAAAGCCTGCTGTTGGCTGATGTCCCTCAGCCGGCCCAGGCTGGGGAAAGATCCTGACCATATGAACGGGATCCACCCAGATGCCTGAACCAACACCTGTCTCAGCGTCTCAGCGATCCACTAAGAGTCTGAGCTAGCCCCTTCTGCCCCCTCTTTAAAACAGAGCTCCAGTGAGCACTGGAGAGGAGAGCAGAGATGTAGACTGACAGTCACTGCTCTATGCTCAGAGCCGAGGTGGAGAACTCAGCAATCAGCGGTGTTTGGTTGCTCAGTTCTCTCTGCAGAGATGGCGGGGGACAAATGCAGCATTGGGTCGTTGCATCAGCATGCACAAATGCTTCTGACATTCATCCATAGAATGTTTTATAAATCGACCTCATAAACACTTGAAAATTTTATGCGCGCCAAATTTTTATAATTATTGACATATTTTTGTCCTACAAAACGCATACATCCGAGTCAAAGCTTTGTTTTTAACAAATTAACTGAAAAAAATATAACTAAGGCCCCATACACACAATAGAATCCATCCGCTGAAAAATCCCAGCGAATGGGTTTCAGCGGATAGATTCTATGGTGTGTACAATCCAGCGGATCTGTTTCCGCGGATTTTTCTCCCAATGCGATGGATTTCCAGCAGATAAATATTTGAAGACATGTCTTCAAATCTATCCGCTGGAATCCATCCCAACGGATGGATCCGCTGGTCTGTACAGACTCACCGGATCAATCCGTCCAAAGGGATCCCCCGCATGCGTCGTAATGATTCGACGCATGCGTGGAATTCCTTATATGACTGCGTCGCGCACATCGCCGCGTCATCATCGCGGCGACGGCGCGACACGTCATCGCCAGAAGATTTCGGCGCGGATTTCGATTCGATGGTGAGTACACTCCATCGCATCAAAATCCGCGCAAATCCTCGAGAGGATTTATCCGTGGAAACGGTCCGCTGGACCGTATCCGCGGATAAATCCTCCCGTGTGTACGGGGCCTAAGTCTAATATACTGTACATATGCAATGCATACATACTTCAACCCTCCAATCCCATACATTTTCTGAAAGAGCACAGCCCCCGAAAGATAAAATGACTGCTACTCTTCCACAATTTTAGCATAACTGTGGGAAAAAAAAGGTCAAAATAAGGGATCCTCTGCATTCATAAAAATATGTCAGACTTTGTGTATTTGTAATTAGATTCAAAGAAATCGGTCCCCCCAAAGAGACCTAAATGCACAGCTGACCCTCTTTGCCATAAGGTAGAGGAGTCCATCCTATCTGGAGAGTGCGGAACCATAACGCCTCACAAGAGGAAAGTCACCGTTGGAGCACGGAGCACAAGAGCACTTTAAAAGACTCTGTCTGCACATGTATCACAAGTCACTATATTATTGTATTTATTCATTTATCACTAGTCACTATATATCATATTAGTCACCACTTATTTCTTAATTTATTATTGATCTTAATCAACATATTGATTTTTTGAAAATGTATGAACTTTTTTTTTATGGATTTCTATATTGGTTTAGTAGTCACACATTCAATTATGGATTACAATAGCACAGAATGTTTTCACATATAGATTAACCAATTTGACTATCAGGTGTGCTGAGGCAAGCGCTGTATAGTTTTTTTATTATTAGTAAAAACAGGAATGTTTTGTAACGGAAGTCCAGCAATAGGCCCCTCAGGAAGGCAACCCAACCAAGAAAACTCACAAGCTATAATAGAGATGGAAGATGGAAGTCTCCTGGCCCGTACCCAATTTTGGAGGTTTCCAGGAAAGATGTCACGTTCCTTCACTTTTCCTACTCCTCTGGAACCTTTCCCTGAGTCTAAGCACTGTCCCTGACAGACGTGTATCCTGTCCCTACACTGCCACAATGCGAGCCAAACCCAGGAGCCACAGTCTTAACCCTCCTGGCGGTGTTCCCGAGTCTGACTCTGGGTTAGATTTTTGTGCTGCGATCGGTAACCCCGAGTCAGACTCGGGCTCGCCTTGCTGGATCCACAGACAGTGTTTACTTACCTTGTCCCTGGATCCAGCGATGCCACCGCGCTGTGTGACCGAGCAGGTGCTCGCTCGATTCACACAGCGTCCTCCTGTGCCGCCGATCTCCGTTCCCTGCGACGTTACGACGCACGGGAGCGGAGAACGGCGCCAAATTCAAAAACGTAAACAAACACATTACACACAGTATACTGTAATGTTATAGATTACAGTACTGTATGTAGAAAATACACACCCCCCTTGTCCCTAGTGGTCTGCCCAGTGTCCTACATGTTCTTTTATATAATAAAAACTGTTCTTTCTGCCTGCAAACTGTAGATTGTCCATAGCAACCAAAAGTGTCCCTTTATGTCAAAAATGGTTTTAGATCAGCTAGAAAACAGCGATAATAAATTATAATCAATTGCAGAATTGTGCGATAGCGATTTGTGGGGAAATTCGTCATAAAAAAATAAAAGTAATGACAGCGACAATTCTGCAACTGAGCAAATTTCAGTGATTTTGAGTTGATTACATTATTGAATAATTTTTATTATAATTATATAACTATTTGTTATAATTATTTATAATTATTTATTATATTATAATTTATCATTTTGTTTTTAAAAAAAAATGTCATACCCGGGATGCCTACTAGACTCTTGTTTGGTCAGATTTAAGTGAGTTATTCCTAAAAATTTCCTTGCAAATAATGGTACCGCTTTCAGCACCTTTTTTCTGAAAGAATCATACCGCCAGGGATGTTAAATAGACTCTGCCTGACCCAAGATGGCCACCAAAGTCACCTGGGGTGCTAGCATCCAGTTGGATGCTGCCTCCCTGTGACCAAGGAAACCACAGAGGATTTGGGTTCTTCTCAACTTTCTTCACCACCTGCATTGTCACTGCGGAGGAGTGCCACCTGCAGTGGAGAAAATAGACTGCACTTGCCCACATGCAGACTTTAACCACTTCCTGCCCGGCTTAAAGCATAATGACAGCTAAGAAGTGGTAGAATAACCTGTTAGCATGCACCCGCGGCGTGGCAATTGGGGACGGCGTGAGTCCCTCGGACACATCGTGTCCCCAAACACGGTAAACAGCCAATGAAATTTACCACATGATCGGCTTTGTCCAATCACAGCCAGTCACTTAATAAATACATTTTCCCAGCGAAGTGTTTATTCTGAACCAAAACATTTGTGTGGACGAATGCCTTGTTCATTTTACTGGCCAACTGCAATTCAAGCAGTATATCCCAAGTAAGTAAGCAGGTATGGGTTACAATAGAATAAACTGTGTGATCGAACCACTGGGTACGTGTATACCTTCCAGATTTATGAAGACTCCCAGCTCCAGCCCCGTGATTGCCCCACATATATTGGAACCAGTGTGAAAATTGTCTGGGAGCTGGCATACCCCCTGTTCAAAAAAGGATACCATTTATATGTGGACAATTATTATATCAGTTTGCCCCTTTTCCGTCACCTTTACAGTAAACAAACCCTTCAAAAAAAACAAAACCGGAAGGGCTTCCCACAAAATCTATTAACAAAAGAGGGAGATGCTGGAAATTACCACAGCAAGCTTTAGTAAAGTATAGACAGTAGACTCCACTGTAAGTAAAAGGATATAAATCCTCTTAGACAGTTAAAGTGATTGTAAACTCTGTACAACCGCTTTTACCTACAGGTAAGCCTATATTAAGGTGCTGAAAAGATCTCCTAAACCTCCATGGTTTAGGAGATATTTACAATAAAGCAGTGCACTGATGTCTTTGGCACATGCACACTTTAGAAAGGGCACGATTGTGTCCTTTCTAAAGGGGTCATGCCGTGACTGGCGGCTCCCGCACACTCGGGCAAGACGTCACATGACTCCGGCCAGTCACAGAGCTGGAGTTCGCACCCCAGGAAGAAAGAGGGGTGAAGGTGGACGCTTCCAGCCAGTGTGGCCAGCGGTCACATCGCAGGCTTCGGTTTTAGGTAAGTGACACATAATGGGCTACTATGTGATACATAATAGCCCATTATGCTTTACCTTTGCAGGGAAATAAAGAGGAAGTAAAAGCCATCAGGGTTTACTTACTCTCTAAGAAACAGTGAAACACTTAAACGATTTATCAAACAATGTTTTATGCATTGTATTTTCATTTCCCCATGGTTGCCCTTTTATAACATAAGGTGCAGTGCTACCATTTAAAGCGGAGGTTCGCCGACCATTCATTTATTTATTTTTTTGAGTCATTCAGATACTTGATTATTAACAATACAACACTCAGTTGTTTTGTCTAATAATTCCCCTGATGTCCGTTTTCATGTTTAAAAAGAACTTATAAAAAACGATGCTAGCCGGTTCCATCTTGCTTGTGGGCATGTGAAGCCCACAAGCATTGATTTCATGGCTGCGGTGAATGCTGAGCTTCCAGCATTCACCGCTTGTTCCCGCGCATGCTCAGTGTTAATGGCGCAGTTGCCGTCACATCATCGCACTGAGGTTGCCATCACAACGGGCGGCGGCGTCGGAAGTTCCCGCCCTGTTGTGATGGCAACTAAACTCTCGGGATTGCGCGGGCGGAGTTCCGCACTGAATTATAGGAAGCATGACACTGCTCCCAGGAGACACTGCGCCTCAGGGGAAACAAGATACACGCCTACTCCCGCGGGAGGGAAGACCAGGAAGTGCCACAATCATTACTGATTCTACGGTAAATCCAGCAACAACATTTTTTTTTCTTTTCATTTGAGCATCTCTTTATAGCGCTGATGGGGATAAGGTACAGTTAAAAAATCGTGTGAACCGCCGCTTTAACTCTCCAAACATGAATGAAATAATGTACAAAAATTCATACATCTTGTGTTGAAAAGAGCCATTTGATAAAAAATCCAACCTTTTTTTTTTTTTTACACAAGGGGCAATATACTTTACATAATAATTATGCAATCCAAATAGTTACCAGTGTAGATTAACCTTTGAACAGATTTAAATAAACCATCAAAATGATGTCAAATTTAGAACACAGGTTTGGAATGCTGGGGTTATAAACTGCCTTTTGAAATCCCCCAAATCTATGATCATGAAAAGCTGCTACATGTTGTGTGGTGACTCCTAGGAAGATGTGAGGTCTAGTTCCCACGTTGGTTTCCTCAGATTTCAGGATCATATATCCCTGTGTTTCATCTAGTGCCGGCCTCAGTGCAGAGCTAAACGGTTTGCGGATGGAGGTCTGAAATGCTCAGCTGCTTCCTTAATCTGGAGTAACTATGCACTACATTGTCAGGCTGAAAGGTGGCTGACAATGGCATTAAGAGCAGGTATTTGTGAAATCACCTGGATAACTTCTTAAAGATTACATAGCCAGAAGTGACATCTAACTCGAAGGCTTTGAAGAGTGAAGGCTTTACTAGAGGGTGCTAGTTTAGGATTAGTTTTTGAAGTCCATTTCTGGCAACATACAATTACCTGAATTTGTACCTTTTTTCCCACCTGTCTTAAGTTGACCCTTGTAAATCACAAATGATAAACGTTGCTTTGTAGTGACTGGTAGGTAAAATTTAATTTATTGACAATATACAGTGTATATATAGATATATAGATATCTATTAGCCAGATTCAGAAAGACTGTCTTAAGTTTGTGCGGGCATAGCGTATCTCACATACACTGCGCCGCCGTAATTTAGAGAGGCAGGTACCGTATTCACAAAGAACTTGCGTCCTATGTTACGGCGGCGTAGTGTAAATGGGCCGGCGTAAGCCCGCGTAATTCAAAGTAGGCTGGTAGTGGGCGTGTTGTATGGTAATGAATCGTGACCCCACGTAAATGACGCGCCTAACGAACGGCGCATGCGCCGTCCGTGGACGTATCCCAGTGCGCATGCTCAAAATCACGTCGCAAATAGTCAATGCTTTCGACGTGAACGTAACCTACGCCCAGCCCAATTCATGTACGACTTACGCAAACGCCATAAACGACGTGAAATTCAACGGCTTTTCCGACGTCCATACTTAACATTAGTTGCGCCATCTTTTAGGTGGTTTATCTTTACGCCTGAAAAACGCCTTACGTAAACGGCGTAGCTTACTGCAACAGGCGTACGTACGTTTCGTGAATAGGCGTATCTTGCTGATTTACATATTCTAGGCGTAAATCAACGTACACGCCCCTAGCGGCCAGCGTAAATAGGCAGCTAAGATACGACGGCGTAGGAGACTTACGCCGGTCGTATCTTAGCAACTGAGAAGCGTATCTCATTTTGAGAATACACTTAAAGATACGACGGCGCGGATTCGGACTTACGCCATCGTAAGTCTTTCTGAATCCGGCTATATATATATAGCGGGTAAAAGAAGTATTAAGCACATCACCATTTTTCTAGGTAATATATTTCTAAAGCCCTGTACACACATGATCGGTTTGTCTGTTGAAAACAGACCGATGGACCGTTTTCATCGGACAAACCGATCGTGTGTGGGCCCCATCGGTTTGTTTTCCATCGGTGAAAAAAAATGGAACATGTTTTATAATTTTCCTATGGATAAAAAAACGATAGAAAAAAAAACGATCGTCTGTGTGGAACTCCATCGGTCAAAAATCCACGCATGCTCAGAATCAAGTCGACGCATGCTTGGAAGCATTGAACTTCATTTTCTCAGCACATCGTAGTGTTTTACATCACCGCGTTGAATTTTTGACTGATGGTGTGTAGGCAAGACTGATAAAAGCTTCATCGGAGATCCGACGAAGAAATGCATCGGATTACATTCCATCAGATATCCGATCGTGTGTACAGGGCATGAAAGTGCTATTGACGTGACATTTTCACCACATGTCGGTAACAACATGCAATTCATACATTGATGGAAATCTATGAAATAAGCTATGTGTAATAAAATTAAATCACACAGGGAAAAAGTATGGAACACATGAAGAAAGGGAGCTGAAAAAAAGGCATGGAAAGCCAAGACACCAGCTGAAATCTATCAGTTATTAGAAAGCAATCTTGCCCTTTGTCAGAGCAAATTAATATCAGCTTGTTCAGTCTCAACCAGTGGCGTATCTAGGGTATGGCAGCCATGGCAAGTGCCATGGGCGCCATATGAAGGGGGCGCTGATAAGTGGCTGGGCAGCAAGGCACTTACCAGGGTCTGAGGGTCTTTTCTTCCCTCGTCCCGAGCATAGGCAGGATCTCCTTTTCAGCACCTTTGCTAATGGACAATGGCAGCGCTATCCCTGCTGCGTTCAGCCACAGCGCTCCCTGTTCTCCCAGGCTCTCCCATTCCATCTGGTCGGATTGGCAGCGCACAAAGAAGGAGGAATATCAGCTTCTCCCTCTCCTCTGTGAAAAATGAGGCCTAAGTGATGAAGATTTCATCACTTCCAGTATTGGTTCTGCATTTACCTGGCCTTGGTGGGCAGAGGAGGGATCAGAGGTCTAATAAACCCCAGATTTCTCCATAAAGAGGATTTGTCACTACCGAAGGTATCACAAGGGATGATAAATATCACTAGTTTTGTTAGCTGTTTTTTTTGTTAAGGTTATCTGAAAGATGGGTTTCAAATTTTTCGACAGGGGCGCAGTTTCAGTGCTTGCCATAGGCGCCATTTTCACTAGATACGCCTCTGGTCTCAACTGATGTCCTATAAAAAGGTGTCTCATTACCAATGTGTCACACAAGAAACATCTCATGATGGGTAAAAAGCAAAGAGCTCTCTCAAGACCTTTGCAACCTTATTGTTGCAAAACATACTGATGGTATTGGTTACAGAAGGATTTCTAAACTTCTGAATGTTACAGTGGGCACTGTTGGGGCTATAATCCGGAAGTGGAAAGAATATAATTTCACCATAAACCAGCCACGACTAGGTGCTCCTCACAAAATTTCTGACAGAGAAGATAAAATAATTATCAGAAGGGTTGTCCAAGAGCCAAGGACCATTTGTGGAGAGCTTCAGAAAGACCTGGAATTAGCAGGTACAATTGTTTCAAAGAAAACAATAAGTAATGCACTCAACTGCCATGAAAAACTAAGACAGACATATGATGCTAGCACTAACGTCAAAGATCTTTGGGGGGGCAAGTAAAGTCACAAACAAAAAAAGTCCCACTGAAGGGTAACTCCTTTGAGCTAAATTGTCTCTAGAATCCACCAAAGGAAGGGGTTAACACAGTGAGATGCACACCATGCCGTGCAGCTCCATATACCAGCGGGAAACTGACAACTGCAAAAACAAAATAAAAAACAGAGCGCACGGCTCCTAGTATGTATGGAGTTTAGTGTGCACCTTGTCAGCTGTTACTGTTCGAGCGTCACGTGATCACAAACGCGAGCCGGACTCCCTGTCATTGGAAGATCTCTGTTGTGAGGGGGTGGCTCACGTGCAGCTTGTCGGCGGCTGCACGCTGACACACTGGAAACATCCACCGCCAGTCTCCCCGGGATCCAGCCAGGAGCCTAGACCACTGAAGCGGAACTAAAGCTTGACACACACTGGCATGTGAGTGCCTAGTGTTACTTTGTATCTTTTATATGTTTTATCAAATAGTGTTGAACTGGGAGCCCGTGCGATCATTTTTTCTTTTGTTTTGACTCAACCGCCATGGCCTGTATGCACGCTCACCATGCAAGACTTCATTGCTGAAGAAAAAGCATGTTGAAGCTCGTTTAAAGTTTGGTGCACAAGATTAAGACAAGCCTGTGAAATACTAGAAGAGTATAGTCTGGTCATATGAGACCAAAATTAAACTCTTCGGATGCCATAATACACACCATGTTTGGAGGTCGAATGCCACAGCATATCACCCCAAAAAAAACAGCCCATACCAACAGTGAAGTTTGGAGGGGGGAACATTCAGCATACGGTACTGGCAAACTTCATATCATTGAAGGAAGGATGAATAGAAAAATGTACCAAACATTCTTGATAAAAATCTGCCATCTACCAGGATGATGAAGATGAAACGAGGGTGGACATTTCAGCAAGTCAATGATCCCAAACACAAAGCCAAGGAAACTTTTGGTTTCAAAGAAAGAAAATACATCTGCTATATTGTCCCAGCCAATCACCTGACTTGTATCCAATAGAAAATCTATGGAAAGAACTAAAGATCAGAATTCATAGAAGAGGCCCACGAAACCTTCAAGACTTGAAGACTGTCTGTGTGGAAGAATGGTCCAAAATCACACCTGAGCAATACATGCGACTAGTTTCTCCATACAGGAGGCATCTTGAAGATGTCATTACCAACAAAGGATTTTGTACGAAGTACTAAATAAATTTCAGTTAGCGTGTTCAGTACTTTTTCCCTGTGTCATTCCATTCTATTACACATACCCTAATTTCTTATTTGTAACAACTTATTTGTTTTGGTTTGTTTGTATGTATGGATAAGAGGCGGTTCACACTGGGGCGACTCATCAGGCGGGAGTCGCGTCCCATTCAATGCAATGGAACCGTTCTAATAGGAGCGACACAAGTCGCTCCGACTTAGAAAAAGTTTCCTGCACGACTTCGGGGGCGGCTTGGGGCGACCTGCATTGACTTCTATACAGAAGTCGTTTTGCTGGTCGCCTCTGAAGTCATCCTCAGGACGACTTGCAGAGTCGCCCCCGAAGTCGTGCCGCGGGAGTGTGAACCGGCTCTTACATAGATTGTTATCAACATGTGGTAAACATTTCATGTCAATAGCACCTTTAGAAATATTTTTACCTAGAAAAATGGTGATGTGTTCAATACTTATTTACCCGCTGTGTGTGTGTGTATATATATATATATATATATATATATATATATATATATATACACATTATCTCACAAACGTGAGTACACCCCTTACATTTTTGTAAATATTTTATTCTATCTTTTCATGTGACAACACTGAAGAAATTACACTTTGCTACAATGTAAAGTAGTGAGTGTACAGCTTGTATAACAGTGTAAATTTTCTGTCCCCCTCAAAATAACTCAACACACAGCCATTAATGTCTAAACCTGCTGGCAACAAAAGTGAGTACAATTGTGTGGCCACCATTATTTTCCAGCACTGCCTTAACCCTCTTGGGCATGGAGTTCACCAGACCTTCACAGGTTGTCACTGGAGTCCTCTTCCACTCCTCTATGACGACATCATGGAGCTGGTGGATATTATAGACCTTGCGCCCCCCTACTTTCCATTTGAGGATGCCCCACAGATTCTCATGGAGACATGCTTGGCCAGTCTATCACCTTTACCCTCAGCTTCTTTAGCAAGGCAGTGGTCATCTTGGAAGTGTGTTTGGGGTCATTATCATGTTAGAATACTGCCCTGCAGCCCAGTCTCTGAAGGGAGGGGATCATGCTCTGCTTCAGGATGTCACAGTACATGTTGGCATTCATGGTTCCCTCAATGAATTGTAGCTCCCCAGTGCCGGCAGCACTCATGTAGCCCCAGACCATGACACTCCCACCACCATGCTTGACTGTAGGCAAGACACACTTTTCTTTGTACTCCTCACCTGGTTGCCGCCACACACGCTTGACACCATCTGAACCAAATAAGTTTATCTTGATCTCATCAGACCACAGGACATGGTTCCAGTAATTCATGTCCTTAGTCTGCTTGTCTTTAGCAAACTGCAGGCTTTCTTATGCATAATCCCCCCCCCACCACCCCTTCAACCTCTGCAGCAATGCTGGCAGCACTCATACGTCTATTTCCCAAAGACAACCTCTGGATATGACACTGAGCATGTGCAACTTCTTTGGTCGACCATGGTGAGGCCTGTTCTGAGTGGAACCTGTCCTGTTAAACCACTGTATGGTCTTGGCAACCATGCTGCAGCTCAGTTTCAGGGTCTAGGCAATCTTCTTATAGCCTAGACCATTTTTATATAGAGCAACAATTAATTTTTCAGATCCTCAGAGAGTTCTTTGCTATGAGGTGCCATTTTGAACTTCCAGTGATTAGTATGAGAGAGTGAGAGCGATAACACCAAATTTAACACACCTGCTCCCCATTCACATGTGAGACCTTGTAACACTAAAGAGTCACATGACACTGGGGAGGGAAAATGTTTTAGCAGCGATTTACCATCATTTTAGAGACGCTTTTCGGTCGCTAGTGGGGCACTGTTAACCCCCGCTAGTAGCCGAATAAAGGATTAATAGCACCCGCAGAGCGGCACTTTACAGGCGTTTTGGCGGCACTGCCCATTGATTTCATTGGGCATGGGCGCTTTAAGAGCGGTGTACACACCGCTCCTAAAGCGCCCCAAAGATACTGCTTGCAAGACGCTATAGCACCTGTAAAGTGCCTCAGTATGAAAGTAGCCTAACAATAAAAGATATACAGTGCAGGTACCTAAAGGTGTAACCCAATTGCTGCACACTTGCTCCCATCCCCCACATTCCTAATGGCTTTTCCATACACTAGGTTGCTTTGTTGGCCAATAAGAATTTGTTTTGGAGGGGGTGGATAGGCAAGCTGCGTCACAATCAGGAAAAACTTGAAAGAGTGGATATATTGCTATAATAATTCCTTTAGAAATTTTGCCATTACAGATTATTATTAAATTAAATGATTACACTGAGAATTGAAACTAATTTGAAACCTGAGAATAATAAATAAGTACCTGGTGCGACTAATGCTAGGCTAGGGAAACGCTTACTTCACATTACATGTTGGGGTTTGTCCAGATCATTTTGTAAACATCGCAGCTCTGATTTTGTACCCTTTTTCATTAGTAAAGCAGATTTTTAATGGATAAGGTAGTGATGGAGTCAAACCAATGTACAGAGGTCAAAGTCTTAAGAGGCAGCCAGTACAGATTGCTTTGTAATCAATTGCACATGATTAGAGGTAATGCAGAAAGCAACACAATCATCATTATCCTGTCTTTGATCTCTGCTCAGTACCATCTTGTGAAAGTTACGAGATGTTTCTGCTTTGAAGTAAACAGCAATATAAGTAGTTTAGGCACAGGAGTTTATAAAAGGTAACTCGTTTGCTAACAAAATGGCTTTGTTTTATTTTTTTACTGCAAATTTTGATGAAGCTCCGTGCTTGTATGCTTGCACACTTTAACAGTTTGCTGCAGGTTGTAAGTGATGTATGGGTGCATATTTTAGCAGAGAAGGTGACATTCATCAAACATTCACTGGCAGTGAATCATCCCCTGTATATTCTGTATAGTAAGGGATCATTCACACTTCTCTGTCCCTCTACATTGCATTACTACATGCAAGTTGCATTAAGGCAGCCCATCCAAACAGGGCTGGTACAATGCGGCCTGGCCATCTCATGCCCATGTTGGATGATGTCCACAGGAGTTGAGACCCTACACTTTCCCACTTCATCAGGATGCTTTCCCTACCGCTAGTACTGTCAGGGTATCTGTACCTTCTCTACCAACTCGCAAAATGTGCACCAAGCCTGGGAGCAAGGGTCTTAAATGGTCCCTGCCTGACCCAAGATGGCTGATAGAGTCACATGGGATGGCAACATCCAACCAGATTGCTACCTCTGCAGCTACAGGGCTGCTACTGATGAGTGCCACCTGCAGTGAAGAAAGTAGACTGCACCTGCCTACATGCAATGAAAAGGTGTTTTTCAGTCTTAAAATACATTGATCAGGAAGATTCACCTGCATGTTTAGTGAATGTCACATTTACTGCTTTATACATTTGTCCCATAGTTTCATATTTAGTGTTAAGTAGATAGACAAGAAACAAGCTTTTCTGTGGCTATTTTGTTTATCATCCTTTATATGTTCAACTATATGTTTTCGCCTTATAATATTGAGTGTTTTTCATGTTTATGTTTGATTTGGCTAAATATGATTCTAGTTATCTGCTTATTTAGTATCAATCCCCCCAGCCTCTGATTATTAAAGATGTAAGAGCCCCTTAAGGACTAGGAACTCTCAGTGCCTTGAAAAGTAGCACAAAGTGTTGTAGGCTGCATACCAGAGTATCTCCAACTCCAGTGTAGATACTGAACCCAGCTCTACTGCCTGCAGGAACTACCAGCCCACCTGGCTGCTTCTTCACCAGCCCATCCGGATGCTTTAAAGATCTCCCAGGGCAAGGGAAAGGAAAGATTAAGCACAGCACTGTCTTCCAGAAAGGCTTGCTACATGTGACAGTCTCTCCTCTTGTGAATCCCTGGGTGTGCTGATGTACTTACTGTTCTCCTTGCTCATGCTGCTTCCTTAAGCCTGTTTCCTTTGGAAACCGTAATGCTGTCAGGATCCTCCCAAGCCAGCCCCAGGACTCCTCAGCACTTCATCCTCCACCCGACTCCCTTGCTGGCATGACTCATTAATATTTAAGGGCTGGCTCAGTCACCCTGCCAGGCCCAGTGCCTGAGGATTGGCCAAGTTCCTCTGAGTATGCAGGTCAAGCCTCCTGGCCTCTGCCCTCTAACTTCTATAAATGTCTCAAAACTTCCAGAACCAGGGGGAGGCACCAGAGACCTGCCTCTGTGAGTCATCCAGCCTGACCTGCAGTAAACCCATGACCCAATTAAGATTCACAAGTTAACTATAAGTCAAAACATACATGTGCCTACACTTACACTAGTAGCACCCTAGAGGGTGGTACAAGAGGAATTTTTTCTTTGGGCGGGGGAGGTATGAGAGCTGTGAAGGGTGAAGTGCAGAGGTGGGGGATGTTTTAAAGTGGTACAGAGGTCACACCTGAGGAGGAGTGAAATGTGGAAGAGAGCTGAACCATTCATACTGTGCATATCACAACACTAAACCCTAAACTCTGTATGTAGTACACAGCGCACCCCTTAAATCTGCACCCTGTACATAGCACATCCCTTAACTCCGCACATAATGCACTTTGCCTCTTTAACATCCTCCCATTGTTAGGGAAATTTGGCCACACCCACTGTTTGATGCGGTTTGACGGGGAGGGTGTGGGTGAGTTCCTGCACCTATTCTGTGAGAAATAGAAGGCTGGGATAAACTTTTATAGTCTTAGGCCTGGTACACACAACCGAGGAACTCGTCGGAAAAGACACATCGTTTTCCTCGACGAGTTCCTTGTTAGGCTTGTGGAGAAACTTGACAAGCTTTCTTTGTGTACACACGGTCAAGACCAAATATCATCGTTCTCAAAGGCGGTGACGTACAACACATACAACGGCAGGGGACGTTCGATTCCACTGGCGCCACCCTTGGGGCTGCTTTTGCTAATCTCATGTTACTGCGTGTTAAGTAAAAGTTTGGTGAGAGACAATTTGCACTTTTCAGTCTGTTACAGCGTGACGAATGTGCTATCTCCATTACAAATCCTACTTTTATCGAAGGTGCGCTCCCGTCTCATACTTTATTCTGAGCATGCGGGGGTTTCTAAGCATACACACAACCGTTTTCCTCGGCAAAAAAGCTCTCCCACCAATTTTCTTAATGGATTCTATCGAGGAAAACGGTCGTTTGTACAAGGCCATACAGATATAATCGGCCTTTTATGGGCAACCATAATGCTGATGTGGCCTGCAGTTAAATAGAGTTTGACAACCCTGCTATAGCGTGTCATCTAATATGTCAGCACCCAGAAGCAATTGAATTTCTACACATCTTTCTACACACTATATTTTATGCACATATAATTCTATGGGAAGAGTTTTGTTTAAATGAATGGTCTGACAAGAGGGTCTCTTTTAATGTTAGTAATTAGCGATCTTGATGCAGTTCTCACTTAAACATGGCATATATTTCTTGGCCACAAAATTCTGACATTTCTTTTTGCCTCAATTGATTCTTTTTTATCACGTACCTGCGCACATCCTTTCCCAGTACAAACCCCACGGTTTATTGTTAAAAAGCTTTCGGATGCATTTAAATGTATGGGTAACATATGCAAAAGAAAATTAGAAACGCACAAACACTGCATTAAAGAATGGCCTTTTATTTACAAAATCGTACAAAGAGACACAAGCATATAACAAAGTATTTAAAAAATCTGAATTGATATAGAAAACTATACAAATGCATCTATAAATATAGTATATAAATATAGTAAAAAATAAATGTATGTTAAAATAAATTAAATATAAATAGTGCATTTAAAAAACAAGTGCTTAGAGAAGAAACATCTTAATAAAAAAGCAACAATAAAAATATAGTTTAAATGTTACATATGCACAGTGTTTTTCTGTAATTTTTTTTTTCTTTGCTGGGTGAATATTTTTCAAAAGCAGTTGCTCATAGTAACAAAATCAAAATCCTTTTATGTATGCTAATATTACATTGAAATTACCTATATGTTAATGTATTTTAAAGTGAACCTGCCAGGTCCTACAAGGTGTGCAATTCTCTATACTTATAACATGCAGACACCTTATGATGCCTGCATGTACCTACAAACACCTTTTAATGTGCCAGGGTAAGACCCCGGATCGCAGGTTGTATACTGCGCCTTGACTTCTGTCTAAGTCAGCACTAAGCCATGCCCACTCCAGAGCCACAGACTCTACTGGCCACTGAGGTTTTGGAGTTAGACTGGTAAATAATAAGGGTAATAGTACAAAGGGTAGCGTTTAATGCAATTTTGGACAGAAGTTAAAACCTAATTTAAAGTAGTTCTAAAGCCAAGATTTTTTTTTTTTTTTTTATCATATTGCATTCCCTGCATTACGTAAAAAAAATAAAATAAGTCTAAATACTTGTAGTAGTATTACCCCCTCATCCTCTTGAATACAGACGGCTCACTCGATCCAGGGCTATGCCCAACTGTAGCGGCTCTCTCTCCTCGCTTTCACAAGTTTTGCTGTGGCAGCAGGAACCATTGGCTCCTGCTGCTTGTCAAATCCTATGAGCAGAGAGCGAGGTGTAGGGCAGAGTCACGCTGTGTGTGTCTACAGAGGCTCACAGTCTGGATCGAGAGTGAACCCGCACATCTGCCCCCATAGCAAGCGCTTGCTATGAGGGCAGACACAGAAGAGGAGAAGCTGAGAGAGCTGGTGCGGGACCCCAGAAGAGGAGGTTCATTTGCCGATCTGTGCAATACTATTGCACAGAGGAGGTAAGCATAACATATTTGTTTTTTTTTTAAATAAAAGAATAAAGATCCTTTACAACCACTTTAAGTCTAGGATCCCAGGTAAGACTGAAGCCTCGTACACACGACCGAGGAACTCGACGGACGAAACACATCGTTTTCCTCGTCGAGTTCCTTGTTGTGCTGTCGAGGAACTCGACAAGCCAATTTTCTCCATTCCCGTCAAGGAAATAGAGAACATGCTCTCTTTTTGGCTCGTCGAGTTTCTCGACAGTTTCCTCGACGAAAATGTACACACGACCGGTTTCCTCTGCAAAAAAATATCTCCCAGCAAGTTTCTTGCTGGTTTTTGCCGAAAAACTTGGTCGTGTGTACGAGGCCTTATACACACAGGCCGAGATACGACGGAGTATCTCAGATACTCCGTCGTATCTCTCAGAGTATCTATGCGACTGATTCATAGAATCAGTTACGCATAGATATCCCTTAGATCCGACAGGGTTTTACACTGTCGGATCTTAGGATGCAATACCGCGGCCGCCGCTGGGGGGAGTTCGTGTTGTAAACCAGCGTTGGGTATGCAAATTAGTAGTTACGGCGATCCACGACGGTTTTTCGCGTTCGCTACGTCGCTGCTAGTCTAGTTTCCCGTCACAAAGTTAGTCGCCGTTTTTGGTGCCCTAACTTTACACAGCACACGTATGTGCTGTATAAATTATGGCAGTCGTTCCCGCGTAGAAATTTAAAAAATTTTCCTTCTTGCGTAAGACGTCCGGGAATACGGAAGTACGCTACGCACATCGCCGTTCGAAAAAATGACGTTACTTTGCGCAAAGCACGGCGGGAAATTCAAAAGGGAGCATGCGCAGTAAGTCCGGCGCGGGAGCGCGCCTAATTTAAATGGCACACGCCCCTTTGAATTACGCGGGCTTATGCCGGAGGCCGCCGGCGGAAGTTTTCTCGCAAGTGCTTTGTGAATCAGGCACTTGCGATGAAAACTTGCGGCGGTGTAACTTACGATACGATACGTTACGCCGCCGCGATTCTACGTGAATCTGGCCCATAGGTACCAAAAAGTGCCCATACGTGACTGTTTGGTGAGGCTTTTCACAGTTTGCCCTTTATTGCGCTCTGAACCCCATTGAACGATTTTCTTTACTTCCGTTTCCACTGACACAACAAGAATGTAAGATATATGTCCCCAAAAGAAACACAGGCAGCAATAAAAACCCAGCAGAGCCTCTGTGGCATTATACTTTAAAGCTGGAGATCCACTGTTCCATGTGTATGTATCACGCATAATGACACACATGTTTAGGTGTGCCCATGGATGTGATCCAACCATATAGGAAAGAATGGAATTTCTACTTGACATGCATTTCATGCAGCAGAATGCAAACTTTGCTGCATCAAAACAGACACGTGTAAATAGAACCAAAGTCTAAACCCAAAAACAAAAATTAAATATATTGTAGCTTACCAATCCTTAGATATAGTGTTTGAATTCTTTTTAAGGCTTTTTGCTCTTATTTTCACCTGGTAATCCTACAGATAACTTACTTCCTGCTCCTGGGTGGCTACACTGTGATGTGAGATTCTGATTGCTCAGGGACATGCAAATAACCTGTTGTTTAAAACTGTTATGTGAATGAAGCATTGTCAAGAAGGGGCACAATCTCATTCTTATAAGCAATAAAACCCTGAATACCCTAATTTTTAAAGATCCTGTGATTTATAGCATATCTGTGCTAATGATCTCATAAGATTAATATTGTTCAAGTTGCCTAACAATCTGCTGCAGACTCCCGGAAAATAAAAAAAACTAACAGGCTGTGTTTGTCTAAATGTAGTACTTATAGCTCAGCTATATGTGATCTACGTCTTATAGAAGAGGACAATTGGCCCTTCTGCAACATGTTAATTTCCATGGAATATCATATGAGACATTTGATAATATGAGAGTAATTAAATGCTTATAAATGTAGTGTGTATTATATGCTTCCTATTCAGAGTTGCCTACATGTAAATACTACATTTTACACTAAGACGCCTTTCACACTGGAGGCGTTTTGTCAGGAGCTTTATGCCGTGTACACACGATCATTTTTCGGGTTGTAAAAAACGAAGTTTTTTAGGCTCTAGAAAAAACAAAGTATTTTTCAACTTGATCATTAAAACGGTCTTGCCTACACACGAATGTGAAAAAAATTGCTCTAGCAAAGCGCGGTGACGTACAACACATACAATGGCACTATAAAGGGGAAGTTCCATTCGGATAGCGTCACTCTTTGAGCTGCTTTAGCTGATTTTGTGTTAGTAAAAGACAATTTGCGCTTTTCTGTCTGTTACAGCGTGATGAATGTGCTTACTCCATTACGAACGCTAGTTTTACCAGAACGAGCGCTCCCGTCTCATAACTTGCTTCTGAGCATGCGCGGATTTTTCACGTCGTTAAAGCCTACACACGACCATTTTTTACAACCCGAAAAACGACAACGTGAAAAACGTCATTAAAAGATAGAGCATATTCTAAAAAAAAGCCCACACACAATCGTTTTTAATGACATAAAAAAAAAACTAATTTTTTAGAACCTGAAAAACTGTCGTGTGTACGCGGCATTAGTGCTAAAACTAGCACCTGTAAAGTGCCTGAAAAAAGCCTCATCTGCAACCCCAGTGTAAAAGCCAGAGTGCTTTCACACTGGAGCACTGCGCTGGCAAAGCGCCCCTGCCCATTGAAATCAATAGGCAGTGCCACCGGAGCGCCTGCAAAGCACTTTTAACCCTTTATTCGGCCACTAGCAGGGGTTAAAAACGTCCCACTAGCGCACGAGAAAGCACCAAGAAAAGTACAGTAAAGCGCCGCTACAACTAGCAGCACTTTACCGTCGATGCCCGGGCACTGGCAGTGTAAAAAGGGTTCTTAATTCATGATGGAAAATTGAAGCAGTCATCTGAATGGTTCCTTCCTATGGTTAAATCATTTGTTTCTTTGACTTCATCCTTTTCAAGAAATCCCTGTATTGCAGTCTATAAAAGTTGGGTTTACCATAATTGCCATCATTATGATATTCTCACTAGACATGTGTATGATATTATTTGTTCTATACATGTATATAACAACATATCTACAAATGCAAGGTCTATTATCCAAGAGCTAGACAAATTTCAAGAGTCAGGCAGCCAACTGCCTGATTTGCTCTGATAGTCCCTTATCTTGGCCCTCTGTCCCGCCGATGCTGTGTCCAGAGACATGTCCTGTGATCACAGCATCCACCTTTTCCGAGTTAATGCACATGTGCAGAAACTCAAAAATCCATTCATTGTGAGAATCAGGGTGCAAATTTAAAGACAGGGACTGGGCACATCCAACCTGTAAAGTGGACATGACTAGCAACCCCAACATATTTAGAGGCATGGTCGGGGCAGGTCGAACCCTTATAATAACCTTGATTTGGATGTGCCCACCCAGGAAAGTGGGCTGACAGAATACAGACCATGCACAGGGTTAGCAGTGTCCTGGAAACCGAACCATAATGTTGGTAAGTATGAAAATAGTACTTGTGGTACACAAGTGTTTGAGCCTAGTTTAGCTTTGTTGGTGATACCACGTGTCTCCTGACTCCTTAGGCCTCGTACACACGACCAGACATGTCCGCTGAAACTGGTCCGTGGACCAGTGTCAGCGGACAGATCCGATCGTGTGTACAGGCTAGCAGACAGATTTCCAGCGGACAAATGTTTCTTAGCATGCTAAGAAACATGTCCGCTGGAAAGCTGTCCGGCGGACATGTCCGCTGGTTAGTACACCTAACCAGCGGACAGATATCTCCCGCATGCGTCGAATGGATTCGACGCATGCGTGGAAGTATTTTACTTCCTGGTTTGGTGACGTGGCGGCGTCAACGTCACCGCGCTGTCTGTCCGTGCGGATTTCGGTTTGATGGTTTTTTCACAGCCATCAGACCGAAATCTCCGAGCGGACATGTCCGATGAAAACGGTCCGGCGGACCGTTTTCATCGGACTGTCCGCTCGTCTGTACGGGGCCTTAAACTTGTCTTCTGGCTCCGATATAGGCCAACTGCCTCCTGATATCTAAATAATATAGTTTGCCATTTCTTCTGATATTCAGAAACATATTATCTAAAACATTCTGACATATGGACATGAATAGAAAATTTAAAGCAATCTTTACGGTATACTCAGATTTGGTACCCATATGTCACTTATCAGGCATGCTGAAAATTGTATGTAAGCTATGTATAGCGATAAAATTTCCAGCAACACTGGATCACCGTTCGAAGATATCTTTTGACCCCAAGGACCAGAAAATGGTGTTTGATCATTTTTTTTGAATGATCGTAGTGCATGTAAGCTAGCAGCTGAAATGGGTTTGTATAGGTCTTCTAGTGGAATGCCCACAAAATATGCACAAAATTCTTGTGTGGTCTGCAAAAAACTGTACCAAAAGTTTTACGTCTTTAGGTTTTGACTTGTTCTATCCTTTCTTCACGATGAAAACAAGGTGGTAAGATGACCTTGGAGTTGTATTGTGCAGTAACTTCTTTTTTTGTCATTTTGCCATCTTTACAGGTTCCCTTTGTAAGTTTTGCTCGTAATTGTAATTTTTTTTTTCTTTACATTCCATTTCAGTATATTCCAAAACTCCAGTTGCTATTTTTTGTCATGGTTTATGAGTCTAAAGGGGTCCATGCTGTGAAAATCTGGAGAATTCTTTTTGTCATCATATTGAATACCATAATCTTCATCCTCTTCATCCATCCGATACTGGTTGAGGTCTGATTGTACCCCGTGTCTTACAGGTAAGAATTGGGACAGTGGTGGAGGATTTCCTTTTCCTTTCGATTGCAGCTTTTGCTTATTGCGTAGAGAGACTGCAATCCCGTACGTCTTCGATCTATACATATTATATCCACCAGGAAGAAGTTCCTCTCTGAAAGAACATTCTTCAGGAGAAAAGATATTCTGCAAATTGAAAAGCAAAGCTTTAGTATTCATTTTGAAATGAAATTAGAAGCTATCTGAAGCAATAGATGGTGGCTAGCTATACATGCATTTATTACCACAGCACTGTTTAGGTTCTGCAGTCAGTAAAGACATCTTTTCATTTGTAGAACTGCTTATGCACTTGAAATTTATTATAAAGTGAACCTTTGCCACACTATGGGCTTTGTGGCATTTACATATTTTAACAAGCAGTAAATGGTTAAGCCTCCATTGAAGTCTGTTGCTGCATTCAAGTCCTTGCTTTAGATGGCAAAGACCCCCCCCCCCCCAGCAATGATTCAGCAGCCCACCAGTTTTCTGATCTCTAATGCAGGGGTCTTCAAACTCGCTTAACAAGGAGCCAGTTTATTGTGCTTCAGACTTTAGGGGGTGGCCACACTGTAGACAGTGGGAATAGAAATTGTCTTGGCATCAGTGGGAGTAAACAGTGCCCCCTCTTTGGTATTAGTGGGAAAAATAATGCCCCATCTTTGGTATTAGGGGGAGGAATAGTGCCCTATTGTTGGTGTCAGTTGGAGAAATGGTGTACCATTATTGGTGTCAGTAGGAGAAATGTTCCATTGTTGGTATCAGTAGTGCCCAAAGGGTCGGATAAAGGCAAGCAAAGGGCCCCAGTTTGAAGACCACTGCAAGGAGAGAACAGGGGGCGCTGCTAAGAGAACAGCATGTACAGTTTCAGTGCTTTTGCTTTAAATATGAGGATTATTTGCTCCCCAGTGTCTGCAGTTACAGGACTTAGCGGGGCTTCTTTTTTAAGCTAATGAACTGCTTGCTAAGAATATGTAAATCCCTGAATGTCCATAGCCTGGTCACAGCTTTATATTAAGTTAAAATGTTGCTTTGCAATACAATGCTAAATGCAGATACTGGAAATCTTTCTAATAAATAATTGTTCTACAAACATGTGTTCTCATCAGGCAATTAACCAATAGTCACTACAGTTTCCTTTTAAGGTTGCATTCACATGATAGTGTTTAATGGATGCGCACATTGTTGTGTGACACGCATAGGGCAGCCCATTCATTTCAGTGGGCTGCCCTTTACATGACAAGCACTGCAAAGTAGCTCATGCACCTTTCTGAGCTTTGCACAATTTTAACCTCATGGTTTGCCGCGTTATTCACACGAAGAATGCACATCTGTTTTGCCACATTTGGGTTGTCATTAACAATAATTGACACTGCAAGCATGCAATTTTGTGCACATTCACAAAGCGCAATTATATTTGTTGTAGAGTATAAAACTATCCATAGACAGTCATACCTCCCAACTTTTTGAGATGGGAATGAGGGACACCTATCAGCAAAAGTATGCAGGCATAAGACACACCCCTTGCCACGCCCCCTTAAAGGAGAATTTGTACAAAAACCAAGATTGGTTAACACAAGTGCTTTTTTTACCACTACTATTCCTTTATATTGGCTTTTGGAATTTACAAATGCAGCCATTTAGAAATCAGATGAAAGATTTAGCACTGGAAAACACTTTTTGATAGATAAAATGTGCATTTTACATACATCTATATAGATCAGACCAAAATGAGGGACAAATGAGAAGGAAAGAGGGACATTGCTCCAAATCAGGGACAGTCCCTTGAAATCAGGGACAGTTGAGAGCGATGGACAGCTTTGTAAAACGTAACCACAGTTCTGATTTCCAGCACTGTGTGCATCTAATGGGAAGCTTATGACCTGTTGGGGGCCTGTAGGCATCTCCCTGTGAAAAGATCAAATCATTTTCCAATGTTATGGAGCAAAGGGAAAAACTGTGTATGGCCCCGTACACACGTCCGAGGAACTCGACGGGCAAAACTCATCATTTTGCTCGTCGAGTTCTGTGTGAAGCCGCCGAGGATCTCGGCGAGCCAACTTTCCTCATTGAACAACGAGGAAATAGAGAACATGTTCTCTATGGCCCCGTACACATGACCGAGTTTCTCGGCAGAATTCAGCCAGAAACTCGATCGGAGCTGAATTCTGCCGAGAAACCCGACGTGTGTACACTTTCGGCCGAGGAAGCCGACGAGTTCCTCGTCGAGCCAAATAGAGAACATGTTCTCTATTTCCTCGTTGTTCAATGAGGAAAGTTGGCTCGCCGAGATCCTCGGCGGCTTCACACAGAACTCGACGAGCAAAACGATGAGTTTTGCCCGTCGAGTTCCTCGGACGTGTGTACGGGGCCTATTTGGCTCGACGAGGAACTCGTCGGCTTCCTCGTCCGAAAGTGTACACATGCCGGGTTTCTCGGCAGAATTCAGCTCCGATCGAGTTTCTGGCTGAATTCTGCCGAGAAACTCGGTCGTGTGTACGGGGCCTGAGAGTTTACTGCCAAGCAAGGATCGCAGCAAATTCCAGTGCTATAATGACTAATTTGAGATCAAGTAGATCTCTACCCATCAGTCATTCTATGAAAAGTTTTGGCCATCTATAGCCATACTAGGGAATATCTCCAGTCTCCAGTATTAGTTGCTGCAACAACTTGGTAGCTTCAGTATATATACTGTAATATAAATATATATACATATAAATATATATACAGTGTATATATATTGTTTACAATGAGAATATTTGTAGCTGGAAATTGCAGGTAATAGTGACTTATATATTATTTTTACATATATTTAGATATATAAATATTTTGGACTGAGAAATACTGCAGCAAACCCTGTTAGGTGTCTAGTACCTTTGAACAATTTCACTACTAGCAGAGTGCAGTTGCCTTGCTGTCCAACGACATGTATTGTTCAGTGAACCAGAGTTCGTTCACCTGTCATTACCGGGACAAAAATGGAACATGAGGTGTGAGAAAGATTGTGCAAAGGGTACTAGAAGAGCCAAATGATAAATCTATTTAAAGGACAATTTGACACCAATGTATAAAATGCTGAGTAATGGTATTAGTGATTGATTTATTAGAACGAGCAGTCAGACATACAGCATATGACTCATTGACCTCAATTACTCTTACAATGTTACTGATCAGTACAATATGCGGACTGTAAGTATTTACCAGCTCCGTATAGAGCCGACTAGCAGATCTGCATGTTCGGCTTCTTTCGGAAACGCCGTGACTCGGACGCGCCAGAAGTTTTAACTTTCTGTATGTATAGTTTAAAATTGTTTGTTTTGCGCTGCACTATTATTATTTTATGTCAATGTGAGGTGTTTTATTTGAATTTACCTTAGTGCTGGCTTGCATTTAGTTTATATTTACATTCCAGCGCTGAATAATTTTTATTTATTAGACGGTGGGCTTCATCCCGATGTCTGCTGAAAACGGGTGTACGTCTCCTTTAACCTCCCTGGCGGTATGATTAATTCAGATTTTAGGTGCTGAAAGCGGTACCATTATTTTGCATGGAAATTTGGCGTTTTATATTGTAGGCCTGCAATTCTTAGGAATAACTCACTTAAATCTGTCCAAACAAGAGTCTAGTAGACATCCCGGGTATAATAAAATTTGAAACACAAAATCATAAATTATAATACAATAAATAAATATAAATAATTATAACAAATAATATAATAATAATAAAAATTATTACTTTTAATTTTTTGATGACGAATTTCCCCACAAATCGCTATCGCTCAATTCTGCAAGTGATTCTAAGTTATTATCGCTGTTTTCTAGCTGGGTTAAAACCACTTTTGACATAAAGGGACAATTTTTGGTTGCTATGGACAATCTCCAGTTTCCAGGCAGAAAGAACAGGTTTTATTATATAAAAGTACATGTAGGGCACTGGGCAGACCACTAAGGACAAAGGGGGTGTGTATTTTTTACATACAGTACTGTAATCTATAAGATTACAGTATACTGTATGTGTTATGTTTATTTCCTTTTTTAAATTTGGCACCGATCTCCGTCCCACGTCGCAGGGAACGGAGCACGGCGGCACTCGGCACTGTGAATCGAGCGAGGAGGACACAGCTCGATCACACAGCGGGGAGGCATCGCAGGATCCAGGGACAAGGTAAGTAACTTGTGCCTGTGGACTCTGCGAGGCGATCCCGAGTCTGGCTCAGGGTTACCGCTTTTGGTCCTGAAATTCCACCCCGAGCCAGACTCGGGAATACCGTTTTCATCAGATCGCTCCATAGGAGAAAGCGGTGCCCAACAAGCTCCTCCCCGCTCAGTGAGCAGAGAGGAGCTTGTCATCCGTTGGCTCAGCGGAGATCTGCAGACTGATCTCCCGCTGAGCTGGCGGGAGCAGGCGGACTCCGTAGTAACGGAGTCCGCCTCGTGTGAATGAGGCCTTACATGCTTGATTTAATGAACTCTATTGGTGAACTTTTATCACTCAATATTCTAGCAACATAAATCTAGGTATAGAAACCTGCTGTATTTACAGATTTCCTAGCAATGCAATGGAAGTGAATGATATTGCATCTAAATACACTTACCATTCCATAGAGTGTGCCCTCGCTTCCCATACACAGATACAGAGACGAGTGATAACCTTTGATGGCCACTACACCTATTTCAACTGCTCTGATTTCAAGTAAACCTGAAAAAAAGAAAATCAGTTTATTTATTTTTATTTTTATTTTTTTAACAAA
Organism: Rana temporaria; assembly: GCF_905171775.1. Classification (NCBI taxonomy): domain Eukaryota; kingdom Metazoa; phylum Chordata; class Amphibia; order Anura; family Ranidae; genus Rana; species Rana temporaria. The sequence continues at coordinate 21,307,899 of NC_053499.1, read as the reverse complement.
TAAAAAAGATAGAAGGAGATCAGATAATCTGAAAACTTCAGATAAAAAAACAATCAAATTAATTTGTTATCTAACTGCCATGGCTTACTAACCATTCATATTCTAACACAACGACAAAATTCAAATATGTCATCTTTAACAAGACACAAGCGTAGTCATGTGAATACGAATTGTCATTTCTCCAGACATTGGGGTTGATTTACTTAAAGGCATATACACTGTGCACTTTGCAAAGTGCAGTCATACTCTGCAAGAGCAGTTTCTCCAGAGCTTAGTAAATAAACAGAAGCTCTGCTGACTTCCATCATCCAATCATGTGCAAGCAAAAATGCATTTTCTTTTTCTTTCACATGATTGGGTATTCTTTGCAAAGTGAAGCTTTTCCCTCATTTACTAAGCTCTGGAGCAACCGCGTTTTCACAGTTCAACTGCACTTTGGAAAGTGCACAGCCTAATTGTCTTTATTAAATCAACCCCTATTATTTCTGATAATCTAGAGCAGTGTTTCTCAACTCCAGTCCCCAAGGCGCCCCCAACAGGTCATGTTTTCAGGCTTTCCATTATTTTGCACAGGTCATTTGATCAGTTTCACTGCCTTAGTAATTACCACAGCCGTTTCATCCAATGGAAATCCTGAAAACATGACCTGTTGTGGGGCACCTTGAGGACTGGCGTTGAGAAACACTGATCTAGAGCAGTAGAGCATGTTCACTTTTAAAGTAAAATTTCTCTTTGCAAAGTGAATTTTTTACTTTCTGTAGTGAAAGACGTGACAATTTACTTTGCAAAAGAATGAACAATCATGTGCATAGAAAAAAAATTCAACAGAACAGGATCGTTTGCACATACACGATTAAATGACTGAATTCAGCACAACTTCACCTCATTTACTAAGCTAAGTAAAAATTCACTTTGCTATTGGAACATGCTCTGATAAATGAACTCTACTCAATAAAATCATACTTTTTGGAAGAACACGCCCAGAGGCGATTCAGTTCGCATGTGCAGCGCTATATAAGTTTCTCACTCACTGTGTAAGCATGAGATAATAATTAATGATAAAAAAAACACAATAGCAAAATTAATTCATATTGCACTTTTTAGAAGAGTACCGAATCCCCAATCAATTTCATGCATTGTAATACTTAGTGTACATATAAAAGAAGTTTGCTTGTAACTTACTGTGAAAGCTTTGATGTCTTTCTCCATCTACTCTGCCATCATCATGTATCCTTAGATAAAAGCTCTCCTGCCCATGCCTTCTGCTTGTTTGCAGACGCTTGATTCTTATAGACTCCCTCCAGTCACCTTGCACGTGTGGTCCTTCGTCAAAAAGTGGCAGTGTCTGAACCACCAGCACCAACCACAGCTCCATCAGCACAACAGAAACCAATATCTGAGACATTCTCCTCCACATCTTCTCTGCTTTGGAAATTTGCAATTTGAGAGCTCAAAGGCAACACTGAGTGTCACTAAAGTTACTAGAGGCAGACTAAAGCAAGCAGTGCTTTTTGCCTAATTGCCTCTGGGCTGTAGTAAATACAAAGCCAATCCCCTGCCTTTTATAGATCCTAAAGATCCTTTATCAGCTTCGTAGATAAGGTAATACATAGATTATCATAGTAATGATTGTGACAGTCCCAGCATATTGATCTGTATTACATCACTTCAAGGGAAGTCTCCGGAGGTACTCTAAATTTTTTCAGTTTCCTTTTATATGATTGCTCTTTACTGTTGGCTTCATGAATCAGGTTTAGTCACTGCAATGATAGCTTTATATACATGTTAAACAAGCTAGTTATTACAATGATCTGGTGGTCTTAATTCTTATAATTTGATACATTTAAAGCTCATCTCCATGTACATATAACATACACAAATGAATGCAGCTCTGTAATTATTATTATATAATTAAATAAATGTGTTTATTTAAAGCGGTAGTAAACCCATCCAAAAAAAAAACTTTCATTTCTGGAAATGTAACACTCCCATTGATTGTGCTCTCAACCAAACTGTCAAACCATCCAATGGCTGGTGTCTAAACTGATGGCATGTGCAGCATCATGGCAGTTGTAGATTCAACAGAGGCAAAGATGGCAGCTTCCTTGGCTGAAAATGAAAGTGGGGTTTACTTACACTTTAAGTAGGTTAATGACCTGAATTTGACTCAGCATCTGCCTCCTGAAATACCCTGTACAGCAGATCTCAGACTGACAGAGGAAGAAGCAGCCTAATGAGCCAATCAGGTGTACTATAGTGCTCATGGGATATTAAGGAACATGCTATTAAGAGAGGGGGGAGCAGACTCATAGCTCCCAACTGTCCCTGATTTTGAGGGACTATCCCTGATTTGGAACAATGTCCCCCTGTCCCTCTTTCCTCCTCATTCGTCCATAATTTTGGTCTGATCTATATAGATGTATATAACATGTACTATTTATCTTTCAAAGAGTGTTTCTCAGTGCTAAACCTTTCATTCAAATTCTAAATTTCTGCATTTGAAAATTCCAAAAGCCAATATAAGGGAATAGTAGTGGTAAAAGAGCACATGGGGGTTTAACAAATAGTTTTGTTTGTACAATTCTCTTTTAAGGGGGCGTGACGTGGCAGGGGGCGTGTCCTATGCCTACATACTTTTGCTAATAGGTGTCCCTCATTGCCATCCCAGAAATTTGGGAGGTATGCAGACTGACAGAGAGATGAGCTCACCAGTTTGCTGTTTTATCTTTTACTGTCCAGTCACAGGCTGGGGGAAAGTCAAAACCTGAAAATATTTCTTAAAGGAGAAGTACAGCCAAAGCTTGTTTGATTCTACTTCTATAGATCGCAGGAGTGCAGTTTGTTTTGCACTCCTGTGACCCGTTTTCAGCAGATATCGGGCTTCAGTCGGTCCAGGCTCCGGTGTCATCACGACCAGCGCAACCCAGATCCCTGGACCTACAGCCGACTGTAGGGGTGCTGAGAGCCTGAGCCGGCCACTTCTGCCCTCTCCACAAAAAACATACTTCTCTTTTATCTGCAATCGAGAAAACCAAGTCTCCTTTCCGGAGGACAGAGTTGTACTGTGTGGAAAAGCTGTGTAACTCATATGCCTTTTATACACGATCGGAATTTCCGATGGAAAAAGTCAGACGCACTTTTTACATTGGAAATTCCGATCGTGTGCAGCCCCATCTGAGTTTGTTCATCAGAAATTCAGATGAATTCCATCGGTGTTTAGATATAGAACATGTTCTATTTCTCTCCGATGGAATTCCGTCGGGATTCCGATGTGATTTGGCCAGGCAAAAGCCTGATCGTGTGTACAAGGCATAAGAGCTATATGGAAAGTTATATAAATTCTTTGGCAGGTAAAATAGCTCCCTGATAAATATTTCACCAATGTTTTTATCTGTTTGCTTAGAGTTCAGCTTTAATTTCAGAAGCAGTGTACATTCCTTCCTTATGACTTATATGAGGTTATGTGAGGCTAAAGTTTTCTGTAGATTAAAGAGTGGGGTTATGTGCAGGCACAACCCAACCAACCTTGAAGCATGCTATATGCAGAGTGCTGCCAGCCTTACAAGTCTGTGTGAATGCAGAGAGGATGGAGGAGGAGCTGGAGGATGCAGATGGGAAAAGGCTGACTCTGATATATTAGGGTTGAACAATAATGATTGCATACCTCCCAACTTTTTGAGATGGGAATGAGGAACACCTATCAGCAAAAGTATGCAGGCATAGGACACACCCCTTGCCACACCCCTTAAAGGAGAATTGTACAAAAAACAAGATTGGTTAAACACACAAGTGCTTTTTTTTACTACTACTATTCCTTTATATTGGCTTTTGGAATTTACAAATGAAGCAATTTAGAAATCAGATGAAATGGTTTAGCACTGGAAAACACTTTTTGATAGATAAAAAGTGCATTTTATATACATCTATATAGATCAGACCAAAATGAGGGACAAATGAAAAGGAATGAGGGACAGAGGGACATTGCTCCAAATCAGGGACAGTCCCTCGAAATCAGGGACAGTTAGGAGCTATGTCATTGGAACATAGATTTTTTTAAACTGTCTAATTGTTCACCAGCCAACTGACCCCATCTGTAGACACCCACAGACATGAAATTATTGCCTATGCCAGATCAGGTGGCTGTTGTCTCAGGCCCCGTACACACGTCCGAGGAACTCGACGTGCCAAACACATCGAGTTCCTCGGCGAGTTCAGTGTGGAAGCCGCCGAGGAGCTCGGCGGGCCGACTTTCCTCATTGAACAACGAGGAAAAAGAGAACATGTTCTCTTTTCGGCCCGACGAGTTCCTCGTCGGCTTCTTTGCTGAAAAGTGTACACACGACCGAGTTTCTCGGCAGAATCCAGCTCCGACCGAGTTTCTGGCTGAATTCTGCCGAGAAACTCGGTCGTGTGTACGGGGCCTCACATCTGTGGCAAAAAAACATACATTCACAGCAAAGATCTGGAGTGAGATTTGGTCATTTCGCTGCCATGCTGCTCACTGCTCTCCTTACCGGAGACTTTGGCACAAGGAAGCAAAGCCCTGCCCCTACCAAGGCAGCCACCTCCACATAATGACAGAGCGCAGAACAAGACCTATGCTAAGAAGCGTGGGCGCTGGATCCTTTACCGCTACGAAAAAATTCTGCATTCCGCCTGCATACAGTCACTCATCGCTGTACATCCTGTGAGTGCATCCGGCCCAGCTTCTAACTCCAGCTTGTTCAGTTAAGCTTTGACAATAAAACCTGGAAGCTAATTGGTTACTATGCAGCGCTGCACCAGATTCTGTTTGCACTGGTTTTGGTAAATCTCCACCATAGTGTGACAGAAAGGAGTTTGCATGGCAAATTGGTCAAAAACTTTACCTAGTGAATGAACCTATTTCTACTAACTGGGACAATTTTAGCCTCTGAGTCCAAGAGTGTGCTTAGTTTTCCATAGTACACCATTACATATACAGTGGAACCTCGGATTGCGAGTAACGTGGTTAACGAACGTTTAGCAATACAAGCACTGTATTTAAAAAAAATCCTAACTCGGTTTGCAAGTGTTGTCTCACAAAACGAGCAGGATTCAGGCCAAAGCGGTGTGCAGTACCATGTTTGGCCTGAGGTGGGGGGGGGGGCGCCGAGTGAAGCCAATGGGCACCGTTCAGAAATGCACGTAAAGGCTCAGCTGACCTCGGCAAACCTCAGGAAGGGAGTCTTTGGTGTAATAGTCAGTAAGGGGTGCTGTCATGGATGTTCACTCAGCAAGTGTGTCTAGATTCAGTGTAATAAACCATTTAGTCAGTAACATGTCTTTGTAATAGCAAAAGAGGAGAAAATTGCAGGGTCCAATCTGATGGACTATATAGCACCAACTACAAACCCTTCTCGCTGAAGCCTTACAGTCGTCCATATACTCTTCTCTTGAGGTTTTGAGGGAGGTCTAAATCTTGCCTGTAAGTGATTGCTGGGACCAGCTGTTCACCAAATCACCCTTTTCTTAGCTTGTCCCCTTAAGCCCATGTCATAATGAAGATTTACAGCAAGTATTTGTAGCACCGACAGACTCCCTCTCCTTGTGTCCATACCAAATTTGTGATCCTGTTACTGATGACCACTTGCTGGAGATTTTGTAACAGCCTCACTGTCAGTGAGGCACATGTTACAGGCACAGTGAGGCATGTTTACAGATGGCACAGTGTCTTCTTATATGCCGGCAAAAAAAAAAGTCAGTTACTTTGCTGAGTAACTAATTACTTTGCCAATGAAGTAACTGAGTCACTAACTCAATTACTTTTTCGGACAAGTAATTTGTTACTGTAACTAATTACTTTTTTAAAGGAAGATGAGCAACACTGCTGCCGAGTGTATGACTCGGCTCCGCCTCCCAGCGCTCGCTTCATTGGCTTTGATTAACAGCAGTGGGGGCCAATAGCTGCACTGCTATCAATCTATCCAATGAAGAGCTGAGAAGCCTTGGAGAGAGAGACACGGGATTGCACACATGGAAATTCGGGGCTCATGTAAATAAAACGGGGGGGCTGGGGGGCGGACACTACAAGTTGTTTTTTTTTACCTTAATGCATAGGATGCATTAAGGTGAAAAAACACAAGGGCTTACAACCCCTTTAAAAACCCTGGAAGGTGATTGGTTTATATGTAGTGCTGCGCCAGTTTTTGCATGCTCCAGTTTTAGTAAATCCCCCCTCCAGTCTAGTCTTCTCTAGTAGAAGAAAAATGCTCTGGTCTTAATCACTGAAGTGTTAGCTTTGTAAAGACTTTAATTGTATGTTAGTCAGGGTGCTTCCTTTAAAATCACTGTGGGAAAACTGCACCTAGTACATGTGACCTCAGGCAAGAACTGTAACATCCTAATAACTTGTGAACGCAGATGAACTTTCACCGTGTCAGACCAGTGACTTCAGGAAAGCAGTGGCTGAAAAAGCATATGCCTTACATTTCACTGCTTTAACTCATTAGTGTCTTCCTAAATCATTGACGTTCGGTCTAGTTAATTTGTCTGAACAGGTCATTTGTCTGAACATTTCTGTGTGAGGGCAATGACAGACAGGTTGTTTTGGGTCTGGCGTTGATGCTTTGTTTCACCTTTCGGTTAAATCAGGTATACCGGCAAGCATGTTGGTAGACTAAACTGAAAGCATTTACTTCAGTACCAGAGCACTATGTTGTGTTAGTAAACAGGTATTGTGGTCCACTTATATAGAGAATTTGGCTAGTGTCACATGGTCAATCTTGATGCTGGGGGGCAAATCGACAGTATTGCTAGGAGACTGGCTGCCATTCTCTGTGGAATCGCTCTGTCCATAGGGAGATGTAGGGTTGACAACTTTTTTTCAAGCCAACCCCGAACACTTTAATGGCGCACATCAATAATCATTTTTTAAGGGGGAACGCTGTGGACTCTAATGTAAAGGAGAACTCTGATGTAAGAAGGTTTCTGCTCCCCAAACCTCCCACTTACATCAGAGTTTCCAGAATTCCCCCTTAAATTAGGGTTCCCAAAGACCCCCTTATATCAGAGTCCACGGAGCACCCCTTACATCCCTCTTGCCTTCGTGTACTCACTTTCTCTGAGGCAGAAGAGAGAAGGGAGGGGGGAGACTTCAGTCACAGACATTAGATGGTGAGCTCATCGACACCTTTCACCCATGATCATACCTCCCAACTTTCTGAGATGGGAATGAGGGACACCTATCAGCAAAAGTATGTAGGCATAGGACACACCCATTGCCACGCCCCCTTAAAGGAGAATTGTACGAAAAAAATAAGATTGGTTAAACCCACAAGTGCTTTTTTTACCACTACTATTTCTTTATATTGGCTTTTGGAATTTACAAATGCAGCCATTTAGAAATCAGATGAAAGGTTTAGCACTTGGAAACACATTTTGATAGATAAAAAGTGCATTTTATATACATCTATATAGATCAGACCAAAATGAGGGACAAATGAGGAGAATGAGGGACAGAGGGTCATTGCTCCAAATCAGGGACAGTCCCTCGAAATCAGGGACAGTTGGGAGCTATGCATGATGTATCTGCTGGTTGCTGAGCTTCAAATTTCCAGCCCACACATCCCTTTTCTGAGGCACAGAACAATGGGGAATGGAGGGTGGGTGGGCATATAGAGGGGTAGGGATGAAAGGAGGAGGAGTAGATGAAGCTCTCTCTTCTCTCTCCTGTCTGTATATGGGGATGGGGCCCGTGCGCACCCCTATGCACTCGGCGGTTGTGGCAGTCTGAAACCCGGGTACACATTTCAAAACCCAGGCTGTCTGGGTGAGTCCTGGATGGATGGCAGCTCTAGTGAGATGTTACTCTCACATTCCCTCATTGCAAGCAAACAAAATTCAACAGTGTATGGGGCCTCAAAGGGAATCAAAGAGGCTCTCTGTCGATGTACCGATTCCCGATGACCTGCTAGCTCGTAATATCAGTCTTAGTGCGCTGTGATAGTACCACAGAGGATCATAGTTAAAATAGAACTAAGCCCATACATTCTGGTGGTGTTCTGGTGGGGGGGGGGGGGGGCAGGCATCTCCATGTCAGAACACAACAGCTTAGTAGGGGAGATCACTGTACTAATGTTTGATAGTTAGTACAGCGGCTCCGACTGCTGGGTTGAATGAAAAAGCAGTGAATGTGCAGTCTTGTGACACATCACACTGACAAGCTTCTCTTTTTTACATATTATTTAAAAAAAAAATAAGACACACCAGACCTGTATAGGCTTTGAAAGATATTGTACTTTTAAAACACAGAAGCAATTTAAAGAAAAAAAAAAAGATCCAATCAACTTTGCAAATATGAACTCTAACTTCTGGATTTTTTTTCCATGCCTTGAGGACTATCACCACAGGGCCAAGACAGTTTTAACATTGCTTTCTTTACAGTTAGCCTGTCTGCATTCTGCATTGTACAGCTTGGAGAGCAACATAACTGCAGACCAGGACCTAGAACAGGAAAGGCATCAAGTATCCCTCAAGATATGCATTCTGTGCATATGTGTATTAGCTGTCCAAAATCACATATGATGGGGATGGGTAGGGCTTAGTTTGTTATCTATTTCTTCAGTGATTACATTAGTGCAATATAGATATATTTCTATTGATAGCTCCAGGCACTAAAGATGTTTCATAGCAGATGCTTTCTTTACTGTTAACAGTCCTAGTCTGTAGTCATGGGCCCGGATTCAGATAGAATTGTCTATCTATCGGCGGGCGTAACGTATCGCAGATACGTTACACCGCCGTAAATTAGGGCGCAAGTTCCGTATTTAGAAAGGACTTGTGCCTATGTTACGGCGGGGGGAACGTATGTGTGTCGGCGTAAGCCCACCTAATTCAAATGGGGATGATGTGGGCGTGTTTTATTTAAATGAATGGTGACCCCGGCATGCGCCGTTCGTGAAAAAAATCCCAGTGCGCATGCTCGAAATTACGCCGCAAATCGTCATTGCTTTTAACGTGAACGTAACTTACGTACAGCCCTATTCGCGAACGACTTACGCAAACGACGTAAAATTTTCAAAACTCGACGCGGGAACGACGTCCATACTTAACATTGGCTACGCCTCATATAGCAGGGGTAACTTTACGCCAGAAAAAGCCTAACGTAAACGATGTAAAAAAATACGCCGGCCGGACGTAAGTTTCTGAATCGGCGTATCTACCTAATTAGCATATTCATGGCGTAACTATACGGAAGCGCCACCTAGCGGCCAGCGTAAATATGCAGCCTAAGATACGACGGTGTAAGACACTTACGCCGGTCGGATCTTAGGGAAATATATGCGTAACTGATTCTATGAATCAGTCTCATAGATACGACTCCGCACACTCAGAGATACGACGGCGTATCTCCGGAGATACGCCGTCGTATCTCCTTTCTTAATCTGGCCCATGGTGTTCTCTATAATGTGCAGTGCAGACTACAGACAGGCTGGATGTACACAACATCAACCCTTAGGCCCCGTACACACGACCGAGGAACTCGACGTGCCAAACACATCGAGTTCCTCGTCGAGTTCAGTGTGGAAGCCGCCGAGGAACTCAGCGGGCCGACTTTTGCCATTGAACAACGAGGAAATAGAGAACATGTTCTCTATTTCCTCGCCGAGGTCCTCGTCGGCTTCCTCGGCCGAAAGTGTACACACGGCCGGGTTTCTCGGCAGAATTCAGCTCTGAACCGAGTTTCTGGCTGAATTCTGCCGAGAAACTCGGTCGTGTGTACGGGGCCTTAGACTATTTTGGGCCTATGATGACAAATCTCAAAGTACAATTACCCTTTAAAACATATTGAAGGGCCCCACCATGTCGTATATATAAAAAAATAATTCAAAACAAGACAATAGTTCTAAGAGTCTCATTTTGATTTGTCATAAAAGGTGGTTAAAGTGACCACCTAAATAAAGCGATAGCTAAAATCTTTATATACACAATTGCAGCCTACAGTGCTGTGGCAGCTTTCTGAACCCGTTCCTAGTAGACTGTGCTGATTGTTGGTTTTCATTCATCTCTTTCATGAGAACTCCCTTCTGCTGATGTCACAAAACAAATAACATTTGTAAAGAAAGACTTAAGTTGTATTGCATGTTAGGAAAGTCAGAGAGCTATGCAATTGTCTATTGCTTGTGCTAATAGAGGTTGAATGTTAACATGAGAATGTGTGAACCCCTTCTCTATCACTAGGTGGCGCTCCACTATCATTTTTAGGCCATTTGCTGAACATGGGATTGAATAGTCCAACAAATGTTAACTCACTCAGTAGTATTATTTAAAGTGGAGTTTTGAAATTATTGAACTAAGGCATAATTTAATAATTACCATAATGATATTCTGACAGTGTTATTCTCCTTTAGGACAGTCAGAGCTATGACATACCCTCCTGAAAAGATTGTGATTGTGAAGTCTGTTAAATTATAACCATGTGCACTATATATTTTTTATATATTATCATTATTATACAGGATTTACTGTATATATCCCCAACAGTTTGTGTAGCAAAATAAATAAAGACAGTACAGTTGTGATTCGTTATGAGATACAACTTGGAGTTAGGAGAGCCCTGTTCATCAGAGCTTACAATCTAATGAACAATGTATGCCCAGTGACTTTGCATTGTATTCCATATGCATGTGCAGCTCTGAAGGAGATCCTAGCAAACCCTCAATGCTAACACTCATGAAGAACAACATTGGCCAGCATACAATTTGAGTATTTCATGAAAAAGTCTTTAAATGTCGGTAAACATAATTGATTATGTAAACTTCAGGTAATTACACTACTTGCAACTTAAAGTGATTGTAAAGTCTTGTTTTTTTTTTCTCAAGTGTGGCCCATGGTGGCGGTGGGGTTATGGTATGGGCAGGCGTATGCTATGGACAACGAACACAGGTGCATTGTGTTGATGGCATTTTGAATGCACAGAAATATAGTTTGCGGATGAAAAAGGGACATACATTGGTCCCTATGTGATTGCGGGTGTCAGCGGATGTTGAAACACCCGTAATCAACCGCCTCCGCAAACATCCGATTTTGCGGACGGAAGAAAACGGAAGAAAACCGGAAGAAAACCCTATTTTCGGTCTGTGTTCATCCGATCCCCCCACAGTGTGCAGGGACCGCCCTGTCAGCGGGGATATACGGAGCGATCCCTGCTTAGCTTACGGACACACGGAGGCGGATCATTACTGATCCGCCCCGTGTGAAAGGGCCCTGACGAGATCCAGAGGCCCACTGTTGTGCCATTCATCCACGACCATCACCTCATGTTGCAGCATGATAATGCACGGCCCCATGTTGCAAGGATCTGTACACAATTCCTGGAAGCTGAAAACATCCCAGTTCTTGCATGGCCAGCATACCCACCGTACATGTCACCCATTGAGCATGTTTGGGATGCTCTAGATCGACGTATATGACAGCGTATTCCAGTTCCTGCAAATATCCAGCAACTTTGCACAGCCATTGAAGATAAATGGACCAACAGTCCACAGGCCACAATCAACAACCTGATCAACTGTATGCAAAGGAGATGTGCTGCACTGCGTGAGGCAAATGGTGGGCAAAGGAGAAGTGCTCACTAACACAGACAGATTTGTGAACAATATTTGAGAGAAATAGGCCTTTGTGTACAAAGTCGTAGATTTTTGAGTTCAGCTCAAGATAAATAGGGGCAAACACAAAAGTGTTGCGTCTATAATTTTGCTCAGTGTATATATAGACACCATTGTAGTTTACTAAATCATATCCAGATTATTTGGAGATATAATCCCTCTGTTTTAGATACTTTATTGTTTAGTGAAACCAATGGTACTAAACTCAGTCTGTGTAAATCAGGTTAAGCAAGGGCAAAGGTCACCTCTTTCCTGACAGGCAAGTGACCTTATTAACAGTAATTGGAAGTAAAAACTACAGGAAAGCAGTTATATGTGAGTATAATAGGCCTGTGCTTGCTTAAAAAAGTTAAAACAACACATCTGATCATGTGGTAAATTGTAAAATGGTACACGACAGCAACACAGAGATGAAACACAATGCATGTTATTGCATCACAAGGGACCAGGCTGGTGCGAATAGGCCCCTAATGGCGTAATACTGCATACAGAGCGGCATAAATTTGTGTTCTTTATGTAGGCCTGTCATTCAACTTTAAGGTAGGGTTCACATATGTGTGGCCGCAGGTTCATGCCTGGGGTCTGGTGCGTGTCTGTTTACTGGTTCAGGTGCGATTCAGGTGCGATTTTTTTCCTGAATTCGCACCTGAACCAGACCCAAAAACGCACAGGACCCTCTACAATCGCTCCACACCAGCCCCGGACATTTGTGAACCGGCGACATTGAGAGCTGGTCACACTCGCATGTTATGCGAATTGGATGCGAGAAATCCGCATCTAATTTACACATATGTGAACCCAGCCTAAGTCCACGTCACATGGCAATTTTGTAGCAACAATTAGTTGCTTTTTTTGTTCCAATAGTTTTTATTACATTTTCAAAACAGCATACAGGCATACCCCACTTTTAAATTGGTTTTAAACCTTCGTGTTTTTTCACCTTCATGCATCCTATGCATGAAGGTGAAAAAACACCTTGTTCTCCCCGCCTCCCTCCGTGCCCACATTTTACTTACCTGAGCCCCGAACTTCCGTGGGTTCGTTCATTGGTTAGATTGATAGCAGCGCAGCCATTGGCTCCCGCTGCTGTCAATCAAATCAATGAAGCGTTGCACCAGGGGGCGGGGCCGAGTCATACACTTGGTGGCTACGGCCGCCGAGTGTATAACATTAGAGCGCGCCTGCAAGGTAACCCCCTCGGGAGAACTTTTTCCAGAGGGGGTTAGCTCTTGCGGGGAGGATCCGCAAGAACTGCCGTGGGATCCCAGAAGAGGACGATCGGAGCCACTCTGTGCAAATTGAACTTTTATTTTTATTTTTTAATCTGAACCCATACAACCCCTTTAAGTAAACAATGTTTTTTTTTTTACTAAAGCTGGAAAGCGCAAAATCAGGCTCACTTCTACATAGAAACCAACCCGTTTTTGGATCAGAATATTCAACCTGATCTACTGAGTGACAGGACAAAATATATCTAGAGAAGCCAAAACAGGGTTGTTTGCTGACCTGGCAAACAGGTCAGCAAACCTGTCACTGAGTAGATCAGGTTGAATATTCTGATCCAAAAACGTCAGACCTTCGGACAAGACCACCAGACATGATACATATCTCCTTCCTATTCACTCCCCCGAAAGCAAAGGGGTGAAGTATCGGGGTATAGTTTTTCTAGCCTTGTAGGGACAAGGTACCAACGCGCTAGCACCTTATAGTTTGCCTCTACCAACGAGGTGTTGAGTATGCCTTTGTGCACCATGGTTGAATGTTTTGTCCACACCTCCTCTTCCACTATTTCCCCTAGGTCCGCTTCCCAAGCCGTTGGGTAGGAAGGTTTGTTACCCTGATTATTGAATAGGGTATATCCTTCCCCGTGATTCAGGTCCTCGTATTCAACGGTTTTCAAAAAGGGTCCTAGTGGTTATATCCACCTGTTTTTTCAACTGGGTTCTCATGAAATGGATAATTTGGTACAGACAATAAGTCTCTGTGGGGGGCATTTGTAAGGTTTCCTTAAAATAGTTAAGTTATCTTATCCTCTGAATATCTATAAAGTGCAACCCTTGTTGATCCACAATTAGTTGCTTTTAAATCACTTAAACTTAAAGGTAGTGTCAACACTTAAAATGTAATCATTTATTTGTGTTTCCTGGAACAACCAGGAATTTCCTCCCTTAGCATATAGCGATAAAAGGTTTTTTTTTTTTTTTACATGAAAATATGTGGCCAAAAATAATAATTACGTTTCACAACCACTGCTTATTAACTCGGGTTTCCTGACCATTGTCAGGGTCAATGTGTTTGCTACTGAAGCTACTTGTCATTATACAAGCTGCTACATGGGAAAAACACCATTCTATAAAATTCACAGGCCACTGGTCACTTGTCAACATCTTCAGACCCCTAACTGATCTTATCTTTGTAGCATGATTGCAAGTCATTTGTTTTCCGTGTAATTTGTCTCATGTAGTGATTAGGTTAAATGCTGACATCTCTGCTGCCAGGATTTTCCACTGTCTTGTAACTCATTAGCATCAGTTCACAGAAACAAAAAAAGCTTTAGCTTCCTTTGTGCACAGTGACCTGACCCACTACTATGGGAACAAGTTACTTTTGTTTTTTGACCTCTTTGGGTCCCTTCTACATGGGCATAAAAATAGACGCATCTTCTCCAAAAGTATTTTTGTAGTGACAACACTGCAATATAGAAATTTCTCTAACATGAGCAGTGGGGGTGTCACTACAAGAGGTTGATTGCAACAGATGCAATAGAATTTTGTTTACTAGATTAAGTGCTGAATCCCAGTTGCAGGTTTCCAACAGGTATATGATTTGCATAACAATGAAGAATGGAATAACAAAACACCAACAAGTATTTTCAGCAAGCATTTAAAGCAATGTAGAAATCAGTCACTGGGCAAGTATTTTTGAGCATCTATGTAGTCATTTTACAATTGAAAAAGGGCCTCATACTTATTTATATGTAAATAATATTTATAGGGAGCTCCCGCTTCAAAAAAAAAAAAAGGTCAATCATGTATGATGAAAAACGAAACAGTATATTTTGTTGTAATATGTATATAAGACTGTAACAAGGGGGTTTATTTACTAAAACGGGTGCACTCAGAATCTGGTGAAGCTGTGTATGGTAGCCAATCAGCTTCTAGCTTTAGTTTTTTCAATTAGGCTTTGGCAATAAAACTTTGAAGCTGATTAGTTTCTATGCAGAGCTGCACCTGGTTTTGCACTCTCCAGTTTTAGTAAATAACCCCCCACAGGGCATGTTTTTCTTTCTTTCTTTCTTTCTTTCTTTCTTTCTTTCTTTCTTTCTTTCTTTCTTTCTTTCTTTCTTTCTTTCTTTCTTTCTTTCTTTCTTTCTTATGAAAAATTAGTGTGCACCTGTACCCAGACTGTGGACAATAAATTATTCACATACTTTTAAGGCTCGTACACACAATACGAAAATCGGAAGTAAAATTTCGTCCAACGAACGATCTGCAGATTTTCGGACCGTTGGTATGTTGCTTTCGACTACGATTACGATTTTTTGTACGACAAGAACTGGATGTGCAGAATCTAAAATTTTTGTTGGATGTGAACACAACGTACGATTTTCTTTTATTAGTATGGTTTTCGTCCGAAAAAAATCATAAGAGCAAGATTATGCATGCTCAGAAACAAAAGAACACATACAAAACTAGTCAACACATTACGTCACTTCTAAAGTTGAATTCTGTCGTACAAGAATTTTCGTATGGTGATTAACCTCTTCACTTTCGGCATGACACTAGTATGAAACATAAAACGAACGACCGCTTGTCCGAAAATCTGATCATGTTTATGAGTTGGTTTATTAAAGCTGGAGAGTGCAAAATCTTGACATCATATGACGTTGTCCCAGAACAAGAGAGTCACCTTGGGCCTGTCATTTTTCTATATGGCAGGCGGGAGGTGGTTAGGCTTTAAATGCTGTAGGCTGATTGGTTTCTATGTGGAGCTGCATCAGTTATAGTATATCAACCCTTTAGTATCCCAGCATTCGTCCCAGCATTTAGGTGTCCCAGTGTTTGTTTGGTTTAGAGCAGCTGTTTTCAACCAGGGTGCCCAGGCAAAATAGCTAAATATTGCCCAAAAATGTTGTACAAGCCAGCTCAAGCCTGCCTTATAGTTACATACAGCCACAGGGTTTTGTAGAAGCACAGTAAGTGTGAAATGCATTACCCCTCTCTCCGCCGTGTGTACTTTTGTTCATGTTTGCTGTTTTTTTTTGGACAGTTTTTGATTTAATAAAGAGTTGCTTTGAAGATAAAGGGAGTGCAGATATCCGGATTTGTACTTGTTCATGTACTTTAATTGTTAGTGACTAATTTTGATATTAGTTGCAATGGAAAAAAGGCAAGGGCTTCAGAGACACTGCATACCCGAAGGACCGTTCTTATCAGTTAACCGATGAAGCTGACTGATGGTCTGATGTGCCTACACACCATCAGTTAAAAAAACGATCAAGTCCAACGCGGTGACGTAAAACACAACGACGTGCAGAGAAAAATTAAGTTCAATGCTTCCAAGCATGCGTCGACTTGATTCTGAGCATGCGCGGGTTTTTAACCAATGCTTTTGCGTACTAACCATTGGTTTTGACCTATCGGTTAGGCGTCCATCGGTTGAATTTTAAAGCAAGTTCTAAATTTTTGGACCGAAGGATAACTGACCGATGGGGCCCACACACGGTCGGTTTGGACCAATGAAACGGACCTTCAGTCCGTTTCCATCGGTTTTGACCGACCGTGTGTATGCGGCCTAATAGGTACATCATCCTTATTTGTACTCGTACAAGGAGCTGAAACAGTACCTGGTACCAAGTGTCCATAGCTCACGTCAAAGCAGAAAGGTGTGTAAAAAATGTGAAAAGCATGACTTCATGTTTTAAAAGAAGTCTGCACTTTGTGCAAAAAGATAAGATTTGCAATAATTGCATCCAGGTATTTCAGAATATTAACGTAGTTGTATGTGAGGCAAGACTGATGACAACATTCATATAGATTGTGTATAGAGGAGATAGTCATTGAACACATACAATTCATTTGTAATAATACTTAGTTTTACGTATGGTAGCTTTGAGTCACTTCAGTTATGTTACTTTTTATATTCAAAGGTCTCTTATTTTCTTATTTTTGATCTGTTAAATATGTTAATGAACATGTTTTGAACAACCTGTTTAATAAGGACAAAAAAAATACAGAAATCCAGAGCGCCTCTGCTCCACTGACATCCCAAGGATTCTTATGCTACTTATGTGTGATTTAGTAATCACTTCCACCCATGTAACAGAGAAAAGAAGATGTTCTGTAGTCCAAATAAGGATCAAGCAGCCTAGGGTGATAATGCTGCTCCTCTAAAGATACAGTATGGAGCGTTGCCACTCTAGATAGAAAATGTGTTACTAGCAGGAGTACCAGGTGTAAAGTAATTTAGAAATACCGGAAAAAGAAAGATAATGCAGCCATTAAATCTAAGGTAACAACAAAACCTGGGGAATGCCCATGGAAAAACCAAGCCTCCTTACTGACCAGCCTGCAGAACAACCAATTAACCTGTCTAACAGTATGCGTTAAAAACAGGGGTTTTGTCCGCACGCCGCACGCCTCAGAAGACGATCACCAATCGAAACGTATCTCAGGCGTACGCATACACACGTCATTTCCGGGTTAGCGTCTAGGTGGTTGTAGCTGGAGCGCACGCTACACACCGCTGCTCAAACGCTTCGTACCCAGTATTTTCCGACGCAATTCATTTCTGTTTGTTGTGT
Source organism: Rana temporaria (assembly GCF_905171775.1). Classification (NCBI taxonomy): domain Eukaryota; kingdom Metazoa; phylum Chordata; class Amphibia; order Anura; family Ranidae; genus Rana; species Rana temporaria. Next base: position 21,290,469 of record NC_053499.1, on the reverse strand, counting down.
TTTGTTCTTATTTGTTTTTATATATAGCCACTCCTTGGGAGTATAATATACTGGCTACTATATTTTTTATTTACTTTTAATACATTTTACACTACGGTACTGCACTATTGTAGTCCCCCTCTCTATTTTTTGAGATACGGAGGTACTGAGTGGCACACATGGTTTGCTGGATAGCCAACACCTGGAGAACCACCTGGAAGGGAGCAGCACATGTGAGCAGAGGAGAGGAGTAGCAAACGAGGGATTTTGTGGTATATGCCTGTTACCCCAAGCGGGGAGTATCATCTAGTGAGTGGGGAACCCTGAGGGGAGCACCGGGACCACCTTGTATCAATAGACCTAGGATCACTCCCTCTACACGCTAACAGCCTCCCTGGACTCTATATATATTGCAGCTCTACCATTGTTTATTGATTTCTATGTTTTGTTTGGCTTTCCGGATATGGATTGAATATCTTACACACTAGCTGTGTAAAAGCCTCTTACTTTGCCGTTTATATTGCTGCAGGATCCCATTGGACATTTACATTATTGCACTGCTGCTTATTGCTTAATATATCATCTGTATTGCCATATGCATGTGTTGTATGTGTAGCCTATGATATATGGTGTTTACCTGTATACTATAGCACAGTTCATTTTAGCATTTGTGCATTGATTCAGCACTTATTTTATACATCTTTCCTGACCTGACTCCCAGCCCTATTATATAGCTGGGTTTCAGCAACTCATAGCCTTACAGGTTGCACCTAGACACCACATATTGGGTTTAGTGAGTACGTGCACCAGGCAGCGCCACCACCCCACCTTATTTCCACATTTGCAAATGCATGCGTGAGCCACAGAGCCGTGCCAAGGCACCCTGTAATTTGTGGTCTTAACACTAAACAATGAGCGTCCCCACAGTGGAGGCACATGCATTCTAATGGATAGATAGGGGCAGGTGGACTGAAGGGGAGCCACCCCCTCCTTAAAGGTACAGGAGCACACCAAACACCCAGCATGTAGCACAATGGCTGCAAAGGTGTTGGTGCACTGCTGGACCAATATAAGCACCACAGGTGAAACATAAACGTGTCCACTGCCCCCATCTATAGCTGGCAATCGCAGTAAGTGGCATTGGAAGGCTAAAACAGATAACAACAAAACCTGGAGAATGCCCAGGGAAAAACCAAGCCTCCTTACCGACCAGCCTGCAGAACAACCAATTAACCTGTCTAACAGTATGCGTTAAAAACAGGGGTTTTGTCCGCACACATTTGCAAACGAATGCGTGAGCCACAGAGCCGCGCCAAGGCACCCTGTAATCTGTGGTCCTAACACTAAACAATGAGCGTCCCCACAGTGGAGGCACATGCATTCTAATGGATAGATAGGGGCAGGTGGACTGAAGGGGAGCCACCCCTCCTTAAAGGTACAGGAGCACACCAAACACCCAGCATGTAGCCCAATGGCTGCAAAGGTGTTGGTGCACTGCTGGACCAAAATAAGCACCACAGGTGAAACATAAACATGTCCACCGCCCCCATCTATAGCTGGCAATCGCAGTAAGTGGCATTGGAAGGCTAAAGCAGATAACAACAAAACCTGGGGAATGCCCAGGGAAAAACCAAGCCTCCTTACCGACCAGCCTGCAGAACAACCAATTAACCTGTCTAACAGTATGCGTTAAAAACAGGGGTTTTGTCCGCACACATTTGCAAACGCATGCGTGAGTCACAGAGCCGCACCAAGGCACCCTGTAATCTGTGGTCCTAACACTAAACAATGAGCGTCCCGCACATGCATTCTAATGGATAGATAGGGGCAGGTGGACTGAAGGGGAGCCACCCCTCCCAGAACAAGAGAGTCACCTTGGGCCTGTCATTTTTCTATATGGCAGACGGGAGGTGGTTAGGCTTTAAATGCTGTAGGCTGATTGGTTTCTATGCAGAGTTGTATCAGTTATAGTATATCAACCCTTTAGTATCCCAGCATTCGTCCCAGCATTTAGGTGTCCCAGTGTTTGTTTGGTTTAGAGCAGCTGTTTTCAACCAGGGTGTCCAGGTAAAATAGCTAAATATTGCCCAAAAATTGTGTACAAGCCAGCTCAAGCCTGCCTTATAGTTACATACAGCCACAGGGTTTTGTAGAAGCACAGTAAGTGTGAAATGCATTACCTCTCTCTCCGCCGTGTGTACTTTTGTTCATGTTTGCTGTTTTTTTTTGGACAGTTTTTGATTTAATAAAGAGTTGCTTTGAAGATAAAGGGAGTGCAGATATCCGGATTTGTACTTGTTCATGTACTTTAATTGTTAGTGACTAATTTTGATATTAGTTGCAATGGAAAAAAAGGCAAGGGCTTCAGAGACACTGCATACCTAATAGGTACATCATCCTAATTTGTACTCGTTCACGGAGCTGAAACAGTACCTGGTACCAAGTGTCCATAGCTCACGTCAAAGCAGAAAGGTGTGTAAAAAATGTGAGAAGCATGACTTCATGTTTTAAAGGAAGTCTGCACTTTGTGCCAAAAGATAAGATTTGCAATAATTGCATCCAGGTATTTCAGAATGGAAGCGTAGTTGTATGTGAGGCAAGACTAATGACAACATTCATATAGATTGTGTATAGAGGAGGTAGTCATTGAACACATACAATTAATTTGTAATAATACTTAGTTTTACGTATGGTAGCTTTGAGTCACTTCAGTTATGTTACTTTTTATATTCAAAGGTCTCTTATTTTCTTATTTTTGGTCTGTTAAATATGTTAATGAACATGTTTTGAAAAACCTGTTTAATAAGGGCAAAAAAAAAATACAGGAATCCAGAGCGCCTCTGCTCCACTGACATCCCAAGGATTCTTATGCTACTTATGTGTGAATTAGTAATCACTTCCACCCATGTAACAGAGAAAAGAAGATGTTCTGTAGTCCAAATAAGGATCAAGCAGCCTAGGGTGATAATGCTGCTCCTCTATAGATACAGTATAGAGCGTTGCCAGTCTAGATAGAAAATGTGTTACTAGCAGGAGTACCAGGTGTAAAATCATTTAGAAATACCGGAAAAATAAAGATAATGCAGCCATTAACCACTTAAGACCCGGACCCTTAGGCAGCTAAAGGACCCGGACAGTTTTTGCGATTCGGCACTGCATCGCTTTAACTAACAATTGCGCGGTCGTGCGACGTGGCTCCCAAACAAAATTGGCGTCCTTTTTTTCCCACAAACAGCTTTCTTTTGGTGGCTTTTGATCACCTCTGCGCTTTTTTTTTTTTTTTTTAGTTCTGGGCGGCTACCCCGAAACCTGGCATCCAACTTCTGTCATGCAAAGTCCAGATAGATGGAAAGAGCTCCACAGACCATGTCTGTCTCAGAGGTGATCCTACCGGTATTCGGGGTATTGATAATCTCTCCCACGCTTTTCTTATCCCGTTTATCTTCAAGTTCCCCCCCACAAAGAACTTCCTTGGAGACATGGTGTGGATGTCGGTGCTGGGGGGTCCCAGAATCTTTATGAATGGGGTGCGGTGAAGACAGTTGGATACATTTTAACGCTTTTGTATACAAGAACATTCTGAACATTTGAGGAATTAGGCATGATAAATATGTGTTTAAAGTGACAAGAACAAATGGCACCAGGGAATTAGTAAATAGTGTTGAGTGAAGCTGTCCCTTTAAAGGGGAATAAACCACTCAGATTAAATTGATTGATAATAAAAAGGTGTGGCGCTGACTCATATATCAATTTAAAAAATATCAACGTGTGTAACCACCTTTAATGAAACTTTCAAAATCAACAAACAAACAAAAATACAATAAATGTAGTGATGATAGATCAATAAATAAATTCCTAAAAAATCTTCACAAGAAAAAGAAGTCCAATCACTGTGATACAAAAGAAAAAAAAATATTTGTATATAAATGTTGCCCTTCAGGTGATGCTCCACCACAAATTGTGCGTGAGAAATGCAAACTTACCAAAGCTAAAAATTATAACTCAGAGCAATGGTAGGTTTCGTGCAACCAACAGCATAGATGAAGATGGTTCCCTTTATCTTTGGCAATATAACTCGGAGAAAACATAGGGAAGATCTTAGTGCAACAAGCTTTTCAAAGTGGATACAAGCAGATAAATGTCAAATGCCCACTTACATTTAGATGTGCTGTGTGTTAACACCAACATGTACAGCTTGAAATGAGTGTGCACGCCGTTCTATCAGCCAGGACATGCGTTCAAATCCCAGGGGTTGGAAACCAGCAAGACCGGATAGGACGTCAGTGAAAGACAGACACGCAGCCTCTATTCATTTTGTGTTACACACATCATCAGGAAGCTTCCCCGATGATGTGTGTAAAGAGGGAAATGCATAAATGCGTAAAGAGGTTGCATATCCGTCTTTCACTGACGTCATATCCGGTCTTGCTGGTTTCCAACCCCTGGAATTTGAACTGACTAAGTGCTTTCTAGCCCTAGTTATGATCTCTGACCTGCCTCCTACTCTCCTGCCTTGTTCAATCCAAAAACAGATTTGAAGGAGATGGATGGTTAATAGCTGCAGCTTGTTTCACCTGTGAGCACTTTCCAGTTACAAACAATGGCAAGAGGAATGCAGAGGCTGACACATCCCCCTCCCTCTGCATTCATCTTGCTGTTCCTTTTCTCAGGAAAGTGCTCACAGGGCAAGACAAGTTGTAGCTTTAAATCAGCCATTTCCTTCACAGGTAATGTCAGATCAGCTGCAGCAGGAAGGGAAGGAGGCAGGACAGACCTCATATCTAGGGCAGGAAGGCACGCACCATGGGACATGTCCTTATGGGGGACAGAAGTGTACCATAAAAATTATAATGATAGATCTTTTTAATATGAGCCTCCTTTACTCCCTCACACAACAACACTAAAGCCTCGTACACACGATCAGTCCATCCGATAAAAATGGTCTGAAGGACAGTTGTCCTAGGTTAACCGATGAAGCTGACTGATGGTCCTTCGTGCGTACACACCATCAGTTAAAAAAACGATCGTGTCAGAACGCGGTGACGTAAAACACAACGACGTGCTGAAAAAAACGAAGTTCAATGCTTCCAAGCATGCGTCGACTTGATTCTGAGCAGGTTTTTAACCGATGCTTTTGCATACTAACGATCAGTTTTGACCTATCGGTTAGCAATCCATAGGTTAAATTTTAAAGCAAGTTCTCATTTTTTTAACCTAAGTTTAAATAACCTATGGGGCCTACACACGATCGGTTTGGACTGATGAAAACGTAAATCAGACCGTTTTCATAGGTTTAACCTATCGTGTGTACGAGGCTTAAGAGGTGAAAAGGCAGCACCCGAGTCAATCGAACACTCTTGGTTTGCAAAATGTAATAACTAAAGTTTATTTGACACCGTTAGACTTTCAGCAGCTTTTTAGCACACAAAAATTCTAGGGTTGCACCGATACAAGTATCGGTAGTATTTGCACAAGTATCGGTACTCGTGCAATTGCACCGATACCCGAAACCGATACTTTCAGGCTTAAATTCTTGAGCTGTTAGTGAGTTGACAGCTGAAGTGTAAAAGAAGTCCGGCAGTGTTTATTAACAACATTGCTCAGCTGCTGAAACACTAAAATAAAAATAAACATTGTTTCTTTTTGTATCTTTCTGTTTCTTCATCTGCAGATCAAAGGGAAAAACAAATGTTTCTCTGTTTAACCCATTATTAACCCTTGATTTACTGTAATAAGCCCTAATTAACTCCCTGATCTCCTCCATTTAATTATTATTTTCCTTTTTTTTTTTTTCTTTTTGTTCACGTCTATTTTTATAAATGATAAACAATTAAAACACATTTTTGCTTGCTTTGTTAGTGAACATTTGTACACATATATATTAACATATTAACATATAAGCGCAACATTAAAAAAAATAATCTATTTATTTCATTTGTAAAAACTTTTCAACAGTTGCGGTAGGTATCGATAATTGGCATCAGTGAGTACTAAAAAAAAAGTATCGATGCATCCCTAAAATATTCTATTAGCATCTATTGCAATGCCCTCTGATTGAATTGTATTGAAACTGTACTGTCTTCATGTAGTAAAATTCTTCACAAACTCACAAATCCTGTATATTAATAATAATTATAATATGAAGATACACAATTCTATCAGAAGAATACAGCTCTATGCAATATTTTTAAAAGCACCGCTATTGTGAAAACTATTGTATTCCAGTATTATTTAGTATATGAGTATACTGCTTTTATTTATTTATATTTACCTACAGGGCAAACAAGCTGTGCAGCAAAGGTGACAGTTATAGGGGCTGGGACAAACCATATAACAAAGCTTACAAAGTTTAGCTTTTTTAATAGTTTAAACATCAGAGAAAGAAAGACTATAAATATTATCTCCCAAGAGACTTTCTGTCACCCACTAATAAGAGTGAGGGCTGTTTCTGGCAATTAACACTGTCTTGCAAGGTCTGTCTTCCTAAAGACCTAATTTACATAGCTTTACCAATGAGCCACTGTTAAATGAACCCGGAAGTTGTGTTGTAGCAATTACAAAGTCGTTGACAACTTATATTACCATGCATTATGTTTATGTTCAAATGTTTCGTTAGCAGGTGAGTGATAACAATTTTGGTGGATGTTCTCTGCAATTTCTAAAAGATACACCTGTCTGTTCTTTTTGTTTATGCTTTTTTGTTTTTTTTACTGGGATAGTTATATTCATAGAACACAGATGTACTGTAGTTACAATCCTTTATTATACACATTCGTTTTAAAAACTGATAAATACGAACTGCGTCTTAATTGCACCAAATCTACTGTATAACATAAACCAAATGTAATTCATACTAACTATGCGAGCAAAACACCATAATGGGTCCCCATCAGTGGCGGCTGGTGCTCAATTTTTTCTTGGGGGGGGGGGGGGGGCGCAAACAAACTGAAAAAAATAAAACATCAATTGCAGCCACTGTGCCCATCAAAAGCAACCACTGTGCCCATCAAACACAGCCACTGTGCCCATCAAACGCAGCCACTGTGCCATCAATTGCCGCCACTGTGCCATCAAATGCAGCCACTATGCCCATCAAACACAGCCACTATACCCATAAATTGCTGACACTGTTCCAACCAATTGCTGCCAGTGTGCCTATCAATTGCCGCTACTGCGTCCAACAATTGCTGCCAGTGTGCTCATCAATTGCCACTACTGTACCCATCAATTGCTGATACTGTGCCCATCAACTGCTGACACTGTGCCTATCAATTGCCGATATTGTGCTCATCAAATGCGGCTATTGCATTGCATTGAAGTCGTGCTGGAATGCTGGCTTCAAAGTCACGCTCCTTTATGCCGCGTACACACGCTCGGAATTTCCGACAACAAAAGTTCGATGGGAGCTTTTGGATGGAAATTCTGACAGTGTGTAGGCCCCATCAGACATTTGTTGTCAGAAATTCCGACCGTGTGTATGCGTCATAAAGGCGCGTGACTTTGAAGCCAGCATTTCCAACAACAAAAATTTGAGAGCTGGTTCTCAAATTTTCCAACAACAAAATCCGTTCTTGTAAATTCCGATAGTGTGTAGACAATTCCGACGCACAAAATTCCACGCATGCTCTAAATAAAGTATGCGACTGAAGCGCTCAGTCTGGTTAAAACTAGCGTTCGTAATGGAGATAGCACATTCGTCATGCTGTATCAGACTGAAAAGCATGAGGCTGAAAAGCGCGAATCGTCTCACCAAACTTCTACTAACACGACTGGTATTGAACTTTCCTTTTTTAGTGCCGTTGTACGTGTTGTACGTCACCGCGTTCTTGACGTTCGGAATTTCCAACAACATTTGTGTGACCGTGTGTATGCAAGACAAGTTTGAGCCAACATCCATCAGAAGAAAATCCAAGATTTTGTTGTCGGAATGTCCGATCGTGTGTACGCGCCATTTAGGTCATGGCAGTGTGAACCAGGCAGATGAAATGCATTTTATAGTTACTGAAAGAAAACTCCAGAAAGTAATATTTATATTTTAACTATCTGTAGCTGTACGAACAATGAAGTTTGCTCAATAAAAAAAAAAAATGCCGAAATATACACGTTGCAGACACTGCTATTTCTATATGTAAAATATTTGTAATACTTTATGGAGAACATGAAAATTTGAACTGCAAAAACTCTAAGGAATAAAATAAAATATATTGCTTAAGGAGCTTAGGTTTGCCCTTGAAATCAGACAGATGACAACTATTTATATTTTAAGGAGTTTTTATTTGTGGAGCACAAGGTCACCTAATAATAGCATGAAAGCAGAGCTGCATCGCTAGCAGGGGAAACCAGCAGTTTTTTTTTTGCCAGATAAATAATGAATTCAGTGACTCGCACAGACAACAAAACTATTGGTAATGCTATACTGTAGCCTTACTCCAAAAGCATCTAAAACCCATCTCAAAACATTTATTTAATTGGGAAAGTGTAGATCGAGCCTATTTAAAATGTATTGTATTTAAGGTGTGATGTAGTAGTAGTGCTAAAACTAATGAGGACATTTTTTTTTTACAAGACATGGGGCCAGATTCTCATACATTTACGTTACACCGCCGCAGGTTTACAGGTTTACATCCTGATTCTCAGAACACTTACCTGTAAACTTGCGGCGGTGTATCGTTAAATCGCTCGGCGCAAGCCCGCCCAATTCAAATGGGGCGGGCATCATTTAAATTAGGCGCGCTCCCGCGCCGAGCGTACTGCGCATGCTCCGTCGGGTAAATTACCCGACGTGCATTGCGCTAAATGACGTCACCCCAACGGCATTTGCTTAGACGTTTACGTAAATGGTGTCCAGCGCCATTCACGGACGTCTTACGCAAACGACGTAATTTTTTTTAAATTTGACGCGGGAACGACGGCCATACTTAACATTGGTTGCCCTTCATAATAGCAGGGGCAACCTTACGCGTCGCGTACGCTACGGAAACGACGTAAATTCTCAGCGTCGACCGCGCGTATGTTCGGGAATCTCGCGTACTTACCTCATTTGCATAGACGACGGGGAAAACGACTATGCGACACCTAGCGGCGGGAAAAAAAATTGCTTTTAAGATCTGACAGCGTAAGAGCCTTACGCCTGTCAGATCTAATGGGTATCTATGCGTGACTGATTCTAAGAATCAGTCGCATAGATACCCGGGGCCAGATGAGGAGTTACGACGGCGCAAATGGTGTTGCACCGTCGTAACGCCTTTGAGAATCTGGGCCATGGTTTTCTTGGCCAGAATTTCTTGAATCACAAATACAACATAGGCCTCGTACACACGGCCGAGGAACTCGACGTGCCAAACACATCGAGTTCCTCGGCCAGTTCAGTCCTGGAGCCGCCGAGGACCTCGGCGGGCCGAGTTCTCCCATAGAACAACGAGGAAATAGAGAACATGTTCTCTATTTCCTCGCCGAGGTCCTCGTCGGCTTCCTCGGCCGAAAGTGTACACACGGCCGGGTTTCTCGGCAGAATTCAGCCAGAAACTCGGTCGGAAGCTGAATTCTGCCGAGGAAACTGGTCGTGTGTACGGGGCCATACTCGTTAGGCCCCTTGCAAAAGGGGGGTATCTAGCTGCTGTGCATCTCTTGTGGCATTCTAGGGACAGGTCTGCCTCCCCCTTCCCCTCCGGTGCCACATTGGGCACATTTCGGGGGGGTACCTGCTTTTTAAAGGTATCCGTAAAAAAAAAAAAAATACTGAACTACCAAGGACATGAAGTGTGTTATTCTCAGCAATAAAAGGTAAAAGTAAAAGGAAAAAAGCTTGAAAGAGAAAACTAATGTAGCCACCACATCTACAGACTAGTAATCTGCAATATACTGCATAACATTTTTGTTTCTAGGTTTTGATATTTTTTTTCGCTTGCAGATATTTTAGTGAAACTGTTTTTACTTTTATAAATACTGTATGTTATCCTAGACATGTATAACCAAGGAACCAGCCCAACTTATCTCTATAAAACTTTTTAATGAATGAAGGATATAAGTGAGATGTCCCTGTTATGGCAATGTATTCTGATTATGTCATTGTCAATGAAACTGATGTGCTAAATAAGTGTCAAAAACCGATGAATCAGACCATTGAGAAACTTGTCCTTTGGATTTGCAAGAGTTGGCTGCAGGATGTGAGAGCAAATGATTGCCCTCCAAACAACAAGAAATGTACTATTAGTACAAAGTGTAGTTTGCATTTTTGCAATCTGAGTGTTTGTTTTACTGTCTGCCCTCATTAGATGAGTTCTAATATACTTCCTTATACCATAAAATAGTCATTGTTTTGGGGTCGCCGGTAAGTATTTCTGTATATGGGCGTCCGCTACATAGGGCAAGGAGGGTCGTTTACCCCCCCCCCTGAAATTGCCAGGGAGAGCCAGGAGCAGGGCTGAACTGGCCCTGGGGACGATTTAAGCGGTGACTGCAGCGCTCCCCTCCCCTCTAGTTGTCCCTTATTAAGAGTGCCTGTCCCTCTTCTGGAATCAAATACATTTGTCCCTCATTCTGAAAGGTTCCTCTTTTAGACCTGCAATAAATATACTGTCCATATAGTGTAGTGTTTCAGTCAAGGGAAAGAGGTGCTGTGTAATGTAAAGGGGTTCAGTGATGCAGTTGTGGAGAGGGGGTACACAGTAGTGACAAAGAGATATTGAAAGATGCAGGGGACACAGTGGGGTGTTTTTACATTTTAACGTGGGGGGTCGCTTTTAACCCCCGCTAGCGGTTGAAGAAAGGGTAAAATGCGACATTATATTTTATTGAGTAGTGTGACAAACAGTTGGTAAATATACAAATACAACATGTACAATAAATGGAGAATTATTTATATAGCACATTGTCTTGTTTGTCTTCATTAAGTGTATGTATAGCTAAATTTTCTTTTTAGTTTGTATGGAGTAGGGAAGGATTAGAACCTCTGTCAAGTTTTTGTCCTTGCCGGGTAAATTCACCCTCTCTATATTACCTGGTATTCATTTTCACCAGTACAGAATGTGACACAGTACAGTGATGGGAAATCCAAGAAAAAATCTTAGGTAATGTTCCAATGGAAACACCTTATCTAATGACAACTGTCCAAAGCCTGGTAGACGCAATGAGATTATCGGATGAATGGTCGTCTGATTTTTTTTGCATACCGAGGGCTAGATTCAGAAAGAATTTACGTTGGCGTATCTATTGATACGCCGCGTAAATTCAAAGCTGCGCCGGCGTATCTTCTTTCTGTATTCAGAAAGCAAGATACGCCGAAATTAGGCTAAGATCCGACTGGCGTAAGTCTCTTACGCCGTCGTATCTTAGTTGCATATTTACGCTGGCCGCTAGGTGGCGCTTCCGTCGATTTACGCAAGGAATATGCTAATTAGGTAGATATGCCGATTCAGAAACGTACATCCCCCCGACGCATTTTTTTTACGTCGTTTACGTTAGGCTTTTTCCGGCGTAAAGTTACCCCTGCTATATGAGGCGTATCCTATGTTAAGTATGGAGTCGGGCCAGCGTCTAATTTTCCGTAGATTACGTTGTTTGCGTAAGTTGTTTGCGAATAGGGCTGTACGTAAGTTACGTTCACGTCTAAAGCATTGACGATTTGCAGCGTAATTTCGAGCATGCGCACTGGGATTCTTTCACGGACGACGCATGCGCCGTTCGCAAAAAAAGTCAAATACGTGGGGTCATAAGTAATTTGAATAAAACACGCCCACATCATCCACATTTGAATTAGGCGGGCTTACGCCAAACCACATACGCTACGCCGCCGTAACTTAGGGCGCAAGTTCTTTATGAATACGGAACTTGCCCTAAGTTACGGCGGCGTAACGTATCTGAGATACGTTACGCCGGGCTATCTGAATATAGCCCTATGTTTCCATATCACAAATTAAGAGGTTACTAAAGTTCTGATAATTCTCATATGACAGAATAAGCATTTGGCAGTGATGTAATGTATTTGTATTGTGTTTTCGGATGTTAACTGTATTGATCAAATGAAAAAAAAAAAAAAAAAATATATATATATATATATATATATATATGTATTAGGGCTGTTACTGATTACAATTTTCGTGTTCGATTAATTAATTTTTTTTAAATCGATTAATCGACTAATTTCAATTAATTATAACGCACATACAGATCCAACTACTTTTAGCTGATCTCCTTGCAGGCCGATTCCCAGTGCAGCTACCAACCAATGGAAAAATGGATAGCGGGATACAAAAAACACACAAAGACAGCGCTCGATGGGAATAGCATTAAAACTTTTTTATTTTTCAAGTAGGTAACAAAATAAATATTGCACTGGAGATAAAATCGACGTAAAACTGTAAAAATGGTGCGAGTAATACCAAACGGTAGCAAAAGCAGTCATAAAAACATGTAGCTAAGTATGATACTGGTATAAAAATGTGTACAATGATACCACTGCTGAATCCAGATGAGGAGGGGTTAACATCAGTCCGTCGGTATGTAGATGTTCCGTGAAGGGAACTATCACAACTCCCAGTGGATGGCTGTAGAATCCCAGGTTGATAGAGGGAAGTGATAGAGGGAAGTGTAACAGCCCTTGCGTGTGGCAGATAGTAAGGTCCCGCCGGCATGCAGATATGAAGGCACAGCAAAGGAGCCCTTCAGATGGACACGGCAAGCCCCGCCGGTGTCCGTGACGTCACCGGATCTCCGACGGAACTCCTTAAAGACCCGGAAGCTGGCGGAGAGGTGAGTACCAATCAAAAGAATTTTGATCGATTAAAAAAATTAACGATTAATCAACCGTTAATTTCCGCAGCCCTAATATGTATATATATATATATGAAGCAGAGACGGGAAGTGCTATACATAATTCTGTAACAAGCACCTCCATTATTTACAAATACAGACAGTAGAGGGCAGCAAATCCCTACACATGCTAAACAGCGTGGAAGAAGGAATCTCCTCTGTTTGTTGTGTATATAATACCTGGCTGACAACTGTCCCCCCTGGCAGTGTGTTGAGCTGGGTGGTGAACAAACTTTAATTGAACAATTCAGTGTATGACCAGCTTTAGGGCAGCGACTGTTATCTTTGGGGGATCAATAGTGATAGCAAAAGAGTTTTTTTTGTTTGTTTATATTCATGTTTTATTAAAGCGGAGTTCCACTGGCATATTACATATTTTTTTTCTAAAGGCATCTATTAGTATCATCTTAATGTAATACTGCAATCACTAATCTCATTAATAGCCCCGCTATATTTCTTATTTAATTTATAATACTATCCTTATATTTCTCTCTGTAGTGCTGTTCCATCTTGCTTGTGGTCAGGTGAAGCCCACTAGGATACTTTTCCGGATACCGTGCTGATAAATAACCAGCATGGACCGCCAGATCTCGTGCATGCGCATTATCCACAACTTGCAGCGCAGGAAACTTCTCTGGTTCCCATCACAATGGGCGGCATCACGGGTGGTATCATAGGACAATCAGAGGAGAATAGAAACTCATCCTACAAGCTTTAACCAGACACTCATAGAAGTCACAAGACTGCTATATACTGCTGATGAGAAAAGGTATTTAGCAGTTTATAGTTAGTAAAATAATTATATGTCCATGTTCTGTGTACTGTGGGAGACCAGATGTAGTGAATGCAGGGTCCTGGGTTTAGTAACACTTTAAGAGTCGCAATCGTTTTTAATTTTTATTTTACCTGTATAGTCGACATTTCTCTGCAACATGAGATTGCCAACTGATACGGCTAAAAATGGCGTGTCAATAAAGGAAAAATATGGCCAAATCTCTTTTGCCCATACTTCTCCTGTGGGTCACAGGAGTGCACTTAGTTTGTATTCCTGTGACCCAGATTCAGCCGACAGTGGGCTAAAACCTGCTGTCAGCTTACATCACAGAGGCAGTCCAGGCTCTGCAGGGATCCCAACAATAATTTCAAGATCTGCCCTGAAGCCTGACTGGCAGCTGGCTCAGCCTCTCAGCGTACTTCTAAGAGCTTGTGCCAGCTGCTCCCACCCCCACCATAGTGCGGTGCTCCAGTGAGCACTGGAGAGGAAGAGCAGTGACTGACAGTCACCGCTCTCTGCTCAGAGTGGACCTGAGAACAGAGCGATCAGCAGTCTTTGACTACTCAGTTTTTGTTGTAGAGGCAGTGGGGGGCAGCTACAGCATTGGGATGAGCCTGCATCTACAGTACATAGGTGAGCATGGTGGTATATTTTTTTTTAAATACCACACTTCTCCTTTAAATTTGGTGGAGTGGCTTTAACTGTAGATAAAACAGCCTGTTCAGAGGCATAAAAAACCTAATGGAGCTCACAATTGTTTGCCTGTTTAGAGGGATGGCTTGTTTGTTTGCTACTTACTGTAGTCTGCTACTGTTCTACTAAAGTGTCAAAAACAAATCATGTGTGAATGTCGGCAACTATCCCAACTGTGAGTTCTGTTTGTTTATGCTACTGATGTCAGTAATTCAATTACTAAGCATACAGGAATCTTCATTTAACAAGTGAATAGATGTGGACTTCCTGCAAGTCCCACACAGCCAGGTGGCCAATGACAAGGGAAACTGGGGTGAAGTTTGTAGATTGCCCTGAAATCACAAACCAGTCACTAAATCAATACACATTCCGTTATATTGCAGGACGGATTAAAAAAAAAAAAAAGTGAAGTTAATGTCCACAAGAAAAAGTTAGCTAGTTTTTTTTTCAATGGTGTAAATGGCTCTCAGTATGCAAATACAGTAAAACATTGGATTGCGAGCATAATTCGTTCCAGAAACATGCTTGTAATCCAAAGCACTTGTATATCAAAGCAAGTTTCTCCATAAGAAATAATGGAAACTCAAATGATTCGTTCCACAATCATTTATTCATAAATCCTTCAGTTTATAGTCCATATAAAAAGATTATAGCAATGTGACAGGTTGTGTAACCATAAAATGTCCATCCACAAATGGAAGCCTCCACAAGGGGATTAGAAGCAAAATTAAGCAGGAACTCCAGAATATAAAAGAGAAGAGAGCCGGTGTCTTGTCGAGCTAGTTCCCCTATCGATATGGTTCCCTGTTTGACTGCGCAGGCGCAGACGAAGCCCACGGAAATCTCCGAACCCGATCAGCTGTACACGGCGCATGCGCGGCATTCAGGCTCATTTCTTACCATCCCCGTGGACTTACAGCGAATTCCATGTCGCTCTGGACCTCTTGCTACACCTGAAAACAGCTGATCAGGTTCGGTGATTTCCGTCGGCTCGGATTGCGCCTGCGCAGTCAAGGGGGGAACCATACCGATAGGAGGAACCATATCGGCAGATCACCGGCTCTAAGTGTAGCAATATGTTGCTAAATCTTGTACCTAAATGTAACCATATTGCTACACTTAGCCTCTCTTGTCTTTTATACTCAGTTATGACATGACTCTTATATCAAGACATCGCTTGTATCAAGTCAAAATGTATTAAAAAATTTGGCTTGTCTTGCAAAACGCTCTCAAACCAAGGTTTTACTAGTATTGTTATTGGTGAGCTCCATGTATGAGGCTGATGGCTTGGATACATCGCAGTGTATATAGTCAAGCAACTGATGATGACATAAAGGTGCCTAAAAGTGAGGCCCCGTACACACGACCGAGTTTCTCGTCAGAATTCAGCCAGAAACTGGGTTCAGAGCTGAATTCTGCCGAGAAACCCGGCCGTGTGTACACTTTCGGCCGAGGAAGCCGACGAGGACCTCGTCGAGGAAATAGAGAACATGTTCTCTATTTCCTCGTTGTTCAATGGCAAAAGTTTGCCCGCCGAGTTCCTCGGCGGCTTCCACACTGAACTCGACGAGGAACTCGATGTGTTTGGCACGTCGAGTTCCTCGGTCGTGTGTACGGGGCCTCAGTAATTCTGTGTGGCGCATGAACAGGGTCGATGTGTAAGCTTTGTGCTCTGGTTGCAGAACTTGTCCCCCAGACTGGCAAAATATTTGATGATTTTCCAGAAAATAAAATACAAAAATTTGATGACTTGAACAATTACAGCATTCTAGGATCAAAACTAATTTATAAACATTGATAGAAAATTGAAGATATTTTAAATAATTGACATCCTTTTTTTCTCACAAATAGAGTTTTCTTTTGGTGGTATTTGATCACTTCTGTGGTTTTTATTTTTTGCACTATAAACAAAAAAAAGCGACAATTTGAAAAAAAATGCAATATTTTTAACTTTTTGCTATAATAAATATCCCCAAAAAATATATAAAAAAACAAATTTCTTTCTCAGTTCAGGCCGATACGTATTCTTCTAAATATTTTTGATAAAAAAAATCCCAATAAGCGTATATTGATTGGTTTGCGCAAAAGTTATAGCGTCTATAAAATAGGGGATAGATTTATGGCATTTTTATTAATAATTTGTTTTTTACTAGTAATGGCGGCCTTCTGCGTTTTTTTATCGCGACTGCAACATTATGGTGGACACTTTTGACGCTATTTTGGGACCATTGTCATTTATACAGCGATCAGTGCTATACAAATGCACTGATTACTGTGTAAATGACACTGGCAGGGAAGGGGTTAACCACTAGGGGGCGAGGAAATGGTTAAGTGTGTCCTAGGGAGTGATTCTAACTGTGAGGGGGCTGAGCTACAAGTAACACAACAGTGATTACTGCTCCCGATGACAGGGAGCAGTAGATCACGGTCCTCTTCTTGTTTACATAGGCAAGGCATCTCCCTGTTCTGCAGCTCCGTGACATGATCGGGGGACACTGGCGGACGGAGATCGCGGTAGGGGCGCACACCAATTCAAAGCAACGTACAGGTACATTGCTTTGCGCAGCTGTGCCATTCTGCCGACGTATATCTACAGGAGGCAGTCGGCAAGCGGTTAAAGTATTTTAACACTAAAAGGTTTGGCATAATTAAGAGTCTAATCTGTTAACCCCCCTGGCGGTGTTCCCGAGTCTGACTCGGGGTGAGATTTTTGGGCTACGATCGGTAACTCAGAGTCAGACTCGGGCTCGCCTCGCTGAATCCACAGGCTTGGTTTACTTACCTTGTCCCTGGATCCAGTGATGCCACTGCGATGTGTGAGCGAGCGGGACCTCGCTTGATTCACACAGTGCCTCTGTGTGCCGCCGATCTCCGTTCCCTGCGACGTTACGACGCACGGGGCGGAGAACGGCGCCAAATTCAAAAAGGTAAACAAACACATTACATACATTATACTGTAATCTTATAGATTACAGTACTGTATGTAAAAAATACACCCCCCCCCTTGTCCCTAGTGGTCTGCCCAGTGTTCTGCATGTTCTTTTATATAATAAAAACTGTTCTTTCTGCCTGCAAACTGTAGATTGTCCATAGCAACCAAAAGTGTCCCTTTATGTCAAAAATGGTTTTAGAGCAGCTAGAAAACAGCGATAATAAATTATAATCACTTGCAGAATTGTGCGATAGTGATTTGTGGGGAAATTCGTCATAAAAAAATAAAAGTAATGACAGCGACAATTCTGCAACTGAGCAAATTTCAGTGATTTTGAGTTGATTACATTATTGAATAATTTTTATTATAATTATATTATTATTTGTTATAATTATTTATTATATTATAATTTATCATTTTGTTTTTTAAAAAAATTCATACCCGGGATGCCTACTAGACTCTTGTTTGGTCAGATTTAAGTGAGTTATTCCTAAGAATTACAGGCCTACAGTATAAAACGCCAAATTTCCTTGCAAATAATGGTACCGCTTTCAGCACCTTTTTTCTGAAATAATCATACCGCCAGGGAGGTTAAAGGAGGCAGTAATACGTGAGAAATTAAATGAGGATACATGTAAAAAAGTGGTAATGGAACTTCAGCATCAGCGGCTTTACTCAGATCTGTAGAATAGGCATGTACAGTATTTAGTAGTGAGTGATGGGATGTTTGTGTTGGTGTTTAATGTCAGAAGTTAACTATGGGCTTCTTTATTGTTGTTTGTACAGTGTGCTTTGATCTTCATTGTGACTTTACAATGATTGCATTAGACTGCAACAGCCAGGGCCTGACTTTGTATGTTTGTGGTTACACAGCTTAAAAATGGGAAGACAAAGTTGTTTTATCATCCATCCACCTGTGGCTACTTCAATACAAAGGTGCCTAAATCGACTTAGATGTGTACAACTTGTATTCCGTCTCTGGAGAGATCTTTGTAGTGCTTCTGTTTGCCGAATCTATTTCATGAAAGAGGAACTTCCCCCTTATCATAAAAATTTACAACAAAGGCACCTTTAAAAATGTTTAGTAATGGCAACCTGTAAACAGATAGGGGTTGATTTACTAAAACTGGAGAGAGCAAAATCGGTGTGCTAATGTCGTTTTTAGTTTAAAGAGTGGAAGGTTAATTTAACCACCTCACTACCGGACACTTCCCCCCCCCCCCCTTCCCGCCCAGGACGATTTTCAGCTTTTAGCTCTGTCACATTTTGAATGACAACACTGTACTCAAACTACATTTTTATCATTTTCTTCCCACAAATAGAGCTTACTTTTGGTGGTATTTGATCTCCACTGGGGAACAAACTAAAAAAAGACTGACATTTTTTAAAACAAATAGTTTACTTTGCTTCTGTTATTACATTTATTTTTTTCCTTCACTGACATGCACTGATGAGGCTGCACTGATGAGTTGGCACTGATAAGGTGGCACTGATGAGGCACTAATATGCATCACTGATGGGCACCGATAGGCAGCACTGATATGTAGCAATGATGGGTACTAATAGGTGGCACTGACAGGCACTGATAGGTGTGCACTGATGGGCACTAATAGGCGGCACTGATAGGCGGCACTAATGGGCACTAATAGATGGCACTGATGAGAACTAATAGGTGGCACTGATAGGCAGCACTGATGATGAGGTACTGACAGCTTTTACTGATGGGCACTGATTGGCATCTGTAAAGGGCACTGATTGACACTTTAATGGGCACTGATTGGCACTTTAGTTGGCACTGACTGGCACTTTGGTAGGCACTGACTGGCAGATGATGGGCAGTGATTGGCAGATTTGGTGGGCACCTCTGATGGGGGCTGAGCTGATAACAAATACATTGATTATTAGTGCAGACCCCCCCCTCTGACAGTAGAGTCGCAGATCAGCTGTCCCTGTCAGCACAAACACAGAAAAAAACGTTTACCGGCACTTCCTCGTTACACGCTGTGATCAGTTGCGATTGGTCACAGCTGATCCCGTTTCTAAAGAGCCTCTGTCAGAGGCACTTTACTTAGATTAGAGTTGCGGTGTGTCAGAGTGACACACCACACCACCGATTGTCGTGCTGTGTGCCTGCGCGGGGACGATTGCGGCTTGTCCTGCTGGACATTATATGATGTCTAGTCAGGATAACGCAACCACTGCCTGGCCGTCATTCTGTTATAGGCCGGGCGGGAAGTGGTTAAGTGCTAAAAGGTTTATATTTTGAATTTTTCCTTATGTAGTGTCGTTATAATTTTCTCCTGCTTGCAAGTGTGTTTTGTGTAGTACTATTGTCATTCCTATAAGTACACATGTACAGAAAAGAAGTGTGTTTTTTTTTTTTTTTATATTGCAGTGTTCTGCCTATATAGCACATGCTGCTTACCAGATCCATTATAGTTCCAATAATAAAAAACCCACTGGTGATTAAATACCACCAAAAGAAAGCTCTATTTGTGTGTAAAAAAAAGTACAAAAATTTATATAAGTACATTGTTGCATGACCGAGCAATGGTTATTCAAAGTGTGAGAGCACTGAAAGCTGAAAATTGGCCTGGCCAGGAAGGGGGTAATGCCGCGTATACACGATCGGTTTTCCCGTCGGAATAAACTCAGACGGGTTTTTCAGACGGAATTCCGCTCAAGCTGTCTTGCATACACACAGTCACACCAAAACGCGGTGACGTACAACACTACGACGAGCCGAGAAAAATGAAGTTGCATGCTTCCGAGCATGTGTCAAATTGTTTCCGAGCATGCATGTTTTTTCTCCGTCGGAATTCCATACAGATGAACAGAATTACCTCTTTCTAAGTTTGTCGGAGTTTCCGACGGAAAAAGTTAGATGAGGCTTACACACGGTCGGAAAATTCCGTCTGACTTTTTCCATCAGAAATTCCGACTGTGTGTATGCGGCATAAAAGTGCCAGTAGGCAACTAGTTAAAGGGGTTGTAAAGGTTTGTTTTTTATTTTCTAAATAGGTTCCGTTAAGCTAGTGCATTGTTGGTTCACTTAAAGGAACACTAAAGGTTCGTTTTTTATTAGATCAATTGATTGCTGTAAGCAAGAGCATTTAAATATCACTTACCTTGTTTTTCCTTTTGACCTCCAAAATACAGTAATCCAGGTTTGAAAATGCCATTTCCTGTCTCTCCTCTTCTTGCTTTCCACCAGCATCTGAGCCATTTTGCATGGTGGAAAGTAGAATGTGCTCACCCCCTCCCTATGACTACAGCCCTGCGTGAAGATGCTCTCTTATCCCTCACAGGCATGGAGGCTAAGCCTAATGGGAACTGTAGTTCCCATTAGGCCGTGATGTAGCAAGAATGAATGCGCACCGCAAACCAGGAAGTCAGTGAGAATAATGATTCAGGAGTGCTGGAGGTGAATAAAACAGCTCAATTTCAACAGGTATCAAACTAGTTATAATGCAAAACATTACTTTTTACTTTATCAGCTACTGTCAGACTTTAATTTAAGAGGAAAATATTTTTGTCTTTACAACCCCTTTAACTTTTCCTATGATTTCCCTTCTAAATGTTTTTTTTCTTTGTCTGAATTTCTCACTTCCTGTTTCTCCTCAGTAAGCTTGCCCCCATCATCTGGCTGGGGGTTAGTCAGCCAGAACAGCTTACTGAGGAGGAACAGGAAGTGAGAAATTCAGACAAAGAAAAAAAACATTTAGAAGGGAAATCATAGGAAAAGTTAAAGGGGTTGTAAAGACAAAAATATTCTCCTCTTAAATTAAAGCCTCTTCAATAATGTAATCAACTCAAAATCACTGAAATTTGCTCAGTTGCAGAATTGTCGCTGTCATTACTTTTATTTTTTTATGACGAATTTCCCCGCAAATCGCTATCGCTCAATTCTGCAAGTGATTATAATTTATTATCAATGTTTTCTAGTTGCTCTAAAACCATTTTTGACATAAAGGGACACTTTTGGTTGCTATGGACAATCTACAGTTTGCAGGCAGAAAGAACAGTTTTTACTATATAAAAGTGCATGTAGGGCACTGGGCAGACCACTAGGGACAAGGGGGGGGGGTGTATTTTTTACATACAGTACTGTAATCTGTAAGATTATAGTATACTGTATGTAAGGTGTTTGTTTACCTTTTTGAATTTGGAGCCGTTCTCCGCCCCCGTGCGTCGTAACGTCGCAGGGAACAGAGATCGGCGGCACACAGAGGCACTGTGTAAATCGAGCGAGCACCCGCTCGCTCACACAGCGCGGTGGCATCGCTGGATCCAGGGACAAGGTAAGTAAACACTGCCTGTGGATTCAGCGAGGCGAGCCCGAGTCTGACTCGGGGTTACCGATCGCAGCACAAAAATGTAACCCTGAGTCAGACTCGGGAATACCGCCAGGGGGTTAAAGGAAGTACATTTTTTGGGATCTTCACAAAGTAAGTTTGCAAAGTTCAATATCTTTCAGATTATTAGGAGTAAGCTAGAAATAGATGGAGTATTGAATATAGATGACTTTACATTTTGATCATAGATAAGCTTTAATTGTTACTTTGCCCTATTTACCACACGTAATGCTCAGATTTATTACATCACTTGAGAGCACATGTGCAAACTTTACTTTTTTGCAAGTCATTATTAGTGATTGCTAAGGATACAGTAGCTGCCTGTTTGGCCAGCCTTCACATTACCTATTCATACTCATTTCTCATTTAAAGTGGTTTCATGCTTACAACAATTAACATATGTACTTTATAAAGTACCTGCTAATCACATTACCTCTGAAGTACAAATTAGTTCAAATGAGCAGTTCTCATGATCCTGGAAGTGCCAGTTTCAAGGTGTTAAGAACTTTGCAAAGCATTTTTCTATATACATGTGTTTACTGTCTTGAAAAAAGACGATCTGCTTGTGATATTGAAGACTATTCCTTTTCATTTGGGAGATGAAATGAAGGAAGGAAGAGAGGGATAGAAGGTACATTCCACTTATCTTTAAAGACTAAGTTCACCTTTAAAAAAATAAAAATAAATGAATACACATCTTTTTGAAGGTAAAAAAAAATGTACATTTGTTTTGTTTTTTATTAGGAGCCTGTGAAGCTTTGCACCCGTGATCAGCAGATTGCGGGTGCAATCTCAGGCAATCAGTGTAGTTTTCTGCCTGTACCTCGTACAGGCAGGCAATTACTAAGTGGCAGGAAGAATGTACTACCTAGAGTGCTCATCAGTACCTTGGTAGTTTATTTTAGAACTACAAGCCGACCGCCGCAATGGCTAACAGTAGTTGTAGTTCTCCCATTCACAGAGCTCTGTGAATGAATGACGTAGCCAGGTGGGCGGAGCCCCTCACTGCCCCGTTTTTTTATTTTATTGTGACAGTGGGTGCACAAAGAAGATCCCCAGCCCATTGTCACAATGGGGACTCCGGGGGTTCAGGGGCTGCTTATTTGATAATATGTCACATGTTACACCCTGGATATGGGTGTAACATGTTATCAAAGTTAAACTTATCCTTTAACTACTTCTCATCCCAACCATAGACATATGACGTCCACAGGAGGGATCTACCATCCTGGGCGGGCGTCATATGACGTCCTGGGCTTCCCGGCCGTCTAGGGAGCACGCACGCCGCGTCACTCGGGAGCCGTTGCGCGTGCCCGGCAGCAGCGATGTCCGCCGGGCACCTGTGATTACCAGCAACAGAGCCAGGGACGTGGATCTGTCTGTGTAAACACACAGATCCACGTACTGTCAGGTGAGAGGAGACTGATGGACTGTTGGAGACTGATGAAGTGTTCCCAGTACAGAGGAACACCGATCGGTCTCCTCTTCCTGTTGAGTCCCCTCCCCCTACAGTTAGAATCACTCCCTAGGTAACACATTTAACCCCTTGATCGCCCCCCAATGTTAACTCCTTTCGTGCCAGTCACATTTATACAGTAATCAGTGCATTTTTAAAGCACTGATCGCTGTAAAAATGTGAATGGTCCCAAAATAGTGTCAAAAGTGTCCGATCTGACCGCCGCAATGTCACAGTCATGATAAAAATCGCAGATCGCCGCTATAACTAGTAAAAAAAAAAAAAATGCCATAAATCTATACCCTATTTTGTAGGCGCTATAACTTTTGCTCAAACCAATCAATATACGCTTATTATGATGTTTTTTTACCAAAAATATGTAGAATACCTATCAACACAAAACCTCCTGCGCTCTGGTGTTCCACCAAATTGGGTACAGCAGTGTAGTCTAACGGCAAAAATCAGAAGTCTTGCAGCCCTCCACAGAACAAAGGGTGTTCATATGGCTAAAACGAAACAAAAAAGAAAAAGAGGGCGTACCCCCTTCCTCAAAGCCTGGATGGTCCGTGATCATCACGGACCATCCAGGCTTTAAAGGAAGGGGGTACGTCCCAGAAACGCGTCAGCCGTTCAGATGTTTGAAGTTCCACTGGCAGGTGTCGCGAGGCCCAGTCCAGTTGTCTGAAAAGCGCATATTTACGATTGTCTTGTGAGTAGGACCATTGCTTTTTATTCTGTTTTAATAAAAAAATTTAAGTGGTAATGCACAAGGTCGGTGCGCCCTCTTTTTCTTTTTTGTTTCGAAGAATACCTATCGGCATAAACTGAGGAAATTTTTTTTACTTTTTTTTTTTTTAAATTGGGATATTTATTATACTGTAGCAAAAAGTAAAAAATATTGTGTTTTTTTCTTCAAACTTATCGCTCTTCTTTTGTTTATAGCAAAAAAAATAGGAACCACAGAGGTTATCAAACACCACCAAAAGAAAGCTCTATTTGTGGGGGAAAAAAAATCATAAAACTTTCAAAGTGCGACATCGCTGATAACTAAAAATTGGCCTGGGCAGGAAGGGGGTGAAAATGCCCTGTATTGTAGTGGTTAAACATATTGCATTTATTTTATTTTTTAAAAGATGTGAGTTTTGTGTCATATTAAAGAATGATTTAACACAGAACCACAAAGGGAAAATGTATTAAAAAAAAAAGAAGTTGAAATTGTCCTATAATTGTGTGTTCTTTTTAATATTAATTTATACAAACACAAACAAAATATTTAAGTGCTTAAAAAAGCACTTAGCATCCTCGATTGCATTCTGCCAACACAGGTCCCCACTCTGGAATTCTCCACCTTACAATGGTTTCTGTGTGACACTTTAAAACTTGACCGTTAACACTTTCTACAGAAACAAAGAACAGGATGCAATCTAGTTTGCATATACACGTGTAGTTTAAACACAATTTACAAGGCAGACTTGATAGCATCTAACCTAAAATTGTGGAGAGCTTTATGGACGGGGTGGTTATTTTTTTGGGAGCTTCTAAGGAATGCTTTAATCTTGGAATGATTCCTCGTGGACAGCACATACAGTGTAAACATACATTGTTTATTATGCATTCAGTTGTGCACAGCACATACATCACAATATGGAAGAACACCTGTATAAAACTACAGACAAATCATGGAACATTGTAAACTGCTTTCCATTGAAGTCTTAATACTGTACTTGCCCTCGACAGCATTAATCTGCAAAAAAACAACTCATGTGATCGCATTTCTGTGATGAACCAAACCTACATATAGACCTTCCAGATATCATAACACCTTCTGGGTGTGTCAGTATACACCCCATGCATCTATTTACTGATTGCTGTCAAGTAAAAGTAGTGGGATTTAGCTCAAACTTGTACAGGCATTTGTGGAGTACAAATAAGCAGCAGTGGTTTAGCCCAAGTTCACATCTGGCCGCTTTGACATGCGATTTGACATGTCCGACTTTGCGGCACTGCACCGATTCCCAAAAGTAGTCCCTTCACTACTTTTGATGAGTTCGGGGGCAATTTGAATAGACATCTGTGCATGAACCTGAATAGATCTCTGTCACAAAGTCAGACTGAAAATCGGCCCTGAAGCCTCGTACACACGACCGAGGAACTCGACGGGCGAAACACATCGTTTTCCTCGTCGAGTTCCTTGTTAGGCTGTCGAGGAACTCGACAAGGCAAGTTTCTCCATTCCCGTCGAGGAAATAGAGAACTTGCTCTCTTTTTGGCTCGTCGAGTTTCTCGACAGTTTCTTCGACGAAAATGTACACACTACCGGTTTCCTCGGCAAAAAAATATCTCCCAGCAAGTTTCTTGCTGGTTTTTGCAGAGAAACTCGGTCGTGTGTACGAGGCTTCAGTGTGAACGCAGGCTTAAACTGAGACTGTATCTAAACCCAAAAATTAAAATGTGATATATTGCAGCTTATCATAGATACATAGTTGTCAGGTTGAAAAAAGACACAAGTCCATCTAGTTCAACCAAAACCAAAAAAAAAAAAAAAATACAATCCCATATACACAATCCTTCACCCACAGTTGATCCAGAGGATCTGGGATCATGGGAACTGCCTTTTTTTCAGGCTTTTTTCCTTTATTTTCACCTATTCTATCAGTGACATACATCCTGCCCAAAGGTGACAACACTTAGCCCTCGTTCACATTGGAGCGACTTGTCATGTGATTTGACAGATCAGGTCATACCCTATTGTTGGCAATGGATCTGTTCAAATCAGTGTGACGCCGACTTTGCGGTGCTGCATCGATTTGAAAAAAGTAGTTCCTGTATTACTTTTGGCGATTTCGGGTGCAACCTGCATAGATCTCTGTGCATGAAGCAGCACCAATGTCTTTCAAGTCGGACCTGAAGTCGCACTGACGTGCGGCTTTGAAATTGTGCAAGTCGCGTGATTTGAAGGCTGCATTCAATGTGAACCAGTGTTATTTTTGGCAGCAAATTTCAATTTCAATTTAGTTTTAGTCTTAGGACTAAAATGGCATTTTAGTCCCATTTTAGCCTTCTGCAATTTTAGTCGTATTTAGTCGACTAAATCTCCAGTACATTTTAGTCAACTAAAATGTCCTTTGTTTTAGTGGACTAAAATCTAATGGGTGTAATTAAATTGTAATGCATTAGTTAACATTTCTCTACAATTTCCAAACTCATTATATACTGCTGGAGTGAAAAATCTAATATGTTAATATTTCTGGTATTGAGGTATGAACATGCACTACAGACCAGTGTTCATTTTGAAGTCAAGTTTCAATTTAGTTTTAGTCTTTTGACTAAAATGGCATTTTATTTTTAGTCCTGTTTTAGTCATCTCAATTGTTCTAGTTTTAGTCGTATTTTAGTAGACTAAAATATTATTAATTTAGTCGACTAAAATGTTTTAGTCATTGTAGTCCACGAAATTAACACTGATGTGAACGAGGGTTTACTGTATTTTATCCTTGGAGGAGTTTTGTTGTCACCCTAGGCTGCTCTCCTAATATGGACTTCAAACACCCCCTGCTATCCTGATCACCAGGAGGATGGTGATACAGGAAGGAGGTCTTGTAAACAGAACATAGCTGGGAAAGTTTTTAACATTTTTTTCTAAATATCAGTTCAGTGCACAGAAATTTACAAAGACACTGGAAATCTGGCAGGATAAACAGGTATTTTTGTTGTACTTGCTAGAAATATTCTCAGCCCGAAAAATGAAAACAAATAAAGCCACCACATCTACAGATTGGTAGGCTGCAAGCAAAAGCTCCAGACACAAACACGTCTTTATAAATCCCTAAATGTAGAAAAGTCACCTCTGAGCAGGTGTATTGGACTGGAAATAGTGACCGTCATGGATAAAATAAACAAAATGTTACCCCAGCTCCACTGCAAATATAGAAGTCCACGAACTGTAATCCGGTGCTCTAGCCAGGATGTTCAGGCCCCATAAATACAATACTTGAATCAAAAAGGGCTGGCAACTCGGATGCTCTTGAATAAAAGTACTTTATTGGTTACATGGGTACAGGCCATACACTGACGTGTTTCGGCTAAGAAGCCTTTATCAACTTTAGCCGAAACGCATTAGCATATAGCCTGTACCCATGTAACCAATAAAGTACTTCTATTCAAGAGCATCCGAGATGCCAGCCCTTTTTGATTCAAATCTTCACGGATAATTCATATATTTGTATCACTATATTTATAGTATGGCGCGGAGAACTGTCACTCTCGTACAGTGAAGTGATCCTGTCATTTATCCGCCCCTTATCCTTCTTTGTCTTTCACAGAGCACCATGTATTTTGTGAATGGTTCAAAGAATAATAGACATTCTGTGAATGTACAAGGGCAGAAGAGGGACAGATAAATGACAGGATCACTTCCTTGTACAAGAGTGACAGTTCTCCTGCCCGCACCATAACGGAAGTACAGCGATACATACGTATACAAATATATAAATTATCTGTGACGATCACTTTTCTTTCCAGTCCAGTACACCTGCCCAGAGGTTATTTATTTTTCCAATTCAGAATTTATAAAGCTATGCTTCTGCTTTGAGCTCTGCTTTAAAATTGTGTTTGTGGGTTTAGATATCCTTGAAGTATGACTATTGGAAGGAAGAGTTAATAAGGAATGTAAGCAAGAATTTGGCAGTTAAAGTAGCATGTCATTATACATCCTGTTCCAGCTGATCGGTGATATACAATATTTCAGCCCATAAACCGAACCCTCCTGGATTGAGAAGGATTAAAGGAGTATTCTTGTACTGGTAGCAGTTTGAACAGACTGGCTTTAGGAACAGTCCGGTCCTAAATAGATGGCTGTACGTTTGCAAAGCATATAATGAAAAATATAAGGTTACTCGATGACCATATAGTGCAAACCAACAGCTGCCTGCAAATATTTTTACCATGATTATCCTTACTAAAAGTAAGTCGGGGTAAAGATAGTGATAGTGAAACGTGACAAGGCTGAAATAGTCAGCACTGCCTTCTACCTAGAGTACATTTTTGGCCACATATGGAGAAAAATAGATTTCCAAGACGTGATTGCAGGAATACAAGTCCTATGGAGAGATAGTGAGTGAGGTAGACGTGTCATAAAGCTTTAGAATGCACCTGCCCCATCCCTGGAGAAATCAGTTATTCGGTGGATTCAGCCTGCAGGCGCCCTGTCATTTCTTAGCATATTGTCCACATGCAGTCCACATATTGTCCACATGTTGTCCACATATTGTCCACACCAGGGCCTGAGGTACAAAGGTATCTCATGCCCCTATAGTATCTGTTTCAGTTTAGTTCATTCTCACAGTTGAATCATACACAGAGATTTCCTGCATGTATGGCATGGAACACACTGAATTCCATTCAGCATTCAGGGTATGGGACATAGTTGAGGTAGGGTTGCCACCTCATCCCTTTAAACCCTGAACACACATTAATTACACAGGTCCTTATTTACACCACCTTAATCAGCCACAGAACCTGTGTAATTCATTGGGGTTCGGTCTTAAACGGATGAGGTGGCAACCCTAAGTTGAGGATGCACATGGGGTTCCTCTGAGGCCCAGAAGAATGTGCCAACTAATATAGAATTAGGTCAGAGGAACTCCATCCAAACTAGACTCTGATCGACTAGGTGTATCACAGACAAAAGAAAATCTCTTCATCAGATTTTGTAAGAGACAGGTAAACTTTAACAGGAATGAGCAATAGGAAGCAGCAAGGTTTGGATTCTTGGGTATGCAACCTTGTTATCAACATTTACAAATACACATATTAAATGTCGAAACAATTCTCTAAAGTAAAGTAATGATTTTTTTTCTCACAAGTACTAGTAATAACGTAGAACTATAGACAAAAAACATTTTCTTTTTTTCATTTTGGATAGAGTTAGGTTTATTTTTGCCATTGTTGTCCCATTGGGGAGATTTCCCTTCACATCTTGTCCCATAGCCAAAACAGGGAGTTAGGGAAAATTCCTGCAATTTAAAGGGTATGTTCACCTTTACAGAAAATCTGTAAGGTGAACTTACACTGGACCCCATGCCCTCCCCCCCCCCCCCCCCCCCGGTCCCGCGGTACCTGAGTCCTGCGATTACCCGTTTTGACACATTCGGTTACCGCTTCACCGGTTTGAAATCCCAGTGGCTTAATCTCCTAAACGTACCTCGTAAATGTATGTATAGGAGGCATTCAGAACCCGCCTAGTCCGTTCTGCCAGTGCTGGAGAAGAGGACAGAAAGCCGCAGGGATTTAAAATCCCTGGACCGGTGAAGCGGCGACCTGATGTCTCACATCGGCTGATCGCGGAACTCGGGTACCATGGGACCGGTGAGGGGGGATCCAGTGTAAATTCACCTTACAGATTTTCTGTAAAGGTGAAGTTACACTTTAAGGGAATCTCTTGGGGCACTCCAGGTCACCAGAACTAGTGCCTCCATGTCTCCATTGGAAGATTTCCCCTATTACTGTTCTGGGGACAACCCAAAATGTTACATTTTTAAAATTTTTTTGATGATTACGGTAAACAGGACACAGAGAGGATGAATCTGCCTAATAGGGCAGAGGTAGCAATACGCCTTCTCCCCTCTATCCAAAACAAGTGATCACCCATTGGAAGATTTTCACCTATATTCCTGTTCCAGTGAAATTGTAGGTTTCCCCACTAATTTTTGTCCCGGTGACAATGATCACCATGACAAATAAAGAGATTAAATCTCAGCAGGGACAAAAAACGGCAGTCATAACCTGACAGAGGATGTAACCCTCCCCTATTCTATCCAAAACAATCAAACAAAAGAAAAAGATATATTTTAAAGCTGAACTCTGGATATTGTCTAACCAAAAGAGCCAGGTGTATTCTCACTTTTATTCTATTTCTTTCAGATCTGTGCAGTAATCCCGTAAACTTTGCCTCTGTGCAGCTTCCTATAATAAAGACCGGGCACTGCTGCCCTTTTTCCTTGTTCAGGGTAACTGGTCTTGTCTCTGCCCCCTCCTGTAGTTTCCTGCGGACAGCCTGTAGTGGGTGGAGTCTGATGGGTCCCTCCACAACTTTACTCCCTATACAGGCTATGTAAAGCACAGTGATGAAGTCATTGCTACTTTTTAAGCTAAAATCTTGGCTTGCAAAGCCATTTGGTGCACAAAATAGACTTTGTGGGTATTAAGAGCTATTTAAATGGAAGCATAGGTGTGCACAGCCTATTGCATTAGGGTATTTACTAGGGATCAACCAATATCGTTTTTCAGTGCCAATGCGATAAAACTCCTCCTCTGCACTTGAAAGTATTTAAAATGTCAAGATCAGCGTTTTTGAATACTTCATATTTTTTTTCAACTGGTGCCTTTAATATGGCAGTTATCTGGAAAGCTGCAGCTGCATGCATCACACCAGTAAAAACCCCTTCTAGCAATATTGGTAAAACCGGTCTAGTTTGCGACTGATACTTATTTTTCTGTAAAATGCTTATATCAGCCTGCAATAATCGGCCTTACTGATAATCTGTCAATCCCTAGTATGCACCCCAAAGCTCAAACACACATACCTTTCTCTGCAGCCTGAGGCCTCGTACACACGACCGAGAAACTCGACGGGCGAAACACATCGTTTTGCTCGTCGAGTTCCTTGTGAAGCCGTCGAGAGACTCGACAAGCCAATTTTCTGACAAGGCAAGTTTCTCCATTCCCGTCGAGGAAATAGAGAACTTGCTCTCTTTTTGGCTCGTCGAGTTTCTCAACAGTTTCCTCAACGAAAATGTACACACGACCGGTTTCCTCGGCAAAAAAATATTTCCCAGCAAGTTCCTTGCTGGTTTTTGCCGAGGAACTCGGTCGTGTGTACGAGGCCTTAGCTGCACAGGGAAGTGACTGAAGGGGAAGTGCTCTGTGCTGAGTGACTTTATTTTCATTTACAAACCAATGCATACTAAATAGTTTACTATGCATCAGTTATGAATGCACACAGCAAGTGAGTGTGTTCACTGTGTTTATTTAGAAAATAAACAAATTACTAGCCGCTCCCCATCCTGAAACATCTCCGCAGCATGGGGGAGAGGAGGGAAACCAGGAGCACTGCAGGGGGCCAACTAGAGGGGGAGATTGGCAATGCACATAGTGATTAGGCACACCTGGCACACCCTCTGCAATCGCCTATTAATGGAAGATTATTTACCCAAAGTTCAGCTTTAAATGTTGTACTCTGTTTAGATTTTCACCTACTGCTCACTTCACATGATATCTGAGAGGGTTTTATGGCTATCCTTTAAGCAACATCCGACTTTAAGACGTCCTCCAGCTCCAGTACACTCAATAGCACCTAAAATCACTTGTGTCTTATCGTTTTCAGCCTCAAGCCGATAGATCCATACTTTTAAGTGCTAGACCCTTTACCAAAGAAGGGGTTAAGAGGCATGTGATCGGTGGAGACATAGCAAAGATTGACTGTCAGAGCGGTTCAGAGTTCATCACTGACAGATCTAAAAACAGATTTGTGAAGTCCTCTTCTCACACTGATCTTTCTGTACAAGAGGTAAACTGACACTCCTTCAGTTTAATAGTAACTGAGCGGAGGAAACACTATTTGGTAGCTTCAGCCTAACACTTGTTTCATCTTATCTGCTTTAGCCAAGAAATATGTGCACACTGACATAATTGTGCGCAGCTTGTAAACAGTACAAAAACGGTTGTCGAGATTAGCAGCTCAGCAATGGCACCAACTTTTTAACGCTACTGCTGCGACTCACAGCACATTGCATAGCAACACGTTGTAGGCCCATCCAGCAGTTTCTCAAAGTTAATAAACTACAGTTCGCCCCAATAAAAGAGAAAATAAAATATTAAGGGAAAAATACAAAAGTAATTAGCTATAAATAAAGTTTCTCCTGAACCATATATACAGACTTAAATTATTAAGTTAAATATGTTACATCAGCTCTTGCATTTAACTGTCTTCAAAGTGCACCAAGTTCTTTCCCCACAGCCTGTTCCCAGGAGTCCTCGGGGGGAAAAATGTCGTCAAATCCGAGGCAGAAAATGCGTCAGTGTCATTGTGGGGGAAACTCTGTTCCCCTTTTTTGTCCTTCCATTTTTGTTTAGAGCGATGTACATTCCAGGGTATCGTCTTGATTCGTAGGCATTGTAGTTATTTGGGAGAAGTGTCTCTTTGAATTTGCAATCATCTGTGAATTGTTTCTGTAGAAAAATATAAATAAAAAGTACAGACCTGTTTAGCACTCCTGTGCATCATAAAATGTAACATAACTGAGTAAACTCAAAAGTTCAAATACATAAAATGCTAGGAGTGTTTTGGGTGAATCTAGTTCCATTTTTTTTATGTGATATTTGAGTTAGATATTCTAAAATGACCCATTCTGATTCTGCTTGGTTATAAGATAATATGGGGGCATCCTTTGAAAAGAGACCACCAATGAAAGTCACCAGTGAATAAATAATAAAAACGATATGAATAGTTTTGTATGTATTATTCCAATGATTTTTTTCCGATTGAATATATGATTTTGTTTTTATTATAGTCCCTTGACTAGTGGTGGTCTAAAAATCCCCTGAAGAAGCCAAGTTTGGCGAAACATGTTGGGATCAAATACCATGTTATGACCATCCACATTACGGACACCAATGATTATTGATGCAATATATATATATATATATATATATATATATATATATATATATATATATATATACATTTTATTGAACCCTTTTTTAACCTTTTGTGATTAAACTTTATATGTTTTATATTTAAAGTGGAAGTAAACCCTCCTATCATTTACAGCCATGGATGCTGCCATCTTGGCCTCTGTTTAATCTTCAACTGCCATGATGCTACACTTGTGATCAGTTATGACACCAGCCATTGGATGGTTTGACAGTTTTGTTGAGAGCACAACCAATGTGAGGCCTCGTACACACGACCGAGTTTCTGTACATATCGGTGCCAAAGGTAGTAACTCGACAAGCCAATTTTCTCCATTCCCGTCAAGGAAATAATGAACATGCTCTCTTTTTGGCTCGTCGAGTTTCTCAACAGTTTCCTTGACGAAAATGTACACACGACTGGTTTCCCCGGCAAAAAAATATCTCCCAGCAAGTTTCTTGCTGGTTTTTGCCGAGGAAATCGGTCGTGTGTACATTTTCATAGAGGAAACTGTTGAGAAACTCGACGAGCCAAAAAGAGAGCATGTTCTCCATTTCCTTGACGGGAATGGAGAAAATTGGCTTGTCGAGTTTCTCGACAGCCTAACAAGGAACTCGATGAGGAAAACGATGTGTTTTGCCCGTCGAGTTTCTCGGTCGTGTGTACGAGGCCTGACAGTTAGCATTTCTGGCATACCAGGAATGTATCAAATCAATGGGTTTACTCCCGCTCTCTTACTACCTTTGGCACCGATATAATCCCACACAATACCCTGTTGTTCCATACTGTCAACCACAACCAATGAGCCAATGAGGAGAGAGTGGGGGCGAGGCCAAGCCATGCTCCATGTGTCAATGGACACACAGAGCAGCAGCTCCAGCACTCGACAGGAGGGAGGGGCCAGGAGCGCCTTCGGGGGACCCGAGAAGAGGAGGATTGGGGCTGCCTTTAATATCACTTTAAGGCAAATCCACTGTGCACTCTGCAAGTGCAGTTGCTCCAATGCTTAGTAAATTAGGTAAAGATTCACTTTACAAAGAATACCCAATCACATGCAAGGAAAAAAAGCCAGAATTTTTGCTTGCACGTGATTGAATGATAGAAGTCAGCAGTGCTTCCCATAATTTACTAAGCTCTGGAGCAACTGCACTTTCAAAGTGCACTGTCTATTTGCTGTTTGTAAATTACTCCTGTGCAGATTGCTTCATAAACACGAATCCACTGCTTAATCCTTAATGTATGTTTATAATGAGTGAGAAGAAATGGACAAGATATGTAATAAGGATGTAGGCCCTGTCAGCTAAGCAAATCAAAGAGGGCAATAATAATGATTGGAATGGTTTTCTAACATGTACAGTTGATAGTTACCATCAAGTGTGATCAGAAGGAAAGCATATGGTGCTACCATAGGCAGGCGATTATCAACTGATGTTGTGACTGTGGTATCGTATTTGTGGGTGAAAGTGGGTGGCTTTGGTCATTGGGCGAACTGCTGAAGTTCATACAGGCTTAAGTTGGTTGTGCACTCTAATATTTCTCTTGTTCAGCGTGAAAGGAGAAATGCTCCCTGCTAGCTATTGTATTCTGACAGCTGGCATCCACGCCTGTCAGAATACCCAAACAATGGCTGCACCAGACTGGATGAAGCGGTTGTTAGGCGGACAGTTTTTTACCCAACTCTATCAATTTTCAGATTGAAGGATGTCGGGTGGGAGGGTGCCGACAGGGCCACCCATGGATTAATTTTCATCTGGTTCTTGATGAATTTGCTCTGTATATGGCCATTTTTAGACAGATTCTGGGCCAGATTCACGTATCTGGGCGTATCTTTGTGCGGGCGTAGCGTATCCTTTTTACGCTACGCCGCCGCAACTTAGACAGGTAAGTGCAGTATTCACAAAGCACTTGCTCCGTAAGTTGAGGTGGCGTAGCGTAAATTGGCCAGCGTAAGCCTGCGTAATTCAAAGTAGGCTGGTAGGGGGCGTGTTGTATGGAAATTAATCGTGACCCCACGTAAATGACGCGCCTAACGAACAGCGCATGCGCGCGCATGCTCAGTATCACGTCAAATTTTCTCCCTAAATTACGCCGGCTCAATGCTTAGTCGACGTGAACGTAACCTACGCCCATCCCCATTCACGTACGATTTACGCAAACAACGTAAAAAACGATGCTGTTCCGACGTTTCCGACGTCCATACCTTAACATGACTTACCCTTTCTTTATGAGGGGTAACGTTACGCCGGTCGTACGCCTTACGTAAACAGCGCAAGTACGTTCGTGAATCGGCGTATCTAGCTCATTTGCATATTCGACACGGAAATATACGGAAGCGCCCCTAGCGGCCAGCGTAAATATGCACCCCAAGATACGACGGCGTAGGAGACTTACGCCGCTCGTATCTTGGCAACAGTGAGGCGTATCTGAATCTTTGAATCAGGCGCAGAGATACGACGCCTACATTCGGACTTACGACGGCGTATCTGGAGATACGCCGTCGTAAATCCTTTGTGAATCCGGGCCAAAGTTTCTTGTCATGGCTTAAATCAATCTTGCTTTCCCCTTCCTGTAGGAAGCATATGAAGTATAAAAATGGGGATATATAAAAACATCCCAGTATCAGAATGCAATGTGGGAGCTTCAGCAGTCTCTTTTATTTCATTGTAGAACGTGGAGTACCATGACTAAGTGCTGACATGTTGGAATAATGCTATTTGTTGGATTGTGTATGGGCAATATAGATTGTCCTGAAGAATAAGTTTAGTTTGACCGAATAGGAAGGTATTTGCCAGCACCTTGGGCGCTGATGTAGGTAGATAGGCAGGTTTCATGATGGGTCCACTTTAAAGTGAATGTCAAGCTAAAAAATAAATCTTTGGATAGTGTGGGGAAAGGTTAGAACCCTTGCCATGTTTTAACTGCTATGTGGGGCTTCATTAGAGAGATTGACCCTCACTTTCTGTTCTGTGACAATGGTTTTACCAGATAGGAAATGAGAAGCTAAACATACATTTTAAAGCAACTTGTTACTAAAGTCAATGTTTTATATAAATATCTCCTTTCAAAAAATGAAGGGGAGTACTTAACTCTCCCCCTGCCTGTGCTGTGGAGGTGTGACAATCTCATAGTACTCTGCTGTGCTCTGTGGTTCCTCCTGCTGACCCCCACGTCATTACTGTATCCATTGGTGACGTAGGTTTTGACAGAAGAAACCACTTCTTTTTAAGTAAGGTATTTATCGGGGTATTGCGCGCTCCGGCGTATAGCACGCACCCCTAATGTGGACCCGCAATTCTTGTAAAAAAAACATCGGCGACCTCGTCGGGTCCGGCGTCCGTCTGCGGCTTCGGTGGTGTCCTCCCGGCTTCTCCCGCGCTGTCTCCCCGTCGAATCGCCGCTTCCCGCGATCAGTTTGAACGCCTCCGCCGACATATGCCGAGTGCAGTACACTCGTCTACATTCGGCCAGGCTCGGCTTCGCTCGTGCTCACGCTCTGTGACGTTTATGCGTGAGCACGAGCGAAGCCGAGCCTGGCCGAATGTAGACGAGTGTACTGCACTCGGTATATGTCGGCGCAGGCATTCAAACTGAGCGCGGGAAGCGGGTATCGGCGTATATCGCGCACCCACGATTTCCCCCTTATTTTAAGGGGACAAAAAAGCACGGTATATGCCGATAAATACGGTACATTGGTTAAGGTCAAGTAATATCTGCATGATATTCCTCTTTTCTCTCAATGTTTCTGTGGATTACTTATGGACGCTCCAGTAAGCATACTGTTAGGTGAACTGGCGTGGAATGTGTTTAGTGGTATGAATGTGATAGGGACATTATACATTATGTTCTTCTGGGGCAGGAACTAATGTGAATGGTTCTACAAGAGCTATGTAATAAATATGTACTACATAAATATGGAAAATAAAATGTCATGGAGAATCCTATAACCGCATGCAAAAGGTAATAAATTATGGTGTTTATTGTATAGTCTGATTTATTACAACATGAATGGTCCACAGGGAGCTGTTCCCATTTTACCCCAGACAAGATTAATTAAATCGCCCAGCTAGCAATGCAAGGAATGGCATGTACTTTGGAGTATGCAAGTGGTAGCTTGGAACTACTCCACTTTCATGTTATTAAAAGCTCCCACTTACGTATTCAGTGAACTACACAGCATTACATGTCCAACCACTTATAATGAAGTATACAAGTTACCATTAGCTCATGCGTTAGCCAGCTCAGGAAAAAAGGGCATTATGAGAGTTTCACAGTTTCTGTTTCTGTAGTTAGGTAATATGAGGGGTTAGCCACTGTCATGAAAGATATGTATGTTATCACACCACAAATTCTATATTCTGTTAGCAAATATCTGTTTATTCCCTTTTCTCTATAGAAAAAGGAATAAGACTTTCCACGTGTTGCAACAATTCATGCAAGCAATGTACAGAATGCTGTCACTGGCCATTCTTCTGGGGGGCCAAATTTTCCCAACCCGTATCATTTCAAGTTTTTTAGACCTACTTTATGTCTCACAGTCTTTGCTGTTGCTTTACAATTCTCTCCTAACAAATTTCAGTTTTCCCCTAATTATGACTCTTGATAAATTTCTCTAATGAACTTGTATTCAAAAGTACAAAATAGGTTTGTATTACTTACTGATCCATATAGCTTTCCTTTTCCATTCATGGCAACAAATAGTCCACTATTAACACCATACAGGCTCACCACTCCGACTTCCACAGGTGAGATTTCCAACAAACCTACAAAGAAAACATCACAAAGTGTTACCTTTAATCTTTCATCAAGGTCATTCATTTTTTTTTTTTACCACGTTTGCCACTTTTTTCTTTCTTTTCTTTATACATTAATGATTTTAGACAGATTCATCAATTTATGTCATTATTCCCATTGTTCACATTAGTTACTCTGTACCGCTTTCACTATTGTCAACTGTTATGGATAAATACTGTTGTCTACTTACGGCCAGATCTGGCTATCCAACATTTCTAGTTCTGAGGCCTCGTACACACGTCCGAGGAACTCGACGGGCAAAACTCATCGTTTTGCTCGTCGAGTTCTGTGTGAAGCCGCCGAGGATCTCGGCGAGCCAACTTTCCTCATTGAACAACGAGGAAATAGAGAACATGTTCTCTATTTGGCTCGACGAGGAGCTCGTCGGCTTCCTCAGCCGAAAGTGTACACACGCCGGGTTTCTCGGCAGAATTCAGCTCAGATCGAGTTTCTGGCTGAATTATGCCGAGAAACTCGGTCGTGTGTACGGGGCCTGAAGGTGCAGGAGGCCTGATTTTGAAAATATTTATATATTCAGCTGAGGAGCAAAATTGACTAGTATTAATATTTATCGATAATAGATTTCACTCAGCACTCGTGATTTCAATTACAATATCCTTGACAGATGTACAGATTGAAACACATGTAAGTACACATAGTGAATGGTGGGACCCATAATATAATGTAAGGTATGCAAGTGTTTAAAGATACTCCTCCTAACAAACCTTTAGAGCAATAACCAAGATCTCCAGCCCCACACAGGTTGCGTTCCCTTCCTCCTCTGGAGTATGCCACCAGGGTCACTTCAGAGAAAACTGCAGTAATGTCAAAAGAGCAAAGGATGCAAATGTCAACCTGACTGCTAACAATCAGATCATTTTGTTCTATCTAGTGAGATGATCATTATCTCACTAGTCAGGTTGGCATTTGTAAACTTTGTTCTTTTCACATGACTGTGGTTCTCTCTGACATACAGGTTGGCACTGGAGGCACAATCCAGACAGAAAGAAGAACAGTACCTGCATGATGATCCGTGATCAATGATTTGAACGTTCTGCCAGAGTGTCTTGAGGTGCTTTAAGAGCTTCCATTAAGTTGTGGGTTGCACCATCCAGTGCTCTGTACATCTGCTAAAGGGGTCACAGTAGTTTGTTATACTGTATTACTGTAGTCTGAGTGCTGGAATATGTTATTGATATTATAGATAGGAGTGACATTAGCGGTGGGCATTTATTTTCCAAGCTTCTGGACATTTTTCATTTTACTACAAGCATAGATGTGCCAGGTGTGCCTGGGCACACCCTAATAACCCTGTGCTGGGCAGATTTCCCCTGCTGCTTGACTGCAGAGAAAGGTACTGGGGAATTTCTGTCCCTTTCTCTGTCTCAAAAGTGAGACATCAGGGGTCTGTTTAGACTCCTGATATTTCACCAAAGCCCCCCAATGGGGCTCCTAAAAATAATTGTAAAGAACAAAAATAAAAAATTATTGTAAGAAATAATAAAAACATATTTAAAAAATATACTACTGACACCAATCTGTGCCCTTCTGACACCAACCTCTTCTCTACCGACACTGTCCATTGCCATATATATATATATATATATATACACACACACACACATGTGTGTTTGAGCTTTGGGGTGCACATCATAATTTAACAGGCTGTGCACACCTATGACTACAAGACAAACATGGCTAGATCAGTGTTTCATTATGGATATTTGGCACCTATGGTAAAAG
Organism: Rana temporaria; assembly: GCF_905171775.1. Classification (NCBI taxonomy): domain Eukaryota; kingdom Metazoa; phylum Chordata; class Amphibia; order Anura; family Ranidae; genus Rana; species Rana temporaria. Next base: position 21,251,244 of record NC_053499.1, on the reverse strand, counting down.
TCCAAATTACCGTATTTATCGGCGTATACCGCGCACTTTTCTGCCCTGAAATTCAGGCCAAAATCGTAGGTGCACGATATATGCCGAAACCCGCTTCCCGTGCCGAGTTTGAACTACTGCGCCGGCATATACCGAGCGCAGTACACTCGTGTATAGTCGGGCAGGCTCGGCTCCTCTCGCAGTCATGTCCTGGACGTACAGGACGCACAGGACGTGACCGCGAGAGGAGCCGAGCCTGCCCGACTATACACGAGTGTACTGCGCTCGGTATATGCCGGCGCAGTAGTTCAAACTCAGCGCGGGAAGCGGGGATCGAGCGGAAAGGACACCGCAGAAGATGCCGGACCCGACGAGGAGGACACCACTGAAGCCGCAGATGGACGCCGGACCCGACGAGGCCGCCGATGGACGCCGCGCAAGACACCAAAACTGTAAGTACTAAAATGTTTTTTTTTACAGGAATGCGGGTCCACTTTAGGGGTGCGCGTTATACGCTGGAGCGCGCAATACCCTGATAAATACGGTATGTATGGGGCAGTAGAAACTGTAATTCAAAATGCACTGATTTATCCAATGTACAAATATACCTTCTGTTCTGATCTAATAAAATAGTCTTTCAGGCTCGAATAAATAGAAGCAGACAATAATCATGGCAATTCTAACTGAAAAAAGTCCAAAACCTTTTCACTTAAGACATCTGATGTTTCAATGGCATCATCTCTTTTATGACTACATTTCTAATAAATACCAGGAAGACTTCTATGTTTTATTTTGACATTGCTATATTTATTTTACTAATAAAGTCCCATGATTTAGAGCAGTGATCTCCAAACTTTGGCCCGGGGGCCAGGTCTGGCTCTTTGCTTGCCTTTATCTTGCCTTTAACTGACACCAACAAATTGGGCACCATCCCCTCTGCCAACTCCATCAACGGGGCACTAATCTTCTAATTGATACCAACAATAAAGCATTATTTCTCCCACTAAAATCAATGATGGAGCACTGATGCTAGGGCATTTTCTACCCCAGACTGGCAACAGTCCGGCCCCCCTAAAACCTAAAGGAAAATAAACTGGTCCTTTGCTTGGAAAGTTTGGAGACCCCTGGTTTAGAGGAAAACATTCTTGATAAAGGAAGCTTTAAAATATGATATCCACCTTTTTTTTAAGAAAAGATGCAGACTTCACTTGTATATACAGGGGGTGTAAGGATAGCACCCCATAACCAAGTTCTTTGACTTATCCAGTGTCATCGCATGTAAAGTTGTTTATGAATGTAGAAAGTGTGAAAAGCTTTTTCTTTACTAATGTATTATATAATAATAAATGTTTGATTCATTTTTCTTTTCTTCCTGGCAGGTACATGGTATTTTCTGCATGCCATAAAAGTCTCAGATACTTGGGATGCATTGGATGGCTGTCAATTCTCTGATCCAGTTTCATTATGGTAGGCTGTAAGTGATATCACTTTGTTGTGTATGATTTCATTACAATCTGCTTCTATATGTATCCCAGTGCTGTTGTGGAAAGTGACATAAGCTTGCTCACAGCACTTGAATACATGCGTAGATGAGGGTAATTTGACTAACAATACACTTGTTTAACCTCCCTGGCGGTATGATTCTGTCAGAAAAAAGGTGCTGAAAGCGGTACCATTATTTGCAAGGAAATTTGGTGTTTTATATTGTAGGTCTGTAATTTTTAGAAATAACTCACTTAAATCTGACCAAACAAGATTCTAATAGGCATCCCGGGTATGACATTTTTTTAAAAACAAAATTATAAATTATAATATAATAAATAATTATAAATAATTATAACAAATAATAATATAATTATAATAAAAATTATTCAATAATGTAATCAAATTAAAATCACTGAAATTTGCTCAGTTGCAGAATTGTTGCTGTCATTATTTTTTTTTTTTTTATGACGAATTTCCCCACAAATCGCTATCGCACAATTCTGCAAGTGATTATAATTTATTATCGCTGTTTTTTAGCTGATCTAAAACTATTTTTGACATAAAGGGACACTTTTGGTTGCTATGGACAATCTACAGTTTGCAGGCAGAAAGAAACGTTTTTATTATATAAAATGACATGCATGACACAGGACAGACCACTAGGGACAAGGGGGGTGTGTTTTTTTTACATACAGTACTGTAATCTATAAGATTACAGTATACTGTATGTAAAGTGTTTGTTTACGTTTTTAAATTTGGCGCCGTTCTCCGTCCCCGTGCGTCGTAACGTCGCAGGGAACGGAGATCGGCGTCACACGGAAGCACTATGTGAATCGAGCGAGGTCCCGCTCGCTCACACAGCGCGGTGGCATCGCTGGATCCAGGGACAAGGTAAGTAAAAAGTGCCTGTGGATTCAGCGAGGCGAGCCCGAGACTGACTCGGGGTTACCGATCGTAGCAGGAAAATCAAACCCCGAGTCAGTCTCGGGAAGACCGCCAGGGAGGTTAATTGTTGCCAGAAACTATTTACAGGTCCAAAATCAGTAACGTGTTTTGATCAAAACGTTTTTTCCTTAAAGCTGCAACATTCAAAACATACACAACGTTTGACAATCACTGGTGATACAGAGTGATTTCCTCAATTAAATTCCTGCATGACAAGATGGTGCTTTTCTGTATTTAAGAGATTCCCAGCTGGGCTTGAATTCTGAACATCACAGGCAACAATAGCAGCTTTTAGATCTTTCACCCTTTATAAATACTTCAGTTAACTATAACTGTTCAAGCATAAACCCCTATGTGAGAAAAATGGATAGTGGATGTAGTACCAGGTATAACTAAGGACTAATGTCCGAAACGCGTAGGAAGTTTTACATCTCTGTACATGTATTTAATAAAGGAAAACCATTTTGGATGTCATCCTGAGTGCCGACCATCCCTTTCCTTATTCTAGTACCAGGTATGATGGCTTATTCATTAAAGTAAGGATGCCATGTAAAGTTACCTGGCAGTCAACCATAGCAACCAGTTACAAACCATCTTTCACTGCTGTGAAAGTTACAGTTATAAATCATATTTCACGATATATGGTTAGCATGCATTACTGTATGATGCATTGCCTTAGGATACATGCAAAGTCTCCACCAAGATGAATGATTTGGCATTTGTGTTTTTTTTTTTATTGCTCACAGGTCAGGTTTTGTGTGGTGACAACAGAGGCAGCACACACTCTCATAACCTGATGCATTCAAATGCATTTACTGCAAGCTGACAGAGGTAGTGCCCTACTGCAGTGGTTCTCAACCTCAGCCCTCAAGTACCCCACAACGGGCCATGTTTTGGGAACTTACTTTAGATAAAATAGCTCTCATTAATACCATGTCATTGATATTGATGTAAAGTAAAGGAAAATCTGAAATAATTGCCCATTGGGGGTACTCGAGGACTGAGGTTGAGAACCACTGCCCTACTGCACCTATTGTTTTTGATGATAGTTCAGATTAGCACTGAAACACACTGCAGTCACCACTATACATAGACATTTACAGGGTGGGTATCCCAGGGACACAAGATAGTAGAAATATACACAATGCATTATTTTACAGCATGTGCTGCTATCATTTTGCTCTTTGACTTAAATTTTTCGAGATATTAAATCTGGAAAAAATATTACTGGTAATACATTTTTTTGTTTCATCATATAATACATACAATTTAAATGTATGGATTGCCATTAAGAAAAATACCATGTCATAACTGAGAAAAAATACAGCACAACATAACTTGCATTCTATATTGTACAATTTCGTTGAAAAAATATCGTTCAATATCGTGTTTTTTTTTTAATTCTGTATTCTAGACAACTGTCATTATTGATGCAGTATATATATATATATATTATATATATATATATACATATACACTGCATCAATAATGATAGTTGTTCAGAATACAGAGTTAGAACAAATTAGAACAAATCTATGTAGATACTGGGGGTTATTTACTAAAGGCAAATGCACTTTGCACTACACGTGCAAACTACAAGTGCAAAGTGCACCTGAAATTGCACTGAAAGTGCAGTCGCTGTAGTTTCGAGGGGAACATTCAAGGAGTATAAAAAACAGCATTTTAGCTTGCACATGATTGGATAATAAAAACAGCAGAGCTTCCCCTCATTTCGGATCTACCTTTCAGAATTACAGCGACTTCACTTCCAATGCACTTTCAGTGCAATTTCAGGTGCACTTTGCACTTGTAGTTTTTCACTTGTTGTGTAAAGTTGATTTGCCTTTTGTAAATAACCCCCCACTGTCTTAAGTCAAACCTCTTAAGCCAATTAAAGTCAGTTTCCAATATCATTATAAAGCTGAATGGAAATTATAATATATATAACACTGTAATAGACTGTACAGATCCGCTAAAGATATTTAAATGCACAACCTCAAACTTGATCTGCCCGATTATCACCTGTTTCAGGGATATATATGCCAAAACTATAAGCTTTCCAACTTTTCTTGTACTCGTATTTTTATAAGGCTAATATCAGTTTTAGGGATAATTTAATACTATGTTGTGTTCAGTTATAGTATGCTGTGCTAAGAAAGTAAAAATCCTACTGATTTATTTACACATTTGTGAACATACTTGTATTTCTGTAGCTCACTGTCAATATAAAATTCCCATGTTCTCTGCAAACCTACATCTTTGAGTGACAACTGTTACTTGATTCTCCAAAGTTTCTATGTCTGTCCGTCACGTATGTACTGAAACACAGCACCTGACATCAGCTCGTGGCTTAAGAATTTTGTCTCTGCAGAAGAAGAGTCTTTGCAGACTACTGAAATGAGAGATTATCACAGCTTCTAAAGCCTTTATTAGTTCCCCTTGAATAAAAATGGTAAATACAAACTTTGCAGCACTTGACCTATCACTTTTTAATTCTTTTAATATAACATTATTAAACAAGCAAGGCAAGATCACATTTTAAATGACACTAATCTCGCGAAACACAGACCAAGCAGAACACAATCCGGTCTTTGCTTTAAGTGTCACTTTCCTGTTACTGCTTCATTTAATTATTACAATTAACTTTATCTTAAGTTCGGCAGATTTGCCCTAAGCTTTAGGCACTACAGCGAGATCGAGTGAAATCAGCATGACTAATCTACGTTGGGCGATTTCACAAGATGATAAAATAATCAGTACATTTATAAATGAACGTGCGCATTGTAATAAAAAGGAAGGTAACCATCAACAGCATTGTTGCATTAAAAAAAAAAAAAAAGCATTTTATATATTTTTAAGCAAAATAGAAAGAAAAACCTTATACTCACTGTATTTATTTTCATTGTGCATCCCATTTATTTTTCCATCTGGCAAAACTTGAATATGAAATCCGATGCCCACGTTGCAGTAAAGTCGTCGCAAGCGCTTGATGCCCAGCAAATAGTCACCTTCCCGGTTTGCATCTTTTCTCTCTCCCGGCATCCTAGCCATTTGCTTAGAGTAGAGTTTCTCCCAGCGTCGCTCCAGGGTGTCATTTCGTTGGGGAGATAATCGCGGCATGCAGTGTACCATCCCCGAAACCAGCACCAAGAGTAGGATTGGCACGAGCGCCGATTGAACAGTCATCCTGATCAACGTGGGCACACGTGGTTTAAGGAGTCAATTGCTCTAAAAATACCTCAACTCCAGCTCCACTTATACTTAGATCAAAGAAACCAACTGCTTAGCTCAAAAGGAGGTGGGGTTTTCTTAGCTTGCATGGAGTCTTCTCTAAAAGGGGGTTGACTCGAGCAAAGTTTATTCGAACTTGATCTCAACTTGTCGTTAGCTGCTGGGGACTTGTCTGAAGTGTTGATCTTCTCCAACAGCTCAGCCATAGCACTTTACCACTGACCACGATATTTATATCCACCTCTTGCTCATCTCCCAGCAGAAGCTGACAGACCAGTCACTGAGCAGACAAGAGGGAGAGGGAGAGAGCAGGGACACTATAGTCAAAGCATTCAGGGGAACTGCTCTTATTGCAGCTCTTCTATAGATGAAAGCAATGCATTCAAGTAAATGCTGCAACTCCAAACATTGAATATCTCCTTTATAATAAAAGGCATCTGATAGATAAATGGATATACCTGCATGGATACTTTTTTTGTTTTGCTTTTATTTTATTTTTTTAGATCACTACACTGATTTACATTTTATAAAAGCCACAACAACGTTAAATACCAAGGGACACATAGTCACTGTGTGTTTCTGCACAAGTTGTACTCCACAGTTCCAAGGATATGTTCAAGGCTCTTATATGAACGCATTATATGTAAATGATTACCTTGTATGGTATATCACTGTGGATTGTATGTTGTAAAAAAAATGTCAATAAAAAATATTTTCCAAAAAAAAAATACTAAGGGACAATCTGCGGAAACATTTAAGCTGAGTAAAATAGTAGACTTTTTTTTAAAATAGAAGAAAATACCAGCTTGTTGATGTAAATAATTATGTTTGGCTGTATCCATTTGTTGTCTGTGTCTTTTATGAAGAATCAATACATTTTGAAGATTTTAAAGAGCAAGCAAGGAGATGCGGACCAGCTTTTCGCATGATTGCTACTGTGGCTGTCTGACTGGTAGCTCTAAACAATCTTCTGGGTAGTATCACCCTACTTCTGCTCTAATTTTTGGCTGTATACTACCTGAATTTTGCCAACCTTGGACCCAAATTAAAGTGATATTAAAGGTTCAGTTTTAAATAACAAACATGTCATACTTACCTCCCCTGTGCAGTTTGTTTTGCACAGAGTGGCCCCGATCGTCCTCTTCTGGAGTCCCATGGCGGCTCTCGTGGCTCCTCTCCGCATTAGATAACCCCCTCTGGGAAGCTCTCTCCTGAGGGGGTTACCTTGCGGGCGCGCTCCTGTGTCATACTGCAGCATTCAATGTTTTTTCACCTTAATGCATAGATTGCATTAAGGTGAAACATTTTTTTTCTTTACAACTCCTTTAATGCATAGAATGCATTAAGGTGAAAAAACACGAAGGTTTACAACCCCTTTAAGCACTGTCAGAGAGAGAGGGAGGCTAATTTAGTAAAGCAATTGCGAATAAACGCGTGAAGATTCACTTCAATTATCCAAACATGTGAAAAGAAAATCCCTGTTTACTTATCCTCGTAATCCCTGCTTACTTACTTGATCTGCACATAGTTGGAGATCCAATATTTACACAATTTATTCTATGAATATTCTCAACTCCTTTGATAAGTCAGCCCCATTATTTTAGGGAATTGCCTTTGGATGACCATAGCAAAATAAATGCAAGTTTTGCAATCGATTGGTACAGCGTTGACAGTAATCAGGCTATGTAGTAGTTGACAGATTGAAATTGTGGGGTTGATTTATTAACGGTAAATAGACTGTGCACTTTTGCACTCTGAAAGTGCAGTTGCTCCAGGACTTTGTAAACGAGGTAAAGCTTCACTTTGCAAAGAATACCCAATCACGTGGAAGGTAAATAAATAAAACAGCATCTTTGCTCGCACGTGATTGGATGATGAAAGTCAGAAGAGCTTCTGCTCATTTTTTAAAGTGATACTAAAGGTTTGATTTAAAAAAAAAAAAAACACAAACATATCCTACTTACCTTCACTGTGCAGTTAATTTTGCACAGAGTGCTTCCGAGCACTGTCTTCTGGGGTCCCTCGGCGGTTCCCGCAGCTACTCACTGCATCAGATAACCCCCCTAGGAAAAGCGCTGTCCTGGGGGGTTACCTTGCAGGTGCGCTCCTGTGTCCAGCATTTGGAGTCCATGCAGAACTCGGCCCGCCCTCCTCGGCGCCCGCGTCATTGGTTTTGATTGACAGCAGCGGGAGCCAATGGCTGCGCTGCTATCAATCTATCCAATCAAGAGCCGAGAACCCCAAGCAGATAGAAGGCGTGTTCTCACTTTGGGACATTCCAGGGCTCAGGTAAGTAAAACGGGGGGGCTGGGGGGCCTGTGACTGACAGAAGTTTTTTCACCTTAATGCGTAGGATGCATTAAGGTGAAAAAACATGAGGCTTTACAACCCCTTTAAGCTCTGGAGTAACTGCTGCTACAGTGTAGAAAGTGCACAGTCTATTTGCCTTTAGTAAATCAACCCCTAAGAGTTTCTGCGATTTTCTGACATATTGGAAAATTTCTCCGAAAAAATATTTCCTTTTATTCTCCTTAGGAAAAGGGAACGTGCTATTTTGGATGCTTGTGCTGCATCTGTTCATTGCCCCGAGAGCCTTTCCATGGTCACCCAATGTTGTGACCACTCCTGAGTGCTGGAAAATGTGGAGACAAAGCTTCAACTATTTCTATTTTAGTATCAGTGTTGCTATAAGAGATGTTAGCTATACTATCATGCTCCCTTACCAAACATTTATGATGTCATTTAGCTCAGCCTAGTCAGACAGAATCCACAAGTGTGCTTTAGAGCCCCCTATCCAGAGATTTGAAAGAGATCTCTTTGCCTCAAGCAATGTTGCTGAAACTGTAGGTGTGAAAATCTGGGGCCAGCCTCCATCCTTTGCAAACACAGCTCTCTGATTTCTGCCTATGCAATCCACAATTACTTTCTGCTCATTCACAATTGCCTTTAAATCTGTTTTCACCCGTCTGCAGTTCTCTGCTCGAGTATGACATATAGTTCTCTGCTCGTGTATGACTTATAGCACTGAACTACTGCGACCCACTACTATTTTATCCTTGACTCAGTGATAATCCATTGAAGTGCACAGGTAGTGAGGTGTTCATCTTCTTTTGTGGGTTAGTACAGGTAAAGAAGCAATAGCAAAATGATAGCTGAAAATTGCAAATAAGTTGACAAACCATATTATGTTTATTGTCACGCCCTTTACACCACTCGCACGTTATTATTATTATTCGAAATTTCAACCCAAATTTCATACAAACAGGTTAAATACATATAAGGAAGCTGTTTTACCTGCCAAATGATTTGTATTTGTGGTCATTAGGGTTGGGTTAACACTGGTACGACAAACGCTCCGACATTGAGGCTGGGGTCACACTGGTACTACACGATAGTGATACGACTTTCATCCTACTTTGCTCTGCGGCATCAGTCCTACATCGATCCTACATTGGTCCGACAGACATCCATCTGACTTTCATGAACAGGATACTACTTTGATCCAACTTTGTGATAGTCTGACTTGTTCTTTGACCAATCAAAACAATCCCAGAGTGAGATAAATTCCTTTTACTGCTGCTGTAATCACCATGTCGGACGTCAAAAGTCGGATGGTAAGGACAAGGATCCTACTTTGGTCCGACTTCAATGATATTCAATGGGCTGAAGTAGGATCAAAGTCGGACCAAAGTAGTACAGGGAGCATTTTCAAAGTCGGACCGACTTGTGTCAGACCAGTTAAGACGGCTCTCATAGGGAGACATTGATTTTCACACGTCATGAGACATGAGCTCCCAATGTGGGAGGGTTTGTCAGAAAAGTGTGAACCCGGCCTGAGAGCTCATGTCGCATGAAAATCAATGTCTCCCTATGAGAGGCGTCTTAACTGGTTAGAAAAAGTCCTGCCAGCAGCATCTTTCGGGAGGTGCAGGAGCGGAGAATACACCGTTCCACCTCTGCTCCTGCCATTGGAATCAATGGGCACTGCTGCCGAAGCACCTGTAAAGTGCTTCGGCAGCATTGCTTTGAACTCTTTATTTGGCTGCTAGCCCCCCGCCCCAGTGTGAAAGTAGTCTTAATGCACTGACTTGCAGATCTGAGATGCACATCATGGATCAGAGATGCGCCTTATGTTTTAGCAAATGATCTGACATGGTATTTGTGTTCATTCCTGGAATGAAAATAGTTTTGATTGGCGTTCCACTGTATGATGGACTTATTGTTCAGAAACAAAAACCTGTACTTGTTCTATGTATGACAGCTTTTAAAGAGACAGGCAAATGGGTGTCCAGGCTTATAGATGTCACGCTGCTTGCTGGACTACATGGCTATGTTTGACCCTTAAAGTACTATTTTGGAGACAAATAAAAACTTTTCTGTTAAAAAAAAAAAAAAGTACTAGAACATCAACGCGTTTCGTTCCAGCTTGTACTCCATCCCGATGGAGTTCTGGATCTGGCTCTAAGAGGATGTAAACAGCGAATGACAAAAGGAATGGGGTGACAATTGCCAAATTATCTGAACTTAGATGTCACATGAAGAAATATAAATGTTTGTGTTATGCAATGCCCCATGCATAGCTGATGGACTTGATGTTAACGTGACAGGTTTTACACGTATGATGTTTGCATTTTGAACACAAGCTACGCATTTTATGTGCATTATCCTTGTATTGCCTGTAATTTTCAGTTATCGGTATCTTTGACTTTACCACAGTCATATATATGGGGTTGGTTCATTAGTATCCTGTGCAAAAGGACTAAGGGCCAGATCCACAAAGAGCCGGCGTAACGTAAAATTTTCCATTTAAGTTACACTGCCTTAAAATTTCTACCTAAGTGCCCGATCCACAAAGCACTTACCTAGAAATTTTCGGCTGTGTAACTTAAATTCCGCCGGCGCAAGGCGTTCCTCTTCAAATGGGGGCGATTCCCATTTAAATTTGGCGCGCTCCCGCGCCGGCCGTATTGCGCATGCTCGTGACGTCATTTTCCCAACGTGCATAGCGCAAAATTACGTTACGCCGAGCTTTGTGGATCGTGTCGGGTCAATAAAGTTGCGTCGGGAAAAAAAAAAGATACGGCGAAAAAAAAAAAAATTAAAACAAAAAAAAAAACGCGTCGCTGGACAGAAGGGTCTACTTTTACAAGGTGTAAACAGTTTACACTTTGTAAAAGCAGCCCTAATTTTACACATGCAACTTAATACTTACGGAGAAAAAACGAAGCTGAAAAGCTTCATGGATCTCCGTAAGTGCTAATTTGCATACCCGAGGCGGCATTTCGACGCGAAATGCCCCCAGCGGCGGCTGCGGTACTGCATCCTAAGATCCGGCAGTGTAAGTCTCTTACACATGCCGGATCTTCTGTCTATCTCTTGGAAACTGAGTCTGTGGATCAGTTCCAAAGATAGAAACAGGGATACGCAGGCGGAACAGCAGATCCGCCTGCGTATCTCTTTTGAGGATCTGGCCCCAAGTTCTGCTATATGACAGCTTATATTATGCACACCAATTGCATTCAAACTTTGGCAGATCAGCTGAGTTCTGAGTTGTTGTTGGAACACCACTAGACTGAATTAACTGTGGTCTTTTACAGACAGACCAACCTATAGGGGTTATTTACTAAAGGCAAATAGCCCATTGCAAGTGCAGATGCTCCAGAGCTTAGTAAATGAGGTAAGGCTTTACTTTACAAAGAATACCCAATCATGTGCAAGGAAAAAAAAAATGATTGGATAATGGAAATCAGCAGAGCTGCTGCTTACCGCATTTACTAAGCTCTGCAGAAACTGCAGTATTTTTGCCGTTATCGGACGAGTTACTGTTTGTGGGAAGGAGTGCAATTACCTTAAAAAATGTGAACGCAAGGGGTATCCTAATACCAAATTTTGTATGCAAAGAACGATAGGTTTTCGGACTTTAGATATACCCCAGAGCTCACTTTATTTTTACCAAACAAAAATGGGATATCGTATAATTTATCTAAAAAGGTTTATCTTTTATTACATACAGTATAAAAAAAAACACATAACATTGTCAATATGATACATTACAAAAATTAATGTGTTAAATCTTCAGAAAAGGTCAACAGGTTTTGCAGATCATCCGCTTCATCAGGACCCACAGAATTTAATATATTGAAAGAACCAAATCATAAGTAGTTAAAAACAAATCTACAACAAAAAAGAAAGAAAGACATAAATGATAGCTGAGAGTGCAGCCTATTCATATATTATTGGTACAGGTCAAATTATCGATTGTATCCAAACATGATCATACAGGATTCAATACATTCCTCATGAAAAATTGATTTGTATCTTGGATATTAAATATTAGTCCATCATTGGGAAAAATGAATTACCGTATTTATCGGCGTATAACATGCACAGTTGTATAACACGTACCCTAACTTTAAGAGGGAAGTTTCAGGAAAAAAACTTTGCACAGCCCCTTGCGTAAACCACGCAGGCACAGTTTACCCTCTATTTTCAGGGTAAAAAAGTGAGTGTTATACGCCAATAAATACAGTACTTATCCAAAAATGGATACAATATATAGCATGCTCAATGTTTGTGGAAGGAGAAGTCAATGGACTCGAAGATAGCCTACTTGTATATATTTACAGGACCTCCTGCTCTCTAGCTCCCTTGTTACCTCCTCCCATTCTCGCCTTCGGGACTTCTTCAGAGCCTCTCCCTTCCTCTGGAACTCCCTGCCCCAGTATGTCTGATCAGCCCCTACCCTATCCCTGAAAACTCATTTAATCAGGGAAGCCTATCCCACACCCACCTAACAACTGTCCCCGAGCCACCCCCATCAAATTTCCTGCAGCTATTACCTTTTGTACCACCACACTCTCCCTTTAGAATGTAGGCTCTACGAGCCGGGCTCTCCTGTACCTTCTGTATTGAACTGTACTGTAATTGTGTTGTCCCCCCTATACATTGTAAAGCGCTGCTTAAATTGCTGGCGCTATATAAATCATTTATAATAATAATATATAATATATATTGTTTGCCTTTAGTAAATTAACCCCATAGTCTCTGATGTGGAAACAACAGTAGTGGAATCCACAAAACAATGGCATAGTATAAAGCCTCGTACACATGACCAAGTTTCTCGGCAAAAACCAGCAAGAAACTTGCTGTGATTTTTTTTTGTCGAGGAAACCGGTCGTGTGTACATTTTTCGACGAGGAAACTTTTGAGGATCCTGTCGAGCCAAAAAGAGAGCATGTCTTCTTTTTCCTCGACGGGAATGGAGAAACTTGCCTTGTCGAGTTCCTCGACAGCCTAACAAGGAACTCGACGAGGAAAACGATGTGTTTCGCCCGTCAAGTTCCTTGGTCGTGTGTACGAGGCTTAAGTGTATTATTTCTCACTAAGAGACTGTCTATAACATCTTTTTTTCAGTCAACTGAGACTTTTTTTACATAATTTTTTCTACGAATGCATTTCTATGCATTTCCTAATGCTCTACCCCTAAAGCTTGCTATCCTATTTGAATAGTTATATCTGTTATGTGTGGCAGGCTGGACATATTTTAGTTGTTTTTTGCATTACTTACTGGTGGTACTGTTGATAGATGTATCATTTGTCCTTTTATATACATATATGCCCCTCAGGAGAATATTTGACAATTGTCAGTTTTAAATATACATTGACTAAGGAGGGCAAGATGATCTTTCCTTTTAAAGGGATATCACTAATAACGGGATTTTTTTTCTAAATCTGAGTGGTCTGTCGCTCATGTTTTCCTCTTTTGTTTGATATTAGGGGTAAAGAAACTCTAAAACACCCATCTCTGAGTTCTGGCTCCTGCCAGGAATCCCCTGAATGTCAGATGTAAACATACTTACGTCAATACATATGGCAGCAGGTGTGGCATTGTGACATGGAGGCCCACATATGACATTTAGGCCACAACTGCCTAATGCTCTTGCTTTCTTTGATGTCTCACCACCACCACCATTGAGAGAGCTGTCCAGTCTCTGGTGAATCTAGAATGGTAAAACTATGGCAGAAAATATGGTTTAGTGTGTACTTTACTTGTATTTCTATTCACCATTTTGTTTTGGTGCGCTGACTTGCAGATCTGAGGTGCACACCATGGATCAGAGATACAGTATGCCTTATTTTTTTAGCATATGATCTGACTGTAATATTTACATGTTATTGGCCAAATTTCCTAGCATCTTATTTGGGGTTCTAGCAGGGTTTGCCAACCTCCCGCAGCATTTTTTCAGTGACAAAACATGGAAACTTTACTGGCGGAACACATTTTTTACTGGCAACCTGAGAAATTACAGAATTCCTATTAAAAACGAACACAGTAAATATTTGAACAGTATAAACATGATATGGAAACATTGACAATACCTATAACAAAGTAATTTGCTTGATTAAGACCCCTTTCACACTGGGGCGGGAGGTGCGGTGGCGGTAAAGCGCAGCTATTTTTAGCAGTGCTTTACTGTTGGAATTGCGGCGGTATTCGGCTGCTAGCGGTTCGTTTTTACACCCGCTAGCGGCCAAAAAAGGATTAATACCGCCGGCAATGCGCCTCTGCAGAGGCGCATTGCTGGCAATACAGCCGCGGTTTCGCATTGCCTTCAATGGGAAGAAGCGGTGGAGGAGCGGTAAACACAACGCTCCTTCACCCCTCCAAAGATGCGGCTAGCAGGACTTTTGGAGCGGTCCTGCTAGCGCACCGTTGTTTCAGGTCGGTTTGCAGGTGCTATTTTTATCACAATAGCGCCTGCAAACCGCCCCAGTGTGAACGGGGCCTTACGCTTAAAAAATCAACACAGCATGACATTATCAGCCTCTGATATTTACTGGCAGTTGTAAAAAAAAAAACACAGATTTTTACAAACTGTCAGTAAATTTACTGGCGATTGGCAATCCTGGGTTCTAGCAAACTCCTACTTTTTCTTGAAAATATTATGGATTTAAACATCTCTCCAAAGGGGTTGTAGTTTTCAGTTGTCGGTTGGTGTTTAGCAAAATTTTCACACATAATTTAATTTATCACAAATTATCAACAGATTATGCAATACATTCATTGGATTACATTATACATCAAAGGTTGTGAAAAGCAATAATTGATGTGATAATGGTAAACAGTCATGTGTCAATGCTGTGATATAATCCAAGCTAATCCAAACGATTATCTCCCATTAAACTGGCCACACGTGGAGTGAAATTTGACTAATTTCAATGCAGTCAAGAAAGAGGTAATTAGAAAATTTGTAATAGTCATGGGAGGAAAGTGTCAAGAAAAATTGAACATTCTGCATTACTCACTGATCTTCGTTAGACAATACTGCAACTTGGGGCTTCTGCAAGCCGACTCTAAATAATGTTTTTCCAAAGGGTACAAGAGATTTTTGATAACAACTCCAGTTAATATATTTTTTCTCTCTGGGTTTGGATAGACTTTGGAAGGGTTAGAACTTCTGTCTGGTCTTTATTGAAGTGCACAATCACTTTCTGTCTGGGTAACTGTTGTTGCTGGGACAGAAATTGAGGGAAAATCTAAAACTATACAATTGGCACTAGAATTGGAGTGTAGGTGAATTTCCCAATGTTCCAATGACAAATGCCAAAGATAGAAGTTCCCATCAATATGGGGACTTTTTTTCTATTGCTTCCTGTTTTGTTTCAGGGACAAGATGTAAGGACAAATCTTAGCTAGAAAACGAACGTCCAGTTTTTCTGGCATGCTAGTCTCATGTCGAAAGTGAAGAGGTTACTCACAATACGAACATTTTCGTACAACAGAATACAACTTCAGAAGTGACGTAATGTGTTGACTAGTTTCGTATGTAGTCTTGTCCTTGCGATTTTTTTTCTGTACGAAAATCGTACTAATAAAACAAAAGTGGGATGTTGAGTTCACATCCGACCAAAATGTTATAGTTTGCACATCCATCTTTTGTCTGACGAAAAAGCGAAATCAGCTGTTGAAAGCATCGTACTAACGATCCGAAAATCGTCAGACAGCTCGTCGTTTGAATTTTTCCATCCGATTTTTGTATCGTGTGTACGGGCCTTTAACCCCCTGAGCGGTATTCCCGAGTCTGGCTCAGAGTGGAATTTCAGGACCAAAAGCGGTAACCCCGAGCCAGACTCGGGACCGCCTCGCTGGATCCACAGGCAGAGTTACTTACCTTGTCCCTGGATCCTGCGATGCCTCCCCGCTGTGTGATCGAGCAGTGTCCTCCTCGCTCGATTCACAGTGCTGAGTGCCGCCGAGCTCCGTTCCCTGCGACGTTACGACGCACAGGGGGCGGAGATCGGCGCCAAATTTTAAAAAGTAAATAAACACAATACATACAGTATACTGTAATCTATAGATTACAGTACTGTATGAAAAGAATACACACCCCCTTTGTCCCTAGTGGTCTGCCCAGTGTTTTTTTTTTGCCTGGAAACTGGGGATTGTCCATAGCAACCAAAAAATGTCCTTTTATGTCAAAAGTGGTTTTAGACCAGCTAGAAAACAGCGATAATAAATTAGAATCACTTGCAGAATTGAGCGATAGCGATTTGTGGGAAAAGTCGTCATCAAAAAATTTAAAGTAATAATTTTTATTATTATTATATTATTTGTTATAATTATTTATATGTATTTATTATATTATAATTTATGATTTTGTGTTTTAAATTTTATCATACCCGTGATGTCTACTAGACTCTTGTTTGGACAGATTTAAGTGAGTTGTTCCTAAGAATTACAGGCCTACAATATAAAACGCCAAATTTCCATGCAAAAAAATGGTACCGCTTTCAGCACCTAAAATCTGAAATTATCATACCGCCAGGGAGGTTAAAGCGGTTCTTCCCCCTAGAAACAAAAAATCTAAAGTCAGCAGCTAAAAATACTGCAGACTTTTAACAATAGGACACTTCCCACTGCACATGCAATAGCCGTGCGGCGCTTTGTGAATGGTCCTGCAGCTTTCTGGGACCTGTGATGTGTCCCAGAAGGCTGCGAAAGAAGGAGGGGGGCGAACTTCTGCTCGGATTGCTGAAACGATCCGACTTAGAAGTGGAATTGGGTACCTGTCAAAACCAGGTGCCTGCTTCCCTCAAAAGAAAATAAATAAAATGCCAAAACTTGAAGGGGGTGAGGGGTTGGAGAGAAGGCAGACAAACGGAATGTCCCTTTTCCGGTAAAGTTCCGCTTTAAGGGATGATTTACTAAAAGCAAATAGGCTGTTACCTTTGCAGGGGAAAATGCATAGTGCAAGGGATTTTTCCCCAGAGCTTAGTGAATGAGGTGTTTCCCTGCTGATGTCCATCATCCAAGCTATTTTTTTTATTTTTGCCTGCATGTGATTTAGTATTCTTTACAAAAGTGAAATTCCACCACCATTTCTAAGCTGTGGGGAAAATTCCCTTGCAAAGTGAACAGCCTTGCTGCCTTCAGTAAATCAACCCCTTAAGAGGGACCGAGGGCGGCTTCCTTCATGGGCTCCACTTAGGGCTACAGTTGCCTTAATCCGGCTCTGGTTAGGATACATTGTCGAGTTAGATCAGGAGTGTCAAACTCAATTTCATTGTGGGCCGCATCAGCATTATGAATGCCCTCAAAAGGGCCGGTTGTATCTGTAAGGCCTTGTACACACGGCCGAGGAACTCGACGTGCCAAACACATCGAGTTCCTCGGCCAGTTCAGCCCTGAAGCCGCCGAGGAGCTTGGCGGGACGAGAGCTCCCATAGAACAACGAGGAAATAGAGAACATGTTCTCTATTTCCTCGCCAAGGTCCTCGTCGGCTTCCTCGGCCGAAAGTGTACACACGACCAGTTTCCTCGGCAGAATTCAGCCAGAAACTCGGTCGGAAGCTGAATTCTGCCGAGGAAACTGGTCGTGTGTACGGGGCCTAAGATTAGATGTCCAGAGCATCCCCTCCCCTTACATTAGTTGTTAAGGGTCACCCACCATCAGAAGTTGAGTCCCCCACTCTCCCTTACATAGTGCATAGTACACAGTGCACCCCCCTTTCCTTATGCTGCTGCTGGGAAGAAGCTGGATGCATTGCTTGAAAGCAGAAAGTAGGAGTCTGGAGGAGGACCAGAGAGGTGCGAAGGCCGCATGAAATGGCCTGGAGGGCCGGATTCGGCCCACGGGCCTTGTGTTTGACACCTGTGAGTTAGAGTATAAGTGAAGTATTTTATGATGTGAATGTTGAACCAAAGAAACCAAACCAGTACACTACTACAGCATATCAATCTAAAGCAACCAGTTAGGAATACTCACCTGACTGGTGGAACCAGTATTGGTGCAGCAAGATAAAATTCAATTGGTTGGTATAGGAAACTGTTTTGCATTGGCTTACTAAATCAGCTTGAATGAATATGGTATTTGTAAGAAATGATTTGCCATCTATAAAGCTGGTTAGTCAGCGCATTTCTACTTGTTTCTTTTCTTCTTCAATACCAACAAGTAGCTCATCATTCTTAAAATGGCTCTGTCATCTTAATTGCATATACAAACACTTATTGTTTTATGAACAATGGGCTGTAATTCATTCTGACAGTAGTGTCCTACATATACTTGTGCACATATCAGAGAGATAATTACAATAATTGATTAGATTTACACGTGCTAGTGTATAATCTACATGCGCATGAATTCAGTAGCAGCACAGTGAAGTATGTAGAGACAGGCTGTGGCTGTTTGTTAGGAAATGATCTGACCAACAAAAGATTTTTCCTTAAATATGACACTTGCATAGACATGCATGCTTGTATCCTGCTGTAAACTGTAATAAGCCTTTATTGTTTTACTGACACACATGAATAACAGAGGGTTTGCTGAACATTTCCTGCTTGGTGTTAAAATTCATCTTTGGGTGTCTTAAATGGACATATGGGAGAAATTTAGACACATTACAGACTTACCTTAAGGCCTCGTACACACGTCCGAGGAACTCGACGGGCAAAACACATCGTTTTGCTCGTCGAGTTCCTTGTGAAGCCGCCGAGGATCTCGGCCAGCCGAAATTTCCCATTGAACAACGAGGAAATAGAGAACATGTTCTCTATTTCCTCGCCGAGATCCTCGTCGGCTTCTTCGGCCAAAAGTGTACACCCGCCCGGGTTTCTCGGCAGAATTCAGCTCCGATCGAGTTTCTGGCTGAATTCTGCCGAGAAACTCGGTCGTGTGTACAGGGCCTAACACTTTCACTGCACATGGGAATTTTTTGCACGACAGTGCATCTATAACTAGAACATTCTTCATAATAATTTCAGCGCTGCAGCCGCTTCCATCTTCGCCCGTCTTGCTTCTGGGTTCGCAGGCTCCGGCTCTGTGATTGGCCAGACCCGCAAATAGGTCACTCTCACGCATGCGCACAGGAGCCGCCATTCACGGCATAGGGCTTGGAAGGAACAGCTCAGGTGGTCGTTTCTTCAGAGCGCATGCACCAGTGATGTCACTGGCTGCATGTAATGTAAATATCTCCTAAACGGGGAACGTTTCTGAGATTTTGAAAACTACCAATAGGCCTCGTCGTAAAAGAAACGTAATTTTTCTTGACGAGGTTCTTGTCAGGCTTGTCGAGAATCTTGTCAAGCTTTCTTTGCATACACACTGTCAAGACAAAATCTCGTCATTCTCAAGCGCGGTGACGTACAACACGTACGACGGCACTATAAAGGGGAAGTTTGATTCCACTGGTGCCACCCTTGGGGCTGCTTTTGCTAATCTCATGTTACTGCGTGTTAAGTAAAAGTTTGGTGAGAGACGATTCATGCTTTTCAGTCTGTTACAGCGTGACGAATGTGCTATCTCCATTACGAACGCTACTTTTACCGAAGGTGCGCTCCCGTCTCATACTTTATTCTTAGCATGCACGGGTTTTTAAGCATACACACGAACGTGTTTCTTGTCGTAAACCAGCCCGTCGAGGAAATTGAGACTCCCGACGAGAAAAAAGAGAGCATGTTCTCTTTTTTTCTCGTCAAGATCCACAACAGTTTTCTCGACGTAAAACATACACACGACCGTTTTTCTCAGCAAAAATGCTCTGCCAACATTTTTCTTGATGGATTTTGCAGAGGAAAACAGCCGTGTGTACGAGGCTTCATTATTATATTATATAATTTGATCTGAACTTTCTAAACAGTATATAAATGTGAAGACAGCAGATATACATGTAAAACCTATGTAGGGAGATTTGGTTAATCTCTGTGTATCATCTGAGGCTGTTTACTTCACTGGGTGTATGGGGGGTTTACATCCACTTTAACACCCATATGGGCGTAACATGTTACCAAAGGTGAACTTATCCTTTAAATCTCCCCTAAGATCAGAACTATATCATAGAAATTGGGCATTTTCAGTACACTCATCAGTCTTCGCAAAGTTGAATTAAAATGTCATTAATATTTTTTACTGCTTTTTGTTTTTTATACCATTTTCCTTTGAATGTCATTTGGGTATCATTAAAAAAATAGACGTTTGAAAAAAAAAAAAAAAAAAAAAACATTGTATATAACAGAGTTATGTCTTCTAAAATAAATGTTATATACACACAAAATACTTCATGTCCAAACAATTATCATGATTTCTGATGTTACACATTTAAAAAAAATGTCATTCTACATGACAAATGATTGGGTACTTGGATGTTGTGGAGGCAGCTGTTGAGCATTTTACAAATGCTTTTCTGATAAACATTTTTTTTATGAGGTCATTTTCCCAGACAAACTGCTTTTGGGTCTTCTCTAAAGCTTTACTCTTTATTATCTGCAAACCCTTCTTTAGTAAAAGTGGTAATCTCTGTGCCTCAGAATTGCTGTTGACACCTAGGGGGGTGATTTACTAAATGCAAATAGACTGTGCACTTTTACAAGTGCAGTTGCTCCAGAGTTTAGTAAAATGAAGGGAAGCTCTACTGACTTCCATCATCCAATCATATCCTTGCATGTGATTGGGTATTCATTGTAAAGTGACACTATGGGGGTTGATTTACTAAAGGCAGTTGCACTCTGTAAGTGAGGTTGCCCCAGAGCTTAGTAAATGAGGTAAGGCTTTACTTTGCAAACAGTATCTAATCTTAATACAATATCTGCATTTTTGCTTGCATATGATTGGATGATAGAAGTCAGTAGAGCTTCTTCTCATTTACTAAGCTCTGGAGCAACTGCTCTTGCAGAGTGCACAGTCTATTTTACTTTAGTAAATCCACCACATATTATATGACTTCACACCATCGCCAGATCCGTCGCACAGCAGAGGTCCGGTGCGTGCTGGTTCACTGTTTCAGGTCCGTTTTCAGCCCGAATTTTGGGCTGAATTCGGACCTGAAACGGACTAAAAAAGGCACACGTTTTTCCCAGAAAATCACACCGGACCTGCTGCGGAGATATGTGAAACTGCTCCATAGAGAGCCGGTCACATTCTCCTGCTATGCGTATTGCATGCAGGGAAAACCGCATCCAATTCGCATAGGTGTGAACCCAGCCTTAGGGCCGGTTCACACTGGTGCAATGTCAGACATTGCATGTGATTCACGCCGCTCTGCTGTGCAAATCACATGCAATGTCTGTGCGATGTGAATTCAGCCATATAGATTGTATGGCTGCATTTGTATCGCATTCGGACAAAAATCGTGCAGGACCCTTTTTTTGGGCCGCACCAGAATCGTATTGCATGGGTGTTCACACCCATGCGATCCGATTCCTGTCCGAATTGACAGTTCGCACGGCGATATGCAAACCGATTTGGGGGTGTCAATAACTTTCTATTGACAGCCGCAGCGGTTCGCATAGGGCAGTGTGAACCGCTGGCAGGTGACATGCATTGCGGGAACCTGTGCTGGATGCACACAGGTCCTCGCATCGCAGCAGTGTGAACCGGCCCTTACTCAGTAATGCTGCTCAAAAGATTTCCCCTGTAACTAAGAGCTATTATACTCATGTCACAGCCCATGCTACCAATCCTTACCATCTTCAAGAGCTAATGTGCCCAGAGAATCTATTTAATCTAACACATTTCTGGGAGTGTTGGATTTCTTGCCCCCCAGCCAACACTGTGCTGGCCCCTTGGTCACTGCAGGACACAGTAGTTACCTGGGGGCCGACAGAAGGAGCCCCAGCCCTGGGCAGTGGACCAGGAATTTAAAGCTCTTGGAAGTGTTTCTTTTTCTTGTGGCCATAAATTCTCCCAGTGGAATTCTCACATGGAAACATTGCTACTGAAAGCATGGTGTCTCTTAAAGTAAATATTAAAGTGGTTGTAAGCCCTAGAAAAAAAAACTGCAAGACAAAGGCATAATGAACCAGTATGCATAGCATACTAGCTCATTATGAATTACTTGCCTTACATCGAAGCCCCCGCAGCGGTCCTCGTACCCCCCCCTGGCCTGGCGACATCTCTCCCAGGGTTACTCCTGGGTATCGTGACTCCGGCAGAAAAGACTGCACCGATGTCTACGGCGAATGCTTGCCGTTAGTGAAGGCGATCGTGCCGTCACTGACAGCACCCGCGCCCATGCACGGGAGTGACGTCATCACGGCTCGGGTCAATCACAGCGCCAGAGCCGTGATACCCTGAAGTCACTCAGGTATCATGGCAGCGGCGGAGGACAGGAATGAGGCCTCGTACACACGACCAAGTTTCTCAGCAAAAACCAGCAAGAAACTTGCTGTTTTTTTTTTTTTGCCGAGGAAACCGGTCGTGTGTAAATTTTTCGACGAGGAAACTGTCGAGGAACTTGTCGAGCCGAAAAGAGAGCAAGTTCTCTATTTCCTTGACGGGAATGGAGAAAATTGGCTTGTCGAGTTCCTCGACAGCCTAACAAGGAACTCGACGAGCAAAACGATGTGTTTCGCCCGTCGAGTTCCTCGGTCGTGTGTACGAGGCCTGAGAGTCGCTTCAGGGGCTTCGATTTCAGGTAAGTAATTCATAATGAGCTAGTATGCCTTTCTCTTGCAGGGTTTTTTTTTTTAAAGAAATATTTTAGAGGGTTTACTTTCTATTTAAGTCTTTTTAATTTGACCTAAATAAAGTTTGATCCCAATCAATGCTTTTTAGGACTGTACAGTAATATAATGTAAAACGTAGACTGTGAAATCATATGGAGTATGTAATAAAGTAGTTTTTCTGTTGTGCACAAAGTAATATTTGCTTGCCAGTTATTTCTTTTTTTTGGTTTGCTTTTTTTTACCTCCAGTTGATGAAATCAGTGTGTACCCAGTTACCAGGGTATGTTGTACATAGGAATGTAACTTTGATCTCTGATTACTGAGGGAGGAGGCACCAATTACTTGTTCATTTTAAAGTATCAATTGGACAAAACCTTTTTTTATGTTTTAATTTATCTTGGTCAAAGCAAACACGAAGGGTTCTTCTTTATCCTATATTACAGAAACCTGTCATGGCCAGACTTTCTCACGTTCACGTCTGGGTGATTCTCTATTAGTAGGGGGTGCAGTCCCCAGGAGAAGGGGTTGGACTGGAATGCAGGCGGCGCTGGAAGGTTGAACCCCGAGGAGCTTTAGTGTGACTGAGGAGGCCTCCTGTCCTCTTAGGTCTGTTGCTTCTCCAAGTGTTGTACATTGGATGGACATATGCACACAAACCAATGCTTTCTGAGGCTGCTCTATTTGATCTCTGGCCGCCTGCATAGCTCCCTGCTCACTTGCAGTTGTAAGCTGCCATTCAGATAAAAAAAAAAAAACCTTATTATCTCCATCCATGTAGTGATGACACATGTTGAAGTCAGTGGAGTATAGCAGCGCTCAAGCACAATAGTGTTAGCCTTTATCAAAGACACTAATAACAGAATGTGCTTAAAGATCCAAAGAGAGCAAAATCAAAGGACTTCAATGTAATGTCATTTGTAATGCATATTGAGCCTTTCTAGCATCTGTATTGACATTCTTCAACTCTTAGACAAGTGAACATGTTAGAATAGCATTTTGTAACTTTTCTTGTCTACAGATATCTTTTTTTTTTTTTTTTTTTTGTTATTTTTGAACTGCCAGCGTTTGATTATGGGATTTCAGAAGAGCCTTACCACACGTATTTTACTTTAAATAGAAACTTGTCAAAGAGCAACACCACATCAAAGAGAGTATGTATGCACATATTGGATTGAATCTAATTGTTTTCAAAACACGTTAATGATTGTTAGGCCCGCAAAAGAAAAGTTTATCTGTTGGCTGCTCATCTCATCTTATGGAATTCCGTGTGCATCATTCTAGTGAGAATCAAAATTGCCATGTCTCCCATAGTGCTGTGAGCAGGCTTTAATAGATCTTTGCAACCACAATTAGATTCAAAGCTGGAGGATAAAATTAGAGAAATTTCAAATCTGATTGGATAATAATACGCCATCCCTTTTTTTTTTTTTTTTTAACTTGATTGTTTTTCTTGTTCAACATTTTTATTGCGTTTTAAGCACTTTACAAAAGCCAATTATTTAAGGTTAGCAGAACATAACAAGGTATATGCAACACACCGAGAGAAAGTGAAATAACAGGGATCACGTTGCAGTGCTAATATATATTATATACAGGGCTTTTTTTCTTAGGAAATAGGTGCAGAAACTCAAGCACGACCCCTCAAAACCCCCACATACACCCTCCAAACCGCATCAAATAGTGAATGTAGACATATTTCACTATAGTGGGAGGGTCTTAAAGGGGCATTAAATACCAGGAGTGCCATATGTACAAAGTGTAGATTTTTTTTGGGGGGGGGGGGGGTTAGTACAAAGTTCAGGAGTGTGCTACGTGTATAGTGCAGAGTTCAGGGTGCGCTACCTACATAGTGCAGAGTTCAGGAGTGCCTAACGTACATAGTGCAGAGTTTGGGGGTGCGCTACGTACAGAGTTTAGGGGTATGCTACGTACATAGTGCAGAGTTCAGGGGTGAGCTACATACATAGTGCAGAGTTCAGGGGTGCGCTACGTACAAAGTGCAGAGTTCAGGGGTGTGCTGCATAAAGAGTGCAGAGTTCAGGGGTGCGCTACACACAGAGTGCAGAGTTCAGCCTTCTTCCCCAGCTGCCTACCTCTGCATCCTTCATACACATTTCACTTTTACCCCTCTTTAGGTCTGACCTCCGCATACAACCCCTCCACTGCCCCCATCTCTTCTCCCCCTCCTTAAAAGCTCCGTCATCTCTAACGTGTCTTACTTTTGTTGCTGTATTAAACTGAAGCACCCAGTCAGCTCTAGTAACTCCTCCCCCACTGTAGGTGGCTCTGCCTCTCTCACTTGCAGGGAGACCATCCAGTGGGGGTGGTGGCATTCCACACTGCACCCTGGGCAACTGCATCTCCCTTGTTAACACCCTGCACACAGAGGGAGCCGCTCAGAAGATCAGATCTGTGGGAGCCATTGGGAGACAAGCTGTCACTTGTAAACACAGAAGCCAGACTTCTGTGTTTACTAGTGATAATGGTGAGCAGGGAACAGAGGGCCTGAGCCAAAGGTGGTGGAACTGAGTTCCACCAAGTTCCAGCTGAAAAAAAGCCCTGTATATATATATATATATATATATATATATATATATATATATATATATATAAATGTATTATTACGGCAGTTATCAAGAACAAACCTTAACTCAGTAACTTTCATGACCGACCTAAGCAACCAACAGTCTGAGTCTCTCATTTGGAAAGTTTTCAGAGTGATAAGTTGGAGCACACATCAACGTCAGTCAGAGGTGATTAACAAAAGAACACCTTGGCGTTGATTTACTAAAGGCAAATAGAATGTGCACTTTGCAAAGTGCAGTTGCACTCTGCAAGTGCAGTCGCTCCAGAGCTTAGTAAATGAGGTAAAGCTTCACTTTGCAAAGAATACCCAATCACGTGCAAGGAAAAAAAAAAAACAGCATTTTTGCTTGTACATGATTAGATAAGGGAAGTCAGCAGAACTTTTGCTCATTTATTAAGCTCTGGAGCAACTGCACTTTCAGAGTATATTAAATGTGGGTGGTGTCGCGCAGTTCTTATGTTATTTACATGTGACAACAAAAGATAAAACCATCACATACTGTAAATCTATAAATCAATCTTGAAAAAAGTAATATATAAGGAACATGTGATGAATAAATTATATACATGTGTTGTGATCCAAAATAATATCACTAAACACATATAGCTACACGGTAGCTAACAAGTGTCCCAGTGCTCTTCTTCTTCAGTATAATTAAAGAAAAAATGTTCCTCTAAATGGGACTTTTGAGGGGCAGTATTCATCTACTGGTCAAACCATAGTCGTGAAAAAAATTACCGTATATACTCGAGTATAAGCTGACCCGAATATAAGCCGAGGCACCTAATTTTACCACAAAAAAATGGGAAAACTTATTGACTCAAGTATCAGGCCTCGTACACACGGCCGAGGAACTCGACGTGCCAAACACATCGAGTTCCTCGGCCAGTTCAGCACTGAAGCCGCCGAGGAGCTCGGCGGGACGAGAGCTCCCATAGAACAACGAGGAAATAGAGAACATGTTCTCTATTTCCTCGCCGAGCTCCTCGTCGGCTTCCTCGGCCGAAAGTGTACACACGGCCGGGTTTCTCGGCAGAATTCAGCGAGAAACTCGGTCGAAAGCTGAATTCTGCCGAGGAAACTGGTCGTGTGTACGGGGCCTCAGTCTAGGGTATCCATCTTCATGCCTCACTGTGCCTCACAGTGAGGCATGTAGATGGATACCCTAGGCTTATACTTGAGTCAATAAGTTTTCCCATTTTTTGTGGTAAAATTAGGTGCCTCAGCTTATATTCGGGTCAGCTTATACGCACGGGCAGGCAAATGGGCGTACCTGAATGTCCCTTTGAATTTGTTGCCTAGCTGGCACGTACGTACCGCCGCGTGCATCGGGAGTGTGCTCGTGGGTCCCGCAAACTCGATGTTCGCCGGTGGCCTGCGATTGCGGTGAAGAGAGGCAGATGTGAACAAGGCATTTCCCTGTTCTGCCTAGTGATAGGACAGTGATCTACTGCTCCCTGTCATCGGAAACAGTGATCTCTGTCATGTCACTTGTAGCCCAGTCCCCCCACAGTTAGAATCACTCCCTAGGACACACTTAACCCCTTCATCGCCCCCTAGTGTTTAACCCCTTCCCTGCCAGTGTCACGCGGTGACGTACAACACGTACGACGGCACTATAAAGGGGATGTTCTACTCCACCTTGGGGCTGCTTTTGCTAATCTCATGTTACTGAGTGTTAAGTAAAAGTTTGGTGAGAGACGATTCGCGCTTTTCAGTCTGTTACAGCGTGACGAATTTGCTATCTCCATTACGAACGCTACTTTTACCGAAGGTGCGCTCCCGTCTCATACTTTATTTTGAGCATGCGCGAGTTTCTAAGCATACACACGAACGTGTTACTCGTCGTAAACCAGTCCGACGAGAAACACGATGTGGAAATTGAGACTCCCGACGAGGAAAAAGAGAACTTGTTCTCTTTTTTTTTCGTCGAGATCCACGAAAAAAGTTTTCTCAACGAAAAACATACACACGACTGTTTTCCTCTGGAAAAAAAGCTCTGCCACCAAGTTTCTTGATGGATTTTGTCGAGGAAAACGGTCATGTGTACGAGGCCTCAGCCACCCAACAAGCTAAACATTCTGCTGCCTCCTATCCCTAAATAATTCATAAGAACAATCACGGTATGCCAGTTCTTTCCAATATACAGCGATATACGTCAGTAGAGATAGATATTTCTTTACGCAAAACAGAATAAAAACGATTTCCCCAGATTTTTGCATGACATCACTAGGTATTATTTACTACACCAGTTGTGCTTTAGATTAAGAATATTATCTCAAAATCACTGCACCTGGTACATTGCTGTGTGGAGACACAACATCCTGCATAGTCCCACTAATACATAGCCAATTAATTTAATCTTTTGATCAAAACACCTCACTGTTAGCCTAATCCTTGAAGAATATATCTTTGTAATTCTTGATCTTTGTTGAAGAGCCTTTGAGATGGCATGTTATAACTATACCTAGGTAATTGTCAAGGGTAGACAGGCAGGAGTGGAACAAAATCTACTTTTGTGTTCATTTACTGTTTGTTGATTTTGGAAGACGTTTTTCGTCTTTCAGTTTTGTAGTGATTTTTGTAGCAAGTAGCCCACACTCCAAAATTAGGTAACTGAACTTTACACCAGGTTGCATCATAAAGTGCAAGAAAAGTCCTGTAGTCTATGTACCAGAAAATCTAACTAAGCTGTGGTAACCTCTTCCAACCTTTAATGTAGTAATAGTTACTAGAAATCCATGAGGTTCGCGTTTTTGCCAAATGCTACTGGTCAGAAAATCTTTACACCTGATAATGCTAGAGTTCAAAATGTAACCCCAAGTCCATGTGCACTTTTTAAGACACACAAATTATTTTTTTAAATAGGAAAAATTTTCTTCAACAATATAATTATGTATAATTATTATAAATGTTGCATAACAGTGCTGTTGACATTCTCCGGAGTCTCTGCAGCTACTTCCTGTCTACATGTATGTGTTCAGAGATGGTT
The DNA here is from genome assembly GCF_905171775.1 of Rana temporaria. Classification (NCBI taxonomy): domain Eukaryota; kingdom Metazoa; phylum Chordata; class Amphibia; order Anura; family Ranidae; genus Rana; species Rana temporaria. The sequence continues at coordinate 21,223,086 of NC_053499.1, read as the reverse complement.
GCAGAGGTGTTGCATAGCAGGCATCCTGAGGCAGCGTACACACGGCCGAGAAACTCGACGGGCAAAACACATTGTTTTGCTCGTCGAGTTCCTTGTGAAGCCGCCGAGGATCTCGGCGAGCCAAATTTTCCCATTGCCAACAAGGAAATAGAGAACGTGTTCTCTTTTTGGCCGGACGAGATCCTCGTCGGTTTCCTCGTCGAAAAGTGTACACACGACCGGTTTCCTCAGCAAAAAAAACAAAACACAGCAAGCTTCTTGCTGGTTTTTGCCGAGAAACTCGGCCGTGTGTACGAGGCCTGATAGTGACAAAGGCAGAACATGCTCACATGAGTGTTGGCATAGCCGCTTATAGTTTGAAGTGCAAGCACTTGTGACACTGTGACAAAGAAGAAGAGCAATTGAGGGACGAAGGCCAAGCCTAGTCAACCTATACCTGAGTATAGACTTTCATGGTACAATTACCAGGTACTAACCCAATGAAAAATATTACTTTGAAAGATATTGAAAATTATTTTTTAAATGTATTTTAGATTTTAGAGATGGGATTTTAGAGATGTGCTCCACTGACTTCTATTGCGTTCTCAATAATATACAATTAGAAAAACATTTCCAGAACTTCCGCTTTGATAGACCAAAACATTGAAAAGTAAGATTTTAATCAATATCTCAATGATCACAAGTACAATTTCCAACATTTTATAGAACATTTGTTTAGCTCATTACATGAAAGTAAGGTTAATAATATAGCTGAGATTACAAAAATCTTCAGTTTTACTCAAATTAGTTAATGCAAGAATGAATACACCCCACAACTAAAACTACTCCATCTAGCATTTAGTATGACCTCCGTAATTTGTAAGGACAGCACCAAGTCTTCTAGGCATGGAATGAACAATTTGGCAACATATTTCAACATCTATCTTTTTCCATTCTTCAAGAACGACTTATTTTAGAGACTGGATGCTGGGTGGAGACAGATGCTCAACTTGTCTCTTCAGAATTCCCAATAGGTGTTCAATTAGGTTCAGAACAGGAGACATGGTTGGCCACTGAATCCCTTCCACTCTGATCATCTTCAGAAATGCAACAGTGGCTTTAGATGTGTGTTTTGGATCATTGTCACTGTAGGCACCATGCATTTTTCTTTGTACTCCTCAACTTTCTGACGCCATACAGTTTTGAAGCCATAAGTTCCAAAAACATTTATCTTGGTCACTTCATAGTACAGAGTCCCAGTAGTCTTCTTTTTTTAGCATGGGCCCTGGCAAATTCTAGGCGGGCTTTTTTGTGCATGGGCTTTAGGAGCGGATTCCTCATGGATGACACTAAGAGCTGGACTGGGACAAAAATTTGGCTCTGTACTTCATCCAGACCGGCCCACTTTAATTTTGCAAACACACACAAAAACAGTATATAAACTACAAGCAATTGCGCAAAAAAAAAAGTAAAAACATTCCACTGTAAGTATAAACGGCTTTTTTTTAATCATCATGGTACTGCCATCAACCGAGGATCCCATACCATGATGGTTCCCCAGTTATACCATATTGGTCTTAATTTCGAATGCCTCCAAAGATCCCTAACCGCTACCCCTAACCCCTATAACCGACATATATACATTTCGACACAAAAAATAGGGCGGGATGGTGGGAGCTCCTTCTTCATCCGGTGACCTGCGACTGACCACTGGCCCCTGGCCCCTCCTACCCCCAGAAATAAACTTACTAGGCCACCAGGTAAACCAGGTGGTGAGTTCTTGTCACTTCCACTTGAAACTCCTGAGGTCGACTTTTCGCTTCATTGAAGAATCGCATAAGATCTCCATGGTCAATGCCATTATTGGAAGTCGATTAGATTATTGTAATGCCTTGTACCTGGGTTTACCTAATAACATCATGCACAAATTACAGCTTATTCAGAATGCCGCTGCGAGGCTACTCACGGGTGTTGGTCGTCGTGACCACATCACGCCATCGCTGAGAGCCCTGCATTGGCTACCCGTGAAGGAACGGGTTCTGTTTAAGACTGGATGCATGGTGCACAGGGCTACCCATGGCAAGGGGCCAGTGTACCTGCAGGAAAAATTCACCAAGTATGTGCCCAACCGTACCTTAAGGTCGGCTAATTTGGAAACTTTGGTGATTCCTAAATTTCGTAAGAAAAAATGCGGAGGGAGGACGAGTGCGGTCCAGGGAGCACAGTTTTGGAACTCCCTGCCTCTAAAATTAAGGCTTGAGAATGATCTTTTTAAGTTCAGGAAGCTTTTAAAAACTGAGCTTTTCAGTCTAGCCTATGGAATTACATAGGTTTTTATAGTTCTTTGATCTGCTACTATTTTAAATTTGATCTGTTCCGCTGCCTGTGTGTGTTTTTTTGGTTGTTGCTGTATTGTTGTTCTCGGCGCATCGAGGCCTACGGGTAACTGACTGCGTTTTGTACTTTTTTGTACTTTTAAGAATTTTAATAAATAAATAAATAAATAAATAAACCCCCTACCCTTGCCAGCTACACATCCTTCATTTTAACCCCTATAACTGCTGTTTTGTGCTGCTACCCTTTCATGCCAGCCCTACGCCTAGCCTGCGTCTTGCTCCAGGCATCTCTTGAAATGCTGTCATTTTGTTGGCTAGAATGTGAACTAGTTCAGAGCAATAGGCTAACCCATTTTATGAATATCAAATTTCTGTACAGGTGTGGTACTTCTACATACATGAATATTATACATGGCTCTTTCACATGTGGCATTTTTATAAAGCATGATTAATGTGACCACCAAATAGTGCAGATGAATCTTTCTGCTGCATGTGTTTAAATGGGACTTGTTGATTCACAACTAGTGAATGGTGAAAGTCACCTTCACTGCTTTATAAATAGTTCCAGTGTCTTTTCTTGTTTTTTGGGGGATTATAGTAGTACTTTGAGGTTAGGGTCAACTCTTTATCCATTTTCAGTGCTTATAAGAGAGCAGAACCCTAGGTAACGCTATAACTGAAGGCAGAGATATGAATCTGCATTCCCTCTGGAGCCAGCATATAACATCATATGGGGTGTGCCAGGTCAAACGACTCCAGTTTCTGTATTTTGGCAGCATGAGTGTCTTGTGAGGAATAAGGATATCTTTGGCAAGATCCCTAGGATTAAAAGTGAAGCAGATTCAGAGACTGTAAATCTTGCTGAAATGCACTTACGTAAGTAGCATCCCAAATATTTCATCTATGTTGATTTCAAATCCTTTCACCACAGATATTTTATCCCTTATGTATATAGAATCATGCTGGTACAACTGAGGGGGTAATGCTTTCCACTGGTCTTGTACATGTGCAGTGCACTGCAGTAATTAACACCTTAAACTAAACCTGTCTTTTTTTTCCCTCCAAAATGCATATTTTGTGCATATACCAAAATTATTGGTGAAATGCGGACACCTGGACTTTCCAGCAAACACCTGCATTTGTCTTAAAGTGGACATGAATAATACAGGAGACATCTAAAAATGTTAATTGTGCTTAAAGTGGAAATGGAATGCCGCTGAACAACAGATTATGTGGCACTCATGTGGCACAGTACCCAGGCAACAGCTTATATTAATTTTGAACAACAAAACCAAAATTTGCCAATAAAATCTACAGATTACGCTCAGTACATTATAGTGTAAGTTAGTTAAGTGGGGAAAGAAAAAGCGTGCTGGGGCGAATAATGGGCATGGTTTAAGCGTAATATTGGGCGTGGCTTAAAGGGGCGTGACTCAAAGGGGTGTGGTTAGCATCTGAGATGAACAAGGGATAGAGAGAGAGAGAGGAAGGAAGAAAGAGGAATGGAGGGATGGCAGGCCCAGATCCTACACCACAATAGAAATATGTGTATTCCAGAAAGTTCAACAATCAGCAGATAAAGATACTCCAAAAATCTGGTGTTAGCACCTCAATCATCCCGGCACCATGGTTGTTATGGTGTCAGGGTGATTGAAGCGCATTATTTCTATTATTATATTGTAATATAAAATTAAATAGTTCAACTCACCATAATGCAGAATCAGAATCAGTGGGAGCCCTGATGTCACTGTCCCCAGCCAGCGGAGTGCTTCCTTACATCTCAGGTGTCCCCAGCGGAGTGTTTCCTTACATCTCAGGTGTCACTGTTCCCTGCCAGCGGAGTGCTTGCTTACATCTCAGGGGTCCCCAGCGGAGTGTTTCCTTACATCTCAGGTGTCACTGTCCCCAGCGGAGTACTTCCTTATATCTCAGGTGTCACTTTCCCCAGCGGAGTGCTTCCTTACATCTCAGGTGTCCCCAGCGAAGTGCTTCCTTACATCTCAGGTGTCACTGTCCCCAGCCAGCGGAGTGTTTCCTTACATCTCAGGTGTCACTGTCCCCAGCCAGCGGAATGCTTCCTTACATCTCAGGTGTCCCCAGTGGAGTGTTTCCTTACATCTCAGGTGTCACTGTACCCAGCGGAGTACTTCCTTACATCTCAGGTGTCACTTTCCCCAGCGGAGTGCTTCCCTACATCTCAGGTGTCCCCAGCGAAGTGCTTCCTTACATCTCAGGTGTCACTGTCCCCAGCCAGTGGAGTGTTTCCTTACATCTCAGGTGTCACTGTCCCCAGCCAGTGGAGTGCTTCCTTACATCTCAGGTGTCCCCAGAGGAGTGTTTCCTTACATCTCAGGTGTCACTGTCCCCAGCCAGCGGAGTGCTTCCTTACATCTCAGGTGTCACTGTCCCCAGCCAGCGGAGTGCTTCCTTACATCTCAGGTGTCCCCCCCCATTGGAGCCCTTCTATATCCCAGCAGTGGTGTCTCCGCCACCATTACTGAAGGCTGAGGGGGTGCAAATTAGAGGCGGCCATTTTCCAGAAGACCACAGACGAGTTATAAACGAGAAGGAAGCCTGCCTAGTGGCTACAATAGAAATTGAGCTGCGGCGCCGCCCGCCCGCCGCCCCTTTCCACAACAGGTCACAGATGACAGACCGGGGGTGGGCGGTGGGTGGTGCAGCAGCTTTATTTCTGTTGTAGCCACTAGGCAGGCTCCCTTCTCATTTATAACTCGTCTGTGGTCTTCTGGAAAATGGCCGCCTCTAATTTGCTCCCCCTCAGCCTTCAGTAATGGTGGCGGAGACACCACTGCTGGGATATAGAAGGGCTCCAATGGGGGGGGGACACCTGAGATGTAAGGAAGCAGTCCGCTGGCTGGGGACAGTGACACCTGAGATGTAAGGAAGCACTCCGCTGGCTGGAAATGGCTGCTGGCGGGGACATTATCTCCGCCGGCCGCGGACCTCTAGAGGCGGCGGCGAAAAATAGTGAACAAAAAGGTTGTAGCTATTGCCAACTATGACCGTCACCGGGCCCCTCTCGGCTGTGGGCCCCATAGCGCCCGCGTTGGTCACTGCATAGGGGGTTATTTACGAAAGGTAAATCCACTTTGCACTAAGTGCACTTGGAAGTGCAGTTGCTGTAAATCTGAGGGGAAGATATGAAATGAAGGAAAACTCTGCTGATTTTGTCATCCAATCATGTGCAAGCTAAAATGCTGTTTTTTATTTTCCTTGTATGTCCCCCTCAGATCTACAGCGACTACACTTGAAAGTGCACTTTTAGTGCAAAGTGGATTTGCCTTTTGTAAATAACCCCCAAAATGCTTACTTCCTGTTGACATCAGAAGATATCAAGCAGTGCCATCAGCACAGAACTGGCGGAAACCAGTGGGACCCAGGTACACCCATCTACTGTCCAAAGAAGTCTGACCAAAAGTGTTTTTTGGGGAAGAATTGCAGCCAAAAAGCCATACTCTGATGGTGACTCAACGACGCGTTTCGAAAATGTGCTTTTCTTCTTCAGGGGTATCCAGAAATATGAGTAATTCCCAATTTGTGGTTCCATGATGTTCATTAATTTTTTTTTAGCAGACAGTGGAAAATAACTTTGGCAGAAAATAGATCTCCTGCTCTGTAAGACAGGACTGTGCTGTGTGGCAGAGTTGTGTAAATCTTAGAACTGGATGTACAGGAATTTAAAGACAGGTAAAGCAGCTCACTTATGCATTTAATTTGTGCATTTAGCTGTTTGTCTGGAGTTCTGCTTTAGCTGGTTCATTATTCTGTACCTCGAATGACATGTTTTATATGTTCTCAGCAATGTCTCCCACAGTAGATGGATTAATTGTTGGACTATGTTCATTAAATAGTTCCTTTCGGCAGCAATGTTATGTTTCATTGTGGAATGTGCTGTGAGAAAGTAATTAGGAAAGTCTGTCAAGGAGGGTCTCACCACTGCCATTATCTCCTGTGTAGTAATTACATACCTCTTTTTGACAGACATTCCTATTCTTTTTTTTTTTTCATTGTAATTAGAGTAAAACTACTGATATGCATATTTGGATGGAGATTTATCCATTTACAAGATCTAGTATTTGGCTGTTTTACATGTCACTGGAAAGCAACAAATATGGTATGCAATGTTTGTTTCCTGCGGAATCAAAATTTAAAGTGTTTCTAGACAGAAATTGTATATATGACTGCCTACCAGTTCTTAGATATTAGGGGCTGCAGTTTCTATTTTTGTTTTTTTCCTTTCACCTATTTTCACTTAGTGATCCTGCCCAGTACCACACTTCATGTCCTGGAATAACAATAATCTCTAAAGCCTTGTACACACGACCAGTCCATCCGATGAAGCTGACTGATGGTCCGTCGCGCCTACACACCATCGGTTAATTAACCGATCGCGTCAGAACGCGGTGACGTAAAACACAACGACGTGCTGAAAAAAACAAAGTTCAATGCTTCCAAGCATGCGTCGACTTGATTCTGAGCATGCGCGGGTTTTTAACCGATGCTTTTGCCTACTAACGATCGGTTTTGACCTACCGGTTAGGCGTCCATCGGTTAAATTTTAAAGCAAGTTCTCATTTTTTTGACCGAAGGTTAAATAACCTATGGGGCCTACACACGATCGGTTTGGACTGACGAAAACGGTCCTTAAGACCGTTCTCCTCTGGCGATCCTATCGTGTGTACGAGGCCTTACTCTTCTGTATCCGGGCAACAGAACCGTAATATAACATGGAGGGATGTTGTTTTGTAGTCCTCAGAGGTAGCTATAAATGACATAACCGGTAACAGTAAACAAAAGCAGCTCACCCAATGTCTGTTAAAATCAGAGCACGACACTCCACACCAGGGAGAAAGCCTCACATTACTGTGTGGAGTTACAGACAGAAGAACAGGAAGTGAGGATTTCTCAGAAGAAATAAGGACATTTAAAAGCAAAATGGAAGGATGAGGTAAGTGAAGGAGGACTGCACTAAGGTAAATGAAGCTATTTAGGGATTTTTTTTTTTTACCTTTACAACCCCTTTACGTCTTTTAAAACTTTTTCTTTTAGAAAATATACTGATTCTGGCATAACTTGATCTATCCCCTGTCCATGGTGCTGACTGGATTGTTGGAACATGCACAAACAATGTGGGGTCAATTTATTATTAGAGTTTACTTAGCAAATGCAGTGATAATAAATAAGGTGAACCTGTATCCACTTTTAATACACAACCATGTGCCATGAAAACATCTTGTTTTTTTATTCTCCCTCATACATGGTTGGCTAATTAGCGTGAAAACCAATATTCCCAGAAAAGTGAACAGCCTTTACTGCTTTATACCACTAACACAGATGAACCTTAGAGAACTAGACCACGCAGCTTATAACAAAATATATATTTTTATATATATATATAGTATAGTCATGGCCTAAAATATTGGCACCCCTGTATTTCTGTCAGATAATGCACCACTTCGCCTATAAAATTGTTGCAATCACAAATGTTTAGGCATTCTCATGTTTATTGCTTATATTTGTATTGGTATGACACAACAAACAGCCAAATCTGACACATTTCACGCAAAACTCCAAAAATGGACTGGACAAAATTATTGACACCTTCTCAAAATTGTAAGAAATAATTGCATTCCAAGTTTGTGATGCTCCTGTAATTTGTAATTAAAACTCACCTGTATCAATTACAGGTGCTGACAATATGGAAATCACACTGTCAACCTGTTAAAATGATAAAAAATAAGCTCAACCTTTCTGTTGTGTGTCTCTATGTGCCACGTGGAGCATGGACAAGAGAAAGAACAGCAAATAATTGTCTGTGAAATTGAGAACAAAAATTGTGGAAAAGCATGGGCAATCTCAAGGTTGCAAGTCCATCTCCAGAGATCTTAATGTTTCTGTGTCCATTGTGAGCAACATTGTCAAGAAGTTTACAGCCCATGGCACTGTACTGTAGCTAATCTCCCTGGACGTGGATGAAAGAGAAAAATAGATCAGAGTTGCCAAAACCAAAATCCTTTTGGGAGAAGGTGCTATGGACAGGTGAAACAAAATTACAGCTTTTTGATAAAGCCCATAATTTTACTGTTTTCAGAAAAAGAAATGAGGCCTTTAAAGAAAAGAATACAGTCCCTACAGTCAAATATGATGAAGGTTCACTGATGTTTTGGGGTTTCTTTGATTCTTCAGGTACTGAATGTCTTGACTGTGTGCATGGTATTATGAAATCTGAAGACTACCAAAGAATTCTGGAGTGCAATGTAGGGCCCATTGTCAAAAAGTTGGGTCTCCATCAGAGGTCCTGGGTCTTACAGCAGGACAATGACCCAAAGCACACATCAAAAAGCACCCAGAAATGGTTTAAGACAAAGCACTGGAGAGTATAGAAATTGCCAGCAATGAGTCCAGATCTAAATCCCATAGAGAACCTGTGGAGAGATGTCAAAAAAGCACTTGGGAAAAGGAAACCTTCCAATCTGAATTTATTCACTCTTGAGAAGAGAAGAATAAGGGGGGATATGATCAACATGTACAAATATATAAGAGGTTCATACAGTGAACTTGGTGTTGAGTTATTCACTTTACGGTCAACACTGAGGACAAGGGGGCACTCTTTACGTCTAGAGGAAAAGAGATTTCACCTCCAAATATGGAAATGTTTTTTCACAGTAAGAGCTGTGAAAATGTGGAACAGACTCCCTCCAGAGGTGGTTCTGGCCAGCTCAGTAGATTGCTTTAAGAAAGGCCTAGATTCTTTCCTAAATGTACAGAATATAACTGAGTACTAAGATTTGTAGGTAAAGTTGATCCAGGGTAAATCCGATTGCCTCTCGGGGGATCAGGAAGGAATTTTTTTCCCCTGCTTTAGCAAATTGGATCTCATGCTCTGCTGTTTTTTTTGCCTTCCTCTGGATCAACTGTGGGTATGGAGTTGGGTGTATGGGATTGTACTGTGTTTTTTATTTTGTTTGTTTATTTTTTTTGTGGTTGAACTGGATGGACTTGTGTCTTTTTTCAACCTGACTAACTATGTAACTATGTAAATCTGAGAGACTTGGAGCAGTTGGCGAAAGAAGAGTGGTCCAAAATTTCAGTAGAGAGGTGTAACAAACTCATTGATGGTTACAGGAAGCAAATGATTTCTAAGAGGTACCAAATATTAAATTGAGGGTGCCAATAATTTTGTCCAGTTCATTTTTGGAGCATGGAATGTGTCAGATTTGGCCTTTTGTTTATTCACTTTTTTTTTGTCATACCAATGCAAACAAAATAAATAAACATATAATGCCTAAACATTTGTAATTGCAACAATTTTCTGGGAGATATGGTGCATTATCTGACAGAAATGCAGGGGAACCAATATTTTTGGCCATGACTGTATATAAATGTGCGTCTCCAAAAATTTGAATATCATCAAAAAGTTTATTTATTTCAGTAATTCAATAAAAAAATTGAAACTCATATATTTTAGATAGATGCTTTGCAAACAGAGTGATATATTTCAAGCATTTCTTATTTTTATTTTGATGAATATGGCTTACAACTAGTGAAAACCTAAAATTCAGTATCTCAGAAAATTTAAATATTATATAAAACTAATAAAAAAAAGGATTTTTAATACAGAAATGTTGGCTTACTGAAAAGTATGCCTATGTACAGTATAGTATGCACTATACCAATGCTTGGTCGGGGCATCTTTTGCATGAATTACTGCATCAATGTGGTGTGGCGTGAAGGTGACCAGCCTGTGGCACTGCTGAGGTGTTATGGAAGCCCAGGTTGCTTTGATAGCGGCCTTCAGCTCATCTACATTGTAAGGTCTCAGATTCTCTATGGGGTTTAGGTCAGGCGAGTTTGGTGGCCAATCAAGCACAGTGATACCATTCTCATTGAGCAATTCATCTGTCTGTCATAACAGCTGTTAAGATAAGATACCTTGTTGATTGTCATACTTGCCCACAAGATACAACCCAAATTGGAAGTGCATTGTCTTTAAATGGCCCTTAAAGTGATTGTAAAGTCTTGTTTTTTTAAGTTAAAAATAACAAACCTGTTATACTTACCTGACCTGTGTAGTGGTTTTGCACAGAACAGCCCAGATCTTCCTCTTCTTGGATCCCTCTTCGGTGCTCCTGGCCCCTCTTTCCTGTTGAGTGCCCCCACAGTAAGCAGCTTTCTAAGGGGGCACCCGAACCGAGTCACAGCTTTCTGTCTCTATTCACACATGGACCTGTGGCCTGGCCCCACCCCCTTTCCCTCCTAATAGGATGACTGACTTCGATTGACAGCAGAGGGAGCCAATGGCACCACGGTGCTGTCTCAGCCAAGGAGGAGGAGAGTCCCGGTCAGCAGAGATACTCCTACAACATCACTGGATCGAGGTGGGGCTCAGGAAATTATTAGTGGGGCTGAGGGGGGCTGCTGCACACAGAAGGCTTTTTTTCTTAATGCACAGAATGCATTAAGATAACAAACCTTTTGCCTTTACAATCACTTAAAATTTTGCCTGAGGCAATGTGGTATCATTTGCAATTTAACACAACAAACATACCGCAGTGAAATTCATTTTGAATTGTACGCACTATTACACTTGAAGGGATAATAAAGCTTCCTTTTTTATTTTTTTTAAATAAGAAACATTTCATAATTACTTCCACTGTGCAGCTCGTTTTAAACAAGCTTCTGGGGTACCTTGGCGGCTCTTGCAGCTCCTACCTGCATTAGATAACCCCCTTGGAGAAGAGCTCTCCCGAGGGGGTTACCTTGCGGGCACGCTCCCGAGTCATACACTCAGTGTCTATAGACGCCAAATGTATGACTCAGCCCCGTCCTCTGACGTTCGCGTCATTGGATTTGATTGACAGCCAATGGCTGCGCTGCTATCAATCTATCCAATCAACGCCAGGACTCCGTGGAGAAGAGGACGCCAGGGACGCGCCGAGCAGGTGAACTGACTCAGGTAAGTAAAGCAGGGGGCTGGGGTGCCAGTGATTGCCAAGTATTTTTTCAACTTAATGCATAGGATGCATTAAGGTGAAAAAACACGAACCTTTACAATCCCTTTAATATTGTAAATTATCCCATTCCAGGTAAACATACTGGCCCATATTCTCTCTAAAAATCCGCGGGCTGCGCTTAAGGCACTTACACTCTGCTGTCCCAACTTACAGGAGCAAGTGTTGTATTCCCCAAACACTTGCTCCGTAAGTTGGGACGGCGGAGTGTAAATGCCCCGGCGTAGCCTGGCGGATCTCCAAGGGGGCGGCTTGTATTCAAATTAAGCACGCCCCCGATTCTAATGAACTGCGCATGCGCCGGGCTTCAAAAAGCCCAGTGCGCATGCTCCAGTTCTCGGCGGAAAACGTCAATGACGCCGACGTGTGCGTCATTGACGTAAAGTCATATTCAAGAACGACTTACGGAAACGACGTACCCGACGAAAAAACACGACGCGGACCCGACGCCATCCGTAACATGGCCTACGTGGGACTTGCGGAAACTTACTCCTCATATAGCAGGACTAAGTTTCCGCTTACGCAAACGACGTTAGCGACGGTTACGCGACGCAAACTCGTTCGGGAATCGGCGTAGAAGGATCATTTGCATACGCAAATGAGTCCTTCACGTAAATGCCATCTAGCGGAGGCCGGGGTCATTACATTTAAGATCCGCCAGTGTAAGTGACTTACAGATGGCGGATCTTAAGTGTATCTATGCGAAAATGATTCTAAGAATCAGTCGCATAGATACACGGGCCAAAAAAGAGAGATACGATGGAGTATCCTGAGATACTCCATCGTAACTTCTATGAGAATATGGCCCACTGTATATAGTAACCAGCTGAAGGTGCACAGGTTCTCCATGATCCACTTTCTCCCTCTAGGCATTCAAACGTGATACGCACGATGCTGTGCTTTTTGCTGAACTGCAACAATATATATTAGCCTCATCAGATGTGATGCGTTTCACCCAATGGGCTTAGACACCTCTTACGATTAAGCCTATTAGGTGAAACAATTAAGCCCATTGGGTTAAAGCATCAGAGGACAGAATCACTTCTGGTACCTGCACATCTTGAAGGTAGTACGGGATGCCAGATGTGTGGGTCAGACGACTATAGTCTACCAGATAGAACTAAATGCAGGAACACATGCTGGAGCTCCGCTTTAAGTGAATATGTTGTTTTTCCGTAACTGTATATATGTCTATATAAAAGTTGCTTTATATCCTAACTATAATAAATGTCTAAAATATGCACAAAACAGCTATGCATTCCCTTTAATAGTGACAATGACCTCCAGATACTTGACAGCTTTGAAGACGATACGCTAACAAAGAATTGTCATTTTCAACACCATTGCCTTATTTACCCACCCCAGCCCCTGCTACACAGATCTCACATCGTTGGCAGATCAGTTATCTCCTCTGTGATAATCTCTTTCTCATTAGGTGGCCAAATACTGGGCCAACTGCAGTTTAAATACGCAGGTGTGGAAAACACTACAAGCACTACAAATCAGAGATTTTATGTTGTGTAAAGCCTTGTAGGTTGTTTTCCTGGAACATGGAATTTCTTTGTCTGCTGCCTCACAAAGCTTTATGCAAACATTTAGTATTTGGATTAACAAACTTGTAACTACTCTTTGAGTCCAAATTGATTTGTTTTCTAAGGATTTTGTACTTGGCCCTATCCATCCATTCCTCACTTTGTGAGCTGGTTTACATTCCTTTGCATTCTTCTATTTTAGCATACACACTATTTGTGCTATTTTTGCAAATTACATATACAGGTATTCTGCAGTCTGTCACAAACATTGACTCAGAAGTTTTAGCTTTTTTATTACCTTTTGATCCTGCCAGTAGATCATTTGTTTCCCTTTATCAGTGTGACACCACTGTTGTGCAAACAAATTGTGCAGCAGTGTTGTCACTATTGCGGACAGGGGAGTCTTAGGCCCCGTACACACAACTGTTTTCCTCGACAGAATCCATCAAGAAACTTGGTAGCAGAGCTTTTTTGCCGAGGAAAACGATTGTGTGTATGTTTTTTATGGAGAAAATTGTCGAGGAACTCAACGAGAAAAAAAGAGAACAAGTTCTCTTTTTCTTCAACGGGAGTCTCAATTTCCTCGTCGTGTTCCTCGTTAGGCTGGTTTTCGACGAGAAACATGTTCGTGTGTATGCATAGAAACCCGCACATGCTCACAAGGGTGGCGCCAGTGGAATCAAACTTTCCCTTTATAGTGCCGTCGTACGTGTTTTACATCACCGCATTTGAGAACGACGAGATTTTGTCTTGACAGTGTGTACGCAAAGAAAGCTTGTCAAGTTTCTCGACAAGCCTAACAAGGAACTCGTCGAGGAAAACAATGTTTCATTTACGACGAGTTCCTCGGTCGTGTGTACGAGGCCTGAGATGGGCATGTAGTTATAAATGGACCTTTGAGAGGACCAGAACTGTGAAAGCTGTGGCCAAAATAGTAAAGAAAAGGGTGAAGGACTGGTCATTTATGGTGTATGTAGGCTTCCTGTAGTTAATCTTCTCCCTGTTTCTGACTTATGCCTTGTTCATGCCTTGTTCTACATTGGTTGATTTACTAAAACTGGAGAGTGCAAAAAATAAAGTAAAAACTTTGCTTCCTCATGTCAGAGTTCCCTCTACGTGATTTGATGGTAAGTAGGGGAAGATGCACGAAATAGCAAGAGAGGTGCCTAAAGCATAAATTCACAAAAAAGATGATGCAAAAGCAGGGAATCTCTTGCTTTCCAGGTACAGCTTTCTCACCAGCAAGCAGAACAGTTTAACAACACAAAAGTGATATCACTAAATCTTATTATCTTATTATAAATCTAGCGAAACAAGCATCTTACAGTGCAGATACACAACTATGAAGCTCAAGGAACAGGAGTGCCTAGGCATAGAATGTGCACTGCTATTTTTGAGGAGGAATTCAAGACAAAGGGTTAATCTTTCAGGATACTGCTGAGTCACAATTAAAGGGATTGTAGAGTCAGGCCTCGTACACACGACCGGTTTCCTCGGCAGAATCCATCAAGAAACTTGCTGGGAGATATTTTTTTGCTGAGGAAACCGGTCGTTTGTACATTTTCGTCGAGGAAACTGTTGAGAAACTCGACGAGCCAAAAAGAGAGCAAGTTCACTATTTCCTCGACGGGAATGGAGAAACTTGCCTTGTCGAGTTCCTCGACAGCCTAACAAGGAACTCGACGAGGAAAACGATGTGTTTCGCCCGTCGAGTTCCTCGGTCGTGTGTACGAGGCTTCAGAGTTTTTTTTTATCCTAATGCATTCCAAAAGTCTTCTATGTGCAGCAGCGCCCCTCAGCCCCTCTAATACTTACCTAAGCCCCATCTCTGTCCAGCGATGTCCACATGTGTCTCTCCCCCCTAAATGGCTGATACACTGCAATGGCGCCATTGGCTCCCGCTGCTGTCAATCAAAGTCAGTTAGCCAATCAGGGAAGAGAGGGGATGTGGCCAAACCGCAGCTCCATGTCTAAATGGACACACAGAGCTGCAGCTAGGCTTGGATGCCCCCATAGCAAGCTGCTTGCTATGGGGGCATCTGGAACACAGACCACAAAAAACTATTAAAACGACTAAAACTATTCATGCCCTTTAAGGCTCCATTCACATCTAGGCGGACGAAATCGCGGTGTTTTGTCCCGCGAATTGCGGCGGCAAATAGTGGCGTTTTGGACCGCGATTTGCGGTGACAAAACGCAGCGATTGTCTGCCTAGATGTGCCCCTAGGATGTGCCCCTCTATAGAGATGGTCCCCGAACGCCGAAAGCCGCCTGAAAAAAAGGTCCGGGACCTTTTTTCAGGCGGCAGGCGACAGGCGTCCGGCGTTCGGCGTGGAGATGTGAACCATCTCCATAGAGGGCAATGTGTTTCCAGCCCTCTGGCGGCAGCGGCGTCACACTACAGGCGACAAAACGCCTAGGTGTGAATGGGGACTAATGGTGCAGATCTTTTTCTCCTGAATGTTTCCAACAACACTTCCAATTCTCTACCAATACATAGGCCAGTATATAATTTGCCCAGTAATCACAAGAGATTGTCAAATGAATGAGTGAGGAGTGAATATAGCCACCCTAAGGCCCTGTTCCCACCAGAATGCGATGCAGAAAACTTGTGTTCCGTGCGTGTTTCCCTCACTTCATTCAAAATGAACTGCATTTGCAATCTGCAGTGGTTGTCAATGTTAATTTTACGACAGTCTGAACACAGGTCGCAAATGCAGTGTGTTTGCCTGCTTCGGCTTGCATGGGACAGAAGTCCCATGCAATCCAGTTGCAGTGAGTTTCCAAAAGTAGTGCATGCACTGCTTTTAGTGCAGTGCAGTGCAATTTGAGCTCGTTCAAAATGAATGGGCTCAAATCACACTACACTCACGAGTGAATTGCACAGGAACGCATAGTGGGGACACAGCCAGAACACTTGAGGAATGTCGCCAAGAAAACCAGGCAAACTTCCTGCCTCTTTGCCCACGTGACTCCTTGGTGGCGCCGATTTGAGGGTCTAGAAGGGGCGGGACTTATTGTGAGGAAAAGTGAGGTGGGCTGAGGACAGTGCTGACTGCCTGCTGTGTGTTGCTGCAGCTTTGCTTGCTTGTGATGTGGGGAAGATCGGGCCCAAGGGGAGCAGCAGGGGGAGAAGATTGGATGAGCCAGACGGTGCCCCTATCTATGTGGTGCCTGGGGACATTCCCCCTCCCACCTAGTTTCGGCGCTGCATGTACTTCTATGAAAAAGTATCCTGTTCTCTTTGTATTCCTCCCTTTGTTCCTGGTGTTCCTGCCAGTCACTCTGCTTTTTCTATTAAAAATTTACCACACTAGGCAGGAGAGCACAGCACGGTCAGTTCTCTAGCTATGCTGGGAACTCAGCCTGTCTCTTTCAATGATCAGACTTGTGCAGCCATGCCCCCCCCCCCTTCTCAGCCTTTCACTGGGAAGATCAGTGTACTGCTGCTTCTGCTCCCCTAGCTCTCTAAGGCCCCTTTCACACTGAGGAGTTAACCTATGACAACGGTCCTTCAAGGTTAGGCACATTCGACCACAGGTTCGATAGACACAGATTGCTATTGTCAGCATCATGTCCAATCTCCTATCTATATCGAACTGTTGTAGCAATGAAAGCGAAATAAAGCATTTTTTTATGTCGGATCGTTCGGATTTCGAATTCTGCAGTGCGTTTTCGTTTGTTAAAACAATAACGAAAATACCCGAAATTTGGACGAAAACGAATGCACACGTCTAGCCTTAAGTACACCCCCCACATAGTCTTAAATGTCTCAGGTAGCATATCATCCCAGTAAGGGCTTTCCCTGTGTATTGATACTTTCTAATAAAAATGTACTTTCTGTATGCACACATATTCAAGTTAAACAATTCCACGTGTTTGTCACTATCGCCACATGGAATTGCAGCTGAATACCGAACGCACTTCACATTTGCCTGCAGATATTTCAGATATTGCAGAAATTCCTTTGCTAAGAGCATTATACCGCATCCCTTAATATTTTACTTGCACAGATTTATATTTCAGAACGAACACATATGCACAGGCGACATATGAAGTATCACCGAGAGGCGTAAAGATATCCTGGCACTGACATGAGATACACTTATAAACAGATTGTTTTTGTGTTAGGAGATTGAATTTCATGAAACGTATAGCTCCATACACAGGCTCCCCCAAATACCCCTCAAGGCAATGCAGAAACTTTAATGCAGAGCCCAATGTCTGAATATTAAAATGCTAAAGCATTAGGTTAATTACAGCTGTCAGGTTCTATAAATACCTCTCTCCCAAATCCTCTGCATAATGCCATGTCCTAAATTTAGCTTACATGTTTGTAGTATAGGAAGAAACATCTACAAGCGAAATAATACTTCTTTAATGCTAAATCATGTATATTGTTTTTTTGAGATTGTATAAAGTCCTGCTTGTATAAAAAGCACCAGCGTGGGTCAGACATGTGTGTCCTATGGCTCTCTTTTGTTTGTGGAACTTAGGAATGCTTTAGCAGAAGCACCCGTTTTATTCAGTATGTCGTAAGGTTTCAGTGTTCTTTTCAACCCACTGACACAGAAGGGTTGAATGATGAATTATCATTTCTTCCTCAGGCTAGGTGCTCTGTTTTCTCCTCTGGATGGCAGTAAAAACATTCCCTGAGAAGGGGCTTGCTAGTATTTAGAAATTGGTGCTGAAGCTGTGTAGTCGCTAAAATTTGTTAACAATTGCCAAGAACACTTTCCTGTAGTTGGATATTAGTATATGTAAGGCCATGTCTGGGGCAATGAAAGGTCAGAGTGGTATGTGTTTGCATAAGCATGTTCCTCCTATTTTTTTCACTTTATTCCAACATATTGTACAGCTTTAATGTGGTTGTAAACCCTAAAAAAAATAATGAAAACCCCTGCAAGACAAAGGCATAATGAGCTAGTATTCATAGCATACTAGCTCATTGTGTATTGCTCACCTCAGATTGAAGCCCAGGCAGCGGCCCTCGTCCCCCCTCTGGCCGCCTACATCTCTCCCAGGGCTTTTTTCCGGGTTTCCCTGCTCCGGCGCTGTGATTGGCCGGAGCTGCGATGACGTCACTCCGCGCATGCGTGCGGGAGCCGCCGGTAACAGCACAAGGACCGAAGCAACGGCACACAGGTGCCATTGCTTCAGTTTGCCCCAGTGCGCATGTGCCGATGACATCGGCACATGCAGGGGACAGGGGATATCGCCTATACCGTGCAGGTTTAGGAGATATCCTGGGTAGCTACAGGTAAGCCTTAATACAGGCTTACCTGTAGCATAAAGTGGTTGTAAACTCTAAAGCCCTGTACACACAATCGGTTTGTCCGATGAAAACAGACCGATGGACTGTTTTCATCGGACAAACCGATCGTGTGTGGGCCCCATCGGTTTGTTTTCCATCGGTATCCAACGAAAAAATCCATCGGACTAGATTCCATCAGATATCCGATTGTGTGTTCGAGGCTTTTCCCCATGTAAAGCAGGCTAGAGCAATTTACATGCGCATGTCTTTCATATTTCTCCAATGCACGTCCTTTAGAAGAAATCGCAGATATTTACCTCAATGACGTCACCAGCGCATGCGCATTTTTGCCTTCATTTACGGCACGCTTCGCAGGCTGTCAGTCAATTCCTCTTGTGCCGTGTCTGCATAATCAGCAGGTAATCTCGCAAGATTACGGGCCCATTGAGATTTTCCTGATACACCCCATGTGACTTGCATGTCACAGGGGTGTAATATCGGCGCTCAGTGTTAATGGAATGAGCAGGCCCACTGCACATGCGCAAGACACAGAGGAAGAGCGGAAGTATGCTGAGGGCAGGAAGCAGACAGGAGCTAAAATGGCGCTGCTTGCAGCTGGGATACATAGAAACGAAACTACACTGAAAAAGAAGCAATAGGCATGGTAGGTGGATAAATCGGATTGCAATGTGTTTTAAAAAGTATAAATTGGTGGACTTATAGTTGCAAATGATTTTTGCACTGGAGTTTACTTCCTCTTTAACTCTTACAAATACCAACATATGCAAAACCCGGATATGGGGTATTTTCAGAGAGCAACATTTTCTGTTATTACCTAAATGTTTGTATTAAATTTGTTTTTGGTGGGACAAATTTCTCTACATCTTTTTGTAAAGTATTTCCATTACTGCATTATGATAGTCTTTTCTTCTATTGCACCGTCAGGGAGGAAGCACTGCTTTTATATTCAATGGCTCTGAGCATATAACCCCCTCTTTGTTTGTGCTGGGAAAATATAACAGGTTCACTTGACTGTAGGGACACTTAAGATCACAAGATCACATGTAGTTGTTGGCTCATTTAACATATTAAATATAACAGAAACTACCACCAGCGCTGTCAGCTGGGCTGCCTCTCCGATCTCCGGGAACACAGGCTGGTACGCTGAGGTCTTGCTTCCGTCTGTATGGCTGGTCTCCCGGTCAAGCTAGGCCCCGTCTTCCGGCCTAACAGTACAGCTGACTCGGTACACAGCTCCGCGCAGGAGAGAAGGCTGGTCCCGAGAGCGAGAAAAGGCGCCACTCCCCTCCTTTAAGTAACCTCCTTCACTCGCCTGGGCGAAAACGTCACATCCTCCTAGATGGCAAAGCATTGCGGGAAATGTAGTTTGTTTCTCCGAAGAGCCTATGGAGTCCATGTCTCCTGCTACTAGTAGTCCCGCAATGTATAACTTCCTAACAATATCCAACATATTTACAATTTAGCATATAAGTCCAGAGGGAATGACCTGTCATGAAGCTTTGACAGGGAAGGGCCCGCTACACTTGCATATGGCAACGGGCAGATTTGAAAGCCACTATTAGACTGAACAATGTCTATGGATCCACCCACTAATCAGCAACAAGGCAAACCTGATGGGGGAGTAATCTCTTAGTTCCCCATCAGGCTCTGCCCATCCCTACTACACAACTCCTCACCCATGTGCTTGTCTGTAAGATGGGTGCATTGGCCAGGGACTGTCTAGTATGGATTCTCTGATCTTGGTGCCAGGCACTGACATATTCTTGCACCTGTCCCCAGCAGGTACATGAATCAGACGTGCACACTGATGATTTCAGTGCTGTGGCTAAAAGAAATTCTCTAAATCCACATTTATGTGGACTGAGCGATGCCAGCTTTCCAAGTTTTCTTTTACCAATCCAATCTCACTATTAGATGCCCACAACATAGAGGCTATTAATTCTGATAAGAACTGGGAGGGCTCTTTGAGATAACACAGGAAGAGGACACAGAAGAGCTCTGAATTTCTGACAAGAGCTACATTTGTTTCCACTTCAATGGCTTTGAGTATAATGTAATAAAAGATAATAATAAAAGATATAATGAAATGTTTCCTATAGTAAATTTACAGTACAAGACCGAGAAGGCCCAATTAAATTCATTGTAAGGGATTACATACACTTTAATTTCAAAATGGTTCTAAAAGCAGAAGTTTTATTATCGTAATGCGTCCAATGCATTAAGATAAAAAACCTTCAGTGTGCAGTAGCCTCCCTAATACTTACCTAAGCCCCATCTCAATCCCACGATGTTGCACAAGAGCCTCGGCTGTCTGGGACTCTCCCTCCTGATTTGTTGAGACACAGCCATTGGTTCCTGCTGCTGTCAAGTCAGTGAGCCAACAATAAGAGAGCTGGGGCGTGGTTGAGCCGTGGCTACTTGTTTTAATGGATACACAGAGCAGTGGCTTTGGTGCCCTCTTAGCAAGCTGCTTGCTGTGGGGGCATTCAGCAGAAAAGAGGGGCCTGGAGCGCCAGCGAAGGACCCCAGAAGAGGAGGATCAGGGCTGCTCTGTGGAAAACCACTGCACAGAGCATTATATTAGATTAGTATTGGAGCCTGCAGATTTCACTATACGCACCACCTTCTTTTAAATATAACAAAAGAATATATGCCCAAAGAGCAAAGAGTGGAGATTTGAGGTGCAAGAAAATCAGAAATCAATTATACAAAAAATAGAAAATGTATTAGTACATTAGTATTGTGACCACTGGGCCATTCGTTGCCCTAACTGTATAAGTAGTTTTATACTGTTTATGTTCTAATACAATTTTTATTTTTTGTATAATTGATTTCTGATTTTCTTGCACCTCAAAACTCCACTCTTTGCTCTGTTGGCATATATTCCACTGCACAGAGCAGGTAAGTATAACATGTTTGTAATTTAAAGAAAAAAACAAAATAAAAACCAAGGGGGAGATTCAGATAGAGATACGACGGCGTATCTCCTGATACGCCGTCGTATCTCTGTGATCCGACGGTCGGATCTATGCGACTGATTCATAAGAATCAGTTACGCATAGATCTCCCTTAGATCCGACAGGTGTAAGTGACTTACACCGTCGGATCTTAGGCTGCAATCTCCCGCCGGCCGCTAGGTGGCGCTTCCATTTGTATACGCGACGAATATGCAAATGAGGAGATCCGCCGATTCAGAAACGAACGCCCGCCCGTAGCTTTTTTTTTTACGTCGTTTGCGTTCGGCTTTTTCCGGCGGATAGTTACCCCTGCTATATGCAGCGTATTCTATGTTAAGTATGGGCTTCGTTCCCGCGCCGAGTTTTGAATTTTTTTACGTCGTTTGCGTAAGTTGGTCTCGAATGCGGATGGACGTAATTTACATTCACGACGAAACCAATGACGTCCTAGCGACGTCATTGGGAGCAATGCACGCTGGGAAATTTAGCCGACGGCGCATTTAAATCGGCACGGGGACACGCCTGATTTAAATACTACACTCCCCCTAGCCATGGAATTTGAATTCCGACAGGGGATTTACGATCCGCCGGCGCAAGTTTCGAGGTAAGTGCTTTCTGAATACTGCACTAGCCTCTCAAATTTGCGCTGGCGGATCGTAAATCAGATAGATTACGCGGATCTAAAGGTCCGCGTAATCCGCGCATTATCTGCGGCTATCTATGCCACGTCTGGTGCTTCACCCCCGCTGTCTTCTGGCAGACACACAGGTCCCAGAAGACAGCAGGGGCCATTCGAAAGTGAAGCCGCAAGGCCTCACTTCCTGATTCCCTTACCGAAGATGGTGGCAGCAGCACCCGAGGGACAGATCGGCTTCGGGTGCCGACATTGCGGGCGCCCTGGACAGGTGAGTGTTCTTATTTTAAAAGTCAACAGCTGCATTATTTGTAGCTGCTGACTTTAAAAAAAAAAAATATCAGCGGACCTCCGCTTTAAATAGTTTTTGTTCTCATAATCCTCTAAATTGTGTATGTGTTCACATCTGATAAGGGAACCAAAGCTATCCCATAAAATTGTTTTAATAAAATGATGCCGTTTATATTTGTGGTCCATTTGTTTTTAGTGTGGAAAAAAAAAATAGATGTATTAATATTTAGCATTTGTCAGGGGAAAACGTATGTTTAGAGTTTTACTTACTTTATGGAAAATAATATCTATATCTAGCTTCGAGGATTTCCACTTTTTAAAAAGGGCTGCCACCTGTTAAACTGTGCAGAGCCAGAGGGATATGTAAGTGGAAGTGCTTATTAGTTTTTATTGGTGTCTGACCCTTACAAAGAAATAGATACATCATGATAATCCTGTCCATAGGATTTCTGCAGGCAGCCCCAGCACATTTATGCTGCGTGTGGTTTAATATATACATGAGGCAGTGTCAGCTGCTATAGGCTGTGATATAAGGTGATGTATGCAGAGATGACTTCACACATGCCAACACACATAGCTGACACTCTCAAAAAATAAAAAAGCTTTATGTATTCGTGAATTTTCTATTATCTAGTTAGATCGTGTTCTCAAAAATAATAATTCAGCACTAGTTTTGCTGATTTGTCATATCGCTAAAAGTTCATGGGAGTGCCATGCTCTGTTATGAGTTAGTTTTGAAAATGTGCTTTCCATGAGGGTTTTGAAATCGGGTAAAGGAAGATTTAACCTTGTGACACAGTGACAAGGGCATTATATGTAGTTGTTGGCTTGTGTTGAATATGTTGATTCCATTATGAAAAACAGAAATGCAAATTCATATATAGCAACTATAGCAACCAATTGCATTTCCGATTCTCTGGGAGGCGCTAACATGATAATATAAAATTTGATTTGTTGGGCCCTAGTGCCATTGGCTGCATAAGGCCCTGTGGCCAGTGTTGCCCACCCCCCGAAGTGAAATTTACTCACAGGATGCCAAAATTTATAAACGGCACCAATTTTTTTACTGGCAAAAAATCAGGAAATTTACTGGCAGAGCCACATTTTGTACCGACACTGCAAAAAAGTACCTAAAATAGCTGTTTTCAGTGATAAACGATAGTTAGAGGATGCGGACATGGTACAGGAGATGGTTAAAGGATGTGGACATGATACAGGACATTGTTAGAGGCTGCGGACATGATACGAGAGATGGTCAGAGGCTGCGGACATGATACAAGATATGGTTAGAGGATGTGGACATGATACAGGAGATAGAGGATGCGGACATGATACAGGAGATGGTTAGAGGATGCGGACATGATACAGGAGATGGTTAGAGGATGCAGACATGATACAGGAGATGGTTAGAGTATGCGGACATGATACAGGAGATGGTTAGAGGATGCGGACATGATACAGGAGATAGTTAGAGGATGCATACATGATACAGGAGATGGTTAGAGAACCTGGACATGATACAGGAGATGGTTAGAGTATGCGGACATGATACAGGAGATGGTTAGAGGATGCGTACATGATACAGGAGATGGTTAGAGGATTCGGACATGATACAGGAGAAGGTTAGAGAACCTGGACATAATACCGGAGATGGTTAGAGAATGCGGACCTGATACAGGAGATGGTTAGAGAACCTGGACATGATACAGGAGATGGTTAGAGAACCTGTACATGATACAGGAGATGGTTAGAGAACCTGGACATGATACAGGAGATGGTTAGAGGATGCAGACATGATACAGGAAATGGTTAGAGGATGCAGACATTATACAGGAGATGGTTAGAGGATGTGGACATGATACAGGAGATGGTTAGAGGATGCAGACATGCTACAGGAGATGGTTAGAGGATGCGGACATAATAGATATTAAATATATCCTCTAGCACCGATTTTTTTCACCTATTTTCTGCTGCAGACTTGCACTCCACTATTAATCTTCCACTATCACAGACATGCAGTTGAGCAAACTCTCCTACTGGGTTTGCTCCTTTCAAACTTTTTTTTCCTTTCTCTGCCCGTCACAGTCTTGGAATTAACTCTTTCTCTGCCCGAGATCTCTTCCTCCCAGAGGTGCCCAATCTGTCATTATCACTTTGCCCTGGTTAGCAGGGTCTCTTAATCGCACTCCTTTGTGAGTCACATAAAGCTGGGATCTTCCTGCTATTTCTGTCAAGTTCCATTTCCCGTGACTCCAAATCAAAAGCTCAAAGAAGTAATCCATCTAATGTTTAGTATGTGAAATGTGTATATTGTGAAATGTGTATATTGCATACATGTTTTACTGAATACAGTGGAACCTTGGATTACGAGCATAATGGAAACTAAAATAATTTGTTCCGCATTGACTTCCATGGCATGCAATACCGCGTATGGCCAGAGGTGGGGGGCGCCAGAGACCCTCGGAAATACTCGGAAAGTCTCAGGGACAGCTCGGCTGAACTCGGAAAACCTCGGAAAGGCTTGGGAACTGAGTATTTCCGAGTTTTTCCAAGTATTTCTGAACGTCTCTGATCGTCTCCGGCGCCCCCCGCACCTCTGACCAAATGCGGTACTGCACACCGCTGTGGCTTAAATCTGCAAACCAAGTCAGGATTTAAAAAAAAAAAAATGCTTGTATTGTGAAACGCTCGTTAACCGCTTTACTCGCATTTCTAGGTTTCACTGTATATTGTTCATTGGTGTTATCTACTGGAGTACATGAAAGAGTACTCTGTATTTATAATTTAGTGGGGTAAATCTTTTCGCCCCTCTATACGGGCTAATTCACTTAAATTAATCCACATGTATTATTGTAGTGAACTTAAAAATCTGCTTCACATTCAGTTAATAAGTGTGCAGAACATATAGATTGCATCTTATGCATGTAACTTGGCTAAAAACTCAAAAATATACTAAAAGCAATATCATTAGCCCTAACTGTCCAACAAATCCAATAAAAAAAAAGGTTAATGGCATGCCCCACTTTCAGCAGTAAAGTTACCTTAATTTTATTCAGCAAGTTAAAAGTAACTGATCTTTGTAGTCTAAAGTCTCAGGGTCTGCTAATGATACTCTCTATCAGCTGTTCCATCTAACTGTATTCGAAAGTCCTTTCTGAATGGAAACAGCACTTGAACTTGTGCTATGTTGAATAGCTCAAAAAACCCATAAAAAAAGGATATACTATAATGAAATGTTGCACCAATGGAAATTTGGGAGACAGAAAGGAAGTCGTTACAGAGAATTAGAGGGCAAATTGCAGCTTTGCTGGAAGTATTTATTAACATTCCGTGTAACAGGAGGCAGTGACTTCACTATCGTTCCCATGCTCAAGTCCTTCTGTTTCTTTTAACTCTTTAAAGACCACTGGACCACTGTGGTATCCAGTGGTTCAGTCCAGTTTGTAGAGTAGCCCATGTCTCTCTCTCTCTCTCTCTCTCTCTCTCTCTCTCTCTCTCTCTCTCTCTCTATATATATATATATATTTTGCCTGCATGTTTAAAATTGTAATGTAGAAATTTATGACATCCCTTACAAGAAGCCTGACTCACAGCATAATGGAGGTCACAGGTCAGCGGTCAGCTCTAATGCTAAATGTTTTTCATACGTGTGCTCATGGCCTTTATTCTCTTACTTGACTTTGGTATTTTACTGTATAATGAAGATCTCACATTTTTTATAACGTTCATACCATTTATTTTATGTAGGCAACTATTTATGTTGTTATATACAACCATGTACAGTATGTTTGTTATAATTTGTATCTTACGTTTTTGTGTAGGGCTTTATTTAAGTTGAACATAATAAAGCATTTACAATTTTTATAAATGTATTTATTATCATGTAAGCAATTTAACGCTAACATTTTGACTGTGGTGTTTTTTGTCCAAAGGACATGTATAAATGAATTAGTGCACAGAGTGGATCTTTAAAGGAGATGTACAGCCAAAGCCATACCTCCCAACTTTCTGAGATGGGAATGAGGCACACCTTTCAGCAAAAGTATGCAGGCATAGGACACACCCCTTGCCACGCCCCCTTAAAGGAGAATTGTACAAAAAAATAAGATTGGTTAAACCCACAAGTGCTTTTTTTTCCACTACTATTTCTTTATATTGGCTTTTGGAATTTACAAATGCAGCAATTTAGAAATCAGGTGAACGGTTTAGCACTGGGAAACACTTTTTGATAGATAAAAAGTGCATTTTATATACATCTATATCGATCAGATCAAAATGAGGGACAAATGAGGAGAATGAGGGACAGAGGGACATTGCTCCAAATCAGGGACAGTCCCTCGAAATCAGGGACAGTTGGGAGGTATGCCAAAGCTCCTGTGGATCACAGGCGTGCAGTTCATTCTGCACTTCTGTGACCCATTTTTAGCAGACAACGGGCTTAATCCTGCTGTCGGCTGATGTCACAGAACCGGTCCAGGCTGGGGCAAGATCGCAACAATATGGTAGGGATAAACCCACATCCCTGGACCGGCACCTGGCTCAGCCTCTCAGCAAGCTGCTGAGAGTCTGAGCCAGCTGCTCCCTCTACAGCCCAGAGCTCCACTGAGCGTGGGGGCAGAGCAGACAACGGGGTTTGACAGGGAGCTTTGAGAACTGAGCGATCAGTGGTGTTTGATACAGATGCAAACTGATGCTGCATCCACCTAGGTAAGTATGATTCTTAAAAAAAATACTAGTCTGTAATTCACTATAGAAATTTTGTTTTCAGTATAGGGGTGTAGTTCTGGTGGCCTCATCATTTAAAGTATAACTAAACACTAAAACAAAAATGTATGGGTTGTTTTTGCTGTCATTTTTTAGCTCACATGAAGTGCTATATGCAATGGGTTTCTGGCTAGACTAACAAAAAAAATTCTGTACATCCTGAAAACTTAAAGCGAAAGCAGCCACTATATCCAACAACTAGTGAGCTGCAATGTAGTTTTTTTTCTGGGGAAGGGGTTTAGATACATAGGCATTGATGATTTTGTTCTCTGGTTTGTGATTCAGCCAAGAAGCTCATATTTCAGGTCCTCAGTGCTTTAGAAATCAAAGAGAACTTGTTATAAAGCTTTAATTTTATGAAACCAACATAATCCTTAAACTTTTTAGGTCAAATGAAATATCAAGTGTAAACTTTATTCGTCTCACTCATGAACCAAAACAGCACTGTATTTGGTTAAGAAAAAATTTAAAATGTTAGAAAATCCAAAAGGGCACATTTCTTTAAATGTAGAAATGTAATCTTGCATTACAGTGTAGTCAGGGACTTACTTAAATTATTTCTGACCTGGGCCTAACTATGTCTTAAAGGGGTTGTAAAGGTAAATGTTTTTTCACCTTAATGCATCCTATGCATTAAGGTGAAAAAAGATCCTACAATACCGCCCCCCCGAGCCCCCGTTTTACTTACCTGACCCTTCGAAAGTCCTGCGCTCGCCCCCCTCATCCTCCTCGTTTCCGAGCCTGGCGTTGATTGGCTACACTGGAGGGATTGAAAGCAGCGCAGCCATATGCTTGCGCTGCTGTCAATCACATCCGGTGGCGGGGCCGAGTGATACAGTGAGCGGCAATAGCCGCCGGCTGTATTACAGGAGCATGCCCGCAGGAACTCAACACCATGCGAGTTCGCTCGCATGAATGTGTTGAGTTCTTGCGGGGAGGAGCCGAGACAGCCGCCGAGGGACCTCAGAAGACCAGGTTCAGGGACACTCTCTGCAAAACGAGCTGCACAGTGGAGGTAAGTATAACATGTTTGTTATTTAAAAAAAAAAAAAATTATAACTTTACAACCCCTTTACACACTAGCAGTTTTTTTTTTAGTTAAATCCAGGGGGCACAATGAAAGAAAACTGAGGCGCTCGGGAGGAGCCTCTGTGCTAACTATAAAATGTTAGTGCAGCGATTTCCCCTGCTGAGCTATTGTGTTCTGACAGGAGGGGCAGCCCTCTGCCAGAACATGGGCTGAATATCAGGCACTATCAGCCGGCTCGATATAAACCGGCCAACATTTGGCTCCGTGTGTGTACGGCAGCCGTTCCGACAGAAGCCAGCTGAACACTCGGCTTCTATCGAAGAGGCATGACCAAAAAAGGTTTGCCGATCAGCATCCGATCAGCGCTCTCAGCCAATGGCTGGCTGCTGTACACACAGGTCCAATGTCGGTCGGTTTCTGTTGAACTGGCTGATACCGCCTGATATTCGGCCTGTGCAAGAGGACCTGTACAGTGAACCTGTGCCCAAATCATGCATACCAAAGTATTCTAAACAAACGTTTAAAGCATTTCATTTGTCTCTATATCTATGAGCATTGTGGAGAAGTTGACAACAGAGGCAGGGAAACATTCTTTTAAATATAGCTGAATATTGGCAGGCCACCTGCCCTCCAATGTAAACAACCAGCAAGTGTTTTAAGCTGTTAGAGACCGACTGAAACACATTTTTTTGTTATGATCTTTGAGGACATATGAGAATTAATTACTCCACATTTCAAGCTGCTCTAGAGTTGGGTGAAGACTTTTTTTTTAAAGTTCATTTACTTGTTATAAATGTATTAAAAAATGATGACCATGGTCTGGGAACAGGTGCATTTTCAAGATGGGCTAAAGACAGCATTGGGGTGGGGGTGCTTGTGCAATAGGGATCAATTATGCACAGTATATATGTTTAGCCCCTGAAACCAGCTGGCCTTTTTAATAACTTCCACCTATTTTTTTTTTATTAGCATTTGTATTTGGATTATAACATTTAGCATGGTACTTCAATTCCTCGTGCTTCCTTATAGGCTACTTTCCTAATAGCCTTGGAAGCCTGTTGTTTTGTAGTATCTTCCAAGCTGGTGTCTATACACTGTACAAGAACATTACTTCAGACTTCTGTGTTTACAAGTGATTGTGGTGAGCAGCCCCCCCCCCCCCCCAAGGGTCTGAGCCAGAGGTGGTGGAACTGAGTTCCACCTGAAAAAAAGCCCTGGTTAGAATGCCCTAATGCAACTCAGAACTAAGCTTCACCCACACCAGTTAGCATGCTAATGTGACATCCTTTAATCATCACAAGACTTTTCAATAGTAGAGGCAGGACTTAGTTTTGGGGTTGGGCTGAGATTAGCTCTGAATTAGGCAGAAGCTAACCATAGTCTCCTTAGGCCCATATACATCTTGCTGAAAATTATTGAGCACTCTTAAAAAAAACAGCTGCAGGTATATGGCGCAGGCAACTAAAGGCACCTGCACATACCTGCAGCACAGTGGGTTGAACGAACAAGACTTTCGATGTGGATGGAGCAATCCTCCCCACTGGGCTATTGTATTCTGACAGTGAGGAGGCTTCTCCGCCATCAGAGTACAGTAATTTGTGCTGCCGGCTATAGCCTGTGAGGCTGATCGAGCAAAGAAAACCCAAAACCCGACAGGGTGGTTGTACAGAAGTCAATCAGTAGATCGACTTCTGTTCAACCTCCCTGTCCATACAAGGATTGAAAATCATACTCTCTTAGGTCAATGCCACATGAGACCCATGCTGCATCTGTCCCTTGCCGCCTCTAAGGCCAAGACCTGAGCGATCAAAGTCCACTGATTACTCAGTTCTCAGTCTTCAGTGAGCAGAGAGCCAGTGACTGACAGACCGTGACTCTGCTCTTCCAACACTTAGTGGAGCACTGGACTGTAAGAACGGGTTGGAGCGGCTGGCTCAGACTCTAAGGCCCCGTACACACGGTCGGACAAAACCGATGAGAATGGTCCGAAGGAACGTTTTCATCGGTTCACCTCTGAAGTGGCCGTACGGCCTGATATGTGTACACACCGTCAGTCCAAAATCTGATCGGGTCAGACTGCGGTGACGTCAAACACACGACGTGCTGAATAAAACGAAGTTCAATACTTCCAAGCATGCGTCGACTTGATTCTGAGCATGCGCGGGTTTTGAACCGATGCTTTTCTGTACTAACCATCGGTTTGGTCCGATGGGGCAGTGGTCCATCGGTTCGGTTTTGAAGCATGTTTTAAAATTTTGGACCGAAGGAAAACAGACCGATAGCCTATACACACGGTAGGTTTGGTCCGATGAAAATGAACTTCGGTTTATTCTCATCGGACCAAACCGACCATGTGTACGGGGCCTAAGCAGCGCACTGAAAAACTGAGCAAGTTGCCGGCCAGGCATTTGGATTGATCCCAACATTAGGATCCATCCAGAGTCTAGACATCAGACGATAGCGAAATTTAGCCCACTGTCAACTGAATGCAGGTTACTGTAGTGCAAAACTAAGTGTATCCCTGTGACCCACAGGAGAAGGTAGGCTGTAATATTTGTTAGTCCTCTGAATGGCATCCTCCTATTGGCTGTATTCACAACCTTCCCCCTTACTCATTTGTCTTATTATTTGTCTATTTCATCCCCTTGACAGCCAAGCATTTCATTTTGTTATCAAAGAGCATAATCAAAACCATGAGCTTTGTTTTTCCATTATGTAATCAATACATCCTATGGCTGAACTCCAGGTGAATATTAACCACTTAACAACCAAAGGCCGTTATTTAACGTCCTCGACTTTGTGCGGTGATATCTGAATGATGCCTGCAGCTATAGGCATCATTCAGATATCACCGTCTTCAGCCGCCGATTCTGTGCACGATCAGAACGATCAAAGCGGCAGTTCCGCCGCCATCCGGTGCTTCCCCGGCCTCTCCCGTGCCATCGGGGGCCCGGAAAACAAATCGGCCGGCGCTGCCTGGGAAGCATAGAGATGACTGGTGACCAGATGGTCATCTCTATGACCGTTGGAGGCCCAGGCGCGACGTTATAACCCGGGAAGTAAACAAAGCCGCAATTGCGGCTGTCGGCATGTGATCAGTGAATTTTTTTTCACCGATTTCATGCTTGTAAGCCTGGAGGAGAGATGTGGGGTCTTATTGATCCCACATCTCTCCATAAAGAGGACCTGTCACAGTGACTCCTGTTACAAGGGATGTTTACATTCCTTGTAATAGGAATAAAAGTGATAAAAAAAAATGTAAAATAAAAGTGTAAAAATTAAAAAATTAAGTAAAATAAAAATAAATTTTTTTTTTTTTTTAAAACGCCTCTGTCCCCGGTAGCTTGCGCACAGAAGCAAACATGCATGCAAGTCCCGCCCACATATGTAAACACTGTTGAAACCCCACATGTGAGGTATCGTCGCGTGCGTTAGAGCTTATGCAACAGTTCTAGCACTAGACCTCCTCTGTAACTTGAAAATAGTAACCTGTAAAAAATTTAAAGCGTCGCCTATGGAGATTTTTAAGTACCGAAGTTTGGCGCCATTCCATTAGTGTGCGCAATTTTAAAGCGTGACATGTTAGAAAAATGATTACGCAAATACCGTGCGAGAAAAAAAGTTGCAATGACTGCCATTTTATTCCCTAGGGTGTCTGCTAAAAAAAAATATACAATGTTTGGGGGTTCTGATTAATTTTCTAGCAAAGAAATTGTGATTTTTACATGAAGGAGAGAAGTGCCAAAATAGACGCGATTGTCACCAATCCGTGCAGTTATGCATTCATTAGTTTAAATGCCTGAATGTATCTTTATAATCGTGTCCTGATATTTCCTGCACAGCAGAGTTTTGATTAAAAGAGGCATAGTGAGTAATAGAATTATATTAGGGCCCACTACAGTGAGGCCCCGTACACACGACCGGTTTTCTCGGCAGAATTCAGCCAGAAACTCGATGGGAGACGTATTCTGCCGAGAAAACCGGTCGTTTGTACACTTTTCGCCGAGGAAAGCGACGAGGATCTCGTCGTGCCAAAAAGAGAACATGTTCTCTATTTCCTCGTTAGTCAATGGGAAAAGTTGACTCGCTGAGATCCTCGGTGGCTTCACAAGGAACTCGACGAGCAAAACGATGTGTTTTGCCTGTCGAGTTTCTCGAGCGTGTGTACGGGGCCTTACTGATAGGAATATGTTGACAGCAGGAGAGAGCATGGTGATGTGTCCTCAGTTTGCTTCTTCCCTCATCAACCCATCAGCCAGCTTTGAGTGTATTCTTAACTGCAGTTCAGGTTTAGGATCCGGCTTTGCCATGTCGTAGGTGGTGTGTAAGGCAAACAACTGGATGAACATAGTTAGAAACATTTTTGCAGGTAAAAGAGTTCACATTTCAACTTTGTCATCATCTATTTCCCTGGGTTCAGGTTTAAAGTGTACCTAAACCCCAAAACAAAAACTTTTTTTTTTTTTAAGCTTATCAGTTCTTAAATGTGGTGGCTGAAATTGTTTTCTTTACCTTTGAAAGGGTAATCCTGCAAATAACACACTTCCTATCCCTGGGTGGCTACATTATTCCTCCACTATATCTATGGAGGGAACCATCATTGTCACCCAGACCAAACTACAAATATGTTTACCTTTGTTCATCTCAATTACATAGTGGGTAGGGAAAAAGAGGCAGAGAGGATGGGGATTATTAGGAAGAACTGACCTGCAATCATAACAGGCCAACACCATTCTGGCCAACTGTAAACATTATGTGCTCCTTTTTTGCGTATTTCATTTTAATATGAATTTCTGTTTGTACTACCTGTTTATAATACAATTTTTCATTTTAATTAACCTCACTTGAGTCGTTGTGGCACCGCAATAATCCCCATCCTCCCTGCCTCTTTTTCAAACCATTGGGATGAGGTGCCTTATCTAACGAGGACATATCAGCCACTTTCTCCATAGTGGGTGGGGGTATTAGTAGTTTACAGAAGGACGATAATATTGTTTGAGCATTCAGTTCATCTCACAAGGACACTGGAGTTCCACCAACACATTAGGTATTTTCTGTACTTGCAGAAAATGTTCTTAGCCTAAGGCCCCGTACACACGGACGGACAGTCCGCTGAAAACGGTCCGCCGGACCGTTTTCAGCGGACATGTCCGCCCGGAGATTTCTGTCTGATGGTTGTACACACCATCAGACAGAAATCCGTGCGTAAACGGCCTTGAAGTTCAAAGCTTCCACGCATGCGTCTAATCAGTACGACGCATGCGAGGGATGGCGGTCGGTCGGACATGTCCGGTGAGTCTGTACAGACGACCGAACACGTCCGATGAACAGGTTTCCAGCGGACAGATTTCTTAGCATGCTAGGAAATTTTAGTCCGCTGGAAAAAGTCCACTCGGCCGCTGAAACTGTCCGTCGAACAAATATCAGCGGACAGATCCGGTCGTGTGTACGGAGCCTAAGACCTTGTACACACGATCGGACAAAACCGATGAAAACGGACTGAAGTTCAGTTTCATCGGTCCAAACCGACCGTGTGTGGGCCCCATTGGTCAGTTGTTCTTCGGTCCAAAAAAAGAGAACTTGCTTTAAAATTGAATCGATGGACGCCGAACCGATAGGTCAAAACCGGTCGTTAGTACACACAACCATCGGTTCAAAATCCACGCATGCTCAGACTAAATGAGGGGACGGGAGCGCTCGTTCTTGTAAAACTAGCGTTCGTTTTGGAGATAGCACATTCATCACGCTGTAACAGACAGAAAAGCGCGAATCGTCTTTTACTAACACAAAATCAGCTAAAGCAGCCCCAAGGGTGGCGCCATTGGATTTGAACTTCCCCTTAATAGTGCCGTCGTATGTGGTTTACGTGTCCGCGTTCTGACACGATCGGTTTTTAAACTGATGGTGTGTAGGCACACCAGACCATCAGTCAGCTTCATCGGTTAACAAATGAAAACGGTCCTTCGGATGGACTGATCGTGTGTACGCGGCCTTAAAAATAAAAAAGAATGCTTCCACCACATCTAAGGACTGGGGTAAGCTGCAAAATATTAAATGTTTTTTCTTGGGTTTAGACATCTTGCAATGATAATGTAACCTTTATATTCATTCAAAAAAGAATTAGCCACACTTGAGCAATATTAATAAATATATTTATATTAATTGCCTTCCTGTACAACCTTGACCTCCCCATTTCCCAGTACAGTCTAACATTAGGGAGCAGTTCCATAAATGTGCTTCTTGTGTAACAGCCGGGGAATGGTAAACAAAGGGACAGTCACCAAATGGAATCTGAGGTAGACCAAACAACAGGCCAGCATATGTTATAATGAATTAGTTATTAGGTAGGGACAGGGATATATAATGAATTCATACAGTACTTTGTACCATAGTAGAAGCTGCCATATTGTGTTGCTGAACAAAACAAAAACATTGAGTGTTGACTAGGGAATAATAACAGCACTGAGTTATTTTCCTAGCTTCTTGGAAACTATTAAGTATACTGAATTATACCAAAGAAAATGTGTGCCTGGACGGTTTGCAGGCATCAGACATATTGCAAAACTTAAATGGTGATGATTGATTTCATTGAACCGGGAGAACGGTCACATCCAGATGTTATTTGCTTTGTTAGGCACAAGGATAGTGTGGTCTGAAAACAATCAACAAAGTTCACTTTAGAATGATCATTACATCTGCAGTCTTGGCCAACACCAGAATAAATTATCAGGTAACCACGTATCTCGCAAAGTCCATCGGAACAAGTAGCCGTTTTTGAGGTTAGTC
The DNA here is from genome assembly GCF_905171775.1 of Rana temporaria. Lineage (NCBI taxonomy): Eukaryota > Metazoa > Chordata > Amphibia > Anura > Ranidae > Rana > Rana temporaria. The sequence continues at coordinate 21,188,470 of NC_053499.1, read as the reverse complement.
ATCAAATAATCTTGTTTCTTGTCCAAATTTGCAGGCTAGGGGTCCAAACTTGGAGGCTATGGATCCAAATAGGTTCTTAGATGATTAAATCTGGAAAACATCCCTTCCCACATCACTGTCCTCTTCTCTGTCTGCCGTTGTTTTTTTGCTGTTTTCGAATACTTTCTCTGTATTTAGTGTTTGTGTGAAATAGCCGCACTGCATCGTGGTCTTTGTTGTCCAGTACTCTTGGTAAGAAGAGAGAGGACTTTTGCGTCCTTCGAGTCTTGAAGCCTCTCCTAGGTCGTCCTTTGCCATTGATAGATAAATACCAGAGTCTTTCTGCACTGGCTTTTCGTTTTGTTCCAGCTCCATTTGGAACTGTCCTATGTAAACGGGAAGCATAGGTATTATACCCAAGTTCATGAATCCTCTCCACAAACTCACATTCAGCATTGTAGGTTTCCTGGAGGAGAAAAGGAAAGCATTTTGGTTACTTATTTTAGACTAAAACTGAAAAAACAAAATAAACAAAAAAAAAAACACGACCAGTAAAAAACTGGGTGACCACCTCATCCCTTTAACCCCGAACACATATTAATTACACAGGTTCTGTGGCTGATTAAGGTCGTAATTAAAGCGGTTCTCCACCCTTGAGTGAAGTCCCGCTGATCGGAACCCTCCCCCCCTCCGGTGTCACATTTGACACCTTTCAGGGGGGAGGGGGTGCAGATACCTGTCTAAAGACAGGTATTTGCACCCACTTCCGGCCCGGCAAAAGACGGGCATTTTGTCACATCCCGTCGCCCCCCCCCCCCCGTTGTGTGCTGGGAACACTTGGCTCCCAATACACAGCGGAAGCCAATCGGCGGGCGCAGCGCGACTCGCGCATGCGCCGTAGGGAACCGGGCAGTGAAGCCGGAGCGCTTCACTTCCTGGTTCCCTCACCGTGAATGGAGGGGGGAGCATCAGGGTGACGAGCAATCGCTCGTCCTCTGCTGCGGACGCCACTGGACTCCAGGACAGGTAAGTGTCCTAATATTAAAAGTCAGCAGCTGCAGTATTTGTAGCTGCTGGCTTTTAATATTTTTTTTCCAGGGAACATCCGCTTTAAACTCACTTGGTGCCTTATCTGCATTAAATTAGCCTCAGAACCTGTGTACAGTAAAACCTTGGATTGCAAGCACAATTTGTTCCAGAAACTGCTTGTAATCCAAAGCACGTGTATATCAAGGCGAATTTACCCATAAGAAATAATGGAAACTCAAATGATTCGTTCCACAACCATTTATTCATAAGTCCTTCAGTTTATAGTCCATATAAAAAGATTATAGCAATGTGATGGGTTGTGTAACTATAAAATGTCCATCCACAAATGGAAGCCTCCACTAGGGGATTAGAAGAAAAATCCTGCAGGAGCTCCAGAGTATAAAAGAGAAGAGAGGCGCTTCTAAGTGTAGCAATATGTTGCTAAATGTTTTACCTTCAATAAATGTAACCATATTGCTACACTTAGTGGTGCCTCTCTTCTCTTTTATACACAGTTGTGACATGACGCTACTCTCCTATCAAAACATTGCTTGTATATCAAGGCAAAATTTATTTAAACATTTTGCTTTTTTAGCAAAACGCTCTCAAACCAAGTTACTCTCAAACCAAGGTTTTACTGTATCTCATATGTGTTCAGGTTTAGAGGGATGAGGTGGCAACCCTAGTGACCGTCTGTTGCTCTGTTATGTCATACAAGTAAGATTGATGAACTTGCGTTTTCACTAACAGTAGAAACTTCATTTTCTGCAAGTGCATCATGTGTATGTTTAGCCAAGCAGCCATTTGAACCCACTGCAATACAAAAAACTGGGGTGGCTTTTAGAGGAGGGGGGTGGTCTTTATTGCACCAATCTTTTGCATATTCGTGAATTTTGCTTAAGATTGCAGAAGGACCAAGATTAATGAAATATCATGCAACATTTTAGGATGGACCTATGGCTCCTGTGAAAATTCTGTTCTTCAAATCAAAACAGTGTTACAAAATGCCATTTAACATCCCTCTAATACACCTGTTTTTTGTCCTTTCATAGTCTTCAAAAGTAGTAAAGCCACAGAGCAGGTTCAAAACCTGCTCATCCTATTGAGTTATGTTTACATCACCTTTCCTTGTATTGTTCAAACAATTGTATTGTAAAATTGAATTGATGTAAGGGGCATCAATACACAGACAGAGCTATTCTATTATATCTGGAGGTCTTGAATGCCACATTCCAGTAAGAGGTGGATCAAACTGAGTGAGGCATGTTGTGGTGTTCTATCTACTGAGAGCAAATGCAAGTGAGATACATAAATGAGATACATAAATATTGTACATAATATTTGGTGAATAGTGGCATTGTAGCCTTTTAAAGTGATTGTAAAGTCTTTTTTTTTTTTAAATAACAAACATATTATACTTACCTTGGATTTGCACAGGGCAGCCTGCATCATCCTCTTCTCGGGTCCCTCTTCGCTGCTCCTGGCCCCTTCTTCCTGCCGAGTGCCCCCACAGCAAGCAGCTTGCTATGGGGGCACCCGAGCCGAGCTTCAGCTCCATGTTTCCATTCAGACACAAAGCTGCAGTTTGGCCCCGTCCCTCACTCTACTGATTGGCTAACTGAATTTGATTGACAGCATCGGGAGGCACTGGCGCCGCTGCTGTGTCTCAGCCAATCAGGAGGGAGAGTCTCAGATGGCCAAGACACTCGTGGACATCTATGGACAGAGAGGGGGCTCAGGTAAGTATTGGGCCCCTTCCACACGAGGCGGAGTCTGCCAGCTCAGTGGAAGATCTCTCCGCTGATCTCCACTGAGCCAGCGGATGACAGGTCCGTCTCTGCTCACTGAGCGGAGAGGGGCCTGTCGAGCGCCGCTAATTCCTATGGAGAGATCAGACGAAAATGGACAGCATGTCAGTTTTCATCAGATCTCATCCGATCCAATCCGCCAGGACGGATGGTAATGATTTCAGCAGATTGGAGTGGATCAGATCTCAGCGCACATGGTCACTGCTGGCTCCATAGACCTGCATTGAACATCTGTTCAGGTCTGCCTAAAGAACCAACAGGCGGATCAAAACTGAGGAGCTCATTGTAATAATATTGGAACTCCCCAGCTGAGCTATTGTGGTCTGGACTGCCCCCCTATCAGAACACACTGGTCAGTGCTCCCGGGTGCCTATCGGCAGATCTTTTTTGGTCACCCCCCTCAACAGAAGGATAGGCTTCCGTACACACAGGCCAAATTCAACCAGTGTCTGTTGAACTGGCTGATACTGGCCGATATTCAGCCCGTGTGTATGGGGCTTAAACCTTGTACACACTAGTAGTTTTTTTTCCTTCAACCCTGCTGATAAAAACTGAGAACTCCGGAGGAACCACTGTACTAACCATGCAATTTTAGTACACAGATCTCCCATGCTATGCTATTGTGTTCTGACAGGGAAGCCGGCCCCTGCCCCCCCCCCCCCCCCAGAACAATCCAGTTAGCGCTCTATTGGCCTGAGAGCACTGATCGGGAGCCAGTCGGCAGACCTTTTTCAGTCATGCCTCATCGACAGAAGCAAGCCTAACGGCCGGCTTCTGTCCGACCGGCTGCAGTACACACATGCCAACATTTTAAGCCATCTTCTGAGGACATAAAGGCTTTAGGAATTGAATGTACCTCCTAAAGGCATTAGAACAGAGATAAGAGATACACAAGGCTTCTTTTATCAGCTGCTCCTCTTCCCTAATTGAATTAAACAGATAGGGAAGCTAAACAAGCTTGACTGCCAGAGTGTGATTAGTCAATGAATTTTCATTCATTTCAGGATTCCTAGTGTGTGTATGTGTTGTGGTTCACCATTTGCTTCCTTATTTAGAAAAGGTACAAAACATTGGCTATTATTTGTGGCTTAACCAACATAGAATGAAAAAAGAATCTGGTTGCTATTTTCTGTGAGCAACTGCCTTATTTTCCGCTACCTAGGTTTTATCAGTTCAAGCTTTAAAACTGGATATGCCCATGAGCCATATAAACCTCCTAAAATAGGGGTGTCAAACTGGCAGCCCTCCAGCTGTTACGGAACTACAATTCCCACCATGCCTCTGCCGGTGGGAGTCATGCTTGTAACTGTCTGCCTTGCAATGCCTCATGGGACTTGTAGTTCCGCAACAGCCGGTGGGCCAGCCAGTTTGACACCTGTGTCCTAAAAGGAAAGTTATAATGAGGGCCTGACCTTTCTTTTGCTGCCAGCCAGCCAAAAATTGACTGAACAGTTCCATCCTTTTTATGTCAATGAGAGTCATACAGCATTATGAGCTTTCATTTAGCTGCTTTCTGTGGGGTCACTCAACAGGAGGGAGGGGCCAGGAGTGGCGGCGAGGGACCAGAGAAGAGAAGAATCTGAGCTGCTCTGTGCAAAACCATTACACAGGGCAGGTGTTTGTTAACATGTTTGTTACTTTAATAGAAAAAAAAAACACAAAGCCTTTACAATCACTTTAAATATAAACATCAAATATATATTATACTGCAGCTTGCCAATTCTTAAATTTGATGACTGCATTTGTTTTGTTTTTTTTAGTTGGTTGGTTTAGTTAGTTTTGTTGTTTTAGTCCCAGTGTAAGGTCAGCTTACAGATTTTCTGTAAAGGTGAACTTAGAATTTAAGGACTGGTAAACGGCAAAACATTACAGTTTTGTTTTTGTGTTGAACACCTCATTAGGTATGGGTGGGTGTGTACATTAGCTGTTAATAATCCTAGCTAATAGTGAATGTGTCACATGTGAAGCTAGGCCACAGGGGTTGATTTGCTAAAAGTGAAGAGTGCAAAATCGGGTGAATCTCTGCATTGAAACCAATCAGCTTCCGGGTTTCATTGTCAAAGCTTAAAGCAGAGTTCCGCTGAAATAAAAAAAAAAGTCAGCAGCTACAAATACTGCAGCTGCTGACTTTTAAAGTAAGGACACTTACCTGTCCAGGGCGCCCGCGATGTCTGCACCCGAAGCCAATCTGCCCCTGGTGCTGTCGCCGCCATCTTTGGTAAGGGAATCAGGAATGAAGCCTTTACGGCTTCACTTCCTGGTTCCTTACTGCTCATGCACGAGTCACGCTGCACGAACTGAATGGTCCCTGCTGTCTTCTGGGGCCTGGGTGTCTCCCAGAAGACAGCGGGGGGGGGGGGCGGAGGAGGCGCTGGACGGGGCGTAGCTATCCGCGGATATCTATCCCCAGAAGTGGGAGCAAATACCTTTATTAGAGGGTCTAAAAGGGTGTCAAATGTGACAACGGCGGGGGGAAAAGCAGAAGTTCCATTTTTGGGTGGAACTCCACTGTAATGGAACAAGCTGAAGTTAGAAGCCGATTGGCTACCATGCAGAGCTGCACCAGATTTTGCACTCTTCAGTTTTAGTAAACCAACCCCATAGTGCTGTTATGCTGATTGAAAGAAAATGTAGAAAACCTTTTTTCCTTTTTAAAAATTTGTTGCCATTGCTGAGTAATCAACAGTGGAAAACCAACCAGTTGGCCAACTTTATTAAAAAAAAATAAAAAAAAATCTGCATATAAATGGGAGCTCTGGATGTTTCTTATTTAACAAGGGCGCTCCCATAATGAAGCTAGTGTTTGTTACATAGATTCAGCAATCCCATGCTCAATGGGAATTTGTAACTGTGTTTTGCTGCATGTTCCAGCACTCTTTTCTTGATGACTGATTTCACCTGAATTGTTATGAAACAATTGCACTACCTTCATAGACCTCTAAGGTCACCATGCTCATATAATATGGTATTACGGCACAGTCTGATCTCTTTGTTTGGTTTGTTGAAAGGGATGGGAAAATATAACAAATGTTAAAAAAAAAGGTTCTTATGCTTCATGTGGGTATTTTTGCCGGTTGCTGCAAAATAAACTCGCACACAAAACTGCCAAAGGAAGTTCTGTCATGTGTAATGTATCCATGTGTTTGTGGATTTCCTAGGATTACTTTGAGAATTTTAGAGCCAAAATGAAGCCGTCTTGTACAAGTGCAAAGTAAAACAAATGCGTGCCGATGCAGGCAAAGCTACTGTTGCAAAAGTAAAAGATTTGGTTCCCGGGATTTAACTTCTAGGAGTAAAAAGGTGTTTGTGCATTTCAGAGTACTCACTGAGGCGTAAAGTCTCCCTCTTTTGTTCATCGCCAGGTATCTCCCGGAGAACAGTCCTTTGATGGCGACAATTCCCACATCCACCGCAGTTATTTCTAAAATACCTTGAAATAAGAAAAAGATATGATTTAATCCTTTTTTGCCCAAGCATGACCACCTGCCAGTTCCCATGCATGCCATTGCTTTCATTCATCTCTATCGGCTTGAAACATGTTGCACTATCTGTCTATATACACACACAAAAAAAAAATATTCGTCACACGCCTAGATTTTTCTTAGGACACAGCCCCATGCTTTGAAATCAGACATTTCAATTTATTCAAAGCTTTCACATATGTGCGAATGTCCTTTCACATCTGTTCTGGGGGGACCCTTACTCTGCCGTCCGTGTAACCCATCGGAGATATATTTAAAAGCTTTCCTTAAGATGATCTTCCCTTTAGGAAATGGTGGTTTTCCTTACTCCTCCCCGAGCCTTTGAGGTTCTCCTAATCTCTGTTTGCCATCAAAAGCAAGGGTATAGACATTTTAAAAGTATTTGGGGGGGATTAGAAAGACAAATGCAATATTTTGCAGGGTATTAGCGGCACGCTTAGACCGACTGGCGGAGGAGTCAGTTTTAATCTCAAGGATCCCAAAATGTTAGGATAATGCATTACAACAAATAGGTGGCACAGATCATTTGTTTTATTGAGTATAAGAAGCTTTAGCCAATTCTGAACTTAGTCAGTGTCAGAGGGTTTTCTACATTGTTGTAGGACCTCCTAGTGGGGGTGGGGGGGGATCACCTTGTTATTTGTTACAGGGACCATCATGTTGATACAGCTATTTAAAAAGCATGTCCAAATGTGGAGAATCGATTGGTGTGGGCTATCAAGCCTGCCTGAGCTGAGCTTGATCTAGTTTCAAGTAGCATCTAGATATTTCCTTACATCCCTTTTATTGGCTCAGCTGCACAGCATTTTGTAATATTATGAGAACAGCGATAACAAGTTATTGATTATTTATTTTGGATATGCTGAAAATAAAACTAAAAAAATAACGTGGACCTATTTCGTAAATAGCTGCACAAACTATATCAATCCTGTAAAATAATAATAATACGAGTGAGACAAAATAGATTACACAATCCCTTGGAATGTAAAGCATGTCAATGTTATGGTTTTAATACATTTCATATCAGTAGCAACACTTAAAATTATTTTAAATGCATATGACTATAATTAGGATTGTGCATATTTTGACAGCTGGGGTGACTGAGAATAGATGACATCGGAATATTCAAAGAGAAAATTTTACATTAGTGTTTCACATGTTCATGAAGCAGTAGAATATCTAAGGCTGGTCATACATTATACAATTTTCTTGTACAATTTTCCTTTAGATTTACAAAAAAATAACTATTTTATATAAGTTCAAACCTAAACATTTTCAATTTGTATGCAATTAGGCAGGCCCTTGCAATGCATAATTGGAGGTAAATCTAAAGGAAGCTGAATAAGAAAATTGTATAATTAAGGCCAGCCTTATGATAAGCTTTGAATGGATTGATTCATTATTTGGAATCACAATTAAGTAAATTATACAATTTTCTTGTTTAATTTCCTTTAGATTTACCTTCAACTATGCAGTACAAGGGCCTGCCTGATTCCAAACCCATTGAAAGTGTTTAAGGTTGACCTTATATTATATGTTTTTTTATAAATCTAAAGAAAAATTGTAGATGAAGATTGTATAATGTATAGCCAGCCTTAAATTAACTCCTAGAGAGCAATTCTGCATACTACACCTCTTATCAGTTGCCTGTGAAAGTAAGGGGGTCATCAAACAAGCCAACCTGAAAACAATCCCTTAACCAGGTTTGTAGCCTGTATTCCCACCTTGTGTTAGGTTGGTCACACCTGTGAATGCTCCTTTACCTTTATAGAGCTACACAAATAAAGTAATGGGAACGTCACTAAAGTTGCTGAACATTTTGGCAAGAAACTAATGAAAAAAGTGAGGCAAAAGCACATAATCCAACAAAAGTATAGCACATTGGACTAAGCTATTGTTCGTGTTGACTAGCTTAAAAAAAAGAAAGAAAGCCGATTGAATAAATGACATGTTCGGAGAACCAGCTGAGGGTTGAAGGTACATCCTTACCCTCCAGGTTAATTCATAGAAAGGCACAGCGAAAGGGAGATAATGCTTTACCACCTCAAAGTCTCATCCTATTCACTCCAACATCTTAAAGAAGAAATGAGAGACAACATGAAAAGAAGATGCTAAATATCCTTTTATTAATAAAGGAAAGGAAAAAAATATGTTTTCTTTCTTCAAAAGGGCTGTCTAAGACCATCTGTAGAAGTCTGTTCAGATAAAAATCATTCAAAAAGTAAAAAAAAAAAGAAAACGTGCAACCACAACTAAAGTGTAGTGCATAAAAAAAATATTCTGTCTCTTTCTTTCTTCAAAAAAATATTAAAATCCAATAAAAATGTCAGTTTTCCAAAAAATTTAAAAAAAATTTTTTGATTATGAAGATACAAAGTGATAGAAAGGTAAATTTGCAATAAAATTACAACATCTCCTGACTTGGGATGCAAAACATTGCTTACCTAACATATTTATGCTTAAAAAATAAAAAATAAAACCAAAACTAGAAATGCGTTAAAACACAATCAATACAGTATACAAATCTTTAGAAAAGTGTGGACATCATTATTATTATTATTATAACACTCTTGCATATGAAAATGAAAAACATTAATACCACAAACGTAAAATGCACTTACTAAAGATGCTGTTTTTCTCTAACGTTCCATTTATTTTCCCATTTGGATGGATCTGAAGGTGATACTTAGTAGCACAATAAAGTTTTCGGTGTCGAGGTGCACCGCCGAGATGTTCGTAGACCCCGCCGCGGCCCCCAGCATCTCTTCTTAGCCTGGGATCACACAGTTTTCCTCTGTCACAAGGCACTCTGGCAGTACTAGACAAAGCCTTCGCCCAGGATACCTGTCGACCAAGATCACAAATACTGAGCAGCAAAATCCAAATTATAACCATTGTGGCATGGCCGAAATACTGTTGGCTGGAAGGCTGGAAGCAAATGTCACAAGGGGTCCCATTAAAGAAGTCTTGTTAGCAGCTCTCTTAAGTGGCAAGTCACACCGTTCTGATGCATGGACGCTCGTAGCGTTATCTGACCTTCTATCTGTCTTGCCTTGATCCTCTAAATAAATAGGTGTCAACAGTGGTCACAGGTTCATGGATTATTTGCAGCACTCAGAGTGTAAGCATCTCCCAATGTGCAAGAATGAGATCCCTTCTGAATTTTATGAGTTTTCGAGAAATAGTGGTGCTCAACAGCACTGAAATAAAAAGCCCCCCTCCCCTTGCAACAATAGACAGATCCCCGACCAATTGATACAAAGGAGGCAGGCAAGGTATCATTCTTGTGTGAACTAAGTGCAGGCTGGATAAAATTACACAGCACTGCTTACAGTGGCTCAGTGCAAAGAAAAAAAAAGAAAGAAAAGCCACATCACAAAGAATCAGCAGCCCATCAGAGGATAGGGTCTGTGCCCAGCTCTGCCTTTTCAAAGATCCAAAAAGAACAATTATGCGTATGAAAATTATACATTAGGGATTTTTAAGAGAATGGTCCCTGGGGTCTGTTCCTTCTCCTATCAATCCCCAGATCACAATATGTGACAGCTAAAGGATGACTGATGCTGGAAAGAAACAACTTGGGGAAGTCACTCTTAAAAATGCACATTTGAAATGGCGCATATAAAAAGGAGGTAGACGTGGGCTGTTGGAGAAGCTGTCTTTCCTTTTTAAACACAAATTGAAAGGCAATTTATTTAAATTCTAAAGAAACTTTTCCTTTAGGTCAATTTGTTAGTATCACTGAGACATAACGAGCTTTCACTGGATAGAAACAAAGACAGTGTATATGTGTTACCTTACAAAGGAACTGGATAAGGGATGTATATTCCCTATCACCAAAAAAATGTTTATACTATAAATCACATTTGACATTCATTTTGTAGGATTTTTTTACCAAGCAAAATTCTAAAAACGAGCAAAAGCTATACAGAGCTGAAATATTCTTATAATGGCAACAATAGCAGTTATGCCGCGTACACACGATCATTTTTTAGCATGAAAAAAACTTTGTCTTTAAAAAACGCCATTTAAAATGATGGTGTGTGGGCTGCACATCATTTTTCAGGTTCTGAAAAACGACAAAAAATGTTTTCGAACATGCTGCATTTTTTAACGTCGTTTTAAACTATGTCGTTTTTCTAGTTGTAAAAAATGATCGTGTGTGGGCTAAAACGACGTAAAAAACCTGCGCATGCTCAGAAGCAAGTTATGAGACGGGAGCGCTCGTTCTGGTAAAACTACCGTTCTGAATGAAGTAATCACATTCATCGCGCTGTAACAGACAAAAAAGCGTGAATTGTCTTTTACTAACACGGAATCAGCTAAAGCAGCCCAAAGGCGAATGGAACTTCCCCTTTACAGTTCCGTCGTACGTGTTGTACGTCACCGCGCTTTGCTAGATAATTTTTTCAAAACTATGATGTGTAGGCAACATCGTTTTAATGATGAAGTTGGGAAAACGTTGTTTTTTAGACATGCTGAAAAACAACGTTTTCCTTCATGCTGAAAAATGATTGTGTGTACGCGGCATAAGACGTGAATGTTCAAAATATGTAGCTTACAAGAATGTAATGTTAAATATAGGAAATTAAACATCCACCTTAAATACCAACATTCCTACATTGATAAACCATACTGCAAAAACTGGACAGGACCCCACAGTACCATCGTGATACTCGGGTGTTATGTGTCAACTTGGGTACAACGTCACACGACATGCAATTGTCAGTTAGAGCATCGCAGTGCCGTATCGCAAAAAATGGTCTGGCCAGGAAGGGGGTAAATTCTTCTGGGGCTGAAGTGGTTAAAAGCGGTACCCAGTATTTAGTTAAAAGAAACTGCAGTGATGTATCAGGCACGGTTGTATTTTTGTCTTGGAAGACAGGGAAACAGCATTTCATTATTTAGGTACATCCTTTGCTGAGATTTGCATACATACATCATATAATTTCGAAAGGCATGCCCTCCTGGGTTTTACGACAAAATGCACCATTTAACCTTCAACAACATTTTGTCCCCTACATTGTGGCCGCTCTTAAAGTGTGATTTTAATGAACCCTACTTCTAATCAGGTCATTGACCTTGAACATCTTGTGCCATTTTCAGCTTGTCATTAAGTGAAAGACACTGTTGCTATAGAGCAATACAGGCCACTGGATTCTTGTACACTTTAGAATGATGGAAAATAAAGAAATTCACTTAACAAAAGAATAAAGAACAAAACTTCCATGCAATATAGACAAAATAGTCACTCGTTAGAGAATGTTAAACTTGTTTTTTTAACAAAATCTCATCACTGGGTTTCGTTCATTTGCCGACAAGAAGTGCTAATAGAGGATTTAGTTGTTTAGGTCAGTGCCCTCTAATATCCACAAACCAAACAAGACGCTATATGAGTTGCCCAGTAATCCCTGCTTGGTTAAATTGGTTTATACAGTTACTGGTTTTAGATCATTTATTTAAAGCTCTTTCATGTTAAAGAAAAAAACTTTGAAAAAAAACTTGTGGCCAGTTTCTTTCCGATCAGAAATGAACTTACAGTTTGGCAGACAACATAAGAGAAACACTATTAGATGTGTGCAAACACATACAGTACTATACAGTACAAATATTTTAGGTAGGTGTAAAGAAATGCTGTAAAATAAGAATTCTTTAAAAAAATAAAGGGCCAGATTCAGGTAGAATTCCGGCGGCGTAACGTATTGCATTTACGTTACACCGCCGCAAGTTTTACGGGCAAGTGCTTGATTCACAAAGCACTTGCCTGTAAACTTGCGGCGGCGTAGCGTAAATCCGTCCGGCGCAAGCCCGCCTAATTCAAATGGGGAGTGTATCATTTAAATTAGGCGCGTTCCCGCGCCGAACGTACTGCGCATGCTCCGTTTTGAAATTTCCCGCCGTGCTTTGCGCGAAATGACGTCGCACCAACGTCATTTTTTGAACGGCGACGTGCGTTACGTCCTTTCCTATTCACGGACGACTTACGCAAAAAATAAATATTTAAAATTCGACGCGGGAACGACGGACATACTTTAACATGGCAAGTCTAAATATAAGCCAAGAAATAGCAGCTGTAACTATACGCTGGGAAAAGCCGACTAGCAACGACGTAAGAGAATGCGACGAACGCGCGTACCTTCGTGGATCGTCGTAAACAGCTAATTAGCATACCCTACGCGGAAAACGACGCAAACTCCACCCAGCGGGCGCCGAAGTATTACACCTACGATCCGAAGGCGTACAAAGCCGTACGCCTGTCGGATCGAAGCCAGAAGCCGTCGTATCTTGGTTTGAGAATTCAAACTAAAGATACGACGCGGCAAATTTGAAAGTACGCCGGTGTATCAGTAGATACTCCGGCGTACTTCTTCTGTGAATCTGGCCCACAGTGCCTTAAAAAAGTTTTCATACCACTTGAAATTTTCCACAAAAACTTAATTGTATTTTATTGGGATTTCATGTCATAGACCAACACAAAGTGGCACATAATTGTGAAGTGGAAGGAAAATAATAAATGTTTTTCCAAATGTTTTACAAATAAATATCTGAAAAGTGTGGTATGGATTTGTATTCAGCTCCCTTTACTCTGATACCCCCAACTAAAATCTAGTGGAACCAATTGCCTTCAAAAGTCGCTAATTAGTAAATAGAGTCCATCTGTGTGTAATTTTATCTCAGTATAAATACAGCTGTTCTGTGAAGCTCTCAGAGGTTTGTTAGAGAACCTTAGAGAGCAAATAGCATCACGAATGCCAATTATACACCAGACAAGTCAGGGATAGAGTTGTCAAGACGATTAAAACAGGGTTAGGTTATAAAAAAAATATCCCAAGCTTTGAACATCTCATGGAGCACTGTTTAATCTATCATCCGAAAATGGAAAGAGTATGGCACAAGTGCAAACCTACTAAGATATGGCCGCCCACCTAAACTGACAGGCCGGGCAAGGAGAGCATTAATCAGAGAAGCAGCCAAAAGGCCAATGGTAACTCTGGAGGAGCTGCAGAGATCCACAGCTAAGGTGGGAGAATTTGTCCACAGGACAACTATTAGTCGTGCTCTCCACAAATCTGGCCTTATGGAAGAGTGACAAGAAGAAATCCATTGTTGAAGTAAAGCTATTTGCAGTTTGCGAAAAAGTCATGTGGGGAAAAATGCTATGTGTGGCAAAAAACTAACACTGCACATCACCCTGAACACACCATCCCCACTGTGACCCATGGCGATGGCAGCATCATGTTGTGGGGATGCTTTTCTTCAGCAGGGACAGGGAAGCTGGTCAGAGTTAATAGGAAGCTGGATGGAGCCAAATACAGGGCAATCTTAGAAAAAAACCTGTCTGCAAAAGACTTGAGACTGGGGCGGAGGGTCACTTTCCAGCAGGACAATGACCCTAAACATAAAGCCAAAGCTACAATGGAATGGTTTAGAGCAAAGCATGAAAGTCATGTGTTAGAATGGCCCAGTCAAAGTCCAGACCTAAATCCAATTGAAAATCTGTGGCAAGACTTTTGAAAATTGCTGTTTACAGATGCTCTCCATCCAATCTGATTGAGCTTGAGCTATTTTGCTTAGAAGAATGGGCAAACATTTCACTCTCTTGATGTGCAAAGCTGGTAGAGACATCCGCAAAAAGACTTGCAGCTGTAATTGCATCAAAAGGTGGTTCTACAAATTATTGACTCCTGAATACAAATGCACCCCACACTTTTCACATATTTATTTGTGAAAATTTTTGAAAATCATTTATAATTTTCCTTCCACTTCACAATTATCACATAAAATCCCAAAAAACATTTACATTTTTGGTTGTAACATAACAAAATGTTGACGATTCTAAGGGGTATGAATACTTTTTCAAGACACTGTATTTATTTTATTGTTTATTTCTATAAATTTTCAAAATGCAAAGTGAGGGAACAGAAGAAAAATCTAACTCAAATTAATATGTGACCACCCTTTGGCTTCAATCCAGCATAAATTCTTATGCCGCGTACACACGGTCGAAATTTCCGACAACAAATGTTAGATGTGAGCTTATTGTCGGAAAATCCGACCATGTGTAGGCTCCATCGGACATTTGCTATGGGAATTTCCGACAACAAATGTTTGAGAGCTGGTTCTCAATTTTTTCCGACAACAAAAGTTCTTGTTGGAAATTCCAATCGTCTGTAGCCAATTCCGACGCACAAATATCCTACGCATGCTCGGAATCATTGAACTTAATTATTCTCGGCTCGTCATAGTGCTGTACGTGACTGCGTTCTTGACGTTCAAAATTTTCGACAACATTTGTGTGATCGTGTGTATGCAAGACAAGTTTGAGCGAACAATCCAGAATGTCCGATCGTGTGTACGCAGCAATACACTTGCACATTTCGTACACTTGTGCAAAGCCAGGGATTTTGTAGGATTAGAGTCAAGTGTATGATAAACTAATTATACCAAGCAGGTGCTAATGATCATCAATTTCATATGTAGGTTGAAACAGAGTCATTAACTGAAACAGAAACAGCTGTGTAGGAGGCTTAAAACTGGGTTAGGTATAGCCAAACTCTGCTACTAAGTTGAGGTTTTGAAAGACATTGACATGTCACAGGTCATACACCATGGCAAGACAGAAACAAGACACAACACAAGGGGGTTGATGTACTAAAACTGGAGATTGAAAAATCTGATGCAGCTGTGTATGGTAGTGAATCAGCTTCTAACGTTTTCTGTGCAGAGCTGCGTCAGATTTTGCTCTCTCAAGTTTTAGTAAATCAATTCCCATGGTAGTTATACTGCATCAGCAAGGTTTCTCATAGGCAAAGATCTCAAAGCAGACTGGAGTTTTAACCACTTAAGCCCCGGACCAAAATGCAGCTAAAGGCCCAGGCCAGATTTTGCGATTTGGCACTGCGTCACTTAAACAGACAATTGCGCGGTCGAGCGACGTGGCTCCCAAACGAAATTGATGTCCTTTTTTCCCCACAAATAGAGCTTTCTTTTGGTGGTATTTGATCATTTTTTGCGCTATAAACAAAAATAGAGTGACAGTTTTGAAAAAAAATCTATATTTTTTACTTTTTTCTATAATAAATACCCCCGAAAAATATATGAAAAAACATTTTTTTTCCTCAGTTTAGGCCGATACGTATTCTTCTACATATTTTTGGTAAAAAAAAATTCAATAAGCGTTTATCGGTTGGTTTGCGCAAAATTTATAGCGTTTACAAAATAGGGGATAGTTTTATTGCATTTTTATTATATATTTTTTATTTTACTACTAATGGCGGCGATCAGCGATTTTTTTCGTGACTGCGACATTATGGCGGACACTTCAGACAATTTTGACACATTTTTGGGACCATTGTCATTTTCACAGCAAAAAATGCATTTAAATTGCATTGTTTATTGTGAAAATGACAGTTGCAGTTTGGGAGTTAACCACAGGGGGCGCTGAAGGAGTTATGTTTCACCTAGTGTGTGTTTACAACTGTAGGGGGGTGTGGCTGTAGGACTGACGTCATCGATCGAGTCTCCCTATAAAAGGGATGACACATTCGATGCAGCCGTCACAGTGAAGCACGGGGAAGCCGTGTTTACATGCGGCTCTCCCCGTTCTTCAGCTCCGGGGAGCGATCGCGAGGGGGTGGCTAGAAACGAATAGCCGCCCCCTCATCCCTGTTCGCTCCCAGACGATTTCCAACCACCGCATGTACCGGGGGGGTCCCGATCGGACCACTGACCCACGTCTAGGCAGGGACGTACGGGTACGTTCATCTGCCTGTACGTGCCATTCTGTGGACGTATATGTACATGCGGAGGTCGTTAAGTGGTTAAGATGTGCTGTTCAAGCTCTTTTGGAGAAGCACAAAGAAATGGGCAACGTTGAGGACTGTAGATGCAGTGATCAGCCAACAAAACCTAATGCAGCAGATGAAAGACATCATACCTACTTCCATTCAACATGGGAAGATGTCTAGCAGTGCCATCAGCACAGAACTGGTGGAAACCAGTGGGATCCAGGTACACCATCTACTGTCTGGAGAAGTCTGGCCAGAAGTGGTCTTCATGGATGAATTGCAGCCAAAAAGCTATACCTTCAATGTGGAAACAAGGCTAAGTGACTCACCTATGAACAAAGACTTAGGAACTGAGGCGCAGAAAAATAGCAGCAGGTGCTAAGGACTGATAAGTCAAATTTTGAAATATTTAGCTATAGAAAGAGGCAGTTTGTGTGCCAAAGAGCTGGAGAGCGCTACAATAATGAGTGTCTGTTGGCAAAAGTGAAGTGTAGTAGAGGTTCGTGGCAAGATTGGGGGGCAAAGAAGCCAAATAGTCTGTGTCCAAATTGCAGGTATATCAGTCAAAAACCTGCAACACTGTTTTATGTGTCCATAGGAACAGTATGACAAATAACAGCAAACATAGCAAACATGGACAAACTGCATCTGCACAGAGGAACAGTGGCTGCCAGTCAAAGCATGTCGATAGTAATAGGCAAATTTTAAACTTTTTGCATCCAGAATAATAACAGAATTCAGTGCTTCTGTGATCAAGTCTTGACAAAAACCTTAGTTATGATGAAAAAAGAGGTAGAAAGAAAAGTGCACAGTACTTTGCAATGCGTGTATCCAGGGGGAAATGAAAGGGTTGACAGTCCACTGTTGTGCACAAAGTGGAAACTTAAACCACAGATAGAAGGCCAAACTCGGTCCAGCTCAGGGGCGGATCCAGGGGGAGGGGCAACGGGGCAAGTGAGAGAGCGGGCATTTCCGCAAGCGGCTCCGTGGGCGGGCGTCGCGTTTTGTGTGCGGGCGGGCCGGTTTGCCGGGTGGCTCAGTGTGTGTGTGGGTGGGCGAGAGTGAGAAAGAAGGCTCGGTGTGAGCGTGCAGCTGGCCAATCAGCTAGCCGGGGGGCGGAGGAGCAGAGAGATGCGATCATCTCTCACTGCCGTACATTCCTGCAGTAACTTCCAGTTTGGCTCTGAAGAAGAGGGCTTGCCCTCGTAACGCGTAAGCCATATTATATGTCGTCTGGACTCTCCAGCTGTCTGTTTCCAGTAGAAGGCCTTCAGGAGGCATCTATCCCTGTTGACGGAGTGGTGTATACGCTTGTATTTTAACGTTTTTTTAAGAGTAGCTTTCATCTTTGTACATTTTTACAATTAAACCTTGTTATCGGTAATGCGCAAGGTCGGTGCGCCCTTCTTTTCCTCTTTTACATTTCACTCTCAAGAATACCTATTATTCTGAGGAGGGCAGCAAGATTCTTGGTCATTCCCTATTCCAATGGAAGACTCTGTTTGTACCACTAAGCGAGTGAGCGCAGGATATTGTCTGTGTTTCTGGTAACTTCCGACCCTCACTGTGCAGGCAGCAGAGAGATTACATTATCTCTCTGCTGCCTGACTCTGGGACAGCAAGAGACAAGCAAGCAAAGCACCACCTTAGGTGGCAGGTGTGGTAGGTGAAGTGGCAAGTGACAATCCGCAAGGTGTGGCAAGTGACAATCTGCAAGGTGTGGCAGGTGACGTGGCAAGTGACAATCCACACGGTGTGGCAGGTGAAGTGGCAAGTGACAATCTGCAAATTGTGGCAGGGGATGTGGCAAGTGACAATCCACAAGGTGTGGCGGGTGACCTGGCAAGTGACAATCTGCATCTGGTGGCAGGCAAGTGACAATTCGCAACATGTGGCAGGCGACGGTGACAAGTGACACACTCAGGGCTCCCACTGACTCTGCAATATGACGAGTTAAACCATTTAAGCGCCAACACCAGCCATTGCCCACGAAAAAAAAAATATTTTCTGGCAGTGCCCCTCCCGAGACAAGACTCTAGATCTGCCGCTGGTCCAGCTGCTGAAGCTCATTGGTGGGTATCCATAAACTAAAAGTGACAATGAGAACAGAGAAAATTGCGCAGATCTTGAAAAACATTATCGCATTTATTGTATAAAACAAAATTGTCAACTCACATTTGGCTGACTTGTAGCGCACATGAGGCTGGCAGAGGGCAGTTTAGTGTAAATCTGCACATCAGGTAAGTGGCCTCTGAACTGTACTAAAAGTCAGTCAAAAGTGAGTTTTTGTTTGTTTTATACAATGAATACTGTCCTTTTTACTGCACTATATTGGTGTGTTTTTCTCTGTTCTTACTGACAAAAACATTATATGATAAACTTTACAAAGCTGAAATCTGTGGAAAGGTTGCCATTTGGAAAGTGCACCTGAGGCCAATACTCAAAGAAAAAATCTGGACCCCTGGGCAATGGAAATAAGTGATGTGGTTTGTTGAGTCATCTGTCACCCTATTTCCTATATCTGGACAGGTTTATATTTGGAGAAAGCAAAAGAATGCCTTTAGACAACAATGCCTACTGCCAAATGATAAACATTGTGTGAGATCTATATTGATGTTGGCAGTCATCTCATGAGCAACATTAGGTTTTATGATTACTCTGCATAGTCATATGGTCAATGATTATACGCTTGTTTTATTGGAGCAAGTGCTCGTTTTACTTTTGATGTAATTAATATTTAAGAGTCATTCATCAATGCAGAAATAAAGTCACATACATTCTGTGGCCCGAGCAGTCATCAGATCTAAACATTATTGTTTCTTTATGAGATGTTCTGTAGAGCACAAATCTCTTTACAGATCAGGACTTGTATGACAGCATTCCAAGAAAGGCTAAGGATGTTGTGAAGGCAAAAGGCTTTCCTTACGGTTTGTTAGTCTATTAAAAAAAAAACATATTGATAGGTAGTTGTTATTTTGTCCATCCCTGCATATCGGATAACACAGCACAGAATTATATAGTAGGTGAAAGTTGTTTTGAATCTACTGAAGCTTCATTTTCAGATTTGTAGGTAATAAGTCATAAATATCGGGATTTACTGGATGTATCAATGTGTTCTTACTTAGAAATGCAGTCATATACATATCTTAAAATAATTAATAATGCATTTTTATATAAATTAGCCTTTTTTATCTTCACTTATTTCAAGGTAACTATATACCACCAACATGTGCTAAATGTAATACCCAATAATAGGTTATTTATGACCAGTTCTCTTTAAAATATACCGTAACTGTACATTCACTATCAAATATGCATATGTACTTGCTTTATCAGCCTCTAACATAAATCTAATATTGATAACCTTTACTAAAGATATATCCTTTGTCCCGAAGCATGGCCTTGCTGTGTTTTTATATCTTTTTGTGCTGTGATCAAGCTTCTCTTGCCCACAACCAAGACCTGCTTAAAAGATGCCAGGAGCAACTTATCAGAGTACAGCTAGGTGGACACACAGAGCAAGGGGTCTACCGACCATTATACTGATAAGATGATGTACCTTCAGAAAAGCTAACCTGGCACACTGGCATTTTTCAGAGGTGGCAGTGGCACAGGTGCAGTTATTCAGTTTAGTGCCTGGAGACATTTTCTGGAGGGAAAGGTGGCTGAAGCTCTGGTGGTCTTTGGAAAATAAGAGTGAAGCCTAGTACACACCGCTAGTGTTTTTCATTCAACTCAGTGAGTTAAACGAAGAAAAACTGACAGCTCAGGTCGGAGCCACTGTACTAACAATCCAATATTAGTACAGCGATCTGCCATTGGCCGAGAGCACTGATCGGGAGCCGATCGGCAGCCTTTTTTCGGTCATGAGCCTTCGACTGAAGCCGAGCAAAAGTGTATCTGTGCTTAGAATCTAAGGTTTACGCTCTAGCTGAGATTTATTAGCATAGTTCAATGTCAAAAAGCAATCAGTTTAAAAAAGTTACCATTAGCATATAATTCTTGGATAGAAGCAGTAGAGTAGCATGGTGTGGCAGTGACTATGCACCATCCACTCTTCATGCCTGACCAAGGCCTGTGAGGAATTTGACATCACCAGAGGCAAATTTCACTTTGTCCATTTTCTGATATCTAGATACTATTGATGATGTTCTAAGGCCTTGTACACACGATTGGATAGCCAGAGGACAACGGTCTGAAGGACCGTTGTCTTAGGTTAACCTATGAAGCTTACTGATGGTTCGTTGTGCGTACACACCATCAGTTAAAAAACCGATCGTGTCAGAACGCGGTGACGTAAAACACAACGACGTGCTGAAAAAAACGAAGTTCAATTCTTCCAAGCATGCGTCGACTTGATTCTGAGCATGCGCGGGTTTTTAACCAATGCTTTTGCATACTAACGATCGGTTTTGACCTGTCCATCGGTTAAATTTTAAAGCAAGTTCTCATTTTTTTAACCTAAGGTTAACTAACCTATGGGGCCTACACACGATCGGTTTGGACTGATGAAAACGGTCCTTCAGACCATTGTCCTCTGGCCATCCTATCGTGTGTACAAGGCCTTTGAGGGTAGGGCTTTACAAACTTATGATAACTGTCTAGTGATCGTTTGAACATCCACTAATATGGTGTCTGCCTCACAGCTCTGTGGAATGGATAAAAACTAGACCAAGCTAAAACCAATTTTTGGGTTTTAGCTTGCTGGGGGGGATTAGAACTCCTGTCAATTTCTTTCTGCTGTCTGTGTCCCCTTTTAAAGGGGAGATTCACTGTCTCTGTTTGTCCTGTTTACCATTATCAATAAAAGTGAATGTAAAAGGAAATCCCAATTTTTGGGTGGTCCCCATAATTTTATAAAATATAACTGGATACGAACAGTTATAGGTAAAGTTGATCCAGGGAATATCCGAGTGCCTCTCGGGGGATCAGAATTTTTTTTCCCTGCCGTAGCAAATTGGATCATGCTTTGCTGAGGTTTTTCGCTCTGGAACAATTGGGCATACCCCACTTTTAAGTACACAATGGAGTTTATTTATTAAAGGGGTTATAAAGGTTCGCTTTTTATTTTCTAGAAGGAAACCAACAATGCACTTGCTTAAAGGAACCTATTTAGAAAATAAAAAACAAACCTTTACAACCACTTTAAAGCTGGGAAGTGCAAAATCAGGCTCACTTCTGCATAGAAACCAATGCGCTTCCAGGTTAGAAGCTCATTGATTTTTATGCAGAAGTGAGCCTGATTTCGCACTTTCCAGCATCAGTAAATAAACCCCATTGTGTACTTAAAAGTGGTGTATGCCTGTATATGAAATTGTATTTTTTTCTCTCTCTCTCTCTTTTATTGATTGAACTAGATCTGTGGTAGGCAACCGGGGGGCCTTACAACTGTTGAGGAACTACATTTCCCACAAGGCATTGCAAGACTGGCAGTTACAATTATTCCCAGAGGCATGATGGGACTTGTAGTTTTGCAACAGCTGGAGGGCCCCATGATGCCTAACCCTGAACTGGATGGACTTGTGTCTTTTTTCAACCTGACTAACTATGTAACTAAAAGTAATAAAGGGGAAATCTTCCAATAAGGACACTAGTACTGGTGACCTGGGGGTCCCTATGAAATTCCTTTCATTTGTAAGGATTTCCTCTCACTTCCTGTTTGGCTATGGCACAGGAAGTGAAAGGGAATCTCCTCAATGGGACACAGATGGCGACAAAAATCTGACAGGGGTTATAACTCTCCCTTGCTCTATCCAAAATGAATATTTTTTGCCTATAGTTCTACTTGAATTTTTATAATAACGATAACAGCTAATAATTAGTAACAGAGTCAAAGTTAGCAGCAGCACAAAAAGGAAAACTCACCGAAAGTCTGGTACACAACATCTCATTTGTGAATGTGAACAGGCTTTACAAATTATCTTATTAAAATGCTGCAACTGGGGCCGATGTTAACTGTATGTTTAAAGAATGATTTGTTTCTGTCTCCTGAAGAAAAGCAGGAAATAATGGAGGATAAATTATATGGGCAATTGATTTGAGATATTTCCTCATAAACCTGGGCTGTGACATTGAGATAACACTTTATGCTATGTAAATCTGCCAGCAGTAAATGTATTAGCCCATGACGTATCCAGTACTAGACTATTAGTCTGGACTATCCCAGGGGTAGAAAATAGCACACTAGACGTTTGCCAAAATTGCTTCCATCTTGGCCACATTATGGTTTGCCATTTTCATAATTAGTGCCATCATCTTAAAGTCTTTCCGCCTTTGGCTCGAAGCATTCATGCTTCAAAGCTGCTTGTTTTCAGCACAGAGAGCCAGGCTGGGCATTTACTTAGAGCATTAATTGTTTCTTTAAAAAAAAAAAAAAGACATGTGACCTCCTCTGAAATATCAAAGGACCCCCCAGTCTTCAGCTCACTTTGTGAAACATTCAATGGGAACCTCCAGTCATTTTGCGAGCCAGACATCTATACAATACGCTGCAAGTCCACTCTTCTGAATTGTATACTGTCTGGTGACCATTTTTGAAAAAGTATAAAAAAAAGGTTTTCTTTGATGTGGTCTAATACCAAGCATTGGGCTTGCTTGTATTTTAATTACACCCCTTGCCATCTACGCAGCCTCCAATGTGTTCTTACAAATACAAAAAATCAATTACTAGCTAAAACAACAAGGAATGTCCTCTTAAACAAACTGCACTGAGCAACTAAGTCTTTATTACTGGATTCCTTAGTCACACCACTTGACAGGTAAACTCTTTGGGAAGCTGCCACCCTATATCATTCTTTGCTAGTTATCTGTTTATCCCAGTAGAAAGAATCAGCATCTGATATAGTACTATTTGTGTTTTGAAAAAATATTGAATGCTGTTCTGTGCAATAGCTTACACCATACTACAGTGGAACCTCGGATTGCGAGTAGCGCGGTTAACGAACGTTTCGCAATACGAGCACTGTATTTTAAAATATCCTTACTCGGTTTGCGAGTGTTGTCTCGCAAAACGAGCAGAATTCAGGCCAAAGCGGCGTGCAGTACAGCTTTGGCCTGAGGTGGGGGGCGCCGATCGCAGCCGATAGGCGCCATTCGGAAATGCACGGAAAGGCCTCCGGAACTGAGTCTTTCCGAGGTTTACCGAAGTCAGCCGAACTGTGCAGCTGTTCATAGTAACCAATCTGCTTCTACATTGAGCTTGTTCAATGAAGCTTTGACAATAATACTTATTAGCTGATTGGGTACTAGACACAGCTGCACCAGATTTTCTGTGCTCCAGTCTTAGTAAATCTCCCCACTGTCTTTTGCCTTCTCAATTTTCTGATTTATAAATTACTTTAAAGGGGTTGTAAAGGTACAATTTTTGTTCCCAAATAGCTTCCTTAACCTTAGTGCAGTCCTCCTTCACTTACCTCATCCTTCAATTTTGCTTTTAAATGTCCTTATTTACTTCTGAGAAATCCTCACTTCCTGTTCTTCTGTCTGTCTGTAACTCCACACAGTAATGCATGGCTTTCTCCCTGGTGTGGAGTGTCGTGCTCGCCCCCTCCCTTGCACTACAGGAGAGTCAGGCCCACTTACACACAGCTCCTTTCTCTATCAGCAACATAGAGACCATTCTGACTCTCCTGTAGTCCAAGGGAGGGGGCGAGCACGACACTCCACACCAGGGAGAAAGCCTCGCATTACTGTGTGGAGTTAAAGACAGAAGAACAGGAAGTGAGGATTTCCTAGAAGAAATAAAGGAATTTAAAAGCAAAATGGAAGGATGAGGTAAGTGAAGGAGGACTGCACTAAGGTAAAGGAAGCTATTTAGGAAAAAAAATTGTACCTTTACAACCCCTTTAATGCATAAAATGCATTAAGATAAAAAACCTGCCTTTACACCTCTTTTAAACCCAATAACACACGACCCCAGCAATAACATTACAGTGCACCTATGGGAAAAAAATAATACTTACATATATTATGCAGTCTGCGACTAGCATTAAAGTGGTTCTACACCCTGTACAACCACTTTCATCTACAGGTATATAGATACATAGTTACATAGTTAGTCAGGTTGAAAAAAGACACAAGTCCATCTCGTTAAACCATAAAAAAAAAAAAAAATATCGTACAATCCCATATACCCAATTCTATACCACAGTTGATCCAGAGGAAGGAAAAAAAAAACCAACAAAGCATGCTCCAATTTGCTACAGCAGGGGAAACATTTCCTTCCTGACCCCCCGAGAGGCAATCGGATTTTCTCTGGATCAACTTTACCAAATGTCAGTACCCAGTTATATTATGTACATTTAGGAAAGTATTCAGACCTTTCTTAAAGTAATCTACTGAGCTGGCCAGAATCACCTCCGGAGGGAGACTTTTCCCGCATTTTCACAGCTCTTACTGTGAAGAAAACTTTCCGTATTTGGTTGGTTAAATCTCTTTTCCTCTAGACGTAAAGAGTGCCCCCGTGTCCTCTGTGTTGACCGTAAAGTGAAAAACTCAACACCAAGTTCACTATATGGACCACTTATGTATTTGTACATGTTGATCATATCCCCCCTTAATCTCCTCTTCTCAAGAGAGAATAATATCAGTTCCTCTAATCTTTTCCTCCTCCACGCCTCTTATCAGTTTGGTTGCCTTTTTCTGCACTCTAGGTAAGCCTAGAATCTATCCATTCTACACAGAGGGGGGTGGCTGGAGAGAGGGGGTGGCGCCAGTGCGCCCTTAATGGACGCACTGCCACTGCTATGCACTTTGTGAGCTTTCGCTATTCTCTTTTTACAACTGCTTCAACTAAACGGACACAACGGCTGCCCGGTGCCCACCCTGTTATAGTGGGGGTTGGCTTGTCCAAAAGCCCCCTAAGCAGCCCTTCTAAGCCTTCTGGAAATTGCTCAAATGCCACGCAGTGCATTGTGTTTTAAAAACAATTCACTGAGCTTTTTGAGCTACGTTCTGTGAACTACACAACCCCTTGTACCAATGCAAGAGGAGAGGGGGAGATGTGGGAGTCTAAATTAGGAGAGCAGCCCAGGGTGACAATGCTGCTTCTCCATAGGTACAGTTGTAGATGGGTGAGTGTTGTCACCCTAGAATGGGGAATTTGTTACAGACAGAATCACTAAATGAAAATAAAGGGAAAAAAGTCTGGGAAAAAAGAAAATAAATGCAACCATCACACCGAAGGACTGGTAAAGTGTAACATATTACATTTTTGTTGTTGGGTTTAGATATGTTTTACTCTTTGGTTTAGTTGAGCAATGTATGATTGGATTTTTCAGTTTTTGTTTCTTTACAAACTGTGGCAAATTACTCTTCAGGATCAATTCTTCACTCTACCCACACAATATTTCCTGTGTAACCTTAGGTAGTTTAACCGCTTGCGGACCAGCCGCCGCAGTTATACTGCGGCAAGTTGGCTCCGCTGGCCACGAGCAATCTCCAGGCACGAGAGGCAGAACAGGGACGTGGGTGTGTGTGAACACACACATCCCTGTTCTGTGGGCTGAGGAAATGCAGATTGTGAGATTTTAATAGCTAGGAACCACAATCTGTAATTTCCCATTGTAAGTCCCATCCCCCTTCAGTTAGAACACACATTAGGGAACACAGTTAACCCCTTGATTGCCACCTAGTGTTAACCCCTTCCCTTCCAGTGACAATTTTACAGTAATCAGTGCATCTTTATAGCACTGATCTCTGTATAAATGCCCATGGTCCCAAAAATGTGTCAAAAGTGTCCTATGTGTCCACCATAATGTCGCAGTCCTGATAAAAATCGCGGATCGCGTCATTACTAGTAAAAAAATAATAATATTTCTTGTGAAAAAAAATAACAATAATAATAATAAAAATGCAAAATCTATCCCCTATTTTGTAAACACTATAACTTTTGCGCAAAGCAATCAATAAACACTTATTGCGATTTATTTTTACCAAAAATATGTAGAAGAATACGTATCAGGCTAAACTCAAGAAAAAAATAGTTTTTATTTTTTTATTGGGATATTTATTATAACAAAAAGTACAAAATATTGTGTTTTTTTTCAAAATTGTTGTTCTTCTTTTGTTTATAGCTCAAAAAATTAAAACCGCAGAGGTGATCAAGTATCCCCAAATGAAAGATCTATTTGTGAGAAAAAAAAAGACGTCAATGTTGTTTGGGTACAACGTCGCACGGCCCTGCAATTGTCAGTTAAAGCGACGCAGTGCCGAATTGCAAAAAATAGCCCGGTCATTGGGCAGCCAATTCTTCCAGGGCTGAAGTGGTTAATTACAATGATGGAGAAATATAGTAATCTACACACTCCTGTGTTCTGAATCTGTAGTTCCTCTAACTACATTGCAGCACATGGGAAGATGAATCCAGGATCCCCTGCATGAATCCCTCATGGCAGCAATTCAGCCTGGAATGTGACAGTGATTAGCTGGAATCCACTGCTACAAAACAGCTAGGTTGTGGAAATCATTTACAGGTTAGGCTGTGCACTAATGGAAAAAGGAAACTACAATTTGTACAACAATAAAAACTACAGAGGGTGATGGAGAGGGATCTTCCTGTAGAAATATAGCCACCCTGCCCAATTAAATAGTAATTACTACTTCAAACGTGTACCTATTTTGTCCTCAAAGAGAACATCCTCTAAGTAATTATGAAGTGTCCATGTAAGTGGGATCAAACTTTACTTATTGAAAAGGCAGTACAACCAAATTCACACATTACGATGGGGTTCTTTTTTGGGGGATTTAAGTGTGATACCCTCCTCTATTGTCTGCCGTTCTGAAGTGGAATGATTAAATCTTAGCATGAAATGACCAACCTCTATTGTGTCTTCTTGGTGTTGGTTTTGGTAATCTGATGCTAACCATTTGAGGTACTACACTTCCTTAATTCACAATGCTACTAAATACATGGTAAACTTTTTAAAAAGATGTTTCTTAAGTATATATGCTGGATTCAGTGACAAACTGGCATCTCTATGGCTCAGTGATAGAATTTGATGTCTTACAACCTTAATCCCTCCATCTCCATTGTTTGCCCTTAAACAAGTGGTTCTCAGGAGGAATTGGTAAGTCATTGTGTGCACCTGTCATCCCTACAAAAGCCTTTTTCTTCAGTGATATTATTGGTTCATAGTGGGTCAAAAGATTTCACAAATGTTGGCTGAGACTAGGAAACTTTAGAAAAATATAATAAAACAAATGGTCTGGTCCAATTGGGGGAAAGTGAGCTTGTTATACGATTTTTTGCAGGAGGACTTTCCAGGAATTGTAGCCTCATTTGGGTGATCCTGTTTCCACTTTTCTTTCCCCTATTTTTCTCTCCACCCTGGGAGCATTTGATGATCTCTGTCGGCTCATTGAGATGGACCTATAATGGGCATTGCAAGCCATTTCAATATCCCTCTCTATGGTGCTACCAGTTGATCCAATTTCATCCATATTTTAGTTTCAATAGTTTTTTATTGGAATTTCACTAGTATAACAATTTTGCAATAGTAGAGCATATGGGTACATACACGGTTCTTCATTGATGCAGTAACTGGCAAACTCCATATTACAACTTGCCAACATCAAATACATGGACAACACTGAAAAATGTCCTGAGGTAAAAAATACATACCAAGAATACCAGTCGGGTTCCATTGGAGTCTAGAAAACCTAATCTTGCATAATAACCAACACTGTAGTATGTCAATAAATTGGCAATGATCAAAGAAACAAGGAAATAACATAAGCAAGGATAAAAGGAACGAAAACATCCAGAGGAAACAATCAAAAAATGGCAGGTAAAAGTAAACAAAAAAAAGAAGGAAAATTGCAGTTAGATGCTGTAGGTATTTATCCAGTGTAAAGAGAGCCCTCTAAAAGGGTGTTCGATAGTTCAATAAGGGGTAGAGCGGGATTTGGAGTGATACCAACTGTTCCAAGGTTCCCAAACTTTATTGATTACCAGATGGTTTCCAGAGCCTAAGGCAAAAAGTTGTTCATACGTACCATGTGTGTGTATTATTTGTACAATTTCAGACATATTTGGAGGTATCACGTCCCTCCAATGCCTAACCAATGCTAATCTAGCTGCTAAGAGGATATGAGATAACAAAGTTCTCAAGTGATAAGGGACTAGATCTATCCCTAGAGAAAGTAGCGCCATTCCCGGCTCTGGGCTCAGATAAAGATTAAGAACTTGTGCTCTAATATCGAAGATCAAACTCCAGTACCGTGATATTTTGGGGCATGCCCACAACAGGTGGGATAGAGTACCTGTACCCCCACAGAGTCTCCAACATTGGGGGGAACCCCCAGGAGTAAATTTGGATAGTTGGTAAGGGGTGAGGTACCAACGTAACATAATCTTTTGAAATAGTTTCCAGAGGTTGACACATTTGGTGGAGGAGTATGTTACCCTCAGAGCTGTTTGCCACTGCTCCTCTGAGTACGTTCTAATGAGATCCCTCTCCCATGCCAGCATAGGAGCCGATTTCAAAAATAGCCATTTGTTTTGGAGGGTAGAATGGAATAACAAAATGCCCCTAGAACCAACAGCTCTCGAGAGGTAATACTGAGTAATTTGCCACGGTAGGGAGATAGCAACCTTAGTGGGCTGGCGTAGAAGGTGGGAAATTTGCATGTATCTATAGTACTCGGTCATTGGCAAGGACAATTCCAACTGAAGGGCTCTAAAAGTCTTAAGGGCTGGGACTACATATAGGTCCTCCAGCTCTAGCTCCTTATCGCATTCCCAATTAGCGAGAGAGATATCAGGGATAAAGAGAGACAGGGCTGACAAAGGAACTTTCAGTGGGGTGAGTTAACACATAGGAAAAGCCTGTACCGTTAATAATTTCCATCTGATAATAGACGCGTGGATGGTTGGACACACCACCAGTCATTGTTCAACAAAGAAATGGGTCTGAAACTCTGCAGGGTAGTGGGGTCCTTCCCCGGCTTTGGTAAAGCCACAATCAGTGCCCCGAGCATTTCCGATGGGAAAGAGGAGAAGGAGGCAGCCTTATTGTAAAC
The DNA here is from genome assembly GCF_905171775.1 of Rana temporaria. Lineage (NCBI taxonomy): Eukaryota > Metazoa > Chordata > Amphibia > Anura > Ranidae > Rana > Rana temporaria. The sequence goes on along the minus strand of NC_053499.1, from coordinate 21,159,364 downwards.
CTTTGTCAAATACGGGGTCAATATCTCTTTAAATGTCTTATAATACTCCCCTATAAACCCATCAGGTCCCGGAGATTTATTATTGGGAAGGGAGTCAATGGCTTTATTTATCTCAGATTCTGTGAAAGGGGAGTATAAATAGTCCAGCTGGGTAGGCGATACCTGGGGGGAGATTTAATTTGTTGAGAAAGTTCGATATCATGGATTCCGTGGGTTGGATCGTAGAATCGTCCTCTTTTAGATTGTAAAGGGAGCTATAGTAACAACTACACGCATCCGCTATAGCTTGCGGATGGTATAGCTTCTCTCCAGTAGTAGGGTGTAAAATATATGGGATTTTAGTTTTATGTCTCTGCCCCTTGAGACGGTTGGCCAACAGTTTGCCAGCTTTATTGCCACTGAAATAATTTGCCATTTTAAGATGCTTGGAGGCTATTTCAAAGTTATCCATCAGGATCAAGCGTAGGTCATACCTAAGATGCGACAGCTGATCTGATAGCACCGGAGAGGCACTCCTTTTATTTTGGGCTTCTAAGGCATGAATTTTGGATATGAGGTCTCAAATGCGCTGCCCCCTCTTCCTCTTAATCCCAGCGCCCACCTTTATCAGAACCCCCTTCATGTATGCCTTATGGGCGTTCCACAATACCATAGGGTCAGAAACAAATTGATCGCTACAAGAAAAAAAGCCACTTACCATTGCACAGATTAGGTAAGTATGGCATGTTTGTTATTTTAAAAATATTAAGATTTAACCACTTGCAGACCACCTGCCCAAAATGTACTGTTAATGGGCAGCACAGGAAAGCGATGTACCCATATGCCGCTACCTGCTATGGGTTTAGGACGCACTTATGTGTGCCACCCCCACCAGCACCCATTGTGATTGTACACAGCGGGAGCCTGCCGGGACCTGCTGATTGACTATGCACAATCACAGCTCAGAGCTCTGTGTTGACAGTTAACAAAGAGCTCCTGTACATAGAGATCAAGTAATAAAAGCAGCACACTTTACACATAGTTTGGCACACATTTAACCCATTGATTGCACCTTGATGTTAACCCCTTCCCAACCAGTCTCATTAGTATAGTGACAGTGTATAATATTATCACTGATCACTTTATTAAAGCATTTGTTAACCCCAAAAAATAAAATAAAGATCCTGTTCCCTTAAAGCATGTTATACAGCACAGTGCTTGTGTTGTGTTATTTGGACCCTTGTATCACCTGAAATACCTGGCTGACCCTGCCTGGCTATACCCTCACCTCTGCAAACAAACCACAAAAATCATGGCTGCTGAGCCCTGACATTGTGGTCCGTTTGCGTGATTCCATCAGCAGCAGCAGCCCTGCTGTGTGTCTCCTGTGTCCTTCCCCCCTCCCCTCTCTGCCTGTCTCTGCTCTACCAGTGCCTGCTCCCCCCGCTCCTCCTGCTCTCATTTCAGCTTTTAAATGCTCCATCCTCTCTACTCCATTATAATAATGGTCCCTGTGCCTGTGTTCTGTTAATATAAACTGCACCATTGTACCTGTATGAGCTCCGCTCCTGTCGCTCAGCTGAATGTCGGCAGCTCAGCGCTCTCTCTCTCCTCTCTCCCCCTTCTCCCCGGCTGATGCCAGTGGGAGGGCTCGGCCCCGCCCACAGCAGCTGGGAGCTGGAGAGACAAGGGAGTAGAGGAATCAGCTAAGCTCCGGGAGCGGAACTCATACAGGTACAATCGTGCCATTTTTTTTTTTACAGAACACACAGGGACAATTATTATAATGCTGCAGAGAGGATGGCAGCATTTAATAAAAATGGATTATCAACCACTTTAATGTCACTGGTGATGTCAGTGGCAGTTATTCAGAATTTCCCCCAGCATTGGTTAGTGTCAGATTTCCCACCGCACTTTCGCAGTCCCATTATAAGTCACTGATCACTGCCATTAGTAGTATGCATATATATATAAAAAAAATCCAGTATATATACCACAGTTTGTAGGCGCTATGGGCCAAATCCACAAAGAGCGTGCCTAACTTAATTTTTTCCATTTAAGTTACACTGCCCTAAAATTTCTACCTAAGTGCCCGATCCACAAAGCACTTACATAGAAATTTTGGGCTGTTTAACTTAAATTCCGCCGTCGCAAGGCGTTCCTATTCAAATGGGGGCAATTCCCATTTAAATTAGGCGCGCTCCCACGCTGGCCGTACTGCGCATGCTCGTGACGTCATTTTCCCGACGTGCATAGCGCAAAATTACGTTACGCCGAGCTTTGTGGATTGCGATGGGTCAATAAAGTTGCGTCGGGAAAAAAAAAATTCAAAATTTAAAAAAAATCGCGTCGCTGGACAGAAAGGTCTGCTTTTACATGGTGTACTAACTTTACACCATGTAAAAGCAGCCCTAATTTTGCGTATGCAACTTAATACTTACGGAGAAAAAACGAAGCTGAAAAGCTTTGTGGATCTCCGTAAGTGCTAATTTGCATACCCGAGGCGGCATTTCGACACAAAATGCCCCCAATGACGGATGCGGTACTGCATCCTAAGATCCGGCAGTGTAAGTCCCTTACACATGCCGGATCTTCTGCCTAACTATGGAAAACTGATTCTGTGGATCAGTTCCATAGTTAGGAACAGGGATACGACGGCGTTACAGCAATTACGCCGTCGTATCCCTTTTGTGGATTTGGCCCTATAACTTTAATGCAAACCAATCAATAAACACTTATTGAGATTTTTTTTTTATCAGAGACATGTAGCAGAATACATTTTGGACAACATTTATGAAGAAATTCTATTTTTTTATTGGATGTGTTTTGTAGCAGAAAGTAAAAAATATTTATATATATTTTTTATGTTTTTTCATTTATATCACAAAAAAATTTAATACAAAAACTAGTGGTGATTAACCAAAAGAATACTCTATTTGTGTGAAAAAAATAATATAGATTTCATTTGGGTACATTGTTGCATGACCGCGCAATTATCAGTTAATGTAGTGCAGTGCTAAATAGCAAACAATAGCCTGGTCATGAAGGGGGTAAATCTTTCAGATGTCAAGTGGTTAAAATCACTTTAGGTTTTAGGAACTTATAATAAATGGTTCACAATTATATATATAAAGTAAGCGTGACCTTGGATGTTCACAACCCTGGTTTCTGTCATTCCTTGCTCTGGCTAGACGGGTGTTCCACTCCCATTGACAGTGAGTTGGAGCACTTGGTGGGTACAGAAGTTCACCAACACCAATCACATACAGCAGCCAAAAGTTCAGAAAACACTCTCAGCAGCTAGTATGTACCACAGGGGGGCTTCAAAACAATCTCATTCTTTAGCTTAATCAATACATTTGTGATACAAACTTTTATAACCGTTGTTTCTTTACCGGCCCCTTTGACTTTAGGTATTTTAAAAACTTGCTTTCTTAACCTATCAGGTTGGCCAGCAGTATCATTAGAAATCTCTTTATTTCTGCTTTCATCAGCTCCTACAATATATCTTATGGTTATAAATGAGCTATGCTTGCAGTTTGTGGGTACAAAGGGTTAAGGACTGAGTGTTCATAAGAGTATGTCTTAAATAAAGAGACCTTCCAAACTAGCATTGGCCTAACAACGACATTTTAATTGCAGGCAATCCCTGCGCAATTGTGCACAAAAGATTCTTTTTTTTTTTTTAATACCCTCCCCCGGACATTAACAAAGGTTATTATCCTGTTCTTTCTCAGGTTTAAAAGGAGGCTCCCATAATCCAAACCAAATCAACCTGACCTTTGAACCTTTTCTGCTGTACTTTTTCTCATGCCACAATTTCTTTAGTGCTAGTGAGCTGAGGGCCCATTTCTGGGCTGCAGCTGATTTCCCAGACAGCGCTGCCTTTCGTCCCCTGACAAATCACTGTGGAGCCCCTTTTGTCCTATGTCGCTTTGATCTCACCTGCCTGTCAGGGGAAAAAACGAGAGCTCCGTACAGGCAAAAGCATTGCAAACAAATTGGCAATAGGGCAGCTTACAGGGGAGGCTGAAGAGGGGGCAACTTTAGCATATCTGAGTAATAATGAAATAGGTGCGTTAAACTTAGCCATGCTTGGATGCTACGGAACACCCACGGTTAACTCATTCAGCTTGTCAGTCTTTCTTTTAAGTGTGTGTCAACCCATAAACTTTTTTCTAGTTTTGGAAAGAGGGGGAAAGAATTACAACTCAAATTTGTTTCTACTATCCAGGGCTCAGGGAGATTAATCTTGGTTTAAATTCAATTTAAGAGAAGTTTGGGCTTCTAAAAACAAACAAAAAGTTATACTCACCTAGATGGATGCAGCATCGATTCAATGCTTCATCTGACTCTCAGACTTAGTACCTGGTGCTCAAAGACCACTGATTGCTCGGTTCTCAGGAAGGACAGAGGGAGGAGAGAGAACTGTCGGCTCTGAGCTGTATGAGAGACACTTTCCACTCAGAGCCATGGCACTAGCAACCCCGCTGGGGCCACCGACAGTGGTGGAATGCAAGGGCCCGGTCGCAAGTGCAAGTGCTGCGACCCTGGTAATTCTGCCACTGGACCCAGGTACACCCATCTACTGTCCAGAGAGGTCTGGCCAGAAGTTGTCTTCATGGAGGAATTTCAGCCACAAAGTCTTCAGTGAGCAAAGAGCCGGGGACTGTTATTCCCCAGCTCTCTGCTCTGCCCCTCAAATGCTCACTGGCGCGCTGAGCTGTGGAGGGGGTGGGAGCGGCTGGCTCAGGCTCTCAGTCGCTTGCTGAGAGCCTGAGCCAGCTGCTGGTCCAGGCATCTGGGCGGAATCTTTTCAGAGTCTGGACCAGCTCTGTGATGTTGGCTGACAGCAGGCTTTAGCCCGCTGTCAGCTGAAAATGGGTCACAGTAGTGCAGAACGTAGACTTCTCCTTTACTAGTAGGCATCCAGACTAAATAACTATGCCTCTCTCACTTGGGAGAAGAAATGGGAAGATAGCTGTGTGGTCATATGACTGCTGCATTAAATTGAGAATTTAAGTACACAGCTTTCTTTCTTTTTTTTATTATTGACTACTGTTTGGCACATAGCATCATTTTTCAAATATGCTTTCTATATGATTAGTTTATGCAAGCTTTTAAGTGGTTGTACAACCTGTACAACCACTTTTACCTACAGGTAAGCCTAGATTAAGGCTTGCCTGTAGGTGCTGGAAATATCTCCTAAACCTCCACGGTTTAAGAGATATTTACAATAGAGCCATGCGCCAATGTCTACGCCGCATGCGCTGTAGACAACGGCGCAGGCACACTTTAGAAATGACCGTGCCATTTCTAAAGGGGGTCATGCTGTGACTGGTGGCTCCTGCTCATATGTGACATCATGCGACTCTGGCCAGTCACAGAGCCAGAGTTCGCAGCCCCGCAAGGAAGAGGGGTGAAGATGGATGCTCGCTGCTAGTGGGGACAGCGGTGACCTTGCAGGTTTCAGGTAAGTGACACATAATGGGCTACTATGCGATGCATAATAGCCCATTATGCTTTACCTTTGCAGAGAAATAAAGAGGAAGTAAAACCCATCAGGGTTTGCTTCCTCTTTAACGGTAAAATAGGTTTGCAGCTATAATTTAATTATGCAAACCCAATCCGTTTCAGAATATCTTTTATGAACCTTTTTCATCATTACACCTTTACCTATCAAAATTTTTGTTTGATTGTAAAGCTACTGTTTTATAAAAAAAAATATGCCCATGTAAGTTTATTTTTATTTTTATTTGCTTACATCTCTGTTAATCATAGTTGTTACATAATGAAGTCTGGTATTCTAAATCCTCTTAACCCATATCCTTCCAGAAGATTTTTTTTTCCAGTGGTGAAGTAGCTGAAGAGAAAGGAAGGTCCCACACACAATGCCTGCAACATACAAGTGTTCAGGTCGCCTTTGTGATTGAACTTGTGTATGAAATAGTTGGTTAGAAATGTTCCCTTTTAAAGTCGTCTGTGAAAAGAAGACCTCTCTCTGAAATGAAACTGGATAGGTGTTCTTACACATTCGGCTCTCTTTGATTCGCAACTTCAATTTCAAATACCTTTTTCGAAGGCAGTGCCTACAGTAAAATCTTTGTACTGGATGTAACACTATCAGACGAGTGCAGATATCACTCGGTGACACAGGTAGAGGCTGTGTTTGTTGGCTAAGCATGTACCCGCTCTTAACTAAACATCACATTTTTTTCTAAACAAATAAGGAAAAACGAAACACAAAATCATGAGCCTGTTGTATTAAAACAGGGATCCCCAAACTCTGCAGCTCATCAACCCATTCATAAAGTTTCAGATTGTTCATCAACCCCCAAACATTTTTTAAATACAGTAAAACCTTGGATTACAAGCATAATTTGTTCCAGAAACATGCTTGTAATCCAAAGCACTCTTATATCAAAGCGAATTTCCCCATAAGAAATAATGAAAACTCAGATGATTCGTTCCACAACCATTTATTCATCTCCTTCAGTTTATAGTCCATATAAAAAGATTATAGCAATCTGAGTTAGGTTGTGTAACCATAAAACGTCCATCCACAAATGGCAGCCTCACCAAGGGGATTAGAAGCAAAATCTAGCAGGAGCTACTGAGTATAAAAGAGAAAAGAGGTTCCTCTAAGTGTAGCAATATGGTTACATTAAATTAAGGTACAACATTTAGCAGCTCACATGGTTGATGATTTAAACAGGCACATCTAAGTATTCAGGGATCCGGGATAAAGCTGTTCACATAGACTGTCCTCTGCACCGCCGGCGGCTCTAACAGCTGTCAGTCTGCCATCGTAAACCGGGAAGACTACCCTGCAGTAGAGCGATCTGAAAGTGAGGCTTAAGTGGCAGTGTGGAGGACTGTCTATGTGGACAGCTTTACCCCGGATGACGGCATACTTGAATGTGCCTCTTTTAATTATCAACCATGTGAGCTGCTAAATGTTGTACCTTCATTAAATGTAATCATATTGCTACACTTGGAGGCGCCTCTCTTCTCTATTATACTCAGTTGTGACATGACACTACTTGCATATCAAGTCAACATTTATAAAAATTGCTTGTCTTGCAAAACACTGTCAAACCAAGTTACTCTCAATCCAAGGTTTTACTCTAAATATAATTTCATAAAAAAGATCTCAACTAATAGAACTGCAAATAATAATAAGGTCACAGCCACACAATACAAAGCATGCTGGTTAACAGGACAGGTAATAACACACAGCTGATAGGAAAAACTCAAGGTCACTCTGCTGGCAGCTGATGTCCCAAACCTGGGTAACACTGTCTCACCACTAGCCACCTCACCTTCAGTTCTAGTGACTGGCACAGAGCTCTACAGAACCTCCCAAAAATTAGTTGACCCTAATCAACCTTTCATCATTTATCAGCTGCTTATTGACCCTCAGATATCTACTGAGCTCTGTTTATCCCTAAAACAAGAAAAAAGGCGCAGTGCACAGGTAACTCAATAATATAGTTCAGTAGATTACCAAATAGTCCAAGGACAGGGATAAAAGAGATGTATAAGGATGTGTATATACACTCGTGTTCATATAAATCAATGGGTCGGTCAGGGCAGCCACCAAGAAGACCAGAAGCAGGTTCCAGTGAGCTAAAATAAAACAAAAAGAGGGGCACCTCTGAGTATGTATCATAAAAAACATTTAATAAACAACAATATCCACTAACATGAAGGAATTCAGAGTTGAGTTCAGAATCCGTAACTAGGCTGAAGAGATGAGATGGGACTGCAAGTCACAGCAGGTTCGCTTTGGCTGGCACCACATCAGATCCTTGGCAGGAAGGGGTGGAATGACTGAGCACAGCAGTCTCCTTCAGGGGCCCAGGTTTGGCATACCACAGTCAGGTGGGGTCAGCAGTGGTCCATATGGCATGGGTATGGGTTACAAGGGACCGCCATGGGAGCCAATTTTGCCCCATCTTATGCAAACCTAGCCATGGGCTACTGGGAAAAGAATTATATTTTGCAAAACAACCCCTATTCTGCTAACATTGTCTTTTTTGGTCGCTATATCGATGACCTAATTGTGATCTGGGATGGCTCCCCCGATCTGATCACCTCTTTTGTGACTCATTGTAACCACAATCCCATTCCCTACGGCTTAACTTTTACCCACATTTCTGACCCTACCAGCCTAACTTTTATAGACTTTATGCCGCGTACACACGATCATTTTTCGGCATGAAAGAAAACGTTGTTTTTCAGCATGTCCAAAAAACAATGTTTTTCCAACTTCATCATTAAAAACGACGTTGCCCACACACCATCGTTTAAAAAAAATTATGAACAAAGCGCGGTGACGTACAACACGTACAACGGCACTCTAAAGGGGAAGTTCTATTCGCCTTTGGGCTGCTTTAGCTGATTCCTTGTTAGTAAAAGACGATTTGCGCTTTTTTGTCTGTTACAGCGTGATGAATGTGCTTACTCCATTATGAAGGTAGTTTTACCAGAACGAGCACTCCCATCTCATAACTTGCTTCTGAGCATGCGCGGGTTTAAAACGTTGTTTTAGCCCACACACGATCATTTTTTACAACCCGAAAAACTACATTTTTTAAAACGACGTTAAAAAATGCTGCATGTTCGAATTTTTTTTGTCGTTTTTCAGAAACTGAAAAACGATGTGCAGCCCACACACGATCATTTTAAATGACGTTTTAAAAAACAACGTTTTCTTTCATGCCGGAAAATGATCGTGTGTACGCGGCATCAGAATTAGGCCACGCTGATGAGACCATTATTGCAAAAAATTACACAAAACCCACGACTGGCAACTCTTTCCTGCACTATAAGAGTTGCCATTACCCAAAATGGACACAAAATATACCGAAAGGACAGTTTCGTCGGTTACAGCAAAACTGTACCCTGGACACTGACTATGACGCATTAAGTATTCCCTTGAAAACAAAATTTGCTGACAAAGAATAATCCAAAGCATTGGTGGACCAAGCCTGTGACTATTACTCTAAAGGCAAACAGACAAAGAAAGAAAATATGGATCACTCCGCGTGATTCATTACCACATTCCACTTTCAATATAAAAAAATGGAAAACATGCTCAGTAAACATTGGAATATCTTACAACAAGATCCCCTCCTCAAAACCATTCCTTCCGCCAGTACCAAGGCCAAAGAGATTGAAACAAGATCTCTTTGGCCTAAATGGCAATCATCATGTCTGGAGGAAATCAGGCACCGCTTATCACCTGTCCAATACCATCCTTACAGTGAAGCATGGTGGTGATAGCATCATGCTGTGGTGATGTTTTTTGGAACCTGGAGACCAATCAGGATCGAGGGAAAGATAAATGCAGCAATGTACTGCGACATCCTTGATGAAAACCTTCTCCAGAGCGCTCTTGACCTCAGACTGGGGTGAAGGTTCATCTTCCAACAGGACAACAACCCTAAGCACACGGGACAACTCTGTGAATGTCTGAGTGGCCCAACCATAGTCCAGACTTGAACCCGATTGAATATCTCTGGAGAGATCTGAAATGGCTGTATCCCCATCCAACCTGATGGAGCTTGAGAGGTCATGCAAAGAAGAATGACAGAAACTGCCCAAAAATAGATGTGCCAAGCTTGTAGCATCATACTCAGAAATCCTTGAGGCTGTAATTGATGCCAAAGGTGCTTCAACAAAGTATTGAGCAAAGACTGTAAATACTTATGTACATAAGATTTCGGCTGGGCGGCCCGCTCTAGGAAGAGTCCTGGTGGTTCAAAACTTCTTCTATTTATGGATAATGGAGGCCACTGTGCTCGTTGAGACCTTCAATTTTTTCTGTACCCTTCCCATCTGTGCCTCCATACAATCATGTCTCAGAGGTCTAAAGACAATTCCTTGGACTTAATGGCTTGGTTTGTGTGTGGACCTTATATAGCACTGTTGGACCTTATATAGACAGGTGTGTGCTTTTCCAAATCATGTCCAATAAACTCAATTTACCACAGGTGGACTCCAATCACGTTGTAGAAACAGCTCAAGTATGATCAGTGGAAACAGCCATTTTGAAGAAAATATTGACTTAAATACATTTTGGAATAAGGCAGTAACATAACACAATGTGGAAAAAAGTGAAGCACTGTGAATACTTTCCAGGTGAACTGTATATAGTATATTGTGTATATGCATCATGAATCATTTTTTTAGTAGGTCTTTTTACTATGAAGTAGTAAACCTGAAGTAAAAAATAAATACATAATCTACGCTGATAGCTCATAGCAGGCAATTTCATTTGCCTGCAGGGCAAGCTTGTTATTCAGTTCTTCAGGTGTTCTGAATCCTCAGGCACCCTGATATACACATATCATCTCATCATCCTAGGTTAAGAGCCTGGGACCGCTGCAAGATCTGGTTGCTTCTGTGTGTGTACTCTTTTGTATATGTCTTTGCATAGAAGAAATAGTTGCCATTCTTCTTTGTAAACTCCATATCATTATGCCTTTATTCTTAAAGATAATTTATTTTCATCTCATTAGGCATATTTATCATTTAGACAGGCAAGAGGCATAGAATATGACACGTAATTGTTCTATGACTAAGATTTTCTCACAGGAATAAATATAATCTTAGCTGTACTAATCAAAAGAGAAGATGTGCCGTACTTATAGGGCAGTATTTATATTTCCTATCACCCATTCTGTATAATAAAGTATTTGCTCCAAAATGTAGTGAGTCTGTCTTAAAGGGTAACGCCACTTTCCTGCTTGTGTGATTGACTCACTGATTTTACCAGAAGTCTGCACTAAGAGGCATCCCAGCAAATAATTTTTTTTTGGTGAGATACTTCCAATAGGAAATACAAAAACATACTTGGGGGGCACACCCTAAAAAATGCTATACATCTAAGATGGTGCTGCTATATGCTGCTATAAGACCAAAGACAGTACAAAACAGATTATAGCGCACACATGCAAAAATGACATTTATCCTGCAAGGCTAGTTAAAAACACCTGAACATATTTAAAAATGCGGGGGTTTGGCCACACTATATGGTCATATAGTATTTTTGAATATAATCTGTTTTGTACTTCCAATAGGAAATCACATCTAAAGGGATGCAGACCCTGCATATTTCCTCATTTGTGCTCTGCAGGTGCACAACTGATTGATAATTAGAAAACCACTCCCATTAGACTCACTTTCCCACATGAATACAGACAAACATACAGGATTTTTTTCAGAATAACAAAAGGAAGGAATCTGCAACAAAGTTTGTTAAAATCCTTGTAATGTACTTAGATTACCCGGGGGCGAGATGTTTTTTTCTCAACAAAATGGAGCTACTGTTTAACGAAAAAAGCTGCCGATAGTAAAAAGTAGAACAGTTCAAATACTAGTTTACATAGTTGGTGAGGTTGAAAAAAAGACACAAGTGCATCCAGTCCAACCTGTGTGTGCACTTATATGTCAATAGTACATTGTATACCCCTGCATGTTGTGGTTAGTTTAATAGTTTTTTGAAATTATCGATGCTCCCCGCTGATACCACTGCTTGTGGAAGAGAATTCCATATCCTTACTGCTCTTACAGTAAAGAACCCTCTACGCAGTTTAAGGTTAAACCGCTTCTCTTCTAATTTTAGTGAATGACCAATGAAACGTTTTTTCCCTATGCTAGGGTCACCAGTACGCTGTTTGTACATTGATATCATAACCCCTCTCAAGCATCTCTTCTCCAGAGAGAATAAGTTCAATGCTTGTAGTCTTTCCCATAGCTGAGATCCTCCAGCCCCTTAATGAGCTTTGTTGCCCTTCTCTGGACTCTCTCCAGCTCCAGCACCTCCCTCTTGAGGGCTGGTGCCTAGAACTAGACAGCCTACTCCAGGTGTGGCCGGACCAGAGTCTTGTAGAGTGGGAGAATTATTGTTTTATCTCTGGAGTGAATCCACTTTTTAATGCATGCTACTATTCTGTTGGCCTTGTTTTCAGCAGCTTGTCATCTACTAGGACCCCCAGGTCCTTTTCAATCCTAGATTCCCCTAGAGGTTCTTCCCCTAGCCAGTAAATTGCATTCATATTTTTGGCACCCAAATGCATTACTTTACATTTTTCAACATTTAGGCCTGGTTCACACTGGTACGATTTGAGATGCGATTTGAGATGTCAAACCGCTTCTCAAATCGGCGGCATTTTCCGGCAATGGCACCGTCCTAATCGGTGCAACTCTGCATCTGCGGCGCTGCACCGATTTCAAAAAGTAGTTCCTGTACTACTTTTTGCGATTTCGGGCCGCGATTTACATTGACATCTGTGCAGAAACCTGCACAGATGTCTCTGAAATCGCGGCCGAAATCGGGACTGCCAGCGGGAGTGAAATTGTGCGAGTTCAGCTGCACTCCCACGGCTTCACTCCCGCAGCCCAGTGTGAACCTGGGCTAAACCTCATTTGCCGTGTAGTTGCCCACCCCAATTATTTGTTTAGATCTTCTTGGAAGGTTTCCACATCCTGCATAGAAGTTATTTCCCACAAATACTGAGATTGAGCTGTTTATCCCATCTTCCAGTTTGTTTATGAATAAATTAAAAAAGGATTGGTCCCAGGACAGAACCCTACTTTCCACACCAGATCATTCCGAGTACTCCCCATTTATCACTGTGCTTTGGAATCGCCCTTTTGTAGCCAGTTTACAATCCAGGTACTCACCCTATGGTCCATGCCGACAGACCTTAGTTTGTACAGTAAACATTTGTGAGGAACTGTAACGAATGCCTTTGCAAAATCCAGATACACCACATCCACAGCCCTTCCTTTATCTGGATGGCAGCTCACTTCTTAATAGAAGATTAATAGATTGGTCTGGCAAGAACGACTCTTCATGAATCCATTCTGATTACTGCTAATGATACCGTTTTCATTACTGAAATCTTGTATATAGTCCATTATCATCCCCTCCAAGAGCTTGCATACTATTGATGTTAGGCTAACTGGTCTGTAGTTCCCAGGGATGTATCTCTGACCCTTTTTAAATACTGGTGCTATGTTGGCTTTTCTCCAATCAGCTGGTACCATTCCAGTCAGTAAACTGTCCATAAAAATTAGGAACAATGGTCTGGCTATCACTTGATTGAGTTCCTTAAGGACCCTCGGTGCAAGCCATCTCTGGTCCCGGTGGCTTATTTATGTTACGTTTTTCAAGTCTATTTCTAATTCTGTCCTCCGTTAGCCATGAGGGTGCTTCCTGTGATGTGTTATGAAGATTACGATTCCAGTCTTGGTTAGTGTATCCCCCGTTTCCCTTGTGAAGACTGAGGAGAAGAATATATTCAAAACCTTCTCCATCTCTCCGTCTTTTGTAACCAAATTTCCTTCAGCATCCCCTATGGGGCCAATAAGTTCTGGCCTCCCTTTCTTACTGTTTATATACTTAAATAAGTTCTTGGGATTTTTCACTCTCCTCCACTATGTGCTTTTCATGTTCAGGGCTGCTCTGATCAGACAAAGCTCTGACACTTCCTGGTAGTGTCAAAACGTGCCAAGTCCATCTTAACAACAAACATAACCACTGGCCCATCGCCATGTTGTGCTGTTTAACTGGCCGAAAATGTGTGGGGTGGGTAACACTTTACCTGATCAGACCAGAGTGTGGGCATGTTAAACTGCTGCTGGTATGTGCAGATATCTCTACCTACTTTATACCTATCAGCAGCTTTTTTTGCTAAAGTGACAGAGCCGGTAAACAAGAGCATCAACAGAAAAAAATGTGAGCTGCACCAAACTCAGCACCTGCTCCACACTGAGATTCCTTGGATGCTACTGAAATGCTATTTTGTAGAGTAGATGTTCCCCTTTCCAGAATTTGTGCGGAAAACATCTCTTATTATGGGTCATATAAAACTAACCTGCCTTATTGAAATAAAAAGCTGAATTGTTTATTTCCCATTGTGGCATTAAAAGAATGCTTTAGAAAGTAATGTGTAGTGTCATGTAAAACATCCCCCAATGAGCTCTATACTAATCCAGTAAGAGGCATCACATCAAACAATGTTGTGTTCTCTTGTCCTAATAAACCTGACTGTGACAGCTCTATGAGCCCTTCGCTCTTGGGGGTCTGGGACCTCCCTGCAGTGCAGCAGTTAGAAAAATGTTTGTCTTTTACTTTCAAAAAGGGTCATGGACTCATGATACTAATTAGGGTGATGCCTGAAGAGTGTCTTTTCAACACAGATCCCCCCGTGATTTGTTCATAGGAGGGGGCCTCGTGAGTGACAGCTACATATTCAATTCTTGGCAGCCTCCAAGTGTTTTTCCTCAGAGTTTCCAATAATGCTTCCCTTTTTTTTTTTCACTGACCAATAAGGTGCTGTTAGGTAGTTTGTGGGGCTTTATATTAATGGTTGAATGATTACTTCCACAAAACAAACAATTAATTTTTAATTTTACAAACAGCAAAAAATGCATTCTGGTTTCTATAAAATACAGTGAAGCAGGGTCTCTTGTCTCTTCTTGCTATTAACTGTTAAATAGGCATTATTAAGACATGTGCAGCAAGAAACAAGACAAGTCCCAATTTTTGTAAAAAAATTTATATATATATATATATATATACATATATATATATATAAATAATTTACTTTCCTGTGTGTTGAATCGGACACACTCCAGAAAAAATACACTTTCCAGAAAAATATGCACAATTAAAAATATAGCCCTTTTCAGCCTGCAAAGGTTTTAATAAGTGCCTTCCAATGTGCAATAAACTACAAAACTTTCCCTGAAGAAGACCAATAATTTAAAAGGTGGAAACGCGTAGAGATATCATGTGAAACTATATAAGCACAAAGAGTTTATACAACAATTTTCCTATTTTTTGATGAGTTATGTCACTTGTGTTAAGGCCAGAACTGCTTTTTACGACTTCTATGTGTTTATGGAAAAATGTTTTTGATACCATCCAACAAATAAATAAATATAAAGTTTTACGTAATTCATTGCTTTCATTGCTTTCATTGCTTTCCTTTTCAAATACTTTCGATGCTAAAAAAACCCTTGAGGGATCTTCCATTTAATAAAAAAAATAAACTACAAAACTTAGCATGATTGTAAGTAGGTTCCTACTTTGTGGAGTTCCAGGTAAATGTAAATGGATGCTTGTGTGATGATGGCTCATTGGCTTGACATTCTTATGCAGAGCAGGTGTTCGAGATTTAAAGCATTGTTAGTTTGCTTTTACTACATTGTAGAGTGAAGTAGCTCCAATTAACTCTGTAGGTAGCCTATTGAGCTAGGCTCCCCAAAATCAGCACCACCCGCAGTATTTAGCCTTGCACAATATAATATGTCTATGATGGTTAGAATTTTGCAAGTTGTTCGACATAAATCCTAACAATAGTATTGGACAAATGGCCATTTACTCAGCATACCGCAAACAAACTTTTGGGGAGCAACAAACACAATTGAGTACTGTCTGTGTTACTTTTTTATTTGCGCTAACATCCACATTTTCAGGGCAGACTTTCAGGGTGTGCCCTCTTCTTGAATGTCCAAGCGATACTAAGCCCTGGTTCTCACTCACAGCATAGCAATCACACTGTGTTCATGCGCTCCTCTGCAGGTATTAAAGGGGTATTCAAAGGGGTTGTAAACCCTTGTGTTTTATGCATTAAGTTGAAAAAACTCCTTGCAATGTCCGGCCCCCCAGCCCCCCCTGTTTTACTTACCTGAGCCCCGAATTTCCATAGGCGCGATCCCGCGTCGCTCTCTCTATGGCTTCTCGGCTCTTCATTGGATAGATTGATAGCAGCACTGCTGTCAATGAAATGGACACCGAGTGTATGACATAGAAGCGTGCCCACAAGGTAACCCTCTCAGGAGAGAGCTTCCCAGAGGGGGTTATCTAATGCGAGGAGGAGCTGCGAGAGCCACCATGTGATCCCAAAAGAGGATGATCGGGGCCACTCTGTGCAAAACGAACTGCACCGTGGAGGTAAGTATGATATGTTTGTTATTTAAAAAAAAAACATGAACCTTTAATATCACTTTAAAGTTAACAACACTCCAAAAGCAGGTTGCAAAACACAGTGAAAAAGGGAGGAGGGCTGGTGCCATGGAAGTCGGCTAAAACATCATTTTATTATGGCATGTGAACAGCATAATAAAATTATGTTTAAGGCCCCATTTACACGGGACGCTGCTAAACGTACGTTCAGAGGTAGTTAGACGCTTTTTTCAACTGCCCCTGAACTCATTCAATGTTATCCTATGTGACCATGTACACAGTCTCATTTATTGACGTTTTTAGGCAGTTGCGTTTAATAACGTTTGTGTGAAAGCAAAAAAATTGGGTTCCGACGCAGAAGATTTTTACGTTTCAGACGCCAAACCGCGTTTGGCAGCATTTAGTTTAAAGCCGTTTTTTGTTTTTGATCATTTAAAATATACATGTTTTTTTTTTTATTGAAACGCTTCTAATCGCAAATGCGGCAAAACGTGGCTAAACGCCGCAAAACGGAGGTTTTTTCAACATGGGTTACTATCTGTAAAGTTTAATCATTTAGGAGCAGTTGTAAAAGTGTCCCGTGTACGTGGAGCCTTAAGCACCATACACACTATCAGTTTTCCTGCTGGTTTTCTCTTCAGGTTTACCAAAACCATGTAGTACAAGGACCTGCCTGATTGCATTCAAATTGAAATGCTTAAGGTTTGATCTCATAGTAGATGGTTTTGGTAAACCTGAAGAGAAAACCATCAGGAAAACTGATAGTGTGTATGGGGCTTCAGACAACTTCCATTGCACCAACCTTTCTCCCTTTTTTGCATGGATTACATGGGGATTTACAAAGACTTCACAGGCTGGGTGTTGTGTTCTTGAGGCTCACCAGACATTGCACAGAAGGTAGTAGCTTGGATGCACCTGTTCCTGCAAAATACAGTGGGTTTGCCTAAACCAGATCCCATAAGTGTAAACACCCAAGCAATCTGGTTCCAGTGAGAGCAAAAAAAGCTGCCCACACGTTTTTCATCCGGGTGCGGTGTGATTTGAGCCATTCAAAATGAATGGGCTCAAATCGCTCCACACAAAATCGAATATGATTTGCACAGGAACGTGGTGTGATTCACATGCGGTGTACAGTGTGAACCAGGACTTATACACAAAGTTTTAGTAGAATGTTAAATACAACAATCTTTGAGGGACAAACTAAGAACATAAACAAACATACGTAGCAATGGTAATTAAACTTGGATTGTTGGTGAGATAAGGAAAGCATTGGATTATGGACTGGTAAGGGGTAAGAGTCAAAGAGATGAGAGTGGTAATAAAACTGTAGGATATTCCTCATTGGGGCCTTTACGATTAGATCAATCTCCACTAGCTCATTGTCCCACTCTGCGCACTCCATCATGAGACATCATATGAAGGTTCAAGACATACACGGGGGCTTGGAAGCCTCCTGCTTTGCCACCTCGAATAGGATCTATCCTACTTACTCTCTGATCCAAAAGATCTGGTTAAAAGTGCGCTCCATGCAGGATGTCACAAGTTTTACAGAATACAGTCCAATATTAGGAAATTTTGTGTATGGAGAGTTGAAGAAACTGCCCTGCGCAGGGATGTGGAAGAGATGGGGTATCACTCATTTATGGCAGGTCTTTAGGAATGTCAATTTTTGCTCATTTGAAGATCTGCAGACCACCTTCCACCTCCCCTCCGGGATGCAATTCTACCACTGGCAGCTCAGACATGCTGTTTGTGCTCAGGGATTGGCCACTGATTGGACATTATCCCCAACACCTGTGTTTAGGTATATTCATTCTGTGGTGGACAGGGGGAGGGGGGCTTATTTACTAAGGACAAAGCCACTTTGCATTACAAGTGCACTTAGAAGTGCAGTCGCTGTAGATCTGAGGGGGTCATGCAAAGAAAAAAAAAGCAGAATTTTTGCTTGTACATGATTGGATGATAAAATCAGCATGCTTCCCCTCATTAAAGATCTTCCCCTCACATCTACAGCAACTGCACTTCCAAGTGCACTTCCAAATGAACTTCCAAGTGAACTTGCAGTGCACTTGTAGTGCAAAGTGGATTTGTCTTTAGTAAATCAACACACAAGTGAGGTACAGTATCTCCACGGACGTCAAAGTGAAAGCAACAATTCTTGTGCTAGACCTCCTGTGTAACTATAAACTGGTAGGAGCAGATCCTCAAAGATCTGCACCGGCGCAGAATATCTGAGATACGCTATGCCGCCGTAACTTACCTGGCTTTGGTTTGAATCCAGAAAGAATTTGCGCCGTAAGTTACGGTGGCGTAGTGTATCTCTTGCGGCGTAAGGGCGCGGAATTCAAATGCGGAGAGTAGGGGGCGTGTTTCATTTAAATGAAGCGCGTCCCCGCACGGAACGAACTGCGCATGCCCCGTCCGTCAAAACTCCCAGGGTGCATTGCCCCAAATGACGTCGCAAGGACGTCATTGTTTTCGGCGTGAACGTAAATGGCGTCCAGCCCCATTCACGGACGACTTACGCAAACAAAGAAAAATTTTCAAAATTTTACGCGGGAACGACGCCCATACTTAACATTGAGTACGCCACCAGATAGCAACTTTAACTATACGCCGGAAAAAGCCGGACGGAAACAACGTAAAAGAATGCGACGGCCGCTCGTACGTTCGTGGATCGTCGGAAATAGCTAATTTGCATACTCGCCGCGGATTACGACGTGAGCGCCACCCAGCGGCCACCAGAAATCTTAGATCCGACGGCGTACTAAGGCGTACGCCTGTTGGATCTAACACAGATGCCGTTGTATCTTGTTTGGTGGATACCAAAACAAAGATACGACGCGCAAAATTTGAAATTACGCGGCGTATCAACAGATACGCCGGCGTAATTTCTTTGAGGATCTGCCCCGTAACCTGTAAAGGCTTTTAAAGTGTCACCTATGGAGATTTTTCAGTACTGTAATTTATAGCTGTTCTGCAGGCGTACGCAATGTTAAAGCATGACATGTTAGGTATCTATTTACTCAGTGTAATGTCATCTTTTATGTTTTACCCCAAAAATTGGATATTATATTGTGTTTGTTTTCACTAAAACTCATTAAAGTTTATTTTTTCCCCTGAAACTCTGCATTTGATAAACCGCTGCACAAGTATTGTGTAACATTAAAAATTGCAACAACAACCATTTTATTCTCCAGGATCTCTGCTTAT
Source organism: Rana temporaria (assembly GCF_905171775.1). Taxonomy (NCBI): domain Eukaryota; kingdom Metazoa; phylum Chordata; class Amphibia; order Anura; family Ranidae; genus Rana; species Rana temporaria. The sequence continues at coordinate 21,140,187 of NC_053499.1, read as the reverse complement.
AAAACAATATAATGTTAATATAAGTCATTTTCCAGCTAAATAAAATGCAGATTTTTAGATGTACAGTATGACAGAGTTGTCAGAATTGGCCTGGACTGGAACTGGATAAGCTTGTTCACTTTGATAGGAAGTGTCAAAGATAGAGATCCTTTTAAGTAAAGCATGATCATATTAACCTATCGCCTACAGTACAGTATATCTTGCTTTAAAGAAAAGAAGCCTTATTTATGAGATAAATAATGTGTTAAGAAAAACTTTTTAGAGTTAAAATTCTGCTTGTTTAACAAGCAAAGTATGAAGTATCTATATAGAAGAACCATGAGACTGCATTTTCACTCCATCTTCCCGTCATCTTCAGCGCGTATCTACAGAACCCATTGATCTGGAACTTACTTTTGTCACTCATAACAAACAAAAGCGCTTTTAATACAAGGTTTCTTTAAACTATCACACCTCTTTTGTCTCCTTCCTGTTCCTTCTCTGTTAACTGAGAATTCACTAAATTATTTAGATATTACCATGGAATCTGTTTGTTACACACAAATAATAGGCTGTGTGGTGCTTGTAATTTTAGACACAGTTCAGGTGTGATATGGTATATCCCATTTAAAGAAGACACGACCAAGCATCTTGTGCATAGTATTAATAGTTTTTTTTATATATATTTCTTTAGAACTATAAAACATTCAATTAAAGTAATGAAAAAATAAAATGAATACTGTAAATAGATCTTCACTTATACCAAGCTTGAATAGAGGGTACATTTAGGTTGTCACATGATAATTCGCATGCAGTGGTGGCTGGTGCTCAAAGTTTTGGGGGGGGGGGCGCAAACGAAAAAGAAAAAAAAATTGCAGCCTCACTGTGCCCATCAAATGCAGCCACTGTGCCATCAATTGTCACCACTGTGCCATGCCATCAAATGCAGTCACTGTGCGATGCCATCAAACGCAGTCACTGTGCCATCAATTCGCACCACTGTGCCATGCCATCAAACGCAGCCACTGTGCCATGCCATCAAACGCAGCCACTGTGCCATCAATTGTCACCACTGTTCCATGCCATCAAATGCAGTCACTATGCCATGACATCAAACGCAGCCACTGTGCCATCAATTGTCACCACTGTGCCATGCCATCAAACGCAATACACACAATCTAGTTCCCATTTCTCTTCTTCCCAAGACCAGCCTCCCTTTCCCTTGCACCCTTTGTAATGCCCACTCTGTCTGTAACAAACTCACCTCCCTCCATGATCTCATTATAGCTAACTCATTTAATCTACTTACCATTAGGGATGAGCTTCGTATTCGAGTCAAACTCTTGTTCGACTCAAACATCGTATGTTCGATCGTTTGTCGAATTACGTACGTAATTGGCCAAGCATGCACTATGACCCGCATGCTTGGCCAATCACAGCTTGCAAAAAACGGAGAGCCATAATTGGCCAAAGCCAGGGTGGCTTTGGCCAATTATGGCTCAGGGGGTTTAGTACACGCCCCACACTATAAAAGGCCGCCTGCAGGTCAGCCTTGTGTAGTGTGTTGCGTGGTTAAAAGAGAGAAGACAGAGAGAGAGAGAGAGTGTAATTTTTAGTAGGTAGATAGAGCAGGCAGGCAGGCAGGCTAGTCAGTTAAAGTTACAGTGTGTAGAGGCTATATATGCATCCCAGGTGTTGTATATATATATTTATACACTGTATAGTTTAGCTAGATCCACACTTCCTAATTTACTGGCAGGCAGGTCATTGTGCTAGCTGCAGTATTCTCACGTGGTGTACCGCCTGTGTCCTCTGCAGTGTGCACCTAAAGCTACGTGGTGTGTACTGCCTGTGTCCTCTGCAGTGTGCACCTAAAGCTACGTGGTGTGTGTACTGCCCGTGTCCTCTGCAGTGTGCACCTAAAGCTACGTGGTGTGTACTGTCTGTGTCCTCTGCAGTGTGCACCTAAAGCTACTTGGTGTGTACTGCCCGTGTCCTCTGCAATGTGCACCTAAAGCTACATGGTGTGAACTGCCTGTGTCCTCTGCAGTGTGCACCTAAAGCTATGTGGTGTATACTGCCTGTGTCCTCTGCAGTGTGCACCTAAAGCTACGTGGTGTGTACTGCCTGTGTACTCTGCAGTGTGCACCTAAAGCTGCGTGGTGTGTGTACTGCCCATGTCCTCTGCAGTGTGCACCTAAAGCTACATGGTGTGTGTACTGTCTGTGTCTGTGCTATTTTTCTGAATGATTTTCATCCATATTGCAAGGACCAGACATTACATTAAAGCCACCAGCAGTTTTAAATTACTTTTTTCTTATAGTAATCTAATTTTGCGCAGAGACAGTTCTAAACACGTGCCACTTCACAGGCATACTATAGACACCCAGCAGGTACGATATTTAAATGATTTTTTCATTTTTTTTCACTTTAAGCATCATTAAAATCACTGCTCCAGAAAAAACGACAGTTTTTAAAACTTTTTTCCATTGATACATGTTCCCTGGGGCAAGACCTGGGTTCTTAAAGACGTTTTACGACAAAAACTTGCATATTAGGCTTTAAAATGAGCACTTTTGAATTCGAACGTTCAAGTCCCATAGACGTCAATGGGGTTCTAAATGTTCGCGCGAACGGTCGGTCCGTTCGAAGGTTCTGGTGCAAACCGAACGGGGGGGTTTTCGGTTTATCCCTACTTACCATTACCAAAACCTGGCTTCATGAATCCGACACTGCGTCTTCTGCTGCCCTATCCAATGGTGGTCTTCCCTGGACTCACTCTCCCAGACCCAGTGGACGCAAGGGAGGGGGTGTTGGAATCCTTTTAGCCCCACATAGCACCTTTCAGGTACTTCACCCACCTCCCTCTCTGTCACTCTCCTCATTTGAGGCGCACTGCATTCATCTTTTCTCCCCAGTTTCTCTAAGGCTAGCTGTGATCTACCGGCCCCATGGACTGTTATTAACCTTTCTAGATTATTTCTCTGCCTAACTACCTTACTTTCTCTCTTCTGAAATCCCCGCAATCATTCTCAGGGACTTCAACATCCCTACTAAAACTAACACTCCTGCTACTTCCAAACTTCTCAGTGGACCTCCTCCTTTGACCTGAAGCAATGGATATATGCTTCTACACACTCTGAAGGCAATTTCCTTGACCTTGTTTTCTTCCACCTATGCACTCCATGCAATCTCTCTAACTATCCTTTCCCTCTCTCTGATCACTACTTTATTAGTTTCACTCTCTCCCTCTCCTCCACCTCCTCTCCCTTCTAACCACCTAACAGCTAACCATAGAAACCTACGCCATCTCCATCCTTCTCTTCTCTACTCTGCTATTGACCACCTATTTTAACCTAAAGTCAACACTTCACTTTTAGCCTCCTTGGACACACTGCCACCCCACCCCCCCCCCCCCCCACTACACGCAAAATCAGGCTCCATCCTCTTCAACCTTGGCAAACAGATGACACTAAAATTCTAAAAAAACATAGCCGTGCTCTTGTGCGCCTGTGGCATAAGACTTAGGCCCCATACTCACGACCAAACATGTTTGCTGAAACTGGCCCGCGGACCAGTTTCAGCATACATGTTTGGTCGTGTGTAGTTACGAGCGTACAGAATTTCACCGTACATTTGCCCGCCGGGCCGTTTTCCAGCAGACATTTATTTCCAAACTTGTTTTAAAACCGTCCGCTCAAATCCTGTCCGAACGTACATGTTTGGTGGTGAGTACACAAAACCAACGTACAAAAACCCCGCGCATGCTCAGACTAAATGAGGCCACGGGAGCGCTCGTTCAGGTAAAACTCACGTTTCTTTGGGATATGGCACATTCGTCAATAGAAAGATTAATTCTAGCAATAGAACACTGAAGCAAAACACACAATAACCAATGCTTGATGCCGTCGTTTTATTCATTCTTCTCTTGCTATAACTAATCAGTTATTTAGCTCATGTTATTTCAACTGAGTTGTTCCATACTGAAAAGTGACATTTGTTAGCTGTGATGTAGTAAGATTTTTGCAAACTTTTATTGGCCCGACGTATCATATTTTTAGTGGTCCTCCACATTTCAAATTTTTTGCTTTTAATGTTTAATGGTTATCTTTCCCACTTTCTTTAGGTGTTTATAGTTATGTCACCATTTAGAATATTTTAATAGGAAATATTTTTGATTTAGCTTTTGTTTGTATATTTAACATGATTTTGTTGAAGGTTGTTTAAATTGTCTACCATGTTGGCACACCAAATGACCCCCCCCCCCCCCCCACATGAGTTAGTGAATATTTTAGATTAATCATTTTATTTGTTTGTAATGTTTGATGCCTAAAATAATACCCACAGTATTACAAACAATAGGCAAGTTTTTCAAATCAACAAAAAGGCTTTTATTTGAGCAAATTATAAAAAGGATCAAAAACAGAATGGCAGCACTTGAACAGCTAGCAACATACATGCAAACTTGCATTTGAAACATGGTGAAGGATAAACTAGCCAACCTCAGGAAGCACACTAAATAAAATCTGAAGCAGCAGCACATAACCAAAGGAACCCAAGCTGTGGTAGTCCAAACAAGATGCCATTTGTGGGGGATCAAATGGAAGGCAGGGCATCAACGTCTCCTCTTCCTTGAAACCTTCCTTCCAGGCTGCCTTCCAGCGGGTCTTCCCTGGGCCCTTGCAGGTGGGGATGATGTGGCAGCAGGAGAATGGTGTTCAGCAAGCCGGGCCGGGTCACATAGCCCAGTGTCTGGGGTCAGCAGCTCCCTCTGCATCCACCAAAGGGCCTGGTTGATCACGCCCTTTGCCAGTTGCCTCTGCTCCTCCGTGCCTTGATTCAGGTCATGTGCCACGGAGGCACTGTAGGCCTCAGTGGGGTTGAGGGGGGCCCTCATGATGGCACTCGCCTCCCTAATCATTTGGAGGCTGGCTTCCTCCACTGCCCCCAATTTCTTCTTACGGCCTGGTGGCCTAATATAAAGGGGAGGAGCCTGGCTGGTGGTGCTTGTCCTGGGGAGCTGCTGAACGCCACTGGGCCCGGCCTCCTCCTGGCTGCCACTGACCCCTTCGGCCTGGCTGTCAGTGAGGAGAGGATCTGCCACCTCCTGGCTGGTCTCTTCTTCCTGTGTAAAAAAAAGGGACATGTTGTAATATATTTAGGAATATACTCACTCACATTTTCATGCTTGAATCTTATTTTTTGCCTTGAATTTAAACTTGAAAACAGACTCACCCTCTGACCCCTGCAGTTGTCATCCCTGACACCTATTTGTTTGCCCACGATTTTAGATTTTTACTTCCCAGCTTGTATTTTATTAACCAATATCAAGTCAAGAATCAAACAATAATTAATATTATTACATAAATAGTTATGAAACTACTATACCTCATCATCGTAGAGGCGCAGATCTGCCTCTCTGTCAGCCAGGCCCTCTTCATCTGACTCTGCAGGGCTGTGGTGATCTTGGGAAGTCCCGCTGGGAGGTAGCGTGGAGGAAAGGTTGGGATTCAGACTCGACATTGATGGCCTGCCTTCCAGTTGATCCCGCAAAAATGACATCTGGTTGTAATACCACAGCTTGGGTTCCTTTGGTGGTCTTGCTGCTGCTCCAGATCTTAGCTGTTTTTGGTGAGCTTTGTACGCTCTCCTATATGTGCCCCTGAGGTTGGCAAGTTTATCCTTCACCATGTTGGCACTGCATTCTGGCACCCATGTCCTCATGTATGCTGCTAGCTGTTCAAGTGCTGCCGCTCGTACGTCCTTATTGTGGTAATGGTCCTGCTTTGAATCCCACAGGATGGGCATTTCCCGAAATTTATCCAGCAAATGCTGGATAATGTCTTGGCTCTGCAGGAGATCCATTGTGAAATAAATTTTTTTTTTTTTTTATTCTAGATTGAAAAAATGAAAACAAACCAAAAACACAATTAAAAAAAGCCTCAGCATTTACATTGATAGAATATGTTGTTAAAAAAGTAGTACCTATATAGAAATACAAACACAGTGTCTCTTGTTTAGAAAATGCTGGCCAGCTCTGCCCCATTGGTTGGTTTTAGCTAACATTTTTTTTTAACATGCCGCCCCTTTGGTTACATTGCAGGAAATAATATAAATCTACAACCATACACAATTATTACAAATGACAGCATTCATCAAGGCACTATTGCATGTGTAGATATCCTGCCCCTCAGCATTGATTACATGAAAGAAACTTCCTAATGACCTCTGTCCAACCAACACAGAACAATACTTGGCCTGATCTGAATACACCCTACATAATTACTAATGAGTCACAGCATTTTTGATCTCTCTATTTTGTGATGTCTACAAAAGCATTTGGGTACGAAAATCACATTCTGGTATCCAAGAGACATAATAGCTTAATAAAACTGTGCAACCAACAGACCAAACCCCCATCCCATTGCTCTACATTTTAGAGCCCGCTGCTGATCCCATGTTTAAATTTCTTACCTGCCTCTCTCACAATCCTCGTTTCTTCCGCTCGCTGAATTAACACGTAACCTACGTAATCACGTCAAGCGCCTTTTATACACTCCGCGTATGTATGAAACGCCGCCCTCGTCACCTTTGCCATGCCCCTAATCAATTGAAAAAGTAAATATGGCGTTAACTGTGTAGGTTCTGGAATCGCGCGAATATTCTCCGCGTAACCTACGTCAATACGTTGTTGGCATTCGCGACACTCCGCATATGCAATAATCCCCGCCCTCATCTCCGCCCCTGACGGGACATTTCCTCGTTTCCACGCCCCTAATCTCTGTGGGAAGGAAAGATGGCGATGTCACACGAGCGGGCACGGAGCTCTCATGGCGCAAGTGAAGGGACAGAGGCTGGACCGTCCCGATCCAGGCCTAAAAGATATAAAGCCACTAATATGGCGTTCGAAGAAATGGTGGAGTTGGTTTACATCATGAGGAGGAAGGATTATGATGGTGAATGTGGGCCCTACAAAACACCGAACCGTAGGAAGTCACACATAATGGACAAGGTGGCAAGGAGAATGAGGAGAATGTTTGGTGTCACCAGGTCAAAGGAGCAACTACGGAAGCGTTGGTCCGATTTAAAATTGAGGGAGCCACATCACATGAAGAAGATCCTCAAAATTCTGCGTAAAAGTAAGTCCATATTATTTAAGGGGGGGGGGAATGTCTGCAATAATGTGTTGACATGTATTTTTTCACATCTGCCTCCTTGGCCTGCTTTTACTTTTGAACATGTGTAGATACTGTATTGTGTTTATGTCAAATAACAACCTTAAACAAATTTGGTGAAATAGTAAACACGCGTAATATGACATTGTTTCGCAAAAATGTGACGTTACTCCAGGAACAACACACCTGGACATGGCTGACTGGCCCCAAACTTGGTTTTCCAACATTGTTGACTAGCAAAATCACAGAAATTAAATTGAGTGAATGTGACAGGCAAACAAGATTCATTCTCCAAAATGCAAATAAAGCTGATGTTTTAACATCTTGAAATGCAAAGCACCTGTGTCTCAAAAATCAAAGTATATTTATTTGGAGGGTCGACGAGAATTAATGTTTTGGGGGGACATCCATTTGTGTCACTTCTTTGCAAAAAAGGGGCAGCATCAGAGCTTGGCCTAGAACTACGCCAAAAATGGAGGATTGCTGAAAGAAAAAAACAACCAAAAATCATCATAAATGTATCGTCTATGCAATGTGTGCGATTTATGATATCCAATATCTGTGTGCTGATGAGTATCCCTTTTGTTTTTTATTATTTCTTATAGGGGAAAGAAGACGCCAGCAATTGGAGGAGGCAGAGAGGGCCAGACACCCGGAAAATCAAACACCTCCACATGTTGAGCAGGAGGAGGCTGGGGAAGGAAGAGAGGAGGATGTGGAAGGAGAAGAGGATGTGGAAGGAGAAGAGGATGTGGAAGGAGAAGAGGATGTGGAAGGAGAAGAGGAAGGAAGAAAGGAGGAAGGAAGAGAGGAGGAAGAAGTTATTTTGGACTTAGAATTTATATCAGATGAAGGGCAAGTGGCGGAAGAACAATTTGGCGAATTGCAAGAAGGTGGATTGATGGATGAAGGAGGAGTCGAAGATGATGGGGAGGTGGTGGAAGAAGGAGGAGTGATAGAAGATGATGGGGAGGTGGTGGAAGAAGGAGGAGTGATAGAAGATGAAGAAATTGGGGATGTGGAAATTATCAGGCCATCAGGTCAGTGTCACCCCTATATTAATAGGGCCAAACATATGCAGATAGGCTGGAAATTATTTACATATTTTGAATGCCAATTTGTTTCTTTTTAGGGGATCAAGATGGAGTAGCACATTTTTCACGTGCAAGTGCTTCTATCATTGTACAGCAACTAATGGAGTGCAGCACGGAAATGGACATTATGCAGGAAAGGATGCTAGTCATGGAGCAGAATGTGCGAAATGTCATTTCTGAGTGTAGCACGGAAATGGAGAACATGCGACAAAGGATGCTAGTCATCAACCAAAATTACAAAAATATCATGGACATGATGGGCCGTGTCAAAGACTGAACCACAGAAGCCCATCCCCCGCCCATCCCCCGCCCACAAAACCCTTTTTAATTTTTGTACTTTATAATACGCCAAAATTTCTACATGCACACACAGTGTGCCAATATGTGCTATCTGCCATCACAGACTATCTATTGTCTGTGCTTTGTGGGTACAAACCCCTCCTCGATCCTCAAGTAGTTGAGAGGAAGGGTTTGCTCCCACAAAACACAGACATTGATCACCCATGATGTCAGATAGCACATGTGGCCATTTGTCTGTTTAACCAATGACATTTGGCGAGTTTTCACTGAATGTGTGCATTTAGAAATTTTGGCGTGTTCCAGTGTGAAAGCACACCATCCATATGACTGACTGCTGTTCTTTTTTTAAATTTTTGTTTGGTGTTGATCTTTTTTGGTTTGTAAATGTTTCCAGTTTCAGATCACAAAACGAACAATAAATCTCACCTAAAGAAAGAAGTTAACTAATTTTAGAAAAAAACAAAAAAATTTTTGTGTTGTGTTAAAATCTTGTTTAAAAAATTAGACACAAACAAATGACAAGCCCAAAAATTCTTGCGTATAGTTTCAGTGAAATTATTGTTACATTGTGTTTCGATCATTATTATTGATAATCACTGTCAATAAAGACCAAAAAATAAATAATTAAAAGCCAATATTTTGTCTCCAGAATTTGCAGGAAATGTGTTCTGCCTAAAAATACACATTTCTTGTTAAAAAATGACTAAAATAAAAAAAAAAAATGAGACATCAAAAGCAGAAAAAAGAGTGGCTTCTTATTTATAGACTGAATACCCAGTTTGTAGATGAGTGAATAATGTGCAAATGTGGTTAGTTAATACATCTGAGTAAGTAAATGTGGCACTAGAAGTGCACTATTTTTGGAGATAACCTGGAAGACAGAAAAATAGAGAAAAAGCAGTAATGACAAACAACTGTATAAAGTCCAATGGTCTAATTATTTATTAGTTGTGAGAATATTCCTTTCTTTTGGGGGCCGAATTAGAAAGAAATATGATCTGGCATAGCAATGGCCCCCCGACCCATGAAGTACTCAACATATTTGTCGCGTACCTCACGAGCAGATTGGGGGGCCAAGCCAGCGCGACCAGTGTCCAGGCCAGGAATGTTCTCTGAGGGTAGTCCTGCCTCAGAGCCCATGGGGGCTAGGTACGTCTGGGAGTGCCTGCGTAGAAAATTGTGCAAAATGCAGCAGGCAAATATAACGGTGTTCAATTTATATTCCGCCAAATGTATCGATGTCAGGAACAGGCGGAACCGGTTGCTGAGGATCCCAAAGGCATTCTCGACTACCCTCCGAGCCCTGGACAACCGAAAATTAAACACACTCCTCTCTGAGGTGAGGGTCCTCTGGGGAAAAGGCCGCATTAGGTGAGGTCCAAGGCCAAAAGCCTCGTCCGCTAGGAACACAAACGGAAGTCCTTCCACATTATCTTCATCTGGTGGCAATGCCAGACCACCAGTTTGGAGACGATCATAGAAATCAGTCCGTGCGAACACTCCCCCATCTGACATCCGGCCGTTCTTCCCCACGTCCACATAGAGAAACTCATACTGTGCCGACACCACCGCCATCAACACTATACTATGATAACCCTTGTAATTATAATAGTAGGACCCCGAGTGGGGTGGGGGCACAATGCGGACGTGTTTCCCATCTATTGCTCCACCGCAGTTAGGAAAATCCCACCGCTCGGCAAATTGGGAAGCCACAGACTGCCATTCCTGTGGTGTGGAGGGTAGCTGTGGGGACAAACAAAAAAAGAGATTTAGTACTTTGGCACATAAACATTGCAAACATAATCCTACAAGCATCCTTGTGCAACTTTACAATTTTTAAATAGCATTTGCAAATTTTGAAGGGAGAATTTCGGGGCACAAATATATAGGGCCACTTAATTAATAACAGACTCCACAGCCCTCTGATGGGGACAAAAACACTTTGAAGGGGGGGTGGGGGGTGTTTAAACTGTTTTTAGAAAACCAAAAAAATTAAAATAAAGTGGCATGGTGGGGGTTGGCCCGAAGATAGCATGCTGGACAGGTTAATATTGGGTAAGATCAAAATATGCAGGTAGGCCAAAATAAAAAGAACATGTAAAAGCTGATATCAACATGCATAGTGAGAAAAGGGAACGTTAGTTAAACACACAGCATATCTGGGAAATAAAATAAAAAGTTAGTTTGCCACATTATTAAAGACACATTGTGAGGTTAAAATGAGGAAACTTACCTTCATATACTCCTCGTGCATAACTTTAATGATGGCAGCACACGTGTCCGGTATGATGACCCCAAGCGCCTGCGGAGAGATGCCTGTCGAGAACTTGAGGTCCTGCAGGCTCCTCCCAGTCGCCAGGTACCGCAACGTGGCAATAAGCCTCTGCTCGGCCGTGATGGCTTGGCGCATCACAGTGTCCTGCCTCGTGATATAGGGGGACAGAAGATCCAGCAGACTGTTGAATACGGGGTCCGTCATGCGGAGAAAATTCCTATAGTCATTAGGATTATTCTCCTGGATTTCCCTAAGCAGAGGCATATGAGAGAACTGGTCACGCTGGCGCAACCAATTCTTGGTCCAGAAACGCCTCCGCCCCCTGTTTCTGGCCAAAGTACTGGAATAATGAACATATCCAGCAGCCATCCCATAAACAGCACCAACTCGCGAAAATTGACGCTGCTGCTCCATCATGGCTTCAAACCGGCCGGCTGGTCAGTCAAGAACACACTCCAACAGAAAGCACAATCAAATCCAGCGGTACCTGCAAAGAACGCACGACACACAGATACGAACGCACAGTACGAATCTGCAAAGCAGAACGAACTGCACGCCTGTACCCGAATGCCAACTACGTACCCACAAGCACACGCACTGAACGAGAAAATACTACCTGCTAAAGCCTGGAGACCGAGAAGCGCGAATCAGCTCTAACCAAACCTTCACTAACACGAGCAAAGCCGTAACTAGCAAAAGCGGAACAGAGGGCGTCGCCATTGACTTTGGCCTTTCCCTTTATAGTGACGTCAAACGTGGATTACGTGCACGCGTTCAGGTCCGCAGGGAAATATCGTCCGCTGGTGTGTACAAGCCAGCGGGCCAAATGAAAAAACAGCCTTGTACGCCGGAAACAGCCCGTCGGACATTTCGAACGGACATGTTTGCTCGTGAGTACTCGGCCTAAGTCTCAGAAAGATTTCAACCAGTGTAAATCTGCCCTCCAAAAATACAATTCCTGCCTTCTCACTGCCAAGCAGACCTACTTTATCACTCTCATTAACACATTATCACCCTGTCCCCATCAGCTCTTCTCTACCTTCAACTCTCTACTTCGTCCTCCACTGCCTCCACCCACTAACCAACTCACTTCCAGGAAATCGCCTATCAATTCAAACTAATTTGAAACAATTTGTGAGAAAATCCCTGCTGTTCAGTTATCTTCCACCCTTTACACTTCATGCCCACAGGTGCAATCATAACTTCCCTCATTGAACCCAACCACTATAGACGAGATTGCTTAACTACTTGCTAATATCCAACTAACCACCTGCCCTCTGGATCCTGTTTCCTCGCAAATGCTACGTTCACCCTCTGACTCTATTCTACACTACACTCTCTAACCCACACTTTTTTAATCTCTCCCTCTCTTCTGGCATCTTCCCCAACCCTTTAACCACTTCCCGACCCCCGCATGTACATATACGTCCACAATATGGCACGTACAGGCACATGGGCGTACACGTACGTCCTCGCCTATTAGCGGGTGGGGGGTCCGATCGGGACCCCCCCCGCTACATGCGGAGGTCGGGTCCGCTCGGGGAGCGATCCGGGACCACGGCGCGGCTATTTGTTTATAGCCGCTCCGTCGCGATCGCTCCCCGGAGCTGAAGAACGAGGAGAGCCGTGTGTAAACACGGCTTCCCCGTCCTTCACTATGGCGGCGCATCGATCGCGTCATTCCCTTTATAGGGAAGACACGATCGATGACGTCATTCCTACAGCCACACCCCCAAACAGTTGTAAACACATACTAGGTGCACCCTAACTCCTACAGTGCCACCTGTGGTTAACTCCCAAACTGCAACTGTCATTTTCACAATAAAGAATGCAATTTAAATGCATTTTTTGCTGTGAAAATGACAATGGTCCCAAAAATGTGTCGAAATTGTCCGAAGTGTCCGCCATAATGTCGCAGTCACGAAAAAAATTGCTGATCGCCGCCATTAGTAGTAAAAAAAAAATAAAAAATAAAAATGCAATAAAACTATCCCCTATTTTGTAAACACTATAAATTTTGCGCAAACCAATCGATAAACGCTTATTGCGATTTTTTTTACTAAAAATAGGTAGAAGAATACGTATCGGCCTAAACTGAGGAAAAAAAATGTTTTTATATATGTTTTTGGGGGATATTTATTACAGCAAAAAGTAAAAAATATTGCTTTTTTTTCAAAATTGTCGCTCTATTTTTGTTTATAGCGCAAAAACTAAAAACCGCAGATGTGATCAAATACCACCAAAAGAAAGCTCTATTTGTGGGGAAAAAAGGACGCCAATTTTGTTTGGGAGCCACGTCGCACGACCACGCAATTGTCTGTTAAAGCGACGCAGTCCCGAACTGTAAAAACCCCTTGGGTCTTTAGGCTGCATATTGGTCCGGGGCTTAAGTGGTTAAAACACGCACTAGTCAGCCCCATACTTAAAAAGCCTCACTGGACCCAACCAATCTTAACAACCTTTGCCCCAGCTCCCTTCTCCCCTTTTTATCCAAACTCCTTGAACGTCTGGTCTACAATTGACTGAGCAACCACCTTGCCAAGAATAGCCTTCTTGAGTCCCTTCAGTCTGCATTTTGTCCTCAACATTCCACAGAAACTACACTCCTAAAACTAAGAAACGCTCTACTAACGTCCAAAACCGATGGACACTATTCTGTCCTCCTACTCTTGGACCTTTCTGCTGCCTTTGATATGGTTGACCACCCCCCCTCCAAAAACTCCACACTGTTTGTCTCCATGACTGTACTCTTCGCTGGTTCTCTTCCTACTTATCCAACCGCACCTTTAGCGTTACTTACAACTCTGCTTCCTCCTCTTCTCTTCCTTTCTCTGTTGGGGTCCCCCAAGGTTCTGTTCTTCTATTTTCAATCTACACCTCCTCCCTGGGTCAGCTGATAGCCTCCCACAGCTTCCAATACAATCTCTACGCTGACGACACCCAAATCTTTTTCTCTACCCCTCAGCTCACTCCCTCTGTCTCCTCACGTATCACTAATTTACTAACAGATATATCAATCTGGATGTCACACCAATTCCTCAAACTCAATCTATCCAAAACCAAATTTATACATTTTCCTCCACCACATGCACCTTCTCCTGATCTCTCTGTCAAAATCCATGGCACAACTATCAGCCCATCCCCGCATGCCAAGGTGCTAGGCGTAGTCCTGGACTCTGAACTCTCCTTTAAGCCCCACGTCCTATCACTGTCCAAATCTTGCCAGGATATTGGAGTTGTAAACTAGTTGATTTATAATTTTTCATTCAGACAGATATTAAATTCTCAATTAGTACTCGGTGTAGGTTGGTTTACCTACTATAATCAGTGTTTAGCTTTGTATAATAATATTTTTTGTAGTTACATCTCTGCATCTCTACAGAGAATAACTGTAGTATTTCTGTACAGTTTGGGATGAAGGTAAAAAAGGGAAAGTGATAGAGCATGCAATATTCTGGTTCAGTTACACTGGTAGCACCATGAAAAGGCCTTTGATGATTCTAGTGTGGAATTAAAATGTTTTGTTCGCTTGTTCCATGCAATCGGAGCCTGTGAAAAAAAAGTGCGAAAGAATAATTGTTGGCACTTGACTCAGTAGCATACTTTCTGATATATTGGTCACACCTTAGAACAAAATTTGTATTGCTCAATATATTATGTAAAGAGAAGATGACACATTTCTTACCATATAGAGTGTTTAGCTAAAGAAGACACATAAAAACAAATAGATTTGTGTCATGTGTAAGGGGAACGACAGAACAACAATGTAACACTCCAGATTTGTGGAAGAAAAGCTTTCATCTACCCTGACATTTCCATCGTGTTTCCTATTGAAGTCGGCAAACAGAAGCCTTGAATGGGATGTGAAATAATAGTTTATTTCACCTTGTGTTGTTTGAAAGAAGTGATGCAGGGATTCCTCATAATCCCTCTAAATGATAAGAGGCACGTGAATATTTGGGGCATAAGACCAGGCTGCTCTTAGATCTCATTCATAAAAGGATCATGAAAGTCCCAGTTTGTTGTGATCATGGGACTCCACCTGTGTGTCTCATACATGGGGCATCAGGTGTTAAGAAGAAGAAACATTAAAGGTGCTCTGTACCAGATAAGTTTTATCATTTGACTCACCTTGTTTTTACAGACTGATAGCTCTTTTATCGCTAATCATGTGTTACAAGTGCCATCTGTTGGGATAAACCAGGCTTTTTGAACATGTTTATCATACCTAACATCTACTCAGTCCCGCATATTCAGCAGCTAAGGACTTCTTAACTTGACACTTTAAGGCTGCCCCTATGAACACTAATCCTATAATGCTTAGTAATCGTTCTGTTTTTTTTTTAAATTGCCTGTAAGAAAAAGACATTGAAATAACTTTGATGTGGCTTGTGCTTTACTTACACGATGTGAACCTTTTCGTAAGATACCATGTAGTGTGCACCCTTATTTTGGCCTGTAGTCTGAAGGCTTCATTGTGGTGTACCTGCTGTCACCTTTTTATAACTGTTTTTATCCGTGTTTTGATTGTGGGATGTATAACTGCCACTCAAAAGCATCACATTGGTGTGCTATAAATTTAAATGGAAATTATGGTTTATTGGTTGATATACAGTAGTTATACCACTGGATGAGTTAATTTACTTGCATTACTAACATAGGGCCAGATTCACAGAAGAGATACGACGGCGTATCTCCTGATACACCGTCGTATCTCTTGTCGTATCTATGCGGCTGATTCATAGAATCAGTTCCGCATAGATAGCCCTAAGATCCGACAGGTGTAATTGACTTACACCGTCGGATCTTAGGATGCAATACTTCGGCCGCCGCTGGGTGGAGTTCGCGTAGTTTTCCTGCGTCGGGTATGCTAATGAGCATTTACGGCGATCCACGACGGTTTTCACGTTCGTTACGTCGTCGCTAGTAATTTTTTCCCGTCGCAAAGTTAAGCCTCGTTTTACATGCCTTAACTTTACACGAGCCATGTTAAAGTATGGCCGTCGTTCCCGCTTCGAATTTAAAAAAAAAAAATTTTGTGTAAGAAGTCCTGGAATACGAAAGTACGTTACGCACGTCGCCGTTCAAAAAAATGACGTCATATCGCGCAAAGCACGGCGGGAATTTCCTAACGGAGCATGCGCAGTACGTCCGGCGCAGGAACGCGCCTAATTTAAATGGCACACACCCATTTTAATTACGCGGGCTTACGCCGGAGGCCGCCAGCGTAGGTTTTCATTCCAAGTGCTCTGTGAATCAGGCACTTGCGATGAAAACTTGCGGCGGTGTAACGTATCTACGATACGTTACGCCGCCGCAATTCTACCTGAATCTGTCCCTTAGTAACTGACATATCAACATGGATTTCACACCATTTCCTCAAACTCAATCTTTCTAAAACCAAGCTCATAATTTTTCCTCCAGCCCGTGCCCCTCCCCCTGACTTCTCCATCAAGATCAATATTACAACCATCAGTCCCTCCCAGTGGCAGGACAAGGTCATGCAGTGCCCAGGGCAAAAATGCCAAATTGCGCCCCTCTTTCCCTTAGTGTTAGGGTCAGGGTGCCCCTATCCCTGCAATAAACCATTGCTCCAGGGGCAGCTGTCCCTCCTGCCCACCCCTTGTCCTGGCCCTGGTCCCTCCCCTCATGCCAGGGTACTAGGTGTAATCCTAGTCTCTGACCTGTCCTTTCATCCCCAAATCCAATCACTATCCAAATCATCCAGACTTCACCTCCGAAACATCTCCAAAATACGCCCCTTTCTAACCATTGAGACCACTAAGCAACGTATTCACTCCCTTGTTATCTCTCGCCTTGACTATTGTAACTTCCTCCTTACTGGCCTACCTCTTCACAAACTATCCCCTCTTCAGTCTATCATAAATGCCGCTGCCAGACTCATCCACCTTACCAACCGTTCAGTGGCTGCCACTCCTCTCTGCCAATCCCTCCACTGGCTTCCCATTGCCCAATGAATACAATTCAAAACAATTCCAATAACATACAAAGCCATTCACAATTGACAGCCAGAGATTGGAGGGAGTGGGCTGAATAACCCTGACCATCATTTCACCCTGATAAGTGGTTCTAAAGTTATTATTATTTTTTTTATTTTTTTTACCATTCCCTGCATCATGGCAAAAAATGCCATATTACCACACAGAGACTGGGGACTCGTATTAATGATTGGAAGCTGGAACTCCTGATTCTCGGTCATCTGATCGCTGTGATAGCCTCTGATTGTCTATCACAGTGATCAGTCACTGTGAAGCCCACCCCTGTGTCTTCTTTCTCTGTGAATGGAGCAGAGAGAGATTTTGTGTAAAACAGAAATAATAAATAATGATAATTAATTAAATAAAAAAACCTAGATTGAGGTTTGATCTAGGTCAGTGCCAGGGTTAGTGTTTGGGTCAAAGTCAGGATCAAAAGTCAGGGTCAAAGGTCAGGGTCAGTTTTTTTTTATGGGATTTTTATTTCTTTAGTATCAGTGACACTGGGGGTTATTTACGAAAGGCAAATCCACTTTGCCCTTCAAGTGCACTGCAAGTTGGTGGATCGGCCTTGGGGGGCTGACATCGCAGGCTCCCTGGACAGGCATGTGTCCTTATTAAAATTCAGCAGCTACGGTGTTTGTAGCTGCTGACTTTTAACCACTTAAGACCCGGACCATTACGCAGGTAAAGGACCTGCCCAGTTTTTGCGATTCGGCACTGCGTCGCTTTAACTGACAATTGCACGGTCGTGCGATGTGGCTCCCAAACAAAATTGGCGTCCTTTTTTTCCCACAAATAGAGCTTTCTTTTGGTGGTATTTGATCACCTCTGCGGTATTTATTTTTTGCGCTATAAACAAAAATAGAGCGACAATTTTGAAAAAAAATCAATATTTTTTACTTTTTGCTGTGATAAATACCCCCAAAAAAGATATAAAAAAACATATTTTTTTCTCAGTTTAGGCCGATACGTATTCTTGTACATATTTTTGGTAAAAAAAATCACAATAAGCGTTTATCGATTGGTTTGCGCAAAATTTATAGCGTTTACAAAATAGGGGATAGTTTTATTGCATTTTTATTAATATTTTTTTTTTTACTACTAATGGCGGCGATTAGCGATTTTTTTTTCGTGACTGCGGCATTATGGCGGACACTTCGGACAATTTTGACAAATTTTTGGGACCATTGTCATTTTCACAGCAAAAAATGCTATAAAAATGCACTGATTACTGTGAAAATGACAATTGTAGTTTGGGAGTTAACCACTAGGGGGCGCTGAATGGGTTAAGTGTGACCTCATATGTGTTTCTAACTGTAGGGGGGCGGGGCTGGACGTGTGACGTCACTGATTGTCTTTCCCTATGTCAGGGAACAGACGATCAATGACAGCGCCACAGTGAAGAACGGGGAAGGTGTGTTTACACACAGCTCTCCCCGTTCTTCAGCTCCCGGGACCGATCGCGGGACTCCTGCCGCAATCGGGTCCGGGGATCCCACGGCCGCGGTCATCGAGCTTTGGACCGGGTCATGGGCGCGCGCCCGCGACCCACGGCTGGGCACTTAAAGAGGACATACAGGTACGTGCTTGTGCCCAGCCGTGCCATTCTGCCGACGTATATGTGCAGGAGGCGGTCCTTAAGTGGTTACATTTTTTTTATGGCCAGAACACCGCTTTAATATTAAAGTTCATGAGTGTGTAAAGGCAGGTGTCTCAATACTTTTGGTAATAGTGGCCCAGATTCTCGTAGATCGCTGCATCTCTGCGGCGGCGTAACGTATCTCATTTACATTAGGCCGCCGCAAGTTTTACGGGCAAGTGCTTGATTCAAAAAGCACTTGCCTGTAAAGTTGCGGCGGCGTATTGTAAATCCTCCGGCGCAAGCCCGCCTAATTCAAATGATCCGGGTAGGGGGCGTGGATCATTTAAATTAGGCGCGTTCCCGCGCCGATCGTACTGCGCATGCGCCGTCCCTAAAATTTCCCGACGTGCATTGCGCTAAATGACGTCGCAAGGACGTCATTGGTTTCGACGTTAACGTAAATAGCGTCCAGCGCCATTCACGGACGACTTACGCAAATGACGTAAATTTTTACATTTTGACGCGGGAACGACAGCCATACTTAACATTGGTTGCCCCTCATATAGCAGGGTCAACTTTACGCGTCGCAAAACATACGGAAACGTCGTAACTTCACTGTGTCGACGGCGCGTACGTTCGGGAATTTGTGTATTTAGCTAATTTGCATACTCGAGCGGGAAAACGACGGAGGCGACACCTAACGGTGGAAAAAAATATTGCATTTAAGATCTGACAGCGTAAGAGCCTTACGCCTGTCGGATCTAATGGATATCTATGCATAACTGATTCTAGGAATCAGTCGCATACAGTAGATACGACAGCCCAGATTAGGACTTACGACGGCGCACATGGCGTTGCGCCGTCGTAAGCCCTTTGAGAATCTGGGCCATAGTGTATAAAGATCAAGAATTCTGCCTTTTTTCTGACTTTGTTTGCATTATGAATAGGGACACAAAGTACTGAAGTCACAGGCAGCCAAGCAACTTGAAAAGTTTTGATGGAAGTGAGCAGTAACAGCTGTATAAGTTTCGTTTAAGATAGACATGCAAAGAATAATGCAAAATACAGAAGGGTTAGACTCAGTGCTTCAAGCATTTGCATGTTTATGACGACCTTGAAATTCACGCTTCTTGTGTATCCATCATTAAATATGATCTGAATGAACGATTGTTTTTCTATGTCTGTGACTACCTTTAGAGCTTGCTCGCACCATCAGCTGTGTTGTGTGCTGTGGCGTACACAGTGCTTGCTGATGCACTGCTTACAACACATCACAGTTTACTTTTTTTTTCACCTTTGTTGGAATGTCACAATATGACATTCCATTTATGTTTTTCACAGCAGCGTGTTGAATAGTGAGTTGCAACTGGCTGCAGTAAAAAAAAGTGTCGTCTACTTTTTTACCGCACACTCCACTGCAGCATAGTGGTATGAGCTGAGCACATAAAAGGATGAGGCCCCAAAATGGAACCAATGTGTGGTCAGCAGAGGTGCCTATGAAATAAAAAAAGTGCATCCAAGTATTCGTCAGGAAGGTTGGTATTAATTGATCATAAAAACATTAGTTTTAACACCATCAATACATTTCGTGGCTCTTTAGTGACCACTTTATCAGGAAAGGGTGTCCAATACATTTTAATGGGTGGGATCTCTGTGCATTTCTTTAGCTCAGACTATAGTACTGTATCCAATTGGAAACACATTTTTATTTAACGGGCGCCTCTGCTGACCAGACATTGGTCCCTTTTTGGGGTCTTATCCTTTTTGCCATTGTTCACTGGATCCAATTGCAATCTATTGCAGTGCATGAATTCCCAGAGAAAAAAAACATTGAGCATCAAATGCAACTGTCCACACTGTGCGTGGAGGCAATCATATTTTCCACATGTGCTAAAATAGGTTATTGACTCTGGAATGGGTATCCAGCAACATTATTTATGTGAGTATACACTTACTGCACTTTTTGCCATACTTTTCCCATACGTACAACTGAATACTACTCTGAGGCCTTCTACACACGACCGAACATGTCTGCTGAAACTGGTCCGCTGACCAGTTTCAGCAGACATGTTCGGTCGTCTGTACGTCCAACCAGACAATTTTCCGGCGGATCGGACAGTTTTCCCGCGGACAAATGTTTCTTAGCATGCTAAGAAACATGTCCGCTGGAAGCCTGTCCGTCGGACGTGTTCGGTCGTCTGTACAGACTTACCGGACATGTCCGCTGGGCCGACATCCCTCGCATGCGTCGAAGTGATTTGACGCATGCGTGGAAGCATTGACCTTCCAGGGTCGCGCACGTCGCGGCGACGGCGCGGCCACGTCACCGCGTATCCTGTACGCGGGGATTTTGGTTTGATTGTGTGTACAACCATCAGACCAAAATCCGGCAGCGGACGTGTCAGGCGGACCGTTTTCATCGGACAGTCCGCTCGTCTGTATGGGGCCTTAAAGGGGTTGTAAAGGAATTATTTTTTCCCTAAATAGCTTCCTTTACCTTAGTGCAGTCCTCCTTCACTTACCTCATCCTTCCATTTTGCTTTTAAATGTCCTTATTTCTTCTGAGAAATCCTCACTTCCAGGGCTGGACTGGGACAGAAATTTGGCCCTGGACTTCATCCAGACTGGCCCACTTTGACAGGTCTCTCCCATGGCAGCTGGGCAACTCCCCTCAACTCCCCTCAAATTTGGAAGGTAGTGGGCGTGTTGTATTAAAATTAACCGTGACCCCATGTAAATGAATGGCCGAACGAACGGAGCATGCGCGCGCATGCTCAGAATCACGTTGCATATACTCCCTAAGAAACGACGGCTCAATGCGTACGACGTGAACGTAACCTGCGCCCAGCCCCATTCACGTACGACTTACGTAAACAACGTCCATACCCTAACATGACTTACCCCTGCTTTATGAGGGATAACTATACGCCGGACGTAAGCCTTACGTAAACGGCGTAGCTTACTGTGACGGGCGCAAGTACGTTCGTGAATCGGTGTATCTAGGTCATTTACATATTCGACGCGTAAATCAATGGAAGCGCCCCTAGCGGCCAGCGTAAATATGCACCCAAGATACGACGGCGTAGGAGACTTACGTCGGTCGGATGGAGCCAGAATTTAGGCGTATCTGGTTTCAAGAATACGGCGCATAGATACGACGGCGCATCCGTGGACTTACGCGGCGTATAAGAAGATACGTCGGCGTAAGTCCTACCTGAATCTGGCCCAGAAAGTACAAATGCTTGGAATCAATGCTCACCAAACATGAAATTAGCAGAAGGGGCCCAAAGGGTGGCGCTCAAGAGCTGAAATTCCTCATAGTACGTCACTATGTTCGTGTTTTTGTTGGACGACAATTGTGGACCGTTAGTATGCAAGACAAGATCCAGGCACACGCCCTTTTGTCAAAAATCAGACACTCGGTTGACCGAAAATCTGATCATGTGTACGAGGCTTTAGAAGGATCTTTCCTGCGCCTTTTTATCCCTCTTTTTCTCCTCCTCTCTGCTCATGTGGAGCTCCACTGACTCAAATGGGACATGAGACAATTTGCCTTGTCTGTGTGTTGGGAATAGCTAGCGTACTTGGTGTGAATCGATCCTTATTTACCTTTTTTTACTTGTTTTAAGTGGCTCATAACCTTTTTTGTTTCCCTAAACATGTAGTCGCATGTAGTGCTACCTCCTGAATGACTGCTTGATCCACAGCTCAGACCTTACTTCAAAGGAACAATGAATTTATTGGGAGTTCTTTAGAGACTCTCAGTACCAGCACCTATTATTTTTTAACATGACAAGACCATCCATCGGCTGAAATGTATATCAAAGTTCAGTTTCATGCAATGTTTCCACTACACCCACATGTTATTTGTATCAGTAATTAAAATGTTTTGGGATTTTTTAGCTTGTCGTATACAGCAAGCAATAGATCAAACACATATATTACTAACAAATGACTGCCCTATTTGATAGAATTTCAGCTATTGTTGCTAGCACAGTATGTGCATGGCTGTGGAAGATAATTGCACTTAATTATTTTATTATAAAGTTAGACAGCTAGTTTGACAGTAATCTGTAAATCGGTAGGCATTTATTTAAGTGTTAACAAGAGAATAGTTCATTTGCTATTTAGGAGCCATGACGTATTTCAAACACTGAGTGGTCAAACATGGCTATATGTACCGTTAAATGTATTTATGCCAGTTCAACAACACTGACTAATTACCTTTACAATTCACTCAAATTGTATCTAGTTGGGTAGCCTCTCGTGTTAAATTAGTAAAATTGATAAAACTAGTTGAGCTGAAAGTCCAAATTTTGATGAGTCACATTGAAACTTTTAAGTATCTGTGTGTTGATTGCCAAAAGTTGACTATCTGTGATGGCACCAGTAGACTGCAGGGCAGGGACTGATATCTGATATAAATGGTTCCATATTTTTGGTAAAGTGCTGCTGAATTAGAAAAAAAATATAAATATAGCTGTGACAGTTTGCTTGCTAAATGTTAACCATGATCATTTCTGTACTAAATGTTTGTAATGTTTATAAGAATTCAGTTTATTTTCTGACAGCTAAACTTCACATTTAAATAAAGCAGGCCATACACAGTCGAATTTCGAACAAATTTTCTTTTCAAAATCAGAAAGTTCGTTTTTCTGTGATCCGATGATGCCACCATTGATTTTCGAAATTCGGCCGACCAAATCTTCACGTTGCCGGGAATATTGGTTTCTCTCCGGGAATATTCGTTTCTCTCCGGGAATATTCTTTTCTCTCCGGGAATATTCTTTTCTTGCACATGCACATTTTTTTTCCATTACATTTCTCGCACGATTCTCCCACCATTGATCAGAAAATAGTTTGTTTTTCAAAAAATTTCCAACATGTCCGATTCCTCAAATTTGTTTGCCGCACGAAAATCGGCTGTTGCTGCAGCCCACTAACGGTGCGAAATTCGTACGAAAATTCTTTGATACGATTTTCGAAAGAATTTTTTTTCGAAATTCGAACCGTGTATGGCCGCCTTACAGTAAGTGTGCATGGCTGCTTCTATTTCCACTTTTCTCCTTTGAATTTGTTTTTTCATTCTGTTTGTCAGTGGTGTAATTACTGTAAACTACAGTGAGGGAAAAAAGTATTTGATCCCCTGCTGATTTTGTACATTTGCCCACTGATAATGAAATAATCAGTCTATCATTTTACAGTAATGGTAGGTTTATTTTTACAGTGAAAGACGGAATAATAACAAAAATATCCAGAAAAACTAATTTAAAAAAAGTTATAAATTGATTTGCATTTTACAGTAATGAGTGAAATAAGTATTTGATCCCCCATCAATCAGCAATATTTCTATCTCCCAGGTGTTTTCTATACAGGTAACAAGTTGAGATTAGGAGGACTCTCTTAAAGCCCAGGTTCACACTGGGTATGATTTGGTACGATTTGAGATGCGATTTCGCATCTCAAATCGG
This sequence comes from Rana temporaria, assembly GCF_905171775.1. Taxonomy (NCBI): domain Eukaryota; kingdom Metazoa; phylum Chordata; class Amphibia; order Anura; family Ranidae; genus Rana; species Rana temporaria. The sequence continues at coordinate 21,116,312 of NC_053499.1, read as the reverse complement.
CGGCATTTGCCAGCAATTGTCGGCAATGGCACTGTCCTAATTGTCGGCAATGGCACTGTCAAAAAGTAGTTCCTGTACTACTTTTTGCGTTTTCGGGCCGCGATTTACATTGAACCCTGCACAGATGTCTCTTAAATCGCGGCCGAAATCGCAGCAAAATCGCGGCGAAATCGCAGCCGCGAAATCACGGTAAAATCGCGGTTTTACCGCGATTTTGAATTCGCAGCAGTGTGAACCTAGCCAAAGGGTACCTGTATGAAAGACACCTGTCCACAGAAGCAATCAATCAGATTCCGATCTCTCCTCCATGGCCAAGTCCAAAGAGCTGACCAAGGATGTCAGGGACAGGATTGTAGATCTACACATTTTTTTTTTTCTAGTATAATCTATACATATATTTTGCTATTAAATAACATTTTTAATCATAGGAAGTTAAGAACAAGAGTCCCCCTTTACATCAGAGTCCACAGAGTTCCCCTTTTACATCTGAACTTGCAGAGTTCCCTTTCATTGTATGGGGGGACTCTGCAGACTCTAATGTAAGGGAGAACTCCAGGGACGCTAACATAAGGGATGCTCTGGGAAGCCTGATTTAAGATTTAACACTGAGAACTCTGATGAATAGTGAGGACTCTGATGTAAGGGGAAACACTGTGGCCTCTGGTGTAAAGGGGAACTCTGATGTAAGGGGTGTTTTGAGAACTCTGATTACCTTAGTGTACTTACTCAGAGGCAGGAGAGAGAAGGGGGGAGACATTAGTCACAGACAGGGATGGATGGTGAGCTCACTTACCCCTTGGCAGTCAGTATCTCTCATCCAGATGTATCTGAGGCTGCTGGACTTTCCATCCCCAACTTTCCTTTTCTGAGGCACAGCGCCAGGGATTGGAGTGTGGGCAGACACAGAGGGGTAAGGGCGGGGGTGAAGAGGCGCAGATAGAGCCGTCTCTCCTCTCACATCTGTGTGTGTGTTTGTGGGGGAGGGGGGGGTTGTTAGTGCTTTGGGCAGTGCAGTGTGGAAGAGAGTTCAACAGACACTCTCCGCTTAGACAACTGCAGCCAGCATCTCTCTGCAGCCAGTGTAAATAATGTGTCCGGGTTTCAGGCAGTCTGAAACCTGGACGCATGATTCCACCACTGTCCGGGTGAATTCTGGACAGGTGGCAACCCTACTGGAGACAGAAAACCTCCCCAACAGGACAAGAACAGAAATAATAATTGTCAAGGGTTTTACCCACACACTCCTGAGCCTTGTGCATTAGGCTGCATCTCTGAAGATGCTGCTATTTGTCCTTGTGCATAGACTCTGCAATTGTATGTCTCCAGACACTACCCATCTGTTGTTTTTAAAGTTGCATTCTGCAGTTGGAGCATTTAGGATTTGGTTACAGAACAGACAGAATTCCAGGCATACACAGCAATGAAAAAGACATAAACATTGTCACAATAAAAAAAACATCTATTTTCAGAACCCCTCCAAGAATGCTCAAAGTCACTGGGTCACAGTTAAGCGTTGTCTACTTTAACAATGAGACTTTATGGCAGCTGGTGCCTTGAGTATTAATTGGTTATCTTAACTAGAAGACAATTAACTGATGTATGTGAATTTTCGCTATAAGACAATAATGGGGAGAAATGACAAGAGAGACGGCTGATCTCTCTATGCAGAGCTATCAGAGCATCTCCCCTAGTGGCCTAATACATCCCTACATGCTAAGTTTGATATAATGTAGAGAACCCTGGGCCAGATTCGTAAAAGAGATACGACGGCGTATCTCCTGATACGCCGTCGTATCTCTGAGATACGAAGGTCGTATCTATGCGCCTGATTCATAGAATCAGGTTACGCATAGATCTCCCTAAGATTCCGACAGGTGTAAGTGACTAACACCGTCGGATCTTAGGCTGCAATTCTAGGCCGGCCGCTAGGTGGCGATTCCATTGCGGTCGGCGTAGAATATGCAAATGACTAGTTACGCCGATTCACGAACGTACGCTTTGCCCGTCGCAGTAAATGAACGCCGTTTCCGTAGAGATATGCGGCGTAAAGATAAAGCTGCCCTCTAGGTGGTCTAGCCAATGTTAAGTATGGCCGTCGTTCCCGCGTCGAAATTTGAAATTTAACATCGTTTGCGTAAGTCGTCCGTGAATGGCGCTGGACGCCATTTACGTCGAAACCAATGACGTCCTTGCGACATCATTTAGCGCAATGCACAACGGAAAGTTTTAGGGACGGAGCATGCGCAGTACGTTCGGCGCGGGAACGCGCCTAATTTAAATGGTCCCCGCCCGATTTGAATTAGTCGGGCTTGCGCCGGGCGGATTTACGCTACGCCGCCGCAACTTTACAGGCAAGTGTTTTGTGAATCAAGCACTTGCCCGTAAAACTTGTGGCGGTGTAACGTAAATGTGATACGTTACGCCGCCGCTAAGTTACGTGGAAATACGTGAATCTGTTGCTAGGAGTGACGCCTGGGGTCCCTTACTGATAATCACTTGCATGTAGTGGTGTATTGGGATATTGACCTTGAACTATAATTAAACGCTAAGCTCTGGTCGCATGTTGTAATGCGTCAATGCTTAGTAGCTCAACGCCTTTCATTATGTGACACAGAAATGATGTATAGATCCCCCAAACTCCTGTTGCGGGAAGTGACGCCTGGGGTCCAATACTGAGTTGTCGCATACAGAATCGCATTGAAATCCTTGCTAACCGTTGTTGTGGTTCACTCCGTTCACCAGTACTGTTACACACGCACAGCTTACTTCCTTTACCTACAGATACGCCACACTGCAGCAACGCAGTTTGGCTTTCGTAACATAGTTGTCCAGCTCTCCCCGCTGGAACGGTTGCTAACTGACTCCTCTCACGCCAAGCTGGTCTCCATATATTATGGGTCTCTCCTGCACACTAGCTGGAGAGCCGACATCCCTGAGCTGACGGAGGAGATCTGGCAGGAGGTATTGCCCCTCCAGGTCCACTCTGTCATTTCTTCCTGTGACAAGGTAATAAAGACCAAACTGTTATACAGATCCTATTTTACACCATGCTTTTTGTTTAAACTGAACAGAATCCCCTCAGCGCTATGTTCCCGATGTGGCGCAGCTGATGGCACGTTTTTTCATTTAATGTGGGAGTGTGCTCCGATTAGAAAGTTCTGGTCGGAGGTCACGGCCTTCATTAGCTCGCTGACGCAGATACCCAATATATGTAATCCCCTGAGGTGTTTACTGGGCTATATTGATGACGAGAGTATATCTAAGAATACGCACATCTTCCTGCGGATAGTATTGTTCTATGCTAAGAAGTCTATAACCTTCCACTGGAAGTCTCCATCCTTACCTACCATTGCCTTCTGGCTCACCACCATCAATCATGCTATACCGCTGTATACGTTGACATATAAGGCCAGAGGGTGTCCAAAATTTTTTTTGAAGGTTTGGGGCTCTTGGGTTGATTCTGAGAGCACCATAACACCTGCTCCTTGAAATTTGACTGATACCTCTGCCCGTTGAGTAGGCCTGAGTGAGTAAATTGATGATTTTATTGTTTTTCTCCCCCTATTTTCTATATGTTTCTATGAATATGCTACCAGAGTTTTGTAAAATAATGTAACGGGCGATGTTCGGGGCCGGACTTACCATTGGGCTTGACTGGGCTCAAGCCCATGGGCCCCCGCCCAATAGGGGGCCCCCGGAGGAGGAAGCAGGAAGAGCCATGCCGCCGCTGCTGATGAAGAGGTAAGAAGTCCCCTTCACCCCCCGCTTAACAACTACGATCGGCGGCCCCCCCTCAACAACTTTGATCAATTTGATCAATCGGCGCGCCCCCCCTGTTGAACAACTAGGATCGGTGGCAGCCCGGCCCCCCCCCCCCCCCCGCTCAACAACCTCGATCAGCTTCGATCTCGGTGGTGGCCCCCCTCCCCCGCACAACAACCTTGATCAGCTAATTCATTCTGAAAGAATCAAACTATTCATCCTACAGCAAGCAGGTCTACATCACAGGGCCTCAAAATGTTTATCAGATATTGATCCCTTCAGTAGCATAGATAAAATTAAACCTCTTAGAAACACACTCTTCAAATTCATACCCTATTATAGCCTAACCATACGTTTAGTCTGGTGTCTAATACTTCAGCATTAATTTTATTACCCAACGCCAAGGGAGTTACAGCTAGACTCTGTATAAGACGTTATCATGTAACATGATATAGAATAACTTTGGAGGCTTTCCTCTTTCAGAAAGCCAGGAGCTCCTCTAACAGCTGCTGCTTAGTAAGTCTCAAACTTCTAGGAAAACCTACAGATATCCTAGACCCAAAGAACAGAACACTATTAAGTTCCTGGACATGTTGTATAAAACTAAGCCTGCACAGCAAGGTACAAAAAATATATTTTAGTAGAAAGGTCTAGAGAATTTTTTTTATACTGTTTAAAGGTAAAAGCACCAAATGCTGATTTTGGTATCGAAGGAAAACTTATTGCAACATTTATTTTGAGCGCACTGAAACACATATACACATACAGTATATTTTATTATTTTATAGCAAAACCAACATTAAGGGCTCTTTCACACGGGCGGACCGTTCAGGTGGGACTTTAATAATATGGCATAATATGGCATAATATGGCAGGCAATCTGACACTAAAGCCCCATACACACTATCAGTTTTCCTGATGGTTTTCTCTTCAGGTTTACCAAAACCATCTAATATGAGGTCAAACCTTAAGCGTTTCAATTTGAATGCAATCAGGCAGGTCCTTGTACTACATGGTTTTGGTAAACCTGAAGAGAAAACCATCAGGAAAACTGATAGTGTGTATGGGGCTTCACTGACACCTCTGACACTTTGTGCGAACCAGAGACACTAATACAGTCTTCAGTGCTAAAAATATGCACTGTCACTGTACTAATGACACTGGCTGGGAAGGGGTTAACATCTAGGAAGATCAAAGCATTAGCTGTGTGCCTAATAGTGCTTGGTGCATTCACTGTGTGATGCTTTTACTAAGGGACGTGACAGTTTTTTTCCCCCTGCTTTGCACTCAAACAAAAACTGGCACATCCCAACAGGACAGAGCTCCGTATTATTTACATTAACAGAGCTCTGCTTTATCATCCTCTTCGCCAATCAACGGGTACCGGCAGTCAAACTGACACCCGCCGATCGGCTTTTGTTGTGACTAATCACAGTGCAGCCAGCATGGCGGCATTGTGCGCGCCCCCCTACCCGGGACTGCTGGATCACATGCAGGGCTCAAGTCCTGCGGGAACGTGTGGGAACGGAGTTCCTGCACTTTTTTCACAGCAGGAACTCAGTTCCCTTTGCAGGACTAGAGCAGCCGAGCCACCCGAGCCAATCCTTCACTAAGCGGCGATGCCCAGCTCGAGTCACTGTCAGGGGCAGGCGAACCTTAGTAATCCTTTGTTACTGGCCTCTTCCTGTATATGGATTCATCGGGTAGTGTGCGGGTATTCCGTCACTTCCTCGATGCCGCAATGTCTCCTGGGACCTTCTGTCACTGTTCCCAGGAGACATTGCGGAGGTCTGCCGCAAATTATCGCGGGATTTAGAAAGAACTTGCTTAAAGCGGCCAGTAACATAAAGGATTACTAAGGCACAGTGGATGGAAAAAAAAAAAAAAACATGCGGTTTAGTAATTATGCATATGAGCGTATCATTTTTTTTTTGGTGGGGGAGGGGATCTTGGGTGGGAGTTCCCACACTTTTTTCCCCAGGACTTGACCCCTGCCTAGGACCTTATCATAAAACAGAGTATAAGTGCTAAAAATAATTTGGGCAGCATGCCATTAGGATAATGGCACCCGCCCGTGGGTCCCGTGTTTTGTGTGCGGGTGGTTTCAGCTGCAGGACGAAGTGCGGGTCCCGCAGCAGTTTCCACCTGCACAAGTTTAAACTGAGGCCCCATACACACGGGAGTATTTATCCGCGGATACGGTCCAGCGGACCGTTTCCGCGGATAAATCCTCTCGAGGATTTCAGCAGATTTTAATGCGATGGAGTGTACTCACCATCGCATTGAAATCCGCGCCGAAATCCTCTGGCGATGACGTGTCGCGCCGTCGCCGCGATTATGACGCGGCGACGTGCGCGACGCTGTCATATAAGGAATTCCACGCATGCGTTGAATCATTGCGACGCATGCGGGGGATCCCTTCGGACGGATGGATCCGGTGAGTCTATACAGACCAGCGGATCCATCCGTTGGGATGGATTCCAGCAGATGGATTTGTTCTGCATGTCAGCGAATATCCGATCTGCTGGAATCCATCCCAGGGGAGATATATCCGCGGATAAAGATCCGCTGGCGTGTACACACCATAGGATCTATCCGCTGAAACCCATTTGCTGGGATTTATCTGCGGATGGATTCTATGGTGTGTATGGGGCCTTAGGCTAACTTTTTAAGACATTACACAAGTGGATCACACTATTTGTGGACTTCCCCATTTTCTTATTGCCTTTTAAGATGATATTTTGGATTGCAGTCACACTGTGTATTATTTTTAGCACTGTCACTTTATTTAGTTTTATGATAGTTTGTATTTACTGTATGTTTTCTAGTATTTTATTTTTATGCACAGTCACTTTATTGATTATTTTTGGTTGAGCGCAAATCACTATTTTAATTAGCTTGCTTTGATGGGATATGGTCTTAGTTGTTTGGTGCCCCATTCAATAATACTTATAATTTAATTTTTTGCACAGTTGTGCATTTTTTTTCTTCTTTCTTCTATGGTGGACAGTCATGGTAATGGCAAGAAAAATACAGCTAATTTAAAAAATAACCTTTTCAGTTTTTCTTTGATAAAAACAAATCAAGAGATACCCATTAATATTTTCCCAATTGTTAATGAACTAAACAAGGTATAATTTAATTGGCTACATTAAATAAATAGTTCCAATGATATGTACAGTTTTACTAACCTATGCCAAAGTTGCAAAACTGAATTCAAGCATTAGGGCTGTCATGGAAGGGTTATTAAATTAGATTCCGTACTTTAACAGCTTGCCAACCACTTCACATATGAGTACAGCATCAGAGCCGCTCTCCTGTGCTGGACCACATATCTAGCATGTGATCAGGGGTCAAGTCCTGGGGGAAAAAGTGTGGGAACTCCCACCCAAGATCCACTCACCCACCAAAAAAAAAAAAATATGATACGCTCATATGCACAATTACTAAACCGCATGTTTTTTTTTTTCGATCCACTGTACCTTAGTAATCCTTTATGTTACTGGCCGCTTCCTGTATATGGATTTATCGGGGTGGGGTGCGGGTATTCTGTCACTTCCTCAATGCCGCAATGTCTCCTGGGAGCTTTTGTCATTGTTCCCAGGAGACATTGCGGAGGTCTGCCGCGAGTTATCGGCGGGATTTAGAAAGAAGCCGAATAGCGCCGCAAGAACCGCGGTAAATCGCTGCTAAAAATAGTGGCCCTTTACCTCCGACATGCCCGTGCACCAGTGTAAAAGTAAAAATAGCCTTAGTGCTATAGCACCTGTAAACCTGTGAAAGCAGCCTTAAAGCGGGAGTTCACCCGAATTTTTTATTTTTTTTTAACATTAGATTGAGGCTCATTTTGTCTAGGGGAATCGGGTAGTTTTTTTAAAATCGAAGCAGTACTTACCGTTTTAGAGAGCGATCTTCTCCGCCGCTTCCGGGTATGGGTCTTCGGGACTGGGCGTTCCTATGTGATTGACAGGCTTCCGACAGGCTTCCGTTGGTCGCATACATCGCGTCACGAGTAGCCGAAAGAAGCCGAACGTCGGTGCGGCTCTATGCAGCGCACCGACGTTCAGCTACTTTCGGAAAATCGTGACGCGATGTATGCGACCGTCGGAAGCCTGTCGGAAGCCTGTCAATCAAATAGGAACGCCAAGTCCTGCAGCCCATACCCGGAAGCGGCGGAGAAGATTGCTCTCTAAAACGGTAAGTACTGCTTCGATTTTAAAAAAACTACCCGATTCCCCTTGACAAAATGAGCCTCAATCTAATGTTAAAAATTAACTTTTCGGCTGAACCTCCACTTTAAGGTTTGACCTCATATTATATGGTTTTGATAAATCTAAAGGGAAAAATATACAGAAAATTGTATAGTGTGTATCCAGCTTTAGTAGACTTGGGTAATGGGTATATGAATTATACTGTGTTTAAGCCTAGGTTCACACTGCTGCGAATTCAAAATCGCGGTAAAATGCGCGATTTTACCGCGATTTCGCGGCTGCGATTTTGCTGCGATTTCGGCCACAATTTAATGTAAATCGCGGCCCGAAATCGCAAAAAGTAGTACAGGAACTACTTTTTGAAATTGCAGATGCGGCGTCGCACTGATTAGGACAGTGCCATTGCCGACAATTGCCGCCGATTTGAGATGCGATTTGACATGTCAAATCGCATCTCAAATCGTTCCAAATCGTACCCAGTGTGAACCAGGGCTCAATGACAGCAGGCTGAGGCATTCTTCCAGGAATTTGGATTGCCCTTGCACCTGTGTCTTCCGTCATCTATGGCCAAATTTCAGTCTGAATAAATCAAAAAGCATCTTCTTTTTTTTTTTAATCAGATTTGATTGTAATATCAAACAACTGCATTGATAAAACAATGATAATGTAATGTGTGTGGCCACCTCAATGCAACAATATGCTCTTGTGTACGAGAAACTTGAAATATTTACACCTCTATGTCCTGCAGAGTTAAGGACCTGCACTGTCCTAGTACACTACAGACTCCACTGTACACTGTGACATTGATGAAGAGACATCCTTGCCACATTAGTCTGATAGTTTGTACACAAAGTAGAGTGATGGGATCTGATAGTCATTCATCTACAACTACAGATCACAGGTGATTGATCGCCTTGACTTCCCCATGTTGCAAATGACCCAACGTGAGTAAGCTGTCTATTGTCAGAGGCAGAATGCAACTCTCTGGAACTGTCTACTACTGCTGATTCCTCTTGTTTTCCTGATTGCCAATACATATTGAAGAAATATCTTCTTTTACATCTCCCATTCACATAGGCAAAGGTTGTGAGGGCTTTGTTATGCTGTGGGGATTAATCCAGTACAGCCATCAATCTGTGCAATGTCAGCAAAGACAGATGGGGGAGGGGCTGAGGACACGAGGGGGGTAGCAGTGCATTTTAAATCTCTTAACCCTTCCAGTGCTGACAAAAAAATTAAAGCAGATTGTCCCTTTAAAAAAAGAGACATAGCCTTCGATTCCTAAGGGCTTGCTTAAATGTATATGACTCGACACTCCACGATGTTTCCACCAATATTTCTGTATTATTCTCTTGATCTGTAACTTTAATAAAACCCTTTGTACAAGGAAAAAAAGAAACATAGATGTGCTCTAATGTATCGTATTTAACCACTTCCCATCCAGGCTAATTCTGGCACTTCTCTCCTACATTTTTTTGCTAGAAAATTACTCAGAACCCCCAAACATTATATATGGTTTTTTTTAGCAGACACCCTAAGGAATAAAATGGCAGCCATTGCAACTTTTTATCTTGCACGGTAGTTGCGCAGCAATTTTTCAAATGGCTTTTTTTTTTTTTTAAACGATTTAATTAATTCAAAAATAACAAACCAATAAAGTTAGCCCAATTTTTTGTATAATGTGAAAGATGATGTTACACCAAGAAAATAGATCCCCAACATGTCACGCTTTTAAATTGCGCACACTCATGGAATGGCACTAAAGGTTGCTACTTAAAAATCTCCATAGGCGACACTTAATTTTTTATTTTTTTTCCAGGTTACCAGTTTAGAGGTACAAAGGAGGTCTAGTGCTAGAATGGTTGCTTGATACCTCACATGTGTGGTTTGAACTGCGTTTACATATGTGGGCGGGACTTACGTGTGTGTGTGTGTTCGTTACTGAGCGCGAGCTACCGGGGACAGGGGCGTTTACTTTTTTTTATAATTTTTTTTTATTTTACTTTATTTTTTTTTATTTTACACTGTCTTTTAAATTTATTATTTTTTTTGATCTTTTTTTTTTCCTATTGCAAGGAATGTAAACATCCATTGTAATAGGAATCTATCATGACAGATCCTCTTTATGGAGAGATGTGGGGTCAATAAGACCCCACATCTCTCCTCCAGGCTGGAAAGCATGAGAAAAAATCCACCGATCTCATGCTGGCAGCCGCAATCGCATTTTTGTTTACATTGGGGGGTCGGCCGTGACGTCATAATGTTGCGCCCGGGCCTCCGATGGTCACAGAGATGACTGGTCACTGGAAATCTCTATGGTCGTCATCCAGCTGCGGCCGATTCATCCGGGTCCCTGATGGGGAGAGCCCGGAGAAGCACGGGATGGCAGCGAGAGGGGGGGTATCCCCTCCCGTCGCCTGTAAGAATGATTAAGTAGCGGAACTGCCACTATGATCATTCTTATCGTGTACAGAGGGAAAGGAAATAGCCGCTCCAGGTGGGAACCCAGATGAATATCCTCCATTGCAGACAACTCAGGTGCAGGCAATGCACTAAGCAAAGCAGGAACAAAGATTGTCTCTGGACAGCCGCACTCTGAACAAATTGTAGCCTTTTATTGAAAGGACAGCACTACAAGTCACAGCAAAATAAAACCTGACTGCTGACGCGTTTCGCACTAAAAATAGTGCTTAGTCATAGCTCATTTTGCTGTGACTTGTAGTGCTGTCCTTCTTTCAATAAAAGGCTACATTTTGTTCAGGAGTGCGGCTGTCCAGAGACAATCTTTGTTCCTGCTTTATCGTGTACAGAATCGCCGCCTCAAAATAATGATATCTGAATGATGCCTGTAGCTGCAGGCATCATTCAGATATCCCCGATAAAATCAACAACGTCATATTACGGCATGCGGTAGGGAAGTGGTTAAATCAACTTTTTTATTTTATTTTATTGTTTACAAATAGATATGATTTACTATTATATATTTTTTTTTTCCCCAAAGAGTGCATATAGTATTTCCCACATGATCAGAGACAAGAAAAGTGCATATGATCAATAACTGAGAGTGCTTCACATGAAATAGAAGCACTCAGAATAGGAAGTTGCCTTACCAAATAAATCAGCACAGATATAATTAGAAGATAAAGATAAACTAAAGGAAGTCTAAATGACCTTGGGCTAGATTCAGCATACATTTACGGCGGCGTATCTCCAGATACGCCGCCGTAATTTCAAATCTGCGTCGGCGTATCGTTACGCCGATTCTCCAAGGCAGATACGTCTAAAAAAGCAGGCTTCCTCCGCCAACGTAACTTGAATGCGGCGGCGTATAATTGTGTGCAATATTACGTTGGCCGCTAGGGGCGCTTCCGTTGTTTTCGGCGTAGAATATGCAAATTACCTAGTTACGTCGATTCACAAACGTACGTGCGCCCGGCGTTCGTTTTTTACGTCGTTTGCGTAAGGCTTTTTCGGCGTAACGTCGTGCCTGCTTCTATGAGGCGTACTCAATGTTAAGTATGGACGTCGTTCCCGCTTCGATTTTTGAATTTTTTACGTCGTTTGCGTAAGTCGTTCGCAAATAGGGCTGGACGTAATTTACGTTCAAGTCGAAACCAATGACGTCCTTGCGACGTCATTTGGAGCAATGCACACTGGGATATGTACACGGACGGCGCATGCGCCGTTCGTACAAAACGTCAATCACGTATGGTCAACACACATTGACATAAAACACGCCCCCCCTTACACATTTGAATTACGCGCACTTACGCCGGCCCCATTTACGCTACACCTCCGCAACTTACGGAGCAAGTGCTTTGTGAATACTGCACTTGCTCCTGTAAGTTGCGGTGGCGTAGCGTAAATACGATACGCTGCGCCGCCGTTAGATTGCGCGCCCCTACCTGAATCTAGCCCCTTGTATTTTTGACGAAAAAGGTCACTTGCTGATTTTTCTAAATATCAGTATGGTCCTCTGATTTCCCCTTGGCTACGAAAATTGAACTGATCTTACCCATACAGAGCCCAGGCTAACCTGGTATTCAAGGTAGGATAATTGCTGTATAGAAATAACAGCCTTGGCAGCATTCCAAATACTACTCATGGAAACTGTGAGCCCAAACCAGACTTATCTCAGAAGTCAATTATACTTACCAGTAGGCCTTAAGATAACCTTTTGCTTTTGAATAGATATCCTAATTCTATCCTATCAATAATGTAGGCTGTCATTCAGTACCATGCTTATCTCACTACTCAGCATTAGGGGAGGCAAAGAAGACCTTCCATTGGATCCATTAGCTTAGTGTTTCTCCATAAACATACACACAGGTCATGTTTTGAGTTTTGTATAAGCTTATTAATCACTTGTAAAGCTGTGAAATGAACCAGAGTGCAAGTCAGATCACTTGAGCTAGTAGAGAACGCCGTGAAGATGAGCTCTGTTTGGGGCTTTTAAGTCGGAAAACAATGTAGTGCCCTGTTCTTATATTGAAAGACATATGAGAAGGTTTTGTGAAAGGAAATGTTTTCTCTTACTGGCAAGAACCATGTAGGTATTGTACATGAGCCTTCTAATGGTATTACTACAATTAGGTGATGTATTGTAGCTATGTCTGTGTTTATGGACACAACTCCTCATTTGTAAAATATCTGGCCCACCACTTAAAGAATCTATCGCTATAATTATCACCCATTTGCAGATAAGTGAACTCTTGGTAATAAAGATCAACTCTGAGTTGGCATACAGAGAGATGACAGTATGGTGGAACCTTGGATTACGAACATAATCCGTTCCAAGAGAATGCATTCCAGTTTTAGTCCGTAGGGCTCAATATTGAGTTGGCCCACCCTTTGCAGCTATAACAGCTTCAACTCTTTTGGGAAGGCTGTCCACAAGGTTTAGGAGTGTGTCTATGGGAATGTTTGAACATTCTTCCAGAAGCGTATTTGTGAGGTCAGGCACTATAGTGGAAGAGAAGTCCTGGCTCGCAGTCTTCGCTCCAATTCATTCCAAAGGTGTTCTATCGGATGGAGGTCAGGACTCTGTGCAGGCCAGTCAAGTTCTTCCACCCCAGACTCACTCATCCATGTCTTTATGGACCTTGCTTTGTGCACTGGTCCAAATCATTTGCCCAATAAGCAAAAGAAAAAAACATGGCTTATTGTCCTACTTGTGCTGAAAATGCCCCCCTCGAGTCACCTGTTTGCGCCTGATCTCCCGGAATTTGGGGACCCGGTACCGGCTGTCCGTAGCTCCCCTGGACCCCACACACATATAGCCCCACTTTTCCTGTATAAGTGTGCAAAGTTTGTTGTCCAGGGAACCTATGGCCAGAGAGCACTGATTTTTCAGTCGGGGTCCCCTTCCATAGACTCCCATGTTAAACAGTAATTTCTCTGGTAAATTTGGGAACCCGGTACCAGCCCGTCGTAGGTCCCCTGGACCCGAAACCTGGCTCACATGTAGCCCCAGTTCTCCTCTACGAGTGTCCAAAGTTTGCTGTCTGGGGGACCTATGGCCGGGGAGCACCGATTTTTCAAAGGCAGGCACCCCTTCTATATACTACCATGTTAAATGTAAGTCTAGTCATGGACACAGTTAGGCATGGACACAGTGAGGCATGGACACAGTGAGGCACAGTGAGGCATGCAGACGGACACCCTGGGCTTATAATCGGGTCAATAAGTTTTCCCAGTTGTTTGTGGTAAAATTAGGTGCCTCGGCTTATATTCGGGTCGGCTTGTACTCGAGTATATACGGTATATTTAATATGGATCATTTGTTTGGAAAAGATTGGACTATTAAAAAATCATTTACAAACTTAGTAAACACAACAGTCTTTAGCATGTATCATAATCTTTAGTAACACTATATGAAAGTAGAGCTGGACAGCCTTTCACACAAATTGTGGCGCAAACTGTACAGTCTAAATATTTCTAAAGCCTAATGACGGGAGACATCAACCTGTTCAATAAAAAACAAAAAACAGCTCACATTCAGCCGTGTGTATGTTAGCCGACAGCCGGTCTGACAGAAGTCAGGTGTTTGGCCAGCTTCTGTCGGACGAGCATGCTGGAAAACCAGTAGCCGACTGGCTCCCACTCAGCGCTCTCTGCCAATGGCGGAGAGCGCTAATCGGAGTGTTCCAGGTGGGGGTGGGGGGGTTTGGGGTGTCGCCCTGTCAAAACAGAACAGCTAAGCACGGGAGAACGCTGCACTAAGACCCCTTTCACACCGAGGGCATATTGCAGGCGCTATAGCGTTAAAAATAGCGCCTGCAATCCGCCCTCAAACAGCTGCTCCATTGTCTCCAGTGTGAAAGCCCGAGGGCTTTCACACTGGAGCGTTGTGCTAGCAGGACGGTAAAAAAAGTCCTGCTAGCTGCATCGTTGGAGCGGTGAAGGAGTGGTGTGTATACCGCTCCTCCAACGCTGCTGCCTATTGAAATCAATGGGACATTGTGGCTATACCATCCGCAATGCGCTGCTTTAGCGGTTTTAACCCTTTCTCGGCTGGTAGCGGGGGGTAAAACCGCTCCGCTAGCGGCCGAAATGCACCGCAAATGCGCCCAATAGCGCCGGCGGTAAAAATAGCGGAGTTTTACTGCCGACGCTATGGGCGGCTCAGTGAGAAAGGAGTCTTACTTCAGATCATTAGTACAGTGGCTCCGACCGGAGCTGGGATGAACGAAATAAAAAACTATTAGGGCCAGATTCTCGTAGATCCGCGTATCTACGAGCGTATGCCATTAACACTACGCCGCCGCAACTTACTGGAGCAAGTGCCATATTCTCAAAGCACTTGCTCCGTAATTTGCGGCGGCGTAGTCAAAATGGCCCGGCGTATCCCTGCGTAAATCAAAGGGGGTGGTTTGTATTTAAATTAAGCGCGCCCCCGTGCCGAACGAACTGCACATGCGCCGGCCTTAAACGTAGGCCACTGCGCATGCTCCGTAGTATGCCGCAAATACATTGGTTGCCACGTGAACGTAATTAACGAACAGCCCTATTCGCGACGAGCATACGGCGGACCGACGTAAGGTTACCCCTCATATAGCAGGGGTAACCTTGCGCTTATGGAAACGACGTAAATGACGATGAGGCGGCGCAAAAACGTTCGGGAATCGGCGTATCAGGCTCATTTGCATAGACAAATGAGAGATCGTCGTAAACACCATCTAGCGGCCAGCGTGGAATTACATCTAAGATCCAACGGTGTAAGTGACTTACGCCAGTCGGATCTACGCCGTATCTATGCGTAAATGATTCTAAGAATCACTTGCATAGATACCCGGGCTCAGAAACAGAGATACGACGGTGTATCGCTTTTGAGAAGCTGGCCCATAGTGTGTACCAAGCTTTAGTTACACCTTTGGTGCTAATCGTGTACTTAAAGTGTTTGTTAACCCATACATAAAAACACTGACAGACCCTCTATTATAGGCAGGCATATCACACTGTATATGTCTTTTATAAAAACAAGGTTTTAAATACCGATTTAGAGTGATCTTCAGGCCGGTCAAGTGACTCGTGGCCGCTCTATACCTCCGATACATTGCTTCAGCAGAAGGGACCGATATCTCCCTCTGATGTCAGCTGGGGAGGTCACATGGCCACTCAGCCTCTCCTGCAGTAGCCCTGGAAATTGGCCGAGGGTCACGTGACCGGCCTGAAGAGCACTCTAAAAAGATATTTACATGTCTCATTTTTATAAAAGACTAATACAGTGTGGTATGGCAATCTATAATAAAGGGGCTGGCAGGGACCATTTAGATTTTTTCTATTTGTACTAATAGCGTTAGGGATGGGCGAAGACAGAGAGACAGAACACAGAGCTGACAGGCAGGGAGGAGGGGGTAAGTGGGAGAGAGGAGAGCAGAGCAGGGTTGCGGGTGACAAAAGTAAGTACGCTGACCACAGCCCTGAATTTCTTGGTCAGCGCAGAGAGGGGGATCCAGTTTAGAGGGGGCAGATTACACAGCAAAAGCACAGGATGTCTATTAATTTTATTTTTTGGGGGTTAACAAACACTTTAACTATGAGGCCTTCAGTTTCAAAGAGAAACAATATAATCGGATTAACCATGAAAGTATTTTTAAAACATTTGTGTAATAAATTATTGTTTTGTTATTGGTTTGAACATGTGGTTTCGGTCTTTTTTTCCCTTTAAATGCTGTTATGGTCTTGATTTGCAGCAACTTATCTAAAGTGTTTCAGTAATACAATATGTGTTTAAAGTAACTGTAGTGTGTATGGGTGTTTTGGCATAACAATATGTTACACGTGCTTGCTCCATGTAACCAGAGGAAGTATGTTGATAAATGGCTGTCTTTGTTTCCGTACATCTTTCTTTTGTTACAGTGTTCGCCTTATACATATATGAGGTTACAAGGCTCCAGTTCTGGATTTCCCTTTACAGGAAATTGGAAATTCAGCTCACTTCCTATTTACCGTAAAGTGGAACTATGTGCAAAATTTAAAATAATCAATTATATCTTGCAGTCTATTACTGGTGTTAATGGAGCAGTTTTTTTCCCCTTATCACTGTGTTGACAGGTTTGTTTTAGATTGACATTTAGTTTTAAAAGGATTTTAAGTACCGTATTTACTCGAGTATAAGTCGAGTTTTTCAGCACATTTTTTTGTGCTGAAAATTCCCCCCTCGGCTTATACTCGAGTCACCTTTTTGCACCTGATCTCCCGGACTTTGGGGACCCCAAACTTAGCACACATATAGCCCCACTCTTCCTCTACAAGTGTGCAAAGTTTTTTTGTCCAGGAGACCTACGGCCGGGGAGCACCGATTTTTCAAACCAGGGCACCCCTTCCAAAGACTCCCATGTTAAACGTCAGTCTAGTCATGGACACAGTGGGGCATGGGCATAGTGAGGCATGGGCACAGTGAGGCATGAGCACAGTGAGGCATGGGCACAGTGAGGCATGAGCACAGTGAGGTATGGGCACAGTGAGGTATGGGCACAGTGAGGCATGGACACAGTGAGGCATGCACATGGACACAGTGAGGCAAAGTGAGACACAGTGAGGCATGCAGATGGACACCTTAGGCTTATACTCGAGTCAATAAGTTTTCCCATTTTCTTGTAGTAAATTTAGGTGCCTCAGCTTATATTCGGGTCGGCTTATACTCCGACCCGAATATACGCCTCGGCTTATATTCGGGTCGGCTTATACTCGAGTATATACGGTAAGTGAAAAAGGAAAGTCTAACCACAGCTAACACTTTGTAAGCAGTTACAGCAACATGTTTTGGACAAAAGACTTGGACCATATGAATAAAAGCTGACAATTGTAAGCAACCTCTGTAGTGTATGGTTTGTCCCAACCCCTTTAAATGTAAATTTTGCTGGACAAATATAGCTTGCACATAAATGCGGAGAACATGGCATGTGCAGAGGGTGCCTGGGCACACCCTAATCACTATGTGCAGTGCTGATTCCCCCAACTACCCTGCCCCCCCCCCGTTGTCCTGCTGGCTTCCCTCCTCTCCCCCCAGCTGCTGCAGGGATGCTTCAGGATGGAGAGCACAGGTGTGTGTGTGTGGGGGGGGGGGGGGGTTGGAGGAGGAAACATGCAATTTACAGGCCTCTTGCATCTCTAAATGAACACACTTGCTCACTGTGTCCATTCATAACTGAAGCATAGTAAACAGTGGACTAGGGGACTAGGGTAAACTAGGGGAATCGGCAGGTTGTTTTAAAATATGATCCGTACTTACCGTTTACGAGATGCATCTTCTCCGCCGCTTCCGGGTATGGGCTGCGGGACTGGGCGTTCGTATTTTGATTGACAGTCTTCCGAGAGGCTTCCGACGGTCGCATACATCGCGTCACGATTTTCCGAAAGAAGCCGAACGTCGGTGCGCAGGCGCAGTATAGAGCCGCACCGACGTTCGGCTTCTTTCGGCTACGAGTGACGCGATGATGCGACCATCGGAAGCCTCTCGGAAGACTGTCAATCAAGAAGGAACGCCCGCTCCCGAAGACCCATACCCGGAAGCGACGGAGAAGATGCATCTCGTAAACTGTAAGTACGGATCATATTTTAAAACAACTAGCCGATTCCCCTAGACAAAACGAGCATCCACCTAAGGGGAAAAGAGAAAAAAAAAACTAATTGGGTGAACTCCCGCTTTAACTACTGACATGTCCTTCCTGACACAACTGCAAACTTTAGGTTTTCCTGTGACTTTTTGCTCCAGGGATAATGGAGAGACGGTAAATATCCCATATGGGGACACAGGAAAAATTACATCTGGACAGGGGTTCCAACTATTCCCTTCTCTTCCCAAAATGAAAAAAGAGAGGGCTGAGTTATACATACATTTTAAAAGCAAATTTTTAAAGCAGGGATTACATTTGGTGAAATAAGAGCAATCCCTGTGATCCCTTACGTTGCATTCAATAGTTCTATATGAAATTTGAGAGGACGAATGAGTCCTAAAACCCATCGTGGCCTTCCAGGCTGGTGAATATGAATTTTCTGCAGCTGCCCAAAGGCCGGCTTATTCCTTCAGGGATCACATCTGCCACTCAGGCAATGATGGGACCTCTCCTGGCCTTCTTATTGGGAAAAAAATTAAGATTTCACTCGAGCACCTTATAAAACGAATTTATTCATAAATGACCCCTGTATCGTATAATCACCTTTCCTGTTTAATACAAACAATGCAAATTTAATTTAATATATATGAATTTCTAAAATCGAATTTATTTATTTTGTTGTGTATACAAATGTTTTAACTTTGGCTTCTGTTAAGTGCTTCTGCTTTGTGGGAGAAACAAATAGGATATCATGTCTGTCAATGATGAGGATAAAGAGCAGCTTGTGCAAAGTAAACTGATTTGTAACTGCAACACATGAATGGGTGTTTGAAGTGACCATTCTCACAAATTGTGCGATGATTCAAAGGCTTGTTTAGTCTTCTCAAGACCACTACATCAAATAACTAGAAACATCTTCTTAAAAGCCTCTAATGTGAGGGATGAGGGCATTTTTAGGCCAAGCATGAAAGATCGTATTTCTGGTAGTGGGCCATATAGTACCAGTTACGTTCAATCTCTGTATTCTAAGATGCATTCATTACCTGTTGTCATTTAAGTGTCCAGTGCTATTTGGATACCTTGAGTTTTGTGATGCATTCTTATTTGAAGTAACAGTTTGGAATACTTCACAAAGTAAGGTATATATATCTAAATTTAACTGGTGTACTACTTGAAATAAATAACATATCACAAAATTTTCCTAAATTGAATAAGAGCACAAATTTGGGGAATAAAATGGCTTTCAGTATTAACTGGTTGGATAACTGTCAGTGGTTTACAAAACCACTTAACTAGACGCATGAATTCCAAAGCCCATAAATCAGGGGTGCCCAGCCAGTGGCCCGCGGAGCCCTCTGATGTGGCCCACGACCTCCTGCTCTGGGATGGAATAGAATACTGTTATTAACCTCCTTAGTGGTAATCCCGAGTCAGGCTCTGGGTGAATTTTTTATACCAAAAGCGGTATCCCCGAGCCAGACTCAAGATCGCATTGCAGGATACAGGGGGAAGTTACTTACCTTGTCCCTAGATCCTGCGATGTGTCCCCGATGTGTGTGCGGGCTCCTCCGCTGTGTCTCCTCGCTCGATTCACAGTGCCGCCGAGCTCCGTTCCCTGCGTCGTTGCGATGCACGTAGACGGAGTTCGGCGCCAAATTCAAAAAGTGAAAAACACAATACACTTAAGCCCAGATTCTCGTATCTCGGCGTAAAACTATGCGGGTGTAACGTATCTCATTTACGTTAAGCTGCCGCAAGTTTTACGGGCAAGTGCTTTATTCACAAAGAACTTGCCTGTAAAGTTGCGGCGGCGTAGCGTAAATCTCCCGGCGCAAGCCCGCCTAATTCAAATGATCCGGGTAGGGGGCGTGGATCATTTAAATTGGGCGAGTTCCCGCGCCAAACGTACTGCGCATGCGCCGTCCCTAATATTTCCCGAAGTGCATTGCGCTAAATGACGTCGCAAGGACGTCATTGGTTTCGATGTGAACGTAAATGGCGTCCAGCCCCATTCACGGATGACTTACGCAAACGGCGTAAATTTTGAAATTTCGACGCGGGAACAACGGCCATACTTAACATTGGTTGCCCTTCATATAGCAGGGGCAACTTTACGCGTCACAAATCTAACGTAAACGTTGTATCTTCACTGCGTCGACCGCGCGTACGTTCGGGATTTCGCGTATTTTCCTAATTTGCATACTCGATCGGGAAAACGACAGAGGGGACACCTAGCGGCGAAAAAAAAATGCATTTAAGATCCGAAGGCGTAAGAGCCTTACGCCTGTCGGATCTAATGGTTATCTATGCGTAACTGATTCTAAGAATCAGTCGCATAGATACGACGGCCCAGATTAGGACTTACGATGGCACACATGGCGTTGCGCCGTCGTAAGCCCTTTCAGAATCTGGGCCATACAGTCTACTGTAATCTTATAGATTACAGTACTGTATGTAAAAAATACACACCCCCTTTGTCCCTCGTGGTCTGTCCAGTGTCCTACATGTACTTTTATATAATAAAAACTGTTCTTTCTGCCTGCAAACTGTGGATTGTCCATAGCAACCAAAAAGTGTCCCTTTACATCAAAAGTGCTTTTAGACCAGCTAGAAAAACAGCGATAATAAATTAGAATTACTTGCAGAATTGAGCGATAGCGATTTGTGGGGAAATTCATCATCAAACAATAAAAATAATGACAGCGACAATTCTGCAACTGAGCAAATTTCAGTGTTTTTGATTTGATTACATTATTGAATAATTTTTATTATAATTACATTATTATTTGTTATAATTATTTATAGTTATTTATTATATTATAATTTATGATTTTGTTTTTCAAACTTTATCATACCCGGGATGTCTACTAGACTCTTGTTTGGACAGATTTAAATGAGTTATTCCTAAGAATTGCAGGCCAACAATATAAAACGCCAAATTTCCATGCAAAAAATTATACCGCTTTTGGTACAAAATTCCAGACATAATCATACCGCCAGGGAGGTTAAAGTTCAGTTTATTACTAAAATCAGTGTATATATGGGCAAATCTTTTCTGAAGTGGTTACTGGGCTGCTTTAAAACTGATCAGTGCAGATTAGTTTTCCTGCAGGTTACCTGCATTGAGCCATAGACTTCTGTTATTACCTGCGAGTTTGGTGAGCTTTCTGAAAGTGCACCAAACCTTCAAAATATAATAGAAGTCTATCTGAGATACTCCGTCGTATCTCCGCTGTGAATCTGGCCCTAATTTTCTAGTCATTTATGTAAAGTCCATCTAAATCTACTAGTTCATGTAGCGCTACTCTCTACCGACAGTGCTGCTGTCCAAGGGTGTCCCAATTGCTCCACCATAGATAAAGGACCTGCCAGATCACTAGGTGAAAATAAAGGAAAATAGAAACAAAAAACGAATGCAGCCATGACATCCAAGGATTTGTAAGCTGCAATATATTCATTTTCTGGTTATGGGTTTAAATATGCTTTAGGTTCAATACATATCTTGTAGTAGGAACACGTAGAAAGCATACACTTACCCGAACACATTCTGAATATCAAGCAAACTTAGCAACCAAAAACTATATTTCTCTTGAGTTTGCTACTAATTTTGGCATCAGGCCCTGATTTGAGGGACTTGTTCTTACCTGATCTTTAGGTTGGTATATCTGTATTTTGGACCGTTTTGTACTTTCTCTTTATTCTGAAGCTTTGTATAGCTCTACTCAGCATATGTTTCAAGGTCCTGACCGGAGGGCTTAAGAAGGTCAGAGAGCAGAAACTTGTCCTCTATTACTGTTGCATACACTTAGGAAGGGGAAATAACAAAATAAAAAGATTTAATGTTTTGGAAGTGACATTAAGATTATCTTAATACTTAAATTGCAGATTGAGATGTTTCATCCCTATTGTCATATTAAAAATAATGTTACACACATTTATTATGTCTGTTTTTATTCATATTGCTAAATTATATGTTTGCATTTTAACTTAAGCATTTGTATGTAAAGGGTAAATCCCCTTTCGGGGGTGGGGGGGCCGGGAGCAAAGAAAAAATAATATAGCGTACACAAGTCATATTGTAAGTCATATTGAATGTTAATAAAAATTACCTTTCCTTTTCAATCTGCAGCCGCTGTAATATTCTGAAAAATGCAATGCAATATGGCTACCTGAAGTTGTTCTGTACACAGAATGTGTACTGACCACCCCCCAGAAACATGATTTCCTTCTTGTGTGATTGGCTCACTGATTTTCCCAGAAGTCTGCACTAAGATACAAGTCAGATTTCAGGCATCTCCTGCAACAAAAATTACATTTTTGGTGAGATACTACCAATAGGAACACTTCTAAAGGGATTCAGGCCCAGCAGATTTACTCATTAGTGCTCTGCAGCTGCACAGCTGATTGATAATTATAAAACCACTCCCTATGACTATGACTATGACTAATCATCTATCCATGATGTGAAACATGTTAGCTTTTGTGTCCCCTATATCCACTTTCTACCATTGATTGCAGTGTTGCATGAATTTTTGGATGTTATACTGCTTTGGATTTTATCCTTTGTTTATTTTGTTTCAATAAATCGCCTATCAGAGTGCGGCAGTCCAGGAACATTTCTTTTTTCCACGGATCAGCGCACAGTCTGCACCTGTCAGTACTACAGGGCGGGAGCACAGCATAGGTCGCAGGGCTTGGAGCGGTACTCTTTTCCTATGAAACCACTCCCATTAGACCCACTCAGCACAGAGGAGCAAACAGGGATTTCCTCAGTATAACAAAAGGTAGGAATCAGCAACAAAGTTTGTTATCATCCTTGGAATGTACAGTTGTGGCCAAAAGGTTTGAGAATCACACAAATATTGGTTTTCACAAAGTTTTCTGCTAAACTTCTTTTAGATCTTTGTTTCAGTTGTTTCTGTGATGTAGTGAAATATAATTACACGCACTTCATACGTTTCAAAGGCTTTTATCGACAATTACATGACATTTATGCAAAGAGTCAGTATTTGCAGTGTTGGCCCTTCTTTTTCAGGACCTCTGCAATTTGACTGGGCAGGCTCTCAATCAACTTCTGGGCCAATTCCCGACTGATAGCAACCCATTCTTTCATAATCACTTCTTGGAGTTTGTCAGAATTAGTGGGTTTTTGTTTGTCCACCCGCCTCTTGAGGATTGGCAACAAGTTCTCAATGGGATTAAGATCTGGGGAGTTTCCAGGCCATGGACCCAAAATGTCAATGTTTTGGTCCCCGAGCCACTTAGTTATCACTTTTGCCTTATGGCACGGTGCTCCAATGTGCAGGAAAATGCATTGTTCTTCACCAAACTGTTGTTGGATTGTTGGAAGAATTTGCTGTTGGACGGTGTTTTGGTACCATTCTTTATTCATGGCTGTGTTTTTGGGCAAAATTATGAGTGAGCCCCCCACTCCCTTGGATGAGAAGCAACCCCACACATGAATGGTCTCAGGATGCTTTACTGTTGGCATGACAGAGGACTGATGGTAGCACTCACCTTTTCTTCTCCGGACAAGCCTTTTTCCTGATGCCCCAAACAATCGGAAAGAGGCTTCATCGGAGAATATGACTTTGCCCCAGTCCTCAGCAGTCCATTCACCATATTTTCTGCAGAAGATCAATCTATCCCTGATGTTTTTTTTTGGAGAGAAGTGGTGCTGCCCTTCTTGACACCAGGCCATCTTCCAAAAGTCTTCGCCTCACTGTGCGTGCCGATGCGCTCACACCTGCCTGCTGCCATTCCTGAGCAAGCTCTGCACTGGTGGCACTCCGATCCCGCAGCTGAATCCTCTTTAGGAGACGGTCCTGGCGCTTGCTGGACTTTCTTGGGCACCCTGAAGCCTTCTTCACAAATGCAGTGGAAATTCATTTTATGGGATTAAGTTAATTTTCATGGCAAAGAGGAACTTTGCAATTAATTGCAATTCGTTTGATCAGCAGACTTTGTGAAAGTTATTATTTCTGTCATTCTCAAAAATTTTGGCCATGGCCATAGAACACCCAGAGGGGAATGTTTTTTTTCTCAACAAAAGTTTAGTTACGCTTTAAGAACTAATTTGGCAATATTTTATACATCTATAACTTATAGTCTATAAGCCACAATCATTACAATGCCACAAAACCCTTAGGCTTGGTTCACCCTATTGAGAATTGGATCTCTGCATCCAATTTTCAATAGCAGGAGAATGTGACTGGCTCTCTATGGAGTCAGTTCACATATCTCTTATGCGGCTCCGGTCCAAATTCAGCCCAAAATTGGGGCTGAAATCTGACCTGAAATGGTGAACCAGGATGAACAGGAACTCTGCTGGGAGCCGCATCGGCATCCAGTGTGAACCAAGCCTTACTGCCCAAACCATAAAACATAACCATCCATAATGTTCTATGTGTAGGCATCTGTATGTACGCATTGAAAAAGAAAGTAGTTTTAATATAACATGTTTTTTTTTTAGAAAACTTAGGGTTCATATAAAGTTGTCAGTGAAGTCCTAATATATCATCTTCCTAGTACTTGTTCCTTAAAAAAAGAAAGCTGAAGAGGACACTTTCTGCTCATTCCTAATGCTCACCTGGAGCTCTCCTGACTATAAGGAAGCTAGGCTATATTTGGCTTTATGGCTCATCAGGCATAAGTGCTGTTATAACCAGTTATTTGGGTTGTTTCATACTGTTAGAGCATTGTTGCAAAATCTGACTAGTTTCAGATGTTCCCTTTTCCTTCATCAGTGGCCTATCCTCTGAGAGAATTTGGAAATCTTGAAGAATGATGTCCAAGGCCATGAAACCGCTTGATGAACTTTTACATCCTACCCCTGGGTGAACAAGGTCTAGCCTGTATTCATATGTGTCTTTGTTGTGTTGCATTGCTTTACCACATGCTTGCTAATGTGTATTGTCATAAGACATCCCATTTATTTTAAATGGGCTGTCCACAGACCACAGTGTATTCCAGCTTAGGTACTTTGGGGTGCTCTTCAAAATGAATGACTCCAATGGGCAGCACAACCCAGGTCTAAATGAGGCCTAGTGTTTCCACGTCTGTCCAGGCAAAATGTTTCTTCTCAGTTTCAGGAAAAGTGGAAAATGGGCTCTTGTTTGGATTTTGACTACTATCCAGTAAGAGTATGAGATCTACTCTTACTTCCTTCTGCTGTTAGAGAAACTTTCCAAAACAAGACAGGAATAATAAAGCTTTACTTTTTTAATACATGGCAAGGATACAATCCTTGCCATGTATTATTGCTGTCTGTATCCCTGTTAAACAGTGGTCATCAACCCTGTCCTGCAGGGCCCACTAACAGGCCAGGTTTTATGTATTACCTTGGGGAGATGCAGTCTAGAATACTGCAATCACTGAGGAGCAAATGATATCAGCTGTGATGTATTTCAGTTATCTTGCAAACCTGGCCTGTTAGTGGGCCCTGCAGGACAGGGTTGATGACCACTGCTGTTGAGGATTCAACAGGGTATGAGGGTAAATCTCTCTAAAAAAGGCCCAGAGTTGCAATAAAAAAAACTATTGTTACATAGATACAAGAGAATGAATTGGGATTTTTAAGGTGCAAAATAAGATAGAATAATATCAGCTATAATATGAAAAAAATAATATTTAAAGAGCAAATAAAAAAATGTTGTTAAAAGATAACAATTGGCAAGTACATATCAATAAGGTTTTATGGATACAGCACTGTAAAATGGAATTCCCAACATGTTTCACCCATATGTCGGACTTCTTCAGGGGATGCTGTCCAATTAAAGGTACAAGCCTTCTATTGAGAATATATATATATATATATATATATATATATATATATATATATATATATATATATTTATAGATATATATATCAGCAGTCAATTTAGAATTATATATCACATACATAGTTCTTTATTTAAATAAAGAAGCCTGGCATATGGGCGAAACATGTTGTTGAGAACTCCATTCTACAGTGCTGTATCCATAAAACCTCATTGATATGTACTGTACTTGCCAATTGTTATCTTTTAACAACTATTTTTTATTTGCTCTTTAAATATATTTTTTTCTTACATATTATAGCTGATATTATTCTATCTTATTTTGCACCTTAAAAATACCAATTCATTCTCTTGTATCTATCTTATCAAGGGATGTAGTGCTAATAATAAGTTGGTTAGCCCATGGTTATAATACTATTTTTCGCACCTTATAGTTACATAGTTATTCTGGTTGAAAAAAGACACAAGTCCATCCAGTTCAACAACCAAAAATTGGGGACCTATTCCTTCACCCTATGTAAAACCAGAACTTATTTTTCATTATTTACATACATTTTAAAAGGAATGTCCACCTAAAAATAAATAATTCAGTTTATTTACTTTATGGTGGACCCTAATATGGTATAATCGTTTGCCAGCTTGTTAAAGGTTCTTGTCACCCCCCCATTAAGACTATAATCCAAGGATACCTCACCTAAATACATGCTACTTGGTCAGCTGGGATAGAGCAATTTGCAAGAGAAATATGCTAAGCGCTCTTGGCACAAATTGTGGGAAAATTTGAGTTCCTGGCATTTGCGTAGCAATATCCGCTAGTTATTCCTGCTAATACACTTTGGTATTCCTTATTGAACCTAGGGGGTTGTATTACACATCGTATTTTAATGCTACATAATACATAGTTCATTTTATTTACAGGCTCAGAAAAAGGCAATGTAATACTTCCCATTAAACAGTTAATAAAGGGGGAGCCGAAGCATTTTTAACTGTTATTTTTTTATTTTATTTATTTAAAAAAAAAAAAAAAGAATGCACGTGGGACAAATTGCAAAAAAATCAGATTGAATTTCATCCTTAAATAAATTGGGAAGAGGAACAGAACACATCTACATGATGTGCTAATGGACAGGCTGCCCTTCTGTTCTACATAATAAGTTACTACATAATGATTTTTCTCAGCTGCTGTCCAAACCACAAGGAGACAGGTGGGGGCCAGTTTCTCTGAAGTGTTGGCTGCATTCATTCTCAGCAGCTATGTCTGACATATGATATCCAAACCAGTTATGTGGCTATGTAGGCATGTAGGCTATCCCCTGACCTCTTACTTTATTAATTCAATTATTCAACAACTATTGTTAGGTAACAGATATGACGAAAACCTAGATGTTCATTTTTTTTTTTAAATAGCGCATGCTTTTTTTTTATTATAACACTTATCACCAAAAGATTTGGGACATACACAAAGATCCTCCCACTTTACAGTCCATGCTGCCTCAATATTCCCACAATGCATCTCTTCAGTAAGGACCAATTCACATGAATGTACATGTGGTAAGGTATTTGAGCACACTAAACGTAGGTTGCATTAAAGCAGCCCATTAAAATTAATGGGCTGCCAATACACCAACGTACTGATTAGTCCAAAAAAATCAGACATGAACTATTTTTGTGCAACTCAGTGCAGCACAATGCACGGTTGTGTGTTATTATGAACTGTGATGCGATGCGATGCAATGCATTGAGGTGCCTTTGAAAATGAATGGCACCACCATACTTTAATGCATGTTACCATCATGCAACAATATAATTGAGTCCCAGCTGTTTTTTGTTTTTTTTTATCATTCTTACCTACCTGGATTCTACCCCCCCAGCTCTAACACTGAGAACTGAGCGTTCAAACACTGCTGATCGCTTGGTTCTCACGGCTTCGTAAGCAGAGAGCTGTGACTGTCAGTCTCCAGCTCTCTGCAGCACTGGAATGTAGAGAGTGACTCGCTGAGAGGCTGAAAATGGGTCACAGTGGAAAGAACTGCACTCCTGTGATTCACTGGAGAACCGCCAAATGAGCTTTGGCTGTAATATATATATATATATATATATATATATATATATATATATATATATACACACAGTATCTCACAAAAGTGATTACACCCCTAACTAACATTTTTGGAAATATTTTATTCTATCTTTTCATGTGAAAACACTGAAGAAATTAAACTTTGCTACAATGTAAAGTAGTGAGTGTACAGCTTGTATAACAGTGAACATTTCCAAATTGGGCCCAAAGTGTCAATATTTTGTGTGACCACCATTATTTTCCAGCACTGCCTTAACCCTCTTGGGCATGGAGTTCACCAGAGCTTCACAGGTTGCCACTGGAGTCCTCTTCCACTCCTCCATGACGACATCACAGAGCTGGTGGATGTTAGAGACCTTGCGCTCCTCCACCTTCCGTTTGAGGATGCCCCATAGATGCTCAATAGGGTTTAGGTCTGGAGCCATTCTTGGCACTCATGCAGCCCCAGACCATGACACTCCCAATACCATGCTTGACTGTAGACAAGACACACTTGTCTTTGTACTACTCACCTGGTTGCCGCCACACACGCTTGACACCATCTGAACCAAATAAGTTTATCTTGGTCTCATCAGACCACAGGACATGGTTCCAGTAATCCATGTCCTTAGTCTGCGTGTCTTCAGCAACTGTTTGCAGCCTTTCTTGTGCATCATTTTTAGAAGAGGCTTCCTTCTGGGATGACAGCCATACAGACCAATTTGATGCAGCGTGTGGCATATGGTCTGAGCACTGATACTGACACTACTTTACATTGCAGCAAAGTGTTATTTCTTCAGTGTTGTCACATAAAAAGTTATAATAAAATATTTATAAAAATGTGAGGGGTGTACTCAATTTTGTGAGATACTGTACATATATATATATATATATATATATATATATATATATATATATATCATCATTTCTTAGCCAGTGGTATGCATACTAGTAGTCATTTAGTATAGCAATGTATAATGAATGTTATTAATCATAAATCACATAAAAACCTGACTGCACAAATTGTTTTTACTTAACAAAGGGGTTGACTGCAAAACATTTTCACAAAAAAACTGATTGTTAAACATACAGATAAAAGTAACATTGTTTACAGGTTATTTAGAATACGTAAAGGATAATATAATATATATAATTTACCCCCTCCAAATCACCTGTCCACAACCCTGTGAGATCAATGCCGTGTGGCCCATGGGAAACCACACAGCTACAGCTGCAAAATCATTGGCAGGTCCCTCACCTTGCCTGTGCATGCGCAGTGAAAATACCCATAATAGAACACCTTTCCTTAGGAATAAATGGGACTTTGTGTACATGTAGGAGAAGCATCGGACCACTCACAGAGTTTGCAGGGGTGGCTGTATGGCTCCCCATCGGTCACTCAATGTGGCGTTTGCAGAAGCATGTCCCATATGGTGTAAGCCTTTGGGGCAATGGGGGGTGGTGAGTTAAAGGAAAATTCCTAAAACTTTTTTTTAACCTTTTACTCAGCTCTTTAGCATATTTTAGATTGTAAGCTCTAACGAGCAGGGCCCGCCTTCTGTATTGACATGTATTGTAACTGTTCTGTCTGCCCTCATGGAGTAAAGCGGTAATCAAACTGTTAGCGCTGTAAAAATCCTGTATAATAATATTAATAATAATTTGAGATTTTAATTACATATAGATCAAACTTTTGTTCCATTTACCGTATATACTCCAATATAAGCCAAGTTTTTCTGGCCTTTTTTTTTGCTGAAAAAGCCCCCCTTGGCTTATACTCAAATCTCGCTGCCTCATTGTGCCCATCTGCAGCCTCATGTACCTGATCTTGAGGTGTGACATACAGTCTTAACTCAGTCTCCATGCAGTGTAACATGTCCGTGATAGACGGAAAACTGACTCACTGCTGGGAAACTGAATCAGTGTTCCATCACGGACAAGGATGAGCAGGAGGCTGGGCTTTGTTACAATGGACGGCCGCCGACTGCAGTTAAGACTGCATGTCACAGCTCGAGATCGGGTACATGAGGCTGCAGATGGGCACAGTGAGGCATGCAGATGGGCACAGAGAGGCTGCAAATGGGCACAGTGAGGCTGCAAATGGGCACAGTGAAGCTGCAAATGGACACAGTGAGGCTGCAAATGGGCACAGAGAGGCTGAAAATGGGCACAGTAAGGCTGCAAATGGGCACAGTGAAGATGCAAATGGACACAGTGAGGCTGCACATGCACACAGTGAGGCTGCAAATGGGCACAGTGAGGCTGAAAATGGGCACAGTGAGGCTGCAAATGGGCACAGTGAGGCTTATATTGGGGTCGGCTTATACTCAAGTATATATGGTAATTTTATTTTATATCACAACATACATTTTTGGTCACTATGTCAGAGAAAAATTGGATAACATTGCAAAACTAAATATTTTCAGACATGAAAAAAATGTAAGACAAATACCCATTCTCAGCTGACTATCATGTATCCAGTTTATTAGAAGTTTTTTCAGCACACTAGGCAATTTCTGCATTGTTGTAGCCCTAGTAAATTTAATATACCTTTACCTTATCCGATTTGCTGCACAGCATCTTTCCTATGAAAGATGCACTTACTGCAAACGGCAGAAAGTAGCACACTTTAAAAACACATTACATTAACATACCTAGATAGTATCCGTACATTGAAAACAGATGTACAGAACTCTTCATGTATTTTAGCTCCAATTCCCAGGTGCAGAAAAGCTTAAAGCATGAAGGTGGAAATGGGTTGTTAGGTTTATCATGAATGGGAACTATGCACAACAATGGATACAACAAGGGGTTGCTCATTCTACTTCCAATGCTGTTAACTGCTCGTCACGCGTGTATATTCATTAATATTTAAACTTAGTATTTGTAAACCAGTTTACTAAAAGCTCATGTAAGCTTTAACAAGTTAAGGTCATTTCTAAATAATTTTCCATGTTTAGGTGCTTACTGGTATAGGGTGACAACTGTCTCTTAGTTTTCTTCCTGCATTGTCACCCTATCACACGCGATCCTGCTAAAGGCATGTGCGTGTTAGCAAAGCACAATGCAGAGAAGGGAATCGTGTGTGCATTGTGGCGGGTAGCCTATTCATAATGAATGGACTACCTTAACACACTACACATTATTGAACAAAATAAGGTATGTTAAAATGTATGTCATGACAAAAAAACATTTGCAGTACAAATCTGCAACACATTCGCATTTTCCTTCTTATTTTTTACCCTTTTAAAATACCAGCTGATCTGCCAGAATGAACTTCTTATCCATGATCCAATGGTCAACTACTTTGAAATATGAGAAAAGAAAGATTACCGCTCCAGGTGGGTATGCTGGACAATCAGTAGCTGCTCAGGAGGCCAAGAGTGCCGGCAATGCACGAGGCACAATGTAGAAGCTGAAAGGATGGACAGCCGCACCTCCAAAAAAAACCTAAGGTCGTCTTTATTTTTTTAAAAACAGTGGGTGGAAAATGCACTACAAATAACAGCAAAGGGTGGGAGACAGCCTACACGTTTCGCACTGCGATCAGTGCTTAGTCATGACTAAGAACTGATCGCAGTGCGAAACGCGTAGGCTGTCTCCCACCCTTTGCTGTTATTTGTAGTGCATTTTCCACCCACTGTTTTTTTAAAATAAAAACAACCTAAGGTTTTCTTTGGAGGTGCGGCTGTCCATCCTTTCAGCTTCTACTTTGAAATATGGTGAATGTTAGGAAAAGCCAGGAGCCAGGAAAAGTCAAGGGTTATACCACATAACTTTAAAATAGTTGTAAACCCAAAATGTTTTTTTTTCTTACTTTAATGCCTTATCTGCATTAAAGTAGAACTATAGTCAAAACTTTTTTTAGTAAGGAGGGTTATAACCCCTGTCGGGGATTTTTTTGCCATATGATTTACCTTTAATTCCTGTCCCATAGCCAAAGTTGGAAATTAGAGGAAATCAGGGGCGGACTGACCATTCGGGCACTCGGGCACTGCCCGAGGGCCCCATGCCACTAAGGGGCCCCACCAGGGTTGCCAGCCTCAGTAAAACCAGGGACAGTATGTAAAAATCTGTGTTTTTAAAAAAATCACAAGATTATAGCTGCCCCGCCTCTCCAGTACCTTTTCAGTGTGTGTATGTATACTGTGTGTGTATATTGTGTGTCTGTGTGTGTATACTGTGTATGTATACTGTATGTGTGTGTATACTGTGTGGCCCCATGATCTCCTATTGCCTGGGGGCCCCATAATCTCCTATTGTCCGGGGGCCCCATGAGTTGTCAGTCTGCCCCTGCAGGAAATCCCTGTATATTAAGGGAATCCCTTGGGGACCCTCAGGCCATCAGAACCAGTATCCTCGTTGGAATATTTCCCCTCAACCCAAATTTTATTTTTCTCAACAAAAGTGGAGTTATGCTTTAGTTGAGCAAGCTGAAGTCAGAAGCCGATTGGCTAATATGTACAGCTGCACCAGATTTTGCACTCTCCAGTTTTAGTAAATCATCCCCCCTGAGAGCAAGTGGAACCATAGGCTCCTGTCAGTCACACTCCTGTGAGGAAAGGTGAACGCAAGCGACGTAAAAAAAAAGCGACGGGCGGGCGTTCGTTTCTGAATTGGCGGATCTCCTCATTTGCATATTCGTCGCGTATACAAATGGAAGCGCCACCTGGTGGCCAGCGGGAGATTGCAGCCTAAGATCCGACGGTGTAAGTCACTTACACCTGTCGGATCTTAGGGAGATCTATGCGGAACCTGATTCTATGAATCAGCCGCATAGATCTGACCGTCGGATCTCAGAGATACGACGGCGTATCAGGAGATACGCCGTCGTATCTCTATCTGAATCTGCCCCATTGTGTGTGTCTATGGATGCACACAGTGCAGATTGGGAGCACTCCCGCACGGGTGACCCTTAGTGCCCGGCTTGCTGTGGGCCACTTGTAGGAAGAAGGAGCAGACTGTGCTGGTAGGGGAACACCAACGAGGAGGTAAGCGACCACTCAATATATGGTCAATATATTTGCATAGAGAAGGTAAGTATATATTTTCTTTTTTTTTAGGAAAAATTGATTATCCTTTAGAATCCCTTTAAATTTATATTTTAAATTGGGGAATATTGATCTCTGCATAGAAAACGTGTCTGGAGTTCTTCTTGCTTCAGCATATAACAAGTATTGTATCTGTTGCTTTACTAATGCAGCCCATTCTGGGCCTAGAAATCCCGTAATGCCATGTCACCAGTCTCCTGTGGGTGGGCGAGTGAAGACTTCTATTTTTGGCTCAGCTGGATTAGCACAGCCCTTACTTTGAGTTCTAAAATTACCTACAACTTGTTTTTTAGCTTCTTATAAATGCCTTTGTTGTTACAAGTGCCTGCAGTGTGCACTAAACGCTTTGCTAGAATTTGCTATTAATTAGGTATCATTTATAGATTTGGTGTCACATAGACATGATTAAAGAGAGCTGTCCTCCCACATAACTATATGCCATGGAACACACAGGATTCAAACTAGGAAGCAGGAATATTCTGTGCAGGATTGGCCCAGAGGGCATTGAGTGGGAGGAGGCCTAAGCACTGCATATCAAATATAAAACACATGGAAATCAGCAATGAAGCATTTGTGACTGATTTGTACTAATTAGAAGGCACCAGCAGAATAATGGAATTATTAAAGAACAACTTTGCCAACCACTGTTTGTATATAAAAAGAGCCTCCTAACCTGTTGAAGAAAAACTCAAAACACTTGTATTAAAACAAACATACCTTGATGGTCTCTCCTTCAGCTTAAATTCTTCCAAAACATAAAGCTATTTGGTTTGTTTCTTTTGTAGACCCTCTCCAACATAAATTAGCTGCTTTAACGCAACACCTTAAAACTCTAAATTCCTTGTGTTAATGCTATGTATAGTGTGCTTGGTCCTTTTGTGTTATCATCAACTCCCCATTTTAACCACTTGCCGCCCACCATATAGCAGAATGACAGCGGCAAAGTGGTTGTGATTTCATGACTGGACGTCATATGATGTGATGAGGATATAAAAACCGACGCACACCCGCGGGGGCACGCAGTGCGGCGATCAGAGGTGCTGTGTGTCAGTCTGACACACAGAAACTCCAATCGTGGTATGAAGCCTCTAAGGGCCCTTTCACACAGGGCGGATCAGTAATGATCTGCCTCCGTGTGTCCGTAAGCTCAGCGGGGATCGCTCTGTATATCCCTGCTGAGCCGGCAGCTGATAGGGCGGTCCCCGCACACTGTGCAGGGACCTCCCTGTCTTTTCTCCGCTCTCCCCTATGGGGGGATCGGATAAACACGGACCGTGTGTCTGTGTTCATCCGATCCGCAGACGGAAGAAAAAATAGGACATTCTTCCATCTGCAAAATTGGATGTTTGCGGAGGCAGGTGATTACGGGTGTCAGCGGATGTTTATCCGCTGACACCTGCAATCACATAGGGATCAATGTATGTCCCTTTTTCATCCGCAAACGGATGGGTGAAAAAGCGGACATACGGTCCGCATGTCTGAAAGGGGCCTTACAGAGGCTTCTAACCACACGATCAGCTGTGACAAATCACAGCTGATCATATTGTGAACCAGGAAGTGCTGGTAAACAGCTTTCCTTGGTTCACGCTGACAGGGAGAGATGATCAGCGGCTCTCCCTGCCAAAGGGGGGTTCTGTGCTGTCAATCAACACATTGATTATCAGCACAGCCCCCATCAAAAGGTGCCAATCAGTGCCCAACACCTGCCAGCCTGTCCCCTAATAAATGCCTGTCAGTGCCCACAACAGCGCCAATCAGTGCCCTATCAGTAACGCCTGTAAGTACCTCATCAAAGTGTCAATCAGTGCCACTCAGTAATGCCTGTCAGTAGGTCCTCATCAATGCTGTCTATCCAGTTGCCACCTATTTGTGCCCATCAGTGCTCATCAGTGCCGCCTATCAGTGCCCATCAGTGCCGCCTATCAGTGTCGTCAGTGCCGCCTATCAGTGCCACCAGTGCTGCCTATCAGTGCCTCCTATCAGTGCCCATCAGTTTTTTGTTCTTTAAATTGTCGGTCTTTTTTCGTTTATAGCGCAAAAATTTAAAACCGCAGAGGTGATCAAGTGCCACCAAAAGAAAGCACTATTTGTGGGAAGAGAATTATAAAAATGTTGTTTGGGTACAGTGTAGCATGACCGCGCAATTGTCATTCAAAGTGCAACAGCGCTGAAAGCTAAAAATTGTCCTGGGCAGGAATGGGGGAAAGTGCCCGGTATGGAAGCGCTTAAATCAATAAAAAAAAAAACAGACCAAAGTTTAATTTAATGTCCCAGAAAAAGATATGGAAAAAATAAGTTTAATTTAGCTTCCATGGATTGCCCACAGAAGGTTTTGAATCTGATAAGAGTGACAGGAGATTATTTCATTAAGATGGTCCTGAGACAAGTGTGACGGATGTCCCGAATTTACAGCTCCTGTGTAGTTGTTATCTGTGCTGAGTCCATAAAATAAACAAACTTTGTGACACATTGAGTTTTCAATATGTTGAGGTTATAGAGTTCATTGCGTTCCCCATACAGTGATGACAGATAAATGGCAAACATTGTGGCTGAGTTACTAAAGGAGTAAGGCATGTACACTTAGCAAAGTGAATTTTCTCCTGGCAAGAGAAATTTCCCTTATCTTAGTGAATGGCAAGCTGGGGTGACCTCTGTTATCTGCAAGCATAACATATTTTCTCATTTTTCCTTGCCCATGTTTGGGTATTATTTGCAAAGTGATTTTTCACCGCATTTTCTAAGTTAAGTAAAAATGTTTTGCAATGTGAAATGCAGGTTAACAGCTCTGTATAGAAACCAATCAACTTCCAGTTTCTTTTTGTCAAATTAGGCAGAAATTAAAGGGGTTGTAAACCCTTGTGTTTTTTCACCTTAATGCATCGCAATGACAACGCTATATAAGTACTGTACCTGTATTAAATAAAAAAATAATAATTAAGATCATACTGTATATTCATTTCAACATTGTATTTCTATTGTTTCTAGCCTACTCCTAATAATTTGAACAATGTTGTATGTAAATTTACTTTGTGACGAACCCCACACATTTATTTACTTGAACTCTTTGACAAGTATTCACTAGTCACTGCTGTGTCACACATTTTACAAAGCCTGCCTTCTGCACTATAGTGGTGTTGAGATGAGGAGTTTCAAGAGGTGGAATCAGTACAAGAATCACAGGCAGGCAGCAAGGTACCATGGGATATGTAGTCCCTTATGACACTTATGGCATTTATGACATATACAAGCACTGTTGGCAAGAGGAGAGTACTGTACATTGACAGGTGCTTGAAAGCTCTGCATTCAACTGCCTGGCACCCACTGCTAATCTGCATGCGGCATATTCCTCCTCAATGCAATAAAGAGGCCCTGCGTGTAAGTATTGCTTTTTGTGCTTCTGTTCAGGAGATTTCATCCTCTCTGTTTGTCCTGTTTACCATTATCATTGACAGTGAAAATAAACAAAATCACAAGTTTTGTGTTGTCCCCAGAAACGTAATAGAGGGGAAAACTTCCAATGTAAAGACTGGTTATGATGGCCTTGGGGGTCCCCAAGGGATTCCATTAATTTGCAGGGATTTCCTCAAACTTCCTGTTTGGCTCTGGAACAGGAAGTGAAGGTAAGTCTCCAAAATGGGACACAGATGGTGAAAAAACAATTCTGACAGGGTTTATAAACCTCCTTTACTCTATCCAAAAATGAAAAAAAAAGTTTTGCTTATAGTTTTGCTTATAGTTCACCTTTACCATTTAAAATAACTCATAGAATGGGGTTGTAATGAACCTAACCCAAAACCTAACCCTAAAAACAGCCCTAACACCTTAATTGATCCTAACTTTCAAAAGAATCACTAAAATGATGCCTGAAACCCTGTACAAACGATCGGACCTTTGTCCAACCAAAATCACATCGGAATTCCGACGGAATTCCATTGGAGTAAAACAGAACATGTTCTCTATCTAAACTCCGATGGAATTCATCGGAATTTCAGATGGGGCATACACACGGTCGGAATTTCCAATGGAAAAAGTCAGTCTGACTTTTTCCATTGGAAATTCCGATTGTGTGTACGGGGCTTAACACTTTTCCTCCCCAACACACAACACTAAACCCTTAACACTAAGCTAATTTATAAGGCTGACTGAACCCACACAGCACCATACCTGTGCCTGAACCGTCTGCACTCAATTATACAAGTCATTGCCACAACAACTACGGGGAAAAGGACACATGAGATTAATAGAGAAATTATTCTGCTCCCCACTTAGTTTAAATCAAAGTATATCAAAAATGTATACAATTTTAATTAAGGAAATAGAACCAGAATTCCTTTCATATTTGGGAAATGGGAAGAGGAGATAGGCCTTCTGAGGAATGAAGAACATAAAAGGAAAATCTTAAGAACAACCTGTTTCTCCTCAGGAGATATAAAGACAGTGGAAATGTGCTATAAACTCCTGGTGAGGTGGTACGTGACCCCTCAGAGGGAGCATAGGCTCGGGGCAGAGGGACCCCCAACTTGTTGCAGGGGTTGTGATGCCCCGGGGACCTTTGCACATCTGTGGTGGAAATGTACAAAGATACAACCCTTCTGGGAGGGAATTCCAACAGTGATTCACCAAATAACGGGAGATTGGATTCAGAAGGGAATGTTTATTTCATGATACGAGGAAAACTGTCCTCCAATATAAGAATAGCCTAGCCCCATTCCCTTTAAACGCAGCTAAAAGTTTGATTCCGAGTCTATGGAGGTCTCAAGAAGTGCCGGGTATGAAGAAGTGGGTAGTAAGGGTTGAAATGATAAGAGCCATAGAGGAAAGAATTCATTCATTGGAGATTTATCAGAATATATGGGGAAAATGGACAGAGTTTAGGGAGGTTGGAGGAATCTGATGGAGGTGTAGGGACATAGGGAGATGAGAGGATTGTGGGGGTTTTGTGTGGGTTTTCAATATTTTTTTTTTTTATTTGGGGTTAGGGGTAAAGGGAGGGAAGAGGGAAAGGAAAGAGAAAAGAAGGGGGGGGGGGGTGGAAAAAAATGTGTATAGATTTGAAGTAGTAAGGAATTTAGATGTAGGAATGTGGGGCCAGATTCACAAAAGGGATACGACGTATCTCTGTTTCTATCTATGCGACTGATTCATAGAATCAGTTACGCATAGATATCCATAAGATCCGACAGGTGTAATTGTTTTATTTTATTTAGGAGTTACGGCGATCCACGACGGATTTTCGCGTTCGCTACGTCTAGTTTCCCGTCGCAAAGTTAGTCGTCGTTTTGGGTGCCCTAACTTTAGTCAGCAAACGTATTGCTGTCTAAAGTATGGCCGTTGTTCCCGCGTCGAAATGTAAAAATGAACGTCGTTTGCGTAACACGTCCGGGAATACGGAAGTACGCTACGCGCGTCGCTGTTCGAAAAAATGACGTCACGGCGCGCAAAGCACGACGGGAATTGCGAAACTGAGCATGCGCAGTAGGTCCGGCGCGGGAGCGCGCCTAATTTAAATGGCACACGCCCATTTGAATTGGCCCGCCTTGCGCCGGAGGCTGCCAGCGTAGTTTTCATCGCAAGTGCTTTGTGAATCAGGCACTTGCGATGATAACTTGCGGCGGTGTAACGTATCTACGATACGTTACGCCGCCGCTCACCTACGTGAATCTGGCCCGTGATTTTTATGATGTGTATCTGCCTATACTTTTTCTTATATATAATTAAACAGAGAATAAATAAAAAATTATACAAGTTCCACAATGATATCCAACTGCACCCAAAATACAGTGTTAAAAGCAAGTGATCTGAGATTTATTACATGGTGACATACACAAGTGCAATAACATTTTACAGATATTTTATGCCCTTTAGTGCTAGTTCACACCAGGGTGGCTTCAAAGCAAACATCCCTGCACGACTTCATCGTGGCTTGTATACGACTTCATTAACAGAAGTCAAGGCAAGTCGTGATGAAGTCGCCCCAAAGCAGTGCAGGAACCTTTTTCTAATTCGGGGTGACTGACGGAGTCACACTGATTAGAACAGTGCATTACAAGTCGCGGCAGCGTGAACAAGGGTTTACAATTACAGAGGAAATAACTGATTGCGTGTT
Source organism: Rana temporaria (assembly GCF_905171775.1). Lineage (NCBI taxonomy): Eukaryota > Metazoa > Chordata > Amphibia > Anura > Ranidae > Rana > Rana temporaria. Next base: position 21,077,284 of record NC_053499.1, on the reverse strand, counting down.
GTGGTAATCATGCCACAGAAAGGCTACACTTGCAACATACACTAGTGGATTTTTAAATGTATATTTGTATGTAAATTCATATTTAAAATTGAAACAAAATTCTCAGCACATTAAAAATACTTCAAAATGTAATTTGCGTTTAACAGTTGATTTTGGTATAAATTGACTTTTCTGAACAAAAAACACATTCACTGTTAGAAATGTATGTGCTGTGAAACATTTCCATCCTGCTCTTTCAAATTTTCTTGTCATCGAAAATGAACATTGATTTGACCCCACTAACTATTAGAAAATGTAATGGAAGTTCCTAAAACTAAGGCCCCGTACACACGACCGAACATGTCTGCTGAAACTGGTCCGCAGACATGTTCAGCAGACATGTTCGGTCGTGTGTACGGCCGACCGAAAAGGTTTCCAGCGGACATTTGTCCAGCCGACCGTTTTCCAGCGGACAAATGTTTCTTAGCATGCTAAGAAACATGTCCGCTGGAAGCCTGTCCGTCGGACATGTTCAGTCGTCTGTACAGACTCACCGTACATGTCCACTCCACCGCCATCCCTCGCATGCGTCGAAGTGATTCGACGCATGCGTGGAAGCATTGACCTTCCAGGGCCGCGCATGTCGCTGTGTAATCGTCGCGGCGATGGCGCGGCCACGTCACCGCGTATCGTGTACGCGCGGATCTCTGTCTGATGGTGTGTACAACCATCAGACAGAAATCTCCGGACGGACATTTTGTTTGGTATTGTTAGGCCTCGTACACACGGACGAACTGTCCGCTGAAATAGGTCCGCCGGACTGTTTTCAGTGGACAGTTCGTCTGTGTGTACGAGGCCTAACAATACCAAACAAAATTCTACAGCCTCGTACACACGATCGGATTATCCGACGGGAATTGTGTGATGACAGGCTGTTATCGGAAAATCCAACCGTTTGTATGCTCCATCGGACAATTGTTGTCGGATTTTCCCCCCAACAAATGTGGGATAGCATGGTTTAAAATTGTACAAACACGCATGCTCAGAAGTCATGCTCACCATAACACAACATTAGCAGAAGTTGACCAAAGGGTGGTGCTAAAAAGCTAAAAAAAAAACAGGTTGTTTTGTGTTTTTTTGGCCGACAATTCTTTGCTGATTGTATGCAATACAAGTTCCTGGGAAAAGTGTTTGTCACCGGCGCAAAAATAAGTTCTAAATAATACTATATTGACCTGCTGCAGTGCTGTATAAACCTTCTATGAGGTTTAGGTGAAAAAATTTAAAAGGTGTTGGTACTGCGCTGGTATAATAATGTGATATAAAAAAATTTTTTAAAAAAAATTTGGCCAGTAAGTGCAATTTGACAGAGGGGATAAATACAGTGACAGCAGAATCATCCACCAGCTTTTCTGAAGACGCAAAACTGCGAAACGCGTAAGAAGCTATGTGGACAGCGCAAGGGGGAGTGTAATTTTAACCAGTGAGACCACAGGTACAGCAGGAGCCAGGAACGCACCCGTACGATAAGCTGGTCAGCGGCTGTCTAAAAGACTGACACTGCCAAAGACACCAGGTGCTGGTTTTAAAGCACCTCTCTTGTGAGTAGTTTTTTATTATGAATTTTAAATAAATATATTTTTAAACGTATTTCACCATGATGAGCCCCTTGGTTTCTTTGAGGCATTGAGGAACATCCTGAGAGGACTCACCAACTTTAACGGAATAAGTTTTTGAGGCACATTACAAGCTGGGGTCTGGTGAGTTTGCATTTCAGCAGTTGGTGGTGGTAGCACTTATCTTTGTCGGGTGGAAGAAGTGACAGCACCCTGTATGCATGAAATATAGCACCAGGATTTAAACTCAGCAACACTTTCTGTTTGGACTGGAATTTGTGAACTGGCGCTTACCCATATTTGGGGACGTGTTGCAGCATGAATGCACATGAATTGTGAAAAACTAATTTTTGGCACCAACGCACCTTATAATAATATTTTTATATATTAATAATATTATTCATTATTTATATGTTCGCACACTTGTGCATGTATATTCATAATAGTTTATAGACTCACTTATAGCACTTTAGAATATTGTTTCACAAGCCCATCATTTGGGGTAGCCATATTTATCTATTTATTTATTTATTCATTTATTTATTTTTGATGGCACAGCATATGCACATAGCATCACGCTAGTACATATGTTCACAAGAGCTGTTTCTATAGTGACCCATCACGTACATCACTGTACTGGATCTAGCACTATATCACTATAGGGGTAAACTAAAAAAAAAAAATTCAAATTTTTTTTTATATCACATTATTATACCAGCGCAGTACCAACACCTTTTAAATACAAGTTCCTGGCCAACGCCCTTCGGACAAAAGTCCTACCCTTTGTCCGATAAAAATCTGATTGTGTGTACCAGGCTCACTAGTGTTTGGCCAGCTTTAGTCTTTTACATAAATGATCTAGCCCTTAGAATAGATGTCTGCTTGCACCCTGGTGGTGATATATATTACAAGGTATTTTATGGGTTGTGTCGGTGCTAGCAATTTTTATGAACATTTAGTAAAGGTGTTAAGGTGGAGAAATTGACCCTTTGGAAGCAAGCTGCAAACATTTTCTTCTTTGAAGAAGTTCTCTGTTTCTTAAGATGTCACAGGTAATAGACTGCTGAGGAATCCTCCCTTGCAACAATGTGCAGATACCTGCCAAATAATGGATGATCCATCTCATTTCATGGTGTTAACGATGGCTGCTATAATGGAAGTAATTTTCCAAGCAGCAGAAAGCAATGTGACCAATGGATATCGCTGGTTTCTTAACTAATTCGTTTATACCTCATTCACATTCCGTAAACATGAGAAATGGAGACTCCAGTCCTAAGGGGCTATTAGGTGGCTGTAAACATCATGGCTTTGATCAGACAAACAGCTTGACAGTGCTATGCCGTCAAGCTTTCACAATGACAAAGCATCATAGAAAGAGTAGTGGAGAATAGACACATCGCCTCTTCTTCTGGGTGTCCATGGGAAAACACTTACCTGTGACATATCCGAAGCTCATTCATGAGCAAAGACCATAGCTTTCTCTATCGCATCCCCATCTCTGATCCTCCAATCCTTACAAATGTTTATAGGAACTACAAAGAAACTTTGTACTTGCACAAATTAAAACCTCTAAGAGAATGAGAATTCCTTGTTATCTAACTTTTCACGGACCTTTGTAGCTTGATCATTGTCAAAGAGTCCGCAAAATAAACAAAAATGCGTAAAAAAAAAAAAAAAGCCAGTTTCCCAAAGGATCTAAACCAGTGGTGCATGACTTCACATCCTTCTGTGCACAAGTTTATGGCAACAGAGCAGATATTTCTGGTGCTGAAAACTAAATATACCTACAATACGGGTTTAACTTGATTATTACAGTAACATTACTATTTAAAATCATATTTAAAGTGTATGTAAAACCAACATTTTTTTTTTTTTATTTGGTCCCTATTGTTCCATTAATGTGGAAGGCAAGTCAAAAACTAACTAAGCTTAAATCTACTCCCACCCCCATTCTAAGGCCCCGTACACACCAGCGGATCTGTCCGATGAAAACGGTCCACGGACCGTTTTCATCGGACATGTCCGTTGCCGGATTTTGGTCTGATGGCTGTACACACCATCAGACCAAAATCCCAGCGGAAAACAAACGTGGTGACGCGTCGCGACGATGACGCGGCGACGTGCGCGACCCTGGAAGGTCAATGCTTCCACGCATGCGTCGAATCACTTCGACGCATGCGAGGGATGGCGGCCGATCGGACGTGTCCGGTGAGTCTGTACAGACGACCGAACACGTCCGACGGACAGGCTTCCAGCGGACATATTTCTTAGCATGCTAAATTTTTGTCCGCTGGAAAACGGTCGGCTGGACAAATGTCCGCTGGAAACTTGTCCGGTCGGCCGTACACACGACCGAACTTGTCTGCTGAAACTGGTCTGCGGACAAGTATCAGCGGACAGATCCGGTCGTGTGTACAAGGCCTAAGCCTGATCTATCTACCCCTGTAAAAGGAAAGATATGTATACTTACCTATTCTGAAGTCGCTCTGGTCCAGTCACATGACCGGCTTCCAGTGCTGTCTTCAGTGTAGAGGAGGGACAGCCAACAATGAATGCCCCATAGCACAGCCTACGAGTGAACTCATCGCCCAGGCTCTGTCGGCGATCTCTCCTCTACTCTACACTGATGCTGGCGCTGGAGACATCATGTGACTGGACTGGAGCGACTTCAGAATAAGTAAATATAGACGTCTTCCCTTTTACAGGATGGGGGTAGATTTTGGCTTAGTTAGGTTTTGGCTTGCCTTCCACTTATACCATTTAAAGTTATGTTATATCTCTTTGAGAACTTTAAATAACTGTTGATCCTGACAGAAATCCAGTGAGCTAATGACTTTCCATGCCTGTGACACAGAACACCTCACCCTTATGTTCAGGACATGAGGAGAAGGGGAAAAAATGTTCTTTAAAAGAGAAGTACGTTTTTTTTTTCCTGAATCATACTTACCTAGGTGGATGCAGCATCGGTCTCCCGGCGCCTCTACACCGAGAGTCGATCAATCGAACATCGACAATCACTCAGTTCCCACAGCTCCCCAAGCAGAGAGCTGCTGACTGTCAGGCACAGCTCTCTGCTCTGCCCCCTCCTCACTCATTGAAGTGCTGGGCTGTGGAGGGGCTGGAAGCGACTGGCTCAGGCTCTCAGCGGCACGCAGGGTTAGGTTATAAAAAAAAATATCCCAAGCTTTGAACATCTCACAGAGTACTGTTTAACCCATCAACCTAAAATAGAAAGAGTATGGCACAACTGCAAACCTACCATAATATGGCCGTCCACCTAAACTGACAGGTCGGGCAAAGAGAGCATTAATCAGAGAAGCAGCCAAGAGGCCCATGGTAACTCTGGAGGAGCTGCAGAGATCCACAGCTCAGGTGGGAGAATCTGTCCACAGGACAAATATTAGTCGTGCTCTCCACAAATCTGACCTGTATGGAAGAGTGACAAAGAAGAAAGTCATTGTTAAAAGAAAGACATAAGAAGTCCCATTTGCTGTTTGCGAGAAGCCAAGCCACACAGTAAACATGTGGAAGAAGGTGTTCTGGTCAGATGAGACCAAATTTTACTTTTTGGCCTAAAAGCAAAATGATATGTGTTCACCCTGAACACACCATCCCCACTGTGAAACATGTTGGTGGCAGTATCATGTTGTGGGGATGCGTTTCTTCAGCAGGGACAGGGAAGCTGGTCAGAGTTGATGCAAAGATGGATGGAGCCAAATACAGGGCAATCTTAGAAGAAAACCTGCAAAAGACTTGAGACTGGGGCGGAGGTTCACCTTCCAGCAGAACTACCCTAAACATACAGCCAGAGCTACAATGGAATGGTTTAGATCAAAGCATATTCATGTGTTAGAATGGCCCAGTCAAAGTCCAGACCTAAATCCAATTGAGAATCTGTAGCTAGACTTGAAAATTGCTGTTCACAGACACTCTACATTCAATCTGACAGAGCTTGAACTATTTTGCAAAGAAAAACGAGCAAAAATACTCTCTCTCTAGATGTGCAAAGCTGGTAGAGACATCCCCAAAAGGATTTTCAGTTGTAATTGCAGTGAAAGGTTGTTCTACATATATTGACTTAGGGGGGCTGAATACAAATGCGCACAACACTTTTCACAGATTTATTTGTACAAAAAAATTGAAAACCGTTAATCATTTTCCTTCCACTTCACAATTATGTGTCACTTTGTGTTGGTCCATCACATAAAATCCCAATAAATACATTTCTGTTTTTTGTTGTAACATGACAAAATATGAATTTTTTTAAGGGGTATGAATACTTTTTCAAGGCACTGTACGTTTTAAACACTTGTCGCCCACATATCGTTTGCCCATTTCTCACCCATAATGCCACAATTGCCTATCTGTTCCCTTGCTATAGTCATGATTGCCAATTTTGTTTAGATGTTTGTCACATTTAATCATTTGTATTCCTTATATCAGAGTTAGGCAACCTTAAAGAGGTGGAGATCCACCTGAACAACATGGGAGAAGTCAAAGATCACTGGGCACAGTTTCGTCTCCTCACTGATTTAAACCTCTAATTGCCGTACTACCATGTAGCAATCACGTGCATTGTACACCAATCATGGATTTAAACCAGGTGGTAAGGAGGCAACATATCGTCACCTTGCCACCTTTTAAACATACTTTGCTTTTCAGAGGAGCAGAAGTGCCTTCTGTACTTGTGAATGAACCTTAAGGCCTCGTACACACGACCGAGGAACTCGTCGGGCGAAACACATCGTTTTCCTCGTCGAGTTCCTTGTTAGGCTTGTCGAGGACACAGTCAAGACAAAATCTCCTCGTTCTCAAACGCGGTGAATTACAACACATACAACTGCGGGGGAAGTTCGATTCCACTTGCACAACTCTTGGGGCTGCTTTTGCTAATGAGTTTGCGTGTTAAGTAAAAGTTTGATAAGAGACGATTTGCACTTTACAGTCAGTTACAGCTTGAAAAATGTGTTATCTCCATTACAAATGCAACTTTTACTCCCGTCTCATACTTTATTCTGAGCAAGCGCGGGTTCCTTAGCATACACACGCTCGAGTTTCTCGTCGAAAACCAGCCCGACGAGGAACTCGATGAGCAAATTGAGACTCCCGTCGAGGAAAAAGAGAACTTGTTCTCTTTTTTGCTCGTCGAGTTCCTCGACAGTTTCCTCGATGAAAAATGTACACAGGCCCGGTTTCCTCGGCAAAAAAGCTCTCCCACCAAGTTTCTTGATGGATTCTGCCGAGGAAACCGGTCGTGTGTTCGAGGCCTTAGTTGCATTCAGGAGCGGCACCCTTAGGGCTCATTCACATGTAAAGTTGGAGGTGGTAAAGTTGCAGTTTTTCTGCCTCCTATCCCTACCTGCTTTAGATGCTGAGGCAACCGCCAAAGGTGTACACATGCAACAGCAGTAATTAAGCCCCTGTTGCTTTTGGTGTGTGCTACCCCCTGCCAATCATGACCCATTCAAGTAAATAGGGCCACTCTGCAAGTGCCCCACAACTGCATGCTTCTGCGGGGTCCAAAGGGTTAAACAAGGTGGTAAGAAAGCAACACAACGTTGCCTGCTTTAACCCCTTGTTTGCTGTACTGCACAAGGCTGCATGGCATTTGCAGATTGGCCTCATTCGCTTGAATGGGTCATGCTTGGCAGGTGCTACACAGGTGTGGTACACTTTCAGAAAGTGCACCAAACCTGCAGGATAAAATAGAAGTCTATGGCTAAGCGCAGCAAACCCGCAGGTACACTGCACTACACCTGTGGTGTGGGTAAACCACAGCACATCAGTGGGAAAGTAGTACTATATTATTATGCCCGGTGTATTGCTTCACACTGACCTGAAGATCTCCTATTTTCTGCTGCTGGCGCCACTCTGGAGACCGCTAGCTGGGATAAGAGGTGGAGTGCAGTTGGTATCACTCCTCATGGGACAGGAGCCGGTACTACAGAGGAGGTATCGGCTTATGTGGCTCTTGCTCCATAGAGGAGAGCGGGGCTCTGACAGGTCCGTCTCTGCACAGTGAGCGGAGACAGACCTCTCATCCGCCTGCTCAGTGGGGATCAGCAGATCGCCCGCGTGAAAGCACCCTAAGAAACACTTTTTATTATTTACGTAAATATTTTTAATATTCTCACCAAGACAGGTTCTTAATTCATGTTTAGTCTTTTCAATGCAAATCAGATAACACCGGCATCAAATAGACCACCCAAGATGCACTGCAATATATAAAGGGACATATACATTTATTTTCATTGTCACCATCAAGAAAAATATTCTACATCCTTACAAAGATTTGTTCAAACACCATGAATGTGCCTGTTTCTCATAAAAAAAAAGCATTGGTATGTACTGCACACTCACCACTAGGAAATAATGTGAGAAATGTCTCCTCTTCTTAGACACCTCCATTACACTCTTTGCAATAAACAGCTGCTTGCTAATTGCGGATAATTAGCACTTACTATTTCTGAGGCAGTTTCCAAACCCATATACACAAGGAAATTCACCGTTAGCAATCATCATTTCCTAAACAGGCACGCCAAGGTTCAGATTTTGGAACATAGGTTAATCTAAGTCTGGTATTTTAAAACCTATTAAAAAGCACTTCCAGCAAAGTGGCATCTTCAGAAGTTATAACGAATCATATATAAACAAAGATAAGTCTGAACTACAATGGTATTTCTATTTTGAAACTGAACTCTGTATAAATATAAAAATATAAATTCAGTCAATTATTTATTAAAATAATTAAAAAAAAATATTGGTACTTATGGCCCAGATTCACGTAGAATCGCGGCGGCGTAACGTATCGTAGATACGTTACACCGCCGCAAGTTTTCATCGCAAGTGCCTGATTCACAAAGCACTTGCGAGATAACTTCCGCCGGCGGCCTCCGGCGTAAGCCCACATAATTCAAAGGGGCGTGTGCCATTTAAATTAGGCGCGCTCCCGCCCTGGACCTACTGCGCATGCTCCCTTTTGAATTTCCCGCCGTGCTTTGTGTGAAGTGACGTCATTTTTTCGAACGGCGACGTGCGTAGCGTACTTCCGTATTCCCGGACGTCTTACGCAAGAAGGAAACATTTTTACATTTTGACGCGGGAACGACGGCCATACTTTATACAGCACATACGTGTGCTGTGTAAAGTTAGGGCACCTAAAACGACGACTAACTTTGCGACGGGAAACTAGACTAGCAGCGACGTAGCGAACGCGAAAAACCGTTGTGGATCGCCGTAACTCCTTATTTGCATACCCGACGCTGGTTTACGACGCAAACTCCCCCCAGCGGCGGCCGCGGTATTGCATCCTAATATCTGACAGTGTAAAACAATTACACCTGTCGGATCTTAGGGCTAACTATGCGCAACTGATTCTATGAATCAGTCGCATAGTTAAGAAGACCCTAAAAAAGAGATACGACGGCGTATCAGGAGATACGCCGTCGTATCTCTTTAGTGAATCTGGGCCTATATTTTTTAGCCCACCCTCCCTCCTCCCACAAGCACATTACTCCAGTGCGGTAGCTTCACATAGAATTCTATAGGACCATCACTTGAGGTAGAGGCTGTCCTCAGCATCCAGTATCTACTGGCCATGAGTGCGGTTTTCTCCGTTCATAGCCATCCAGGAAAGCCGGTTTAACCATAAAGCCTTTTTACACACGATCGGACAAATCCGTGGAATTTTGTCCGAAGGGCGTTGGCCGTGAACTTGTTCTGCATACACACGGTAAAACTTTTTCAGCCAACATTCACAAAACTACGTGTTTTTTCAGCTCTTTAGCGCCACCCTTTGGGCAACTTCTGCTAATGTCTGATGTTTAGCATTGGTTCGGAGCATGCGTGTTTGTACTTTGGATTTTAGTCCAATGGATTTGTGTACACACAATCAGAAAATCAGATGGAACACATTTGTTGTCAGACAATTTGAGAGCATGGCCATCCAACATTTGTCGGAGATTTTCAACAATTATCTGATGGAGCATACAGACGGTCGGATTATCCGACAAAACACGTCCATCTGACAATTGTCGGAATTTTCGATCGTGTGTACGGTAATTTAGAGTGGTTGAACAGAACAGTGTACATGTGCAGGAGGAGCTGGGCATGGCCAGGAGTTTTTGCTGTAAAGGCAGTGCTACAATAGGCCTTACCTTACAAGAATACCTTATCATCAGTGTCATTGGGGTGCCACGTACTGTATGTGTGTGTGTGTATATACACACACACATACACTAAAAGCTTCAACTCTTCTGGGAAGGCTGTCCACAAGGTTTTGGACCTTTCTTTGTGCACTGGTACAAATCATTTACTGGAGGGTGGATTATGGTGTGGGGTTGTTTTTCAGGGGTTGGGTTTGGCTCCAGTGAAGGGAACTCTTAAGGCGTCAGCATACCACAATATTTTGGACAATTTCATGCTCCCAACTTTGGGACAACAGTTTTGGGGATGGCCCCTACCTGTTCCAACATGACTACACACCAGTGCACAAAGCAAGGTCCATAAAGCATGTATGAGCGAGTTTGGGGTGAAGGAACTTGACTGGTCTGTACAGAGTCCTGGCCTCAACCCGATAGAACACCTTTGGGATGAATTAGAGCAGAGACTATGAGCCAGGCTTTCTTGTCCAACATCAGTGCCTGACCTCACAAATGCGCTTCTGGAAGAATAGTCAAACATTCCCATAGACAAACTCCTAAATATTGTGGACAGCCTTCCCAGAAGAGTTAAAGCTGTTATAGCAGGGTGGGTCAACGCAATATTGAACCCTACGGGCGAAAACTGGGATGCCATTAATGTTCATGTGCGTGTAAAGTCTGGTGTCCCAATACTTTTGGTAATATAGTGTATAAACACCTGGGCCCAGATTCAGATACAAATGTGTATCTTTATGCGGGCGTAGCGTATCTCCTATACGCTACGCCGCCGTAACTTTGTGAGCCGCGTATGGTATTCAGAAAGATTCTGCGCCCGAAGTTACGGCGGCGTAGCGTATAAGGGCTGGCGTAAGCCCGCCTAATTCAAATATTGAAGATGTGGGCGTGTTTTATTTAAATTATGTGTGGCCCCACGTAATTGACGTTTCTAACGAACGGCGCATGCGTCGTCCGTGAACATATCCCAGTGCGCATGCTCCAAATTACGCCGCAATAGTCAATGCTTTCGACGTGAACGTAAATTACGCACAGCCCTATTCACGAACGACTTACGCAAACGACGTAATCTACGTAAAATTTGACGCTGGCCCGACGTCCATACTTAACATTGCGTACGCCTCATATAGCAGGGGTAACTTTACGTACGTTTCTGAATCGGCATATCTAGGTAATTTGCATATTCTATGCGGAAATCTACGGAAGCGCCCCTAGCGGCCAGCGTAAAATTGCACACAATTATACACCGGCGTATGCAAGTTACGTTGGCGGAGGAAGCCTATTTTTTAAGCGTATCGGCCTTTGAGAATCGGCGTAAGGATACGAAGGCGACGTTTTTAAATTACGGCGGCGTATCTGGAGATACGCCGCCGTAAATTGTATCTGAATCCGGGCCTTAGTATACATGCTGCTACCTGATGCTGGTGCTGCATTGTTGCTGCATGTGCGATTAACTATGTCACCAGCCGTTTGAGCAGTGGTGGCTCGTTCATTAGAGGCTCACGGGCGCCGGCGCCCCATCCAGCCCCAACATCTACATACAGGGCACCGGACCATGTATTCCAATGGGGGGGGGGGGTGTTAAGCATGTGATTAGACCCAGAGGTTCAATTCGGCTTCTAAAAAAGGGTGGGTTTGGGGCAAAAAACACTTATTTTAGTAAACAGTTAAATCGGTGGGTTTACTTGCACTTGTAGTTTTTTATTCTCCTTTAAATGTTTGATTGTTTCATCAAACAGCACTTATAAAATGTATAACAAACGGTCTGTTCTATATTTTTATTAGCTATTAATGTAATTAATTTACCGTAATCCCCTATACACTAGAGGTATGTTTATAAAGGAGTGAATCTGACAATAACTGAACAATCATCAGTGCAGGTGAGTTTTAAATAACCAGTGAATGTTTGGTAAAAATTACATTCACTTCTTTATAAATACGTCTGTCATTGGTTATATACAATTACAAGCACATTTCTAAATGATATCAATAGTGTTTAATTTCTATACTATTACTTATGAAATTCATCTGGCTAGCATTGTTCATCCCTAGACTTGACTCATTGTCATTATTTCCTTATTGTCTAGAAGCCCCATTTAAACCTTTTTTGGAAGAAATTCTGTCCTAAGCTTATCAGAAAATGATGTTTGCCGTTCTATCAGTCATAAAAGGGAAGTCTGAGGTATGCTGCTCATAAATCTTAGGGCAATTGGGGTCATTTGCAAACTTACAAAACTGCTACTGATGGTGCATATATTGTGACACTGGAAGAGATTTACTAGAACTGATAAACTCGCACGATTTCATTCCCGCAGCAGTATGAATCTAGGCTGCAACCTAGACACTAAGGCCCGGATTCACAAAGCACTTACGCCGACGTATCTCGATATACGCCGCGTAAGTGTAACTAAGCACCGTCGTATCTGTGCGCCGTACCCACAGAACTAGATACGCCTGAAAATAGGCTTCTTCCGACCGACGTAACTTGCCTACGCCGGCGTATCTTGGGCGCATATTTACGCTGGAGGCATATGGGAAATTCGATTCCCATATGCAAATGAGTGAGATACGCCAATTCACGAACGTACTTGCGGCCGTCGCAGAAATATACGCCGTTTACGTAAGGCGTAAGTAAAGTTATTCCACCTAAAGGAGGCGCATCCCATGCAAAAGTATGGACCATGGAACAGCCGTCGTATTTTACGTTGTTTACGTAGGACTACGTGAATAGGGCTGGGCGTAGGTTACGTTCAGTGATTCGACGTATCTTAGGCATTCGTTTCGACGTGATTCTGAGCATGCGCACTGGGAAGCGTCTACGGGACAGCGCATGCGCCGTTCGTTCGGCCCATCATTTGCATGTGGTCACGGTTCATTTAAATGGATCACGCCCACCGTCCACCGTACACCTATATGAGATGCACTACGCCGGCAGAAAGATGCGCCGATCTACCTGAATCTGGCCCTAATTGGTTACCATGCACAGCTACACCAGATTCTGATTGCACCAGCTTTAGTAAATCTCCCCCACAATGTATCTATTTTGTGCAAATACTGTATTCATTGAATAGGCAAAACTACCTCGTAGTAGGTAAGTACTCTTAGGCAAAGTTCACATCTTTGTAATTGGCGGCGGGTTTGGGAATTGCTGCGATTCACGCAACCACAACCGTCCACAGTGAAAACGCACTGCTGTGAGAAAACGTGTGAGGCTGCCATTAATTTTGAATGGCATCCCCATGCATGTAAAAACGCAGCGCATTTGCAGATGCCGGGACCGCAGGGAAATTGCATGGTCAAAATGTCTATGAGATTATCCTGCGGGCCGCATTTTAAAAAAGGTGCATGAATTTTTTTTTGTGGGAAACACAGACACGTCAGACCATTCAAATGAACTGGCTGCCATGGCCAAGCACACAAGGTTCACGACAGCGCATATATATAAACCGAGGCTTAAGATCATGGCACATTTGATCTTGACAGGATCGCCATACAGGGCAAAGAACTCACATTTCTATGCATTGCTTTCTTACTGGCCAGATAAGTGAAGGTGTTGCATTGTTCCTGGTGAGTGACGTTCCACAGCGCTTCCATCAGCACATGAGCGAAGTCCTGCTCATCTGGCCAATAAGAGCAACTGGTGAGTATTTCCTCTATATTTTGAAGTGATCCTGTGACCAGCAACAAAATCACTAGTAACCCTCCTATCTTTTACTACCAAGGAAGCTGCCATCTTATCCTCTGTTTGATCTGTAGTTGCCATGGTGCTGCACATGTGATCAGTTAAGACAGCAGTCAATGATTGCTTGCCAATTGTTTAAATCTTAGATTTACCACTTGAGAAACTCCAAAATACACCATGCAGGTACAGTGGGCCAGATTCACAAAAGGGATACGACGGCGTTTCTCCTGATACGCCGTCGTATCCCTGTTTCTATCTATGCGACTGATTCATAGAATCAGTTACGCATAGATATCCCTAAGATCCGACAGGTGTCGTAACTCTGAATCTAAGCCGTCGTATCTTTAAGTGTATTCTCAAAATGAGATACACTTAAATGTAGCCAAGATATGACGGCGCAGGCTTAGCTTTCTACTTAGGCCGGCCGCTAGGGGCGTGAACGATGATTTACGCCTAGAATATGTAAATCAGCGAGATATGCCTATTCACTAACGTACGCTTGCCCGTCGCAGTAAAGATACGCCATTTACGTAAGGCGTTTTCAGGCGTAAAGTTAGTCCAACAAAAAGCTGGACTAGCCAATGTTAAGTATGGACGTCGTTCCCGCGTCAAATTTTTAAATTTTTACGCCGTTTGCGTAAGTCGTCCGTGAATGGGGCTGGACGTAATTTACGTTCACACTGGGATATGTCCACGGACAGCGCATGCGAGTCGTGGGTCACGAGTCATTAACATAAAACACGCCCCCCTGTTCCTTATTTGAATTAGACGCCCTTACGCCGGCCCATTTATGCTACGCCGCCGTAACTTAGGAGGCAAGTGCTTTGTGAATACAGCACTTGCCTCTCTGACTTACGGCGGCGTAGCGTATATGCGATATGCTACGCCGTCTCAAAGTTAAGCCAGTCTTTCTGTCAGGGTACTAGCTCCATCTCTGACAGATTCCCGCACATGCCCAGTAGAATGACATTTCGGCGCATGCCTGTGCGTGGTTTGCGCGGTACGGCAGCGCGCCGTGTGCGTGGAAGCGCGCACGTGCACGTATGCGGCAACCCTGGGGCCAATCAGAGGCCGGACATTCCTATTTAAACCAGCAGCCTTCCCTGAACAGGTTGCTGGTTTGTCTTCAGCTCCTATGTGTTTACCTGTTGCCGTACCTGCCTGTTTTGACCCGGAATTCCTGACGACTCTCCTCTCACCTGGAACCTCTGACCCTTTGGCTAACGTTACCTGGATTGCTGTTGTCTCCTGCCCCTTGACCTTGGCTTGCTCTCATGGACTCCCTCTGAACTCTCCTGCCCTTGACCCTCGGCTTGTGACTCGGATTTGCCCTCATCTCCTGTGGACCCTACCAGACTCACCTACCAGTTCCTGCCTGACCAACGCTTGTTTCCAGTCTTCTGCACCTGCCCTGCTACTGTCAGCTGCACCAAGTCTTCCTGCCAGCTCCCGGCGCCGGTGCCTCCTTGTGCCGTCCCTCCTCTGTCCCAACTCCAGGGAGTGGTCTGCACAGGGTCGCAAAGGTGAGCCGCCCTCAGCATCTCGGTCTCGGTGAGTACAGGTTCTGACAGTACAAACCAGCCAGATGTCTGAGACCGACAGGGCGCGCTCACCCTTTGAGACGCTGTGCCAACAGGTCTCCGCCTTAACAGAGGCAGTCCAGAAGCTTCAGGAAGGCTACCTCCAGATTGATGGCCGCCTCCAACAACTGGCCGGTTCCCCAGGTCCATCCACTGCGGCCCTAGCCTCTTCACCCGGACCTTCTGCTGCCCAAGCTCCTGCAAGCCCTGCCATGATGGGGAGTAATCCCGAACCCCGGGTCTCCATGCCCGAGCGATTCTCAGGCGACCGCCGGAAATATCGGGCTTTCAAGAATGCCTGTTCCCTTTACCTGGCCTTGCAACCTAGAACTTTTGCGACCGAAGCTGTTAAGGTTGGATTCGTAATCTCTCTCCTTTCTGAGGAGCCTCAAGCATGGGCACACTCCTTAATGGAACAACGCAGTCCAATACTTGACTCTATGGACACCTTCTTCACCCACATGGGGAAATTATACGACGACCCCCTACGTGCAGCCACCGCAGAGGGTACTCTACACAGCTTAAATCAAGGGAGACGGCCGGTGGAAGACTACACCGCCGAATTTAGAAAGTGGTCTGCTGACACAGGCTGGAATGAGTTGGCCCTCAGGTACCAATACCGCCAGGGCCTCTCTGAGAACCTAAAGGATGAGCTTGCAAGGTCGGCACCCCCTGCCTCTCTGGAGGATTTAATCCAAACCGCCACTCAGCTGGATAGGCGCCTTCGAGAACGTCGTTCGGAGAGGTTCCAGTCCAACCGGCCTAACTGGGTTCCACCAAGATATGCTCCAGTACCTCCGCCTCACCCAGCTCCACCAAACACCTCATTACCCGACCCAGAGCCGATGCAGCTTGGTATAGTACGGGCCCCTCTGACTCCAGAAGAAAGACTCCGGAGGCGTCAATCTAACCTCTGTCTGTACTGCGGAGCCGCCGGACACTTTTTGCGCACTTGCCCAGTAAGGCCTTGTAAGTCGAAACCTCCATCTGCTATCAATTTCCCTGTTACCAGTTTGCCTCAGACTTATGTTATCCTCTTTCTTTCCCTACAGCTCCCGGAAGGGGCAACACGTCTGCCGGCGATAATTGATTCCGGGGCCTGCAGCTGCTTCTTGGACTCCTCTGTTTGGACTTGATCCCGTCCCCCATGTTCCCTATCATTCTGGGTCTCCCTTGGCTACAAGTTCATCTGCCCTGCATTGATTGGCTCAAGAAAGAAGTCAGCTTCCCTTCCACCTACTGTTCCCAGCACTGTCTCGCACCCGCTCCAGTCGCCTGCTCCACGCTAGCTACTCCACCTGAAGACCTACAGCATGTTCCTCCAGCCTACCTAGACTTCAAGGATGTCTTTGACAAAAAACAAGCCGATTGTCTCCCACCACATCGGTCATATGACTGCCCCATTGACCTCTTGCCCGGATCTGAAATTCCCTTTGGGCGCATATTCCCCTTGTCAGAGACTGAGTTGAAGACCCTCAAGGTCTATATTGAAGAAAATTTAAGTAAGAAGTTCATCCGTCCCTCCTCCTCGCCAGCGGGGGCGGGGATCTTCTTTGTCGAGAAAAAAGATGGATCGCTTAGACCCTGCATTGATTATAGGGAGTTAAACAAAATTACCATCAAGAACCGGTACCCGCTGCCTCTAATCCCCGAGCTCTTTCAAAGGATCCGATCAGCTCAGGTTTTTTCTAAATTGGACCTCCGGGGCGCCTACAATTTGGTCCGAATAAGGGCAGGAGATGAGTGGAAGACTGCGTTCAGGTCCAGATTCGGGCACTTCGAGTATCTGGTCATGCCCTTTGGGCTCTGTAATGCGCCCGCCACCTTCCAGCATCTAGTCAATGACATTTTTCGACAATTTTTAGATGACTTCCTCGTAGTCTACTTGGACGATATTCTCATCTTTTCAGCCACAAAAGAATTACATCGGCAACATGTCAGGCAGGTTCTCACCATCTTGAGACAACACCGGCTTTATCTCAAATCAGAAAAATGCGAGTTCGAAAAGACATCAGTGCAATTTTTAGGATTTATCATTTCTGTGCATGGGGTAGCCATGGATCCCCAGAAAATCAGTGCTATTCAGGAGTGGGCACCTCCAACAGACAAAAAGGGCGTTCAGCGCTTCATTGGCTTCGCCAATTTTTATAGACGATTCATCATCGGTTTTTCATCAATTGTTTCTCCCATCACCAAGTTGACCCGCCAGGGGCACCGCTTCCAGTGGCCACAAGAGGCTCAGGAGGCCTTTATCAAACTCAAAACGGCCTTTACCTCGGCACCTGTACTTTGTCATCCGGATTCTACGTTACCTTTTGTTCTAGAAGTGGACGCCTCGGAATCTGCTACAGGCGCTATTCTTTCCCAGAGACAGGGACCGAAGTCGCTTCTTCACCCAGTAGCCTACGCCTCTCGGAAACTAAGTCCTCCTGAGCGCAATTACGACGTAGGCGATAGAGAACTACTGGCCATAAAATTTGCACTGGAGGAGTGGAGGTACCTGCTGGAGGGGGCAGCGCATCCCATTATCATTTTCACTGACCACAGGAACCTGGAATACTTACGGTCTGCAAAACGCCTTAGGCCCAGACAAGCCCGTTGGGCTCTTTTTTTTGCTCGCTTCAATTTCCATATTACCTATCGTCCTGGCGCAAAAAATGGAAAAGCTGATGCCCTCTCCAGGATGTTTCCAGAGACGCCCGATACTTCCGAGCCCAGCACGATCCTGTCACCTCAAAATTTTTTGCTTCTCCCTCAAACAGATTTGTTGACTGCTCTAAAGACCGCATGCCAACGGTGCCCTGATCATGAGGTTTCCTCCTTGGAGAAAAAGGACGACCTGCTGTGGTCTCGTGGGAAGATTTTTGTTCCAACAGAGGCAAGACAGTTAATCCTCAGCACCTTCCATGATCGTAAATTGGCTGGCCATTTTGGTACCCGTAAAACTTCCGAACTGATCTCTCGCTCCTTCTGGTGGCCTAAATGGAGGTCCGACTGCAAGGATTATGTCTCTTCCTGCATTCGCTGCCAGCGGAGTAAGGGGCCAAACACGAAGACCTGGGGGCTGCTGAAACCCCTTCCTATCCCAGAACGGCCCTGGATTGACATCTCCATGGACTTTATTGTCGATTTGCCTCCTTCAGCCGGGTTTACCACGATCCTAGTCGTGGTGGACCGTCTGTCCAAGATGGCGCATTTTTTGCCCATGGTGGGTACGCCCTCCGCGGCAGACACAGCCAAAATCTTTTTTAAAGAGATTATCAAGCTCCATGGAGTGCCCAAAAGCATAGTATCTGACAGAGGTACTCAATTCACATCCAAATTTTGGAAGGAACTTTGCAGAGCTTTGGAAGTGAAGATCTGTCTGTCCTCGGCCTATCACCCTCAAAGTAATGGCCAGACAGAGCGCACTAATCAAACGCTAGAACAGTATCTACGATGCTTTTGCTCAGTCTCCCAAGACGATTGGTCCTCCTTGTTATCTACAGCCGAGTTCGCTTACAATAATTCTATACATTCTTCCACAAACCAAACCCCGTTCTGGGCTAACTTCGGTTTCCACCCTTCCTTTTTGCCGGACTCGATCCCGGAAACATCTGTGCCAGCGGTCCAGGAACGTGTGACCTGCATCCAGCAAAACTTTCAGAAGTTACAGGAAAGCATGCAGCAAGCTCAGCAGGACTATAAGAGGTTCCATGACAAGGGGAGGAAGGATTGCCCTGTCTTCAAAGTGGGTGAGAAGGTCTGGCTATCCGCCATCAACCTCAAGTTACCTATTCCCTCTCGGAAGCTGGGTCCAAGGTTCATCGGGCCATTTGAGATCAGGCGAGAAATCAACCCAGTAGCTTTTGAGTTGGCTTTACCCAGGTCCTACAAGATCCACCCTGTGTTTCACGCCTCTCTGCTTAAGCCCGTTGTGTCTGACCCCTTCAACGGTAGAGAAGAACTGCCACCTCCACCAGTGGAGATTGAGGGTGAAAAAGAATTTGAGGTGGAGGCTATCTTGAGCTGCAGGAAAAGAGGAAGGCAGTTGCAATACCTTATAAAGTGGAAGGGATATCCCCCTGAAGATAACTCTTGGGAGCCTTCCCGGAATCTCCATGCCCCTCGCCTGATTCGGGCCTTTCACCTGGAACACCCGGAGTTAATGACCAGTTTGGGCGTCCGGAGTCCGCCCCTTGGGGGGGGCACTGTCAGGGTACTAGCTCCATCTCTGACAGATTCCCGCACATGCCCAGTAGAATGACATTTCGGCGCATGCCTGTGCGTGGTTTGCGCGCACGCATGTGCGGTACGGCAGCGCGCCGTGTGCGTGGAAGCGCGCACGTGCACGTATGCGGCAACCCTGGGGCCAATCAGAGGCCGGACGTTCCTATTTAAACCAGCAGCCTTCCCTGAACAGGTTGCTGGTTTGTCTTCAGCTCCTATGTGTTTACCTGTTGCCGTACCTGCCTGTTTTGACCCGGAATTCCTGACGACTCTCCTCTCACCTGGAACCTCTGACCCTTTGGCTAACGTTACCTGGATTGCTGTTGTCTCCTGCCCCTTGACCTTGGCTTGCTCTCATGGACTCCCTCTGAACTCTCCTGCCCTTGACCCTCGGCTTGTGACTCGGATTTGCCCTCATCTCCTGTGGACCCTACCAGACTCACCTACCAGTTCCTGCCTGACCAACGCTTGTTTCCAGTCTTCTGCACCTGCCCTGCTACTGTCAGCTGCACCAAGTCTTCCTGCCAGCTCCCGGCGCCGGTGCCTCCTTGTGCCGTCCCTCCTCTGTCCCAACTCCAGGGAGTGGTCTGCACAGGGTCGCAAAGGTGAGCCGCCCTCAGCATCTCGGTCTCGGTGAGTACAGGTTCTGACACTTTCTGAATCTGGCTAATAGTGTACTCTGTATAACTCTTTATTAAAACCCCACATTAAAATACACTTACAAAAGTATAAAATATAAAGTGCTTATGACAGCAATATCACCATCTGGCTCACCACCTCTAGCGGCGTGACTCCAGTGTGACGTCACAAGCTCAGCTCCTCCCTCCTAGACGCGTTGCACCCCACGATTGGGCTTCCTCAGTAGGCCTAGGAGCTGAGGCGAGGGGATAGAAGCCTTTTGCTGACTATTGATAACTGGAGAGGTCTGCCTGGGGTATAATATTATTGTATGGAGGTGAGCAGGCCCTTCACCTGGTGATGGATTTGCACTTTGTATGAACAGTGGAGACACAGGGTGTTTGGAGCTATAGGAATATTTTCCCCGAAAATTTCTATTAATTAAAAATTTTTGTATTATTTATCTATACATTGGTTTATCACGTAATTTATGGAGAGTATTGGATGTGTGTGGTAACACACACACTGTGATGGGACTTCGGACTATTTATTTATTATGTGCACAGGTGTTGCGCCACACTGATTTTATTTGAAATATTGACATACACGGTATGCATAAATTAGCCATTTTACACAATAACAATAATTTTACACTAGGATCAGAACATTACATAAACAGTGATTCATAGCAAGAAGGCTTAAATTATATTTGTGGTTATTTAGAGTCAGTTCACATAGGAGCGGCACGACTTCGGGGGCGACTCTGCAAGTCGTCCTGAGGACGACTTCAGAGGCGATTTGCAAAATGACTTCTGTATAGAAGTCAATGCAGGTCACCCCGAGCCGCCCCCGAAGTCGTACAGGAACCTTTTTCTAAGTCGGAGCGACTTGCGTCGCTCCTATTAGAACGGTTCCCATTGCATTGAATGGGACGCGACACGTCAGGCGGCTGAGCCGCCTGTTGTGTCGCCCCAGTGTGAACCGGGTCTTACGGTTTTACTTACTTGTTATGCCATTATTTTAATGATTATATGTTAGATTGTAGCCACTAGAGGGCACAGCTCCGAGCAGTAAGTTAGGCAGTGACTCGTCAGAAAGTGAAAAAAAAAAAGTATTAGGCCACCTGAATTGTAGAAAAACAAAAAGGTCTGGCAATAAAAAAGGGTTAGATCCTCCAGCTGGTTAAGGATTTGAATCAAGCTCTGCTTTACTCCTCAAGCTACAGCATAAAGATGACCTCCCCCGAAGTTAGATTTTTTTATTTTTTTTTAAAGAATTTACAAAAGCTTTTGGTGGGATATGCATTGTAATAAAAAGCCATGTTGATCCTGGGGAATGCTACATTTGTGTGATACCTTTTGTGGAGCTATAATGCAGGCTCTAGAAAGCTTGAATACTCAAATGTTACACTAACAAGGCTTCATTTTTGAACTGTCTGATTCATGTGCACTTTGTTAGATATTTTCCCACCATCATGATCAAAGATTGACAGTGGAGAAAGACCGAAGCCTTCTAATAAAGGTTCGGCACACAAGTGTGTTTATAGTCGGTGGTTGTGTAGCAAGTTGGCACCCAAGGAGGGCACAAAGGTTTTACAAAGAAAGCAGGACAGCCATTATTCTTCCCTTGATGGGCTTGAAAACGGCATTGAGTGTTTTCTTTTTGTTTTTTGTTTCTGTAATCGTTTCTTTGCAATGCATGTATATAAATAGTGTATGTGTTCATGTGTAAGAAGCAAATTTTGCATTTAGATTTGGAGTCGTTTTTCCATACCAAAGCATATAAATGTACATATTTCTATGTGTTGTTCTTTGATATAAGCTATACTAGACATATACTATACATTATATCGCTACTTTCCATCTGGTAATAAAATATTATGTCAAAAGATTCAGGAAGAAAACAAATGTTTGGTGCCTTTCTTTATTGCCTATTATCAGGAAGATATTTTCTAATTTTTATATACTAACAAATTTTAACTAATAACTTTTAATGCTTTTATTCTTTGAAAGTAGACGTGTCAATAAAAGCTATAACAGTTTACCTTTTTTTACAAACAGTTTATAAATATGTTTTACAATATTAAAAATTATTTGTTGGGAATTTTTTATTTTAACAATGTGTATTCAATTTGATTTAAATCACTATTTAAATCATTATTTATATCACTAGTAAAAAGGCTAAAAAAAATCAACTCAATTTAAATCATAATTTTTAAAGAGAAACTGTCTTCTCTGTCCCACAGCGCTCCTTCCTGTTGACTCTCCGACAGGTCTCATTCACTTTAATAGGACGGCTGGTGATGCGGCAGTGACACAACAAGGTGAGGGACGTGGTGGCAGCAGCAGCTGAGTGGATGCCCGCTAACAGGCGCTGCCATGATGGATCTGAAATGACAGGTGCTCTTTAAATGTAAGGAATTATTCTTGCTGGTTATTTAGAATCTTTAATATTTGCAACAAAATGAAGGTTTGCTATTTTGAATAATAAGCTGTTAGGTTAGTAAAACAGCGATATCTGAACGATTCAATCATACAGTTAGTAGTGTACATAGATTTGAAAAGCAATGGGATAAAGGAATATTCCTGAACTTGAATCTCATGGTTACGGTGGCATTGTGAGATGCATCAATGCAGTGCAATGTTTATCTCAACTTGCAGAACTTCGATTCATTAGATGAGTTTACCAAAAATTTAAATATTGCAAAATATACAGCCTCATGCTACATAACTAAGCTCCATTCATGCTGAATAAACTAAAATATTAATATATCAAAAATAGAAAACTATCTTTAAACTATCTTTTACTCCAAAGAAATTTACCTAAAATAAATTTGATAAAAATCTAAAAATCTAAATCAAAACTATAATATATTATTTCATTGATTTTCTATCCACGCCTGTTTATTGTACAGGATGCACCCACCCACTCTGCAAAGCATCAGCCAAAGTTGTCATCTCTTGCTAGGAGAGATCGGAGAGAGTCCTCTTTGAGTCATTCATGGGGATCTGTCCATAACAGATCCCCAGATCCATCACAGAATTACCCAGTCCATCACAGAACCCCAGTCCATCACAGAACCCCAGTCCATCACAGAACCCCAGTACATCACAGAACCCCAGTACATCACAGAACCCCAGTCCATCACAGAACCCCAGTCCTTCACAGATCCCCAGTCCATGACAGATCCCCAGTCCATCCCCAGTCTATAACAGATCCCCAGTCCATCACAGATCCCCAGTTCATCACAGATCCCCAGTCCATCACAGATCCCCAGTCCATCACAGATCCCCAGTCCATCACAGAATTCCCCAGTCCATAACAGATCCCCAGTCCATCACAGAATTCCCCAGTCCATCACAGAACCCCAGTCCATCACAGAACCCCAGTCCATCACAGAACCCCAGTACATCACAGAACCCCAGTCCATCACAGAACCCCAGTCCTTCACAGATCCCCAGTCCATCCCCAGTCTATGACAGATCCCCAGTCCATCCCCAGTCTATAACAGATCCCCAGTCCATCACAGATCCCCAGTTCATCACAGATCCCCCAGATCCCCAGTCCATCACAGATCCCCAGTCCATCACAGAATCCCCAGTCCATCACAAGAATTCCCCAGTCCATCACAGATCCCCAGTCCATCACAGACCCCAGTCCATCACAGAACCCCATCATCACAGAACCCCAGTCCATCACAGACCCCAGTCCTTCACAGATCCCCAGTCTATGACAGATCCCCAGTCCATCCCCAGTCTATAACAGATCCAGTCCATCCCCAGTCTATGACAGATCCCCAGTCCATCACAGATCCCCAGTCCATAACAGATCCCCAGTCCATCACAGAATTCCCCAGTCCATCACAGAATTCCCAAGTCCATCACAGATCCCCAGTCCATCCCCAGGCCATCACAGAATTCCCCAGTCCATCCCCAGTCCATCACAGAATTCCCCAGTCCATCACAGATCCCCAGTCCATCCCCAGTCCATCACAGAATTCCAATCCATCCCAAATCCCCAGTCCATCACAGATCTCCCCCCCATTACAGAGCCCACTTCATAGACCCCACTACATCTCAGACCTCCCTCCCCATTACAGACTCCCTCCCCATTACAGTCCTCCCTCGATATTGGAGTCAGACTGTCCCTTTCATCCCACACGCACTCCCCCTCCCACACTGCCCTACCTTAATCACACAAGCCGGGAAGCACGCAAGGCAGGTCCAGACAAAGGGGACAGGGACTTTTCAAGTTAAAGGTGGGTGATTGGTTGCTGGGACCCGCCCCACTGTCTAGCAACCATCACCTGCTTTGTAACTTGAAAGATCCTGCCCTTTGTCCGGACCTGCAGGGCTTCCAGGCTTGTGTGAATAAGGAGGTGTGGGGAGGAAGAGGGGAGTGATGCAATGATTTAGGGAGAGACCTGCCGCGCCTCCCATTTAATAAATTATGTTAGCGGCAGGCAGGATCAGCCCGCGATGCACCATTTAGTGATATCAAGTTATATATCTTTTGTGACCTCCGTGCTGGGAGATCGTTGGGGGCCACAAAAGATATATATGTCCAGACCAACCAGGCGGGCCGTTCAAAACCGTAACGCGGGCCGCGATTGGTCCGCGGGCCGGACTTTGAAATGCCTGCACTAAACAGTACATTTCCTGATACTAAGTCGACAGGTAGATAGAATATGTGAAGTCCACAGTCTAGATTAACCACCGCAAATACAGATTTTTCACCCTCTTCCTACCCCAGGCCAATTTTGAGATTTCAGCAAAGTCACTATTGAATGACAATTACTCATTACTCAATTACACTATACCCAAAATAATTGTTATCATTTTTGAGACAGATAGGGCTTTATTTTGGTAGTAATGTAATTACCCCTATTTTAAAAAAAAAAACATTTTGCTTTATAATCGAAAAAAATTATGATTTAAAAAATAAAACATGTTTTTCTTAGTTTCTGTTATAGAATGTTGCAATTAAAAAAACTTTCTTCATAAATCTAGGCCAGAATATATTCTGCTACATTTCTTTGGTAAAAATAACCCAAATCATTGTATATTATTTAGTCTATGTGAAAGTTATAGAGTTCCAAACTATGGATTATATATTTCAAAATGTATCAATCTTGATGTACTGACTGCCACTAATTTCTTGAAACATTTTTGACCTTTCAACGAGCATAAATGACACATCTAATTTCCTGACTACCTATCACATTTTTGGATGTCCTGGAGCACCAGGACAGTGGAAACGCTCACAAAATGACCTCATATTGGAAAGCAAACACTCCAGTTTTTTTCTGAAAGGCATAGTAAGGTTTTTGTAAAAGTAATTGTTTGCCACAAGTTTTTGGAAAATGCAGGAAAGAAAATAAGAAAATTAAAATGTATTTTTTACACAAAGTTGTTAAGACTTTTACAGTTACAAAAAGGCAATCACTCTGCACTACAAGTGCAAAAAAACTTTTATTATCCAATCATGTGCAAGCAAATATTCATTTTTTTTTTTTTTATTTCCCTTGCATGTGATTGGGTATTTTTTGCAAAGTGAAGCCTTACCTCCTTTACTAAGCACTGGAGCAACTGCACAACCATTTTGCCTTTAGTAAATCAACCTCACCTTGATTCCCATACAGGGAGTACACTAAACACACAGTGATAGGCAAAACCTCTTAGAGATCCCATAGATGACAAATAGCTCCACCTTGTGGCAAATTTGAAGGAGTGCACTGCAGAGTCTAGTAAGTTATTTATTTTAACAATAACATATTCCCGTATAAAAGAAGTGTTTCCACACTAAGCGCATTTTTTATTCTTTCTTGCTTTCAGCAGGAGTACATGTGTATCCTTTTTCTATATACTGATCATAAGAATAAATAATAATAGGTTTACCTGGTGCAACCAAAATAAATATAACGTATATATATATATATATATATATATATATATATACATACATACACGGTATATATATAATATATATATATATATATATATAATATATATATATAATACAAACATTAAATGCAAATATATGTGTACAGAGTTTGTGTTTGTGGCTGGTTTGATTTTTTTTTTCTCCATGCAGCCACACAATAGCGTTGGTTGCCAAGATTATTATAATACATCACACACATTTTGGCCACATCTCATACCTTTTCTTGATTTATCTGCTTCTTTGATTACAGCAACTTGGTAAATGTGCTTTTAAAAGCCTATTATGGCAATGTTTCTTTCTGCCATGCCCTTATTTCTATGAGGTTCCCCTAATGGGATCAGTCTCTTCTATTAACAGCTTGCACTCCAGAAGGTTTTACCACTTTAATGACCAGGCCATTTTTTTGCTATTCAGCACTGTGCTAATTTAACTGGCAATTGAGGCATCGCGTAACACTGTACGCAAATAAAAATGTATGTCATGTTTTGTCATGTGAATGAGGCTAATGCTCCATTCACATTTGTGCAACTTGTCATGCAACTCTGGACATCAAAGTTGCATAACTTCGTCGTTCCTCATGTTTTCCAATGATAACCATTCATATACAGTGATGAAAATAAGTATTTGAACACCCTGCTATTTTGCAAGTTCTCCCACTTGGAAATCATGGAGGGGTCTGAAATTGTTATCGTAGGTGCATGTCCACTGTGAGAGACATAATCAAAAAAAAAAAATCCAGAAATCACAATGTATGATTTTTTTAACTATTTATTTGTATGATACAGCTGCAAATAAGTATTTGAACACCTGAGAAAATGTTAATATTTGGTACAGTATCCTTTGTTTGCAATTACAGAGGTCAAACGTTTCTTGTAGTTTTTCACCAGGTTTGCACACACTGGAGGAGGGATTTTGGCCCACTCCTCCACGCAGATCTTCTCTAGATCAGTCAGGTTTCTGGGCTGTCGCTGAGAAACACGGAGTTTGAGCTCCCTCCAAAGATTCTCTATTGGGTTTAGGTCTGGAGACTGGCTTGGCCACGCCAGAACCTTGATATGCTTCTTACAGAGCCACTCCTTGGTTATCCTGGCTGTGTGCTTCGGGTCATTGTCATGTTGGAAGACCCAGCCTCGACCCATCTTCAAAGCTCTAACTGAGGGAAGGAGGTTGTTGCCCAAAAATCTCGCAATACATGGCCCCGGTCATCCTCTCCTTAATACAGTGCAGTCGCCCTGTCCCATGTGCAGAAAAACACCCCCAAAGCATGATGCTACCACCCCCATGCTTCACAGTAGGGATGGTGTTCTTGGGATGGTACTCATCATTCTTCTTCCTCCAAACACGGTTAGTGGAATTATGACCAAAAAGTTCTATTTTGGTCTCATCTGACCACATGACTTTCTCCCATGACTCCTCTGGATCATCCAAATGGTCATTGGCAAACTTAAGACGGGCCTTGACATGTGCTGGTTTAAGCAGGGGAACCTTCCGTGCCATGCATGATTTCAAACCATGACGTCTTAGTGTATTACCAACAGTAACCTTGGAAACGGTGGTCCCAGCTCTTTTCAGGTCATTGACCAGCTCCCTCCCGTGTAGTCCTGGGCTGATTTTCTCACCTTTCTTAGGATCATTGAGACCCCACGAGGTGAGATTTTGCATGGAGCCCCAGTCCGAGGGAGATTGACAGTCATGTTTAGCTTCTTCCATTTCTAATGATTGCTCCAACAGTGGACCTTTTTTCACCAAGCTGCTTGGCAATTTCCCCGTAGCCCTTTCCAGCCTTGTGGAGGTCTACAATTTTGTCTCTAGTGTCTTTGGACAGCTCTTTGGTCTGGCCATGTTAGTAGTTGGATTCTTACTGATTGTATGGGGTGGACAGGTGTCTTTATGCAGCTAATGACCTCAAACAGGTGCATCTAATTTAGGATAATAAATGGAGTGGAGGTGGACATTTTAAAGGCAGACTAACAGGTCTTTGAGGGTCAGAATTCTAGCTGATAGACAGATGTTCAAATACTTATTTGCAGCTGTATCATACAAATACATAGTTAAAAAATCATAAATTGTGATTTCTGGAATTTTTTTTTTGATTATGTCTCTCACAGTGGACATGCACCTACGATGACAATTTCAGACCCCTCCATGATTTCCAAGTGGGAGAACTTGCAAAATAGCAGGGTGTTCAAATACTCAAATACTGTATGCGTGCCCTAAAGTTGCAGCGACTTCAAAGTATTTCATGCACTACTTTGTTTCTACTTTCATGCAACTTGAGGGCCGTAGACTTCAGTGTTAACCCTCAGAAGTTGCATAAAAGTCCTACCTGAATGTTAGACCCCTTTCACACTGGAGGTGTTTTTCAGGCACTTTAGCACTAAAAACAGCACCTGAAAAAAGCCTCATCTGCAATTCCAGTGTGAAAGCCCGAGTGCTTTCACACTGGGGTCCTGCGCTGGCAGGGAGTCAAAAAAGTCATGCAAGCAGCTTTTTTGCAGCGCTTAGGAGCAGTGAATACATCCACTCCTAAAATGCCCCCTTCCCATTAAAATCAGTGGGAAGCGCCTGCAAAGCTCCGCTAGCAGGGGTTAAAAGCGCCCGAAAAACGTCGGGAAAGCCCTGCTAGATTTAGCGGTGCTTTACCAGCGTTTTTCAGGCGCTGGCAGTGCGAATGGGCTCTTATACAAAGAAAAAGTTGTGCAACAGTTGTCCATTATCCCTGGTCAAAGCCAAAGTCGTATCCAAGTTGCACCCATCCAAAGTTACATCATAGTTGCACTCAAAAGTCAGCGCAACTTTGGAGTCGTACATAGTGTGAATGGAGCCTAATAAAGAGCCCAAATGGGTCCAGGATAGGTAAAAAATCTTCAGTAAATCTAAGGAGCCAAATGCATTCCCAAAATTGACTCCAAAATAGCAAAAAAAGTCATCAAAATCTCCCATTTTTCACCAAATAATTTTCATTTTGAGAAAATTAAAGCTCCAAATTTTTCTCAAGCCTAATAATAGGGAGATCCTGAAAAATCTTTCTGGGACTCCCTTTCCTACAGGTTACTCACACCTGTTCCCAATCACATTTACTTGCGGGAATGCTGACACAATTGTAGATGGTCTCAATCACACATATCACTAACCCGGCGATTGTCATGGATATGTTAAACAACGTTTTTGACACTTATTGTTTTCTAGTCCTCTTTGCCGCCGCTAAGTTTGTTACAATCTGAAGTGGTTAATGACCTTGTCATGCCATAAACTTCAAGAAGAAGGACCACTATTAAAACTGTCCACACCATACTGTTAGCTCGGTTTTTTGAAACCACCATGAACCCTGGCTGCCAATGTTGTGAGTTATCCTGCTGTGATGTTATTTTGGTTGTGTGCTGAACATTGATGGCTGTAGCCTAAACTGCGCAATGTTGACAGTTCAGATGACTCCAGTGCCGGATGTTCAAAAGGGTTTGGACGTGTGAATTATAGATGTGAAGATACCATGCAGCCGTGGGAACCGTGTACTTAATTTTTCTACTGTTGTATTTAATATTTTATTGCTGGATCCAGGCTTTGATGTTTCTGGGGGAGGGTGCATTTTTTTTTTGGGGGGGGGGGTGCTTTTGCACATTTATTTATTTTCTTGCCTTATCTGTGTTTTGTCACAGATCAACTGCTCAAGATAACTTTATTTATTTGAACTTTTTTTTTTTCTCAGGGTTATTTGTTTCAATGCAGAAAAAAAGAATGACTTATCTCTAAGGTGTATGCTATTCCTAACAATGCACTTCTCTTATTTGCTATATTCTGGTCTGTTAAATATACCATGGAAGTATTTTTCCCACAATTCCTTTTTTGGTTTTAAAATAATCACACACCAGTGTTGCCAACTGTCTGTATTTTTACGGACAGTTCGTAAAAACGGGCACTTTTTCCCCCCGTTCGTAAATGTTCGTGGTTGCGTAAATGTGCCAGTAAAAATAGCCGAGATCGGTTCGGCTTGGAACTGCGCATGGAGATTGGAGGCAGGGGGTGATTGGAGGCAGGGGGTGATGGTGGCTATAACGAAGGTATTTGGCACAATTATATTACAGAAGCACACATTGTACATCATATAATACTGTGATATTATAGGATTTTACAAGCATTTTAACTCAGTTCACACCGGGGATTGCTGTCAGGCAGGGAGAGAAGACAGCACATTACATGGTAAGACCTACCCCGAAAATAAGCCTTACTGTGTTTTTTGTTGCCAAAATAATATAAGACCCAGGCTTATTTTCGGGGAAACACAGTATCACATTGCTATAATCTTTTTATGTGGACTATAAACTGAAAGATTTATGAATAAATGGTTGTGGAACGAATCATTTGAGTTTCCATTATTTCTTATGGGGAAATTCGCTTTGATATACAAGTGGTTTGGATTACAAGCTTGTTTCCGGAAAAAATATCCTCGCAATCCAAGATCTTATTGTATTTATAATAATAATAAAAACACATTGCATATATGTTTGTCCATTGAAACTGCATGTAAATTTGGTTTGTGCAAAAAGGGTAAAATGATTTGGTCTAAGGCTATATTCTCTACAGTTTGAAAGTGGGAATGCAGAAATACTGCAATAAATCTAAAAATGCTGCTCTAATATACAAGTACAACTATATACAATAAGTGATAATGTCAAAATGAATATATATATATAAAAAAATAAAAATAATGATATACATGAAAATCCCATGATCACCAAAAAATAAAAATAATAAAAGTGTAGTCCAATGGTGATCAGTAGACAAGTGAATAAGTGACTCCAATCACTAAATGACAGAGGGAGTGTTGATCAAATCCTCCACCTAGTGACAGCATGCAAGACTTGCCAGAAACATTTGACCATCCATACCGATAGTCATACAAGAAACATGGCATGTGGCATCATATGCATCTTCATATGTTTGGTGATCAATATAGGTATGGTATTCTGGTCATCTCAGGCATATACAAGTAAGGTGCAACCTCACTCGAAAATCCGTCCAAACGGCGATATGTCAGAGATAAAAAAGGAAACTCCTCATAGTGTAAACCATATAAAAGTACTTTTATTGCATTCACATGTAATAAGTTAAAACTTTTTTCCATAAACACTCAAAATGGTTTGCTGACAACTTCCAGCAACATTGTGGTGACATCACAGCATGCTCCTCCCTGCACATTTTGTCATATCTGACGTCATCTGGAGCAGAAATACCACATTATTGCCCCTAGATGGAGGTGAGAAGCATGCTAATTTCTTATAAAAGTGCCATCTAACGGCTATAATGTGGTATTTCTCCCATTCACACATTCTGAATTCTCGAACTGTAAAGAATAAAATGTGTGAACGTTCCGTTTTCCCCATTCTCACAGAATGAGTTTGCATGCAGTTTCGATGGACAAACTAATGCAACAACTACATCTAAGAACTGGTAATCTGAATATATTACTTTTTTTGTTGCTGGGATTAGATACACTTTAAGAAATATATTTTTCTTATTTCTGCATATTTTCATTGCAGACTCTCTATTTTTGTAAGCTCTTCCTAAGAAAATGTCCTGGTTAATATTTCCAATTCTAGTAAATCAATATAAAAACACAACAACAACTAGTCAGTGTTTATTCTGGTTGTCTACTAAACACAGATACATCACAACTGTATCTTGGGTAGCGATGAATACAGATTAGAGTTGGCTGATGTGCAAAAAAACGATTTAAGTGCCCTTTTCTGAAAGACATCAATTTGTCATAGTGCCGCCAAGCCTGTGTACTTTTCTGCAGCTCGATCATGTCATGTGCCGCACCTGATAATTCTTCCTACGTGCCTAGGTTAGTCTTTCTGACAATTACTACCCACTGTCATATTGTACCAGTTGTAAAATTGGTAACATCCTGCATGCCACCGACCTGAGAGCTGTCCTGAGAAACATAGAGTTCCTTATAGAAGGGTCCAGATGTTTGTCTGTTTAGTAGTTGAAGGCTGCCTTTTGAATCTCGCTGCAGGTTTCTGCAATGTTATTTTTGTTTGCCTTCCATCTCTTGGGCTCCAGAGAGTACCACGAGAGCCACATGGTTGTCTCTAAACTGGCCTGAGGTGCCCAACATATTTTTGGCATCAATCATTTATTTGTATCAAGTAGTACTGTTTAGACCCTTCACACTGGGGCAGTTTTCCCATGCTTTAGTGCTGGAAATAGCCTCTGCTAAGTGTCTAAAAACCACCTCCCATTCATTCAAGTGTGACTTTTCACACTGGGGCGGTGCGACTGCGGACGTTCCGAAAAGTCCTGCAAGCAGCATCTTTGGGACAGGTTGGGAGCACAGTATTTAGCGCTCCTAAAATGCCTTGCCCATTGCAATGATTTGCCAGTGCTCTGAAAGTGCCTAAAAAGCGCTTACTGGGTCATTAATATTGAAATATGAATTATGGCCACAATAAAAAAAGTTACCTCTATTGAAGTGTGCCCCATCTCTGGCTGTTGCAATTTTTGTTAAAACTCTTAGGCTCTTAGGATGATAAGTGACCTAAAGTTTTAAAAAAAATTGTAGCTTAGTGAAATCATGTAGATGTTTCCTCTTATCTACTGTATGTAATTTACTGTGCAGAGATTTTTCTCTTGCTAAAGAGCAACTAAACTATGAAAGCTGTGCCTAAAAATGCAGGCAGGGGACAAAGGACTAGTCACCTGCATAGCCTGTGGTCTCTGAAGCTGATCATTTACTTTTTACTAACTTACCATGTCTTGTTCTACACCGTATCCCTGTGTGGGCACAGCCCCTTGTTAGAGACGGGTCTTCACTTGCCCATATTAGAGCTGCACATTTTTTACTCTAATAAATAGTGGGGAATGTTAAATAGTCAGCAGGAGAGATGGATTCAAGAACAGGTCCACAGAAGGACCAAAGCAGAAGCATGGAGATACATGCAGTGCAGATCCTTAGGTACAATTTCCTTTCCAGCAAGAAGAAAAGTGAGCAACCAAGTAGTGACATCACCAAATCTTCTCACAAGACTAGAAGTCAGCGGCAACAGGTATATACAGCTTTAGTGATGTGGGCACACAGGTGTCTAGGCACAGGAAATACATTGCTATATTTCAGTAGAAAGTCAAAAGGTAAGTACTTTAGGGCAGTGGTCATCAACCCTGTCCTCAGGGCCCACTAACGGGCCAGATTTTATGTATTACCTTGGGGAGATGCAGACTAGAATACTGCAATCACTGAGCAGCAAATGATATCACCCAGGGGTGGACTGACAACTCATGGGGCCCCCAGGCAATAGAAGATTATGGGGCCCCTGGGCTTACAGATGGCCACCATGCCAGGAGGCAGTGCAGAGGCGGGGCAGCTAAAATCTTGGGATTTTCACATCAAAAGCATGTCAGTTTTCGGACAGATGTAAAAAAAACACAGATTTTTACATACTGTCCCTGGTTT
This sequence comes from Rana temporaria, assembly GCF_905171775.1. Taxonomy (NCBI): domain Eukaryota; kingdom Metazoa; phylum Chordata; class Amphibia; order Anura; family Ranidae; genus Rana; species Rana temporaria. The sequence continues at coordinate 21,044,048 of NC_053499.1, read as the reverse complement.
TACTGAGCCTGGCAACCCTGATGGGGCCCCCTAGTGGCATGGGGCCCTCGGGCAGTGCCCGAGTGCCTCAATGGTCAGTCCGCCCCTGTTCTCTCCTGTGATGTATTTCAGTTATCTTGAAAACCTGGCCTGTTAGTGGGCCCCGAGGACAGGGTTGATGACCACTGCTTTAGGGTACAGCATGCATTTAGCTAGTATACATTTTAGACTTTCACTACTGATCTGTTTAGCTCTTTCCACTCTTTCATAAAAAAAAATAAAGAAAAAAGAGACTTTAGCATAGCATTCTGTATCCATTTTTTTATTGCTTGGATTTGTTAGCTGGTGTTGTTCTGACATCTGAGCGTACAGAGAGAAGTACAGCTTATCCTTTTCTTAGTAGCTGTCAAGGAAGTGGCTATCCTGTATAATGCAATATAAAATTAATAATACCATGGTAGGGAGGGAGTATTGGGGAAACTCAGGGTGTCATAAAATATGGATAACAAACTTTAATTTCCCCAAACATAAGCAGTTTACCTTCCTATTAAAGTAGCGGGGAGCAGCTGTCTTATCTAAGTATGTCATTCACCCTCCACTGCCGGGCTGTAAACTGGGCTCTGATCATAAATGTCAGGAACATACAGGTACCACCAGCACCTCTCCAGTCACATGGCTCCTCATGTCTGGTTTATTTATTTACAAAGATTTTCTCAATTACTGCATCAAATTCTTACATGCATTTATCACCAATGAGACATCACATATTTGCTCTAGAAATGATGGCAGGTTACTGTCGGACAGAACTTAGGTAACCTCATAAAGAATCCATGTCAGAACATAAAAGACAATGCCCTCAATTTCAAGGCAAGGCCAGTAAAAAATAAAACTGAATGAAATTTGCCCAGGTGCCGGGCTGTACCATGACAAGGTTGTTTGTCATATGCATGATTCCTCGTGAAAAAAATAGCATTGCACTTCTTGTGCCCTTAAGTGTTACTAAACCCAGTAATATGAAAATAGTTCATCCACCCCGCAGTGCCCACAGCTTATTCTTTTTACATTAAAATACCGCCACTATATACCTTTTTGGCTGATCTGTATACCACAATCACATGATAAACTGCAGGGTCTGCCCAAGTGCTGAGTGTTCAGGTAGGAGGAGACCTGAATAGCTCTAATCAATCAGGAAATGTTCTCTCCAGCAATAGAGACCAAACTGAACATGTGCAGCCTTACTACTCTGACTCTTTCATATCTGGCCTTGCCAAGAGAGACCCTGCAGGAGGGGAGGATCTGTCCATACAGGATCAAAGAGCCTTTTTACACAGATTAACCCCTTAAGTTCCACAGCAAGTATAACAAGCGTGCTATTCTGCATATACAGACAGATTTTACTGTTGTGGGTTTAGTAACACTTTAAGCCTCATAGCTGTACATCTGCAGATTGAGATCTAAGTCACTGCATCTGACTGCTTGTCTCACAAGATGTTTTGTGATATTTAGTGATGTTTTTACCATGCTGCTCACTGTTGTCCTTGCTGGTGAGGAAGCTGCACCTGAGGACCTGCAGTGCATGATCATCCCTGCTTCTGCTTCATTCATTCTTTTGTATATGTGTGCTTCCTCCACCTCTCCTACTTCTGCTTAATTATTCCCCCAACTATCATTAACGGACCAGCTCTGACACGAGGAAGCAAAGTCTTGTTCCTCCACCAAAATATCCACCTCAACATAGAAACACTGTAATGGGTAAAATATCAGGTGCAGGAAGCCTACAGACAATGCTGGTGACTATTCATTTTCCCTCTGCTTGCCTTTTTTTGGGGAACAGCTATAAACTCAGGTCTTGTTTAACCCACAGCACTGATGAACTTTAATGTGTGATAAACAACATATCCTGTTTATGCACCGACTGGTGGTATATGTGCTCTTCATAAATGCTTCATAAACAAATAGTAATAAATAAATAAATAGTGCAGGGGTTCTCAAAACGATATTAAAGCCTTGGTTTTTTTTCTTTTTTTTAAATGACAAACATGTTATACTTACCTGCGCTGTGCAGTAATTTTGCACAGAGCAGCCCGGATCCTCCTCTGCTTAGTTCCCATGCCGGCACTCCTGGCTTCTCCTTCCTGCACCCAAGCAGGCACGCTTCCAACCCGCCCCTCCATCTCCTGATTGACTCACTGACTGTGATTGACAACAGCGAGAGTCCATGTGATGTGAGACTGTGTGGGGAAATGAACTTCTGCTTGGATCGCCGCAGAGATCAGACCGAACATGGGAGTGGGACCGAACATGTCAAAACATGTCAAAATCAGTTACCTGCCCCCCTCAAAAAACAAAACAAAAAAAGTTCAAATATGGGGGAGGGGGAGGAGGAGGAGAAGCTTAACTTTTGCTTTTGGGTGAAGTTCCACTTTAACTGAAACAGAAGCAGCTGTGTGGGAGGCTTAAAACTGGGTGTGGAACAGCCAAACTGTGCTACTAAGGTGAGGTTGTGGAAGACAGTTTCATATCACAGGTCATAAGGCATGGCAGGACTGAGAACAGCAACAAGACACAAGGTAGTTATACTGCTTTAGAAAGGTCTCTCACAGGAAAATATGTCACAGTAGACTGGGATTTCAAGATGTGCTGTTCAAGCTCATTTGAAGAAGCACACATATATGGGCAACATTGAGGACCATAGACACAGTGGGCAGACAAGGAGACTTAATGCAGAAGATGAAAGACACATCATGCTAAATTCCCTTCGACATCAGATGATTGTCCAGCAGTGCCATCAACACAGAACTGTCGAAAACCAGTGAAACCCAGGTACACCCACCTACTGTCCAGAGATGTCTGGCCAGAAGTCAACTTCATGGAAGAATTGTGGACAAAAAGCCATAACTCCGACATGGAAAGAAGGCTAAGTGACTCGCACAAATGCACGAAATGCACAAAAAAAATATACAGAAAAATGGCAGCAGGTGCTCTAGACTGATGAGTCAAAATGTGAAATATTTGGCTGTAGCAGGAGGCAGTTTGTTGGCAAAGTGCTGGAGAAAGATATAATAATGAGTGTCTGCAGGCAACAGTAAAGCCTGGTGGAGGTTCCTTGCAAGTCTGGGGCTGCATTTCTGCAAATGGAGTTGGAGATTTGGTCAGGATCAATGGTGTCCTCAATGCTGAGAAATACAGCCAGATACTTATCTATCATGCCATACCATCAGGGAGGCATGTGATTGGCAAATTTATTCTGCAGCAGTACAACAACACCAAACATACAGCCAATGTTATTAAGAACTATTTTCATTATAAAATAGAACAAGGATTCCCAGATGTGATGGTTTGGCCCACACAGATCCTCGATTTCAACATCATGGAGTCTGTCTGGGGTTACATGAAGAGACAGAAGGATTTGAGGCAGCCGACATCCACAGAAGATCTGTGGGTATGTCTCCAAGATGTTTGGAACGATTTACCTGCCAAGTTCCTTTAACCACTTGCTTACTGGGCACATAAACCCCCTTCGTTCCCAGGCGAAATCTCAGCGTCCGGCACTGCGTCGCTTTAACTGACAATTGCGCGGTCGTGCGACGTGGCTCCCAAACAAAATTGGCGTCCTTTTTTCCCCACAAATAGAGCTTTCTTTTGGTGGTATTTGATCACCTCTGCGGTTTTTATTTTTTGCGCTATAAACAAAAAAAGAGCGACAATTTAAAAAAAATATATATATTTTTTTACTTGTTGCTATAATAAATATCCCAATTTTTTTTAAAAAAAACTCTTTTTTTTCTCAGTTAAGGCCGATACGTATTTTTCGACGTATTTTTGTAAAAAAAAAAAAAAAAATCGCAATAAGCGACTGGTTTGCGCAAAAGTTATAGCGCCTACAAAATGGGGAACAGAATTATGATTTTTTTTATTATTTTTTTTTTTACTAGTAATGGCGGCGATCTGCGATTTTTATTGGGACTGGGATATTGCGGCGGACGTATCGGACACTTTTGACACAAATTTGGCGCCATTCACATTTATACAGCGATCAGTGCTATAAAAATGCACGAATTACTGTATAAATGTGACTGGCAGTGAAGGGGTTAACACTAGGGGGTGAGGAAGGGGTTAACTGTGTAGCCTGGGTGTGTTATAACTGTGTGGGGGGAGGGGGGTGACTGGGGGAGGTGACCGATGCTGTGTCTCTATGTACAAGAGACACAGATCGGTCTCCTCTCCTCTGACAGGACGTGGAGCTCTGTGTTTACACACAGAGCTTCACGTCCCTGCTGTCACCTGCCGTGTCACCGACGATCGCGTGTACCCGGCGGACATCGCGGCCGCCAGGTACACGCATCGGGTCTTCGGCGATGCGCCGGGACAGTTTTTACCCGCCGCACGCCACCCAGTGGCGCGCGCGGGTAATGCACATAAAAGGCCGTGTTTAAACGGCCACTTGGCACTTGAGAGCCGCGCTGCGGACGTATTTTGTCTATAGCGCGGATCTCAAGTGGTTAAACACTGTGTGCAAGTGTACCTAGAAGAACTGATGCTGTTTAGTTATTGTTGATTGAGAGAGTTTAGTTCCGTTTTAACTTCAGCAAGAGAGCCGGAAGGGGCAGGGAATAAAAGGACTTTAAAATCTTCTAATAGTTCAGAAAACATGAAATTATTTATCCTTTCTTTATATCAGATACTATATATACTCGAGTATAAGCCGACTTTTCCAACACATTTTTTGATGCTGAAAAAGCCCTCCTCAGCTTCTACTCGAGTATCCTGCTGTGTCATGCTGCATCGGCGGCCATCCATTGTAACAAAGCCCCACCTCCTCCTTGTCCGTGATAGACAGAACACTGATCCCAGAATTGTATCAGTGTTCAGTCTATCACGGATGAGGAGGAGGCGGGGCTTTGTTACAATGGACGGTCGCCGACTGCAGCATGACACAGCGGGAGATCAAAGGTAAATGAGTGAGGGCACAGTGAGGCTGCAGATGGACAAAGTGAGGCACAGTGAGGCTGCAAATTGGCACAGTGAGGCTGCAGATGGACACAGTGAGGCTGCAAATGGGCACAGTGAGGCTGCAAATGGGCACAGTGAAGCTGCAAATGGGCACAGTGAAGCTGCAGATGGACACAGTGAGGCTGCAAATGGGCACAGTGAAGCTGTAAATAGGCACTGGAAGCTGCAAATGGGCACAGTGAGGCTGCAAATGGGCACAGTGAAGCTGCAAATGGGCACAGTGAAGCTGCAGATGGACACAGTGAGGCTGCAAATGGGCACAGTGAGGCTGCAGATGGGCACAGCGAGGCTGCATATGGGCAGAGTGAAGCTGTAAATAGGCACTGGAGGCTGCAAATGGGCACAGTGAGGCTGAAAATGGGCACAGTGAGGCTGCAGATGGGCACAGTGATGCTGAAAATTGGCAAAGTGAGGCTGCAGATGGGCACAGTGAGGCTGCAAATGGGCACAGTGAGTCTGCAGATGGGCATTGTTGACCTTCTTTTCCACTTACAGTAGCTGCTGCATTTCCCACCCTAGGCTTATACCTGAGTCAATAAGTTTTCCCAGATTTGTGTGGTATAATTAGGTGCCTCAGCATATATTCGGGTCGGCTTATACTCGAGTATATACGGTATATGTTTTTCATCTGTATATTTAGCTGTTTACTTCCATGTTAAGCAAACAGAAATGTTATCCTATGATTTGTGTTTTGAAGCAGGCACTGTAACAGATAAAGTGGAACATATTTAGTGATATTTAACCACTTGCTCATTGGGCACATATACCCCCTTCCTGCCCAGGCGAAATTTCAGCCTTCAGCACTGTCACGCTTTGAATGACAATTTACGAGGATGTGCGACGTGGTTCCCAAACAAAATTGACGTCCTTTTTTTTCCCACAAATAGAGCTTTCTTTTGGTGGTATTTGATCACCACTGTGTATATACTGTATATTCGAGGGTCCTAAAAAAAAGTTTCCACACTTTTTTTTATAAGTTTCACAGCCATCTTCACTACAGTGTGACAACGCTTATACTAAGTGAAGGGTGTTGAATGGTGCAAATAAGGGATACTTGCAGGTGTAACAGGTATGGCATAGTGTATATATGGGGCATATAATTGAGATCCTCGGATTTCGATTTTTTGCTTGGACTTCTCCTTTAAAACAATAATTCGTTCCACACTGCAATATGACAAGTAAAATAATATTAAGACTATAGGTCCTCAGAGGTCAGGGAACTACAGGGAACACCACAATGCTGACTAAACACTTGTAATAGGGTCAATGACCCAATGTTACGTGAGCAAAGTGTACACAAGCGTTAGTTACCAGTGGTTGATGAGTCATTAGCAGAACAGTTAGACCTGTGAAAATCCACCCTTCCTTTTATGCAACTATGCTAACATGACGCAAAAGAACAACTATGGTTTGAATGTTTAAATGCAACATTACTCATGCTTACATGACAGACTGAACTTTACCATGGGGTCTCTGCTGGAAAACCCTCATGAATCATGGTGGCCCTCTTCTGGTCATGGATCAATCAATCTTATAAAAGTGTCACAATTAGGTTTGGCCAATTTAATATCCCAGCCAATGGCCTTAGTGTTAAAGGACTCAGAAGTCTTTATTTTGAAAGATAAGAGAACATTTTTTTTTAAAGTCTATCAGTATCAAGTCTAATTACTGCAACTCACCTGTTTCTAACCTTTCACTACCAGTTACAGTTTTATGGGTTTATGGCACTTAGCGTGTTTATTATTGATAAGATGAGTGAGTAACACGAGTCAGTGTCAGGAGCCGCAGTACTTCTCGTACAATCATGAGCTCCTGATTATTGTCCAACAACTTAATTCTAGTACAATAGTAGTTTTATAATCCGCTATCAAATTGATAAAGGCCAGGCGACATTCCAGGCCTGCTACATGGTGGATGCCAAGCTTCAGAATCAATGATGACTTTACAGCTTTGTGAGACATCGCATAAACACTGCTTGCTTTTAAATACTTATCAGACTGATAATGAAATGAGACCTGATATTAAGACAGTAGCCTTCCATTCAATGCACCCGGGCACCATTTCCTAAGAGACTTCATGACCTCAGGAACACTGCCATGCGGCCATCAATTTTCATGCTGTCTAGTGTTGTGTTAACAGACTAATGCTTAACCACTTGCCCTTAAAGCGGAGTTACACCCAAAAGTGGAACTTCCGCTTTAAGTACTCCGTTTTGAAGGGGACTTCCTGTCCTACTTCCTCCTTCCGCCTACTGGCCGCCTAGACGACTCCTCCTTCCCCCTAGGTGGCCCCTCCCTCTGGGCAATCTTTTGGGACAAGTGACAGGTCCCAGAAGATCGCCTGTCCACTCTGAGATCACAGCACAACTCGCACATGCGCATTGTGCACCCGGCCGTAAAGCCACAAGCTGTCGCGGCCGGGGTGCCCACAGTTCTAATGATGGTGCAGCGGAGAGGAGGGGGAGAGGAGCGGGCCCCTATGCAGGCGCATCGCTGACCATGGGGACAGGTGAGTGGCTTTTTTTTAAAAGTCAGCAGCTATACATTTGTAGCTGCTGACTTTTAATAAACTAAAAATGGCCTGGAACTCCGCTTTAATGATCAGGCCATCTTTTGCTATTCAGCACCGAGCTGCTTTAACTGGTAATCTCTCAGTTATGCAACACTGTATGCAAATTACATTTATAGAATTATTTTCACACAAACAGAGCTTTCTTTTGGTGGCATTCGATCACCACTGGGTTTTTTATTTTGCTATATAAATTAAAAATAAAATAAAATGTCTTCATAAATTTAGGGCAAACCTATTCTGCTAGGTCTTTAGTAAAAAGTCACAATAAGTGTATATTAATTGTTTAGTTTGAAAGTTATAGCGTCTATGTAGCATCCTCCTAGGTAGGTGCTAGAAGAGAGAGTATAGTTTTAATCTTTCTGCTTACCAGGAAGATGGTCAGGTAAAACTTAGAGTGCTCTCTGCCTACCAGGGAGCAGGATCTATTGGTTAGGTCTGCTCATTGTGCTCAGGTGCAGTTCACCTTGTTTGACTGCCCCCCACTGGTCCAATAGGGAGGCATATTGGATAGTTGGAGGGGACCTGACAAGTGAATGCACAGGCTTTAATACAGTCCTAACAATTGGCAGAGGAAAAGTACTGCATTGCATGCTGGGATACTGTATAAAAGCCCAGAGCACATGTGCTCGAAGTTAGTTGGAGAATGGAGTCCAGGAGGGAGAGGGACGGCTGTCTTCTCCTCCGCGGAGGCTGTCGTATGGCCCTGGGTGGTCGACTCGGGGGCCTAGAGAGAGAAAAAGAGAAACTGAACCCAGAGGTCCTGCCGAGCTGACTGGAAGTGAGAGACCAACAAGGATCTGATTCTGCCTACTGTGAGTACAGATCTGTGTCTTTGGGGCCTATCAAGTGAGGGCCATCCCTTCGGATAGAAGAGTCAGTGGACAGGTGTCAGTAAAGGGGATGCTAGAGAGTATCCTGAAGATAATGTAGTGCATCAAATCTGCTGCTAGTGAGAGCAAGAAGACTTAATTCCCCTATACCGTTGGCTGTATGGTTAACGCAGTGGAACTACTTCCACAAATAATCTGGTGAGGCCAAGTGAGAGTTGTCCTTATACATTGTGAATAGTTCCAGTAGAAGTATCCCACTAATCCCTTCTCCCATTTAAGTTCCAAAATAAAATACAAAAACACAAATACCCTGGATTGATCATTGAGTAACGAGCAAGCGGGAGTAAGGGTGGGACGAGTGGGAACCCTTAGACCCCAAGTGAGAACTCTTAGGTTATCAGCCCCAGCTAAAATAAAAGGTTTTGCATAGAGATACACTTTAAATCAGGGGTGCCCAACCAGTGGCCCACGGAGCCCTCTGATGTGGCCCGCGACCTCCTGTTCTGGGATGGCGGTAGAGGAAGCAAGTGGCTGCGGAGTAGAGCTGCATAATCCGATGTTTCCTGTACAGCGCCAGGCTCCTGTCAGAGGTGGAGTGATACCAAATGCACCTTCCACTTGGGACAGGAACAGCTGACGATACCTGAATGGAAGACAGTTATTAAAGGTACATTTATTACTGAAATCACAGTGTATGTATGGGCATATCTGTTCTGCAGTGGTTACTGGGCTGCTTTCAAACTGATTCACAGGTGCAGTGCAGTGTGCCTGCGGGTTACCTGCACTGATCCGTAGACTTATGTTATTACCTGTATGTTTGGTGCGCTTTCGGAAAGTGCTCTTCACCTGCATGATATAATAGATATAATAGAAATCTATGGCAACGTGCAGCTAAATAAACAGAAGGGGATTCATCCCCTTCTGTCTGGGTGGATTGGAGGACCCATAGAGTAGAGCAGGCTGTGTCCGTGTCCTCTCAGCATATGTGGAGTGGACACGGACCTATTATACAGCTGCTCAACTCAGTGTGGCCCGTGACCGATTACCAAGTCATTTGGCCTTCGCTCTTCAAAAAGTTAGGCTACCCTGCTTTAAATCCACTCTCCCCAGCAATGGAGCTCCAACTCATTATAGTAAAAACGTACACAAGGCTAAAGACCTGTACACACGATCGGTCCATCCGATGAGAACGGTCTGATGAACCGTTTTCATCGGTTAACCGATGAAGCTGACTGATGGTCAGTCGTGCCTACACACCATCGGTTAAAAAAACGATCGTGTCAGAACGCGGTGACGTAAAACACAACGACGTGCTAAAAAAAAGAAATTCAATGCTTCCAAGCATGCATCGACTTGATTCTGAGCATGCGTAAATTTTTTAAAACAAGATTGATTTTTTTTAACCTATGGATAAATAACCGATGGGGCCCACACACGATCGGTTTGGTCCGATGAAAACGGTCCATCGGACCGTTCTCATCAGTTTGACCGATCGTGTGTACGCGGCATAAGGACTCTCTCCTGTGCCCATGTGAGTACAAGACAAATCACCAAGCATCAATGCTGTCACATGCTCCCCCATGCCCAAAGTTTTGCGTATTTTTTTCATTTCTGGCAGCTGAAGGGAGTGTCATGAAAGGAAAGATATGGACTTCTGGGGAGGGGAATGATGCATTTAAATGATCAAAGCATTTTTGTGCCTTGTGTCATGTGAGTTGCATAAAAGGAAGTTTGGATTTCCGCTAGTTTAAACATTCTGCTGACTCACCAGCCACAGGTAACTAATGCTTGTGTACACTTTGCTCATGTACTCATGCAGCATCATTGATCATTTTACATTGCCAAAGCTTTAGTCAGAACTGTGGTGTTCCCTGTAGTTCAATGACCTCTAGAGACCTACAGTCCTTATTTCTTTAATACATTGTGTTGGGGTACTTCATTCATCATTGTTTTACAGAAGGACTTCAAGCAAAAATCATAATCTGATATGACCCACATGTGCCTTACCTTATTGGTAAAGCTGCTACTTGTGCACATCTCAAGAACCTGTGTAGCCCCCTGTTCCAAACGAAATGGGGCTATAATGTAAATTTAGTTTTTGGCTGATTGATTCTATATAGTTTATTTGGTTTCTGTCTTGAACTTGGCTAGTTGTGCATTTCTCACTGTTGCCAGTATGTATCACTGGTACCACAGGCCAGTATGATAATTACAACAAGCTGAGCTGTAATGAATATTATTTTTCCAGAAACAGCCCAGTAGGAGGTTCCTGGCCGCTGTGCATTCTGGGAGAGGGTATTTATGGAGCAGACGCCATGTGCTCTAGTCAGTCTTTACTTCATGGCCTTCCAGGGTTCTGCAAGCTCTGCAAGTAGGCCCAGAAGCCTGTCTAGGGCCTACTAATCCTGAGGTGCTCCTAGGCTGTCTTGCCTGAGTGGAAGAAGCCGAGCCAAGCTGAGGAGATCCAGGGGAGGACCCTTTGCACTTTCCCCAAAGCAGCTGGTCCTTGAGCCCATGCTGCCCCGAAATTGGGGGCCCCATGATGGCACTGAGAGTGATAGATACACAGGGGAGGCAGGCTGGCAGCGGTGCGCCGTGCTGTGCAGAATGATACACATTATTTCACAGCCAGCAGGGAGGAGCAGGGCTGGAGCGCCAGTGATGCTCTGACCCCGCACCATGCATCTTGAATGTTCGGGACTCGAAGGAAGGGATGTAGAGAGGCCACAGTGTAGGGGGTATCAGGGATGTAGTGGGGTCACAATACAAGGGATATCTTATGGTATATGGTTACAGTGCTGGGGGGGATATCTAGGGTGTAGAGGGGTCAGAGTGCTGGGGGGATATCTGGGGTGCCCTTGCATCTGTTTAAGGAAAAAATGTCCCTGCATCAATGGTGTCATTTCAGTTACAAAAAGTCCCTGTGTTGGTTGTGTCACTAGGTGAAAAAAAGTCCATGTGCCCATGTGTGGGTGGGGTCAGTTGATTGGTACCCAAGATAAGTTACACTGAAACCAATGAAGGTGGGACAATTTTTTGGGGGATAAACAGAAGTAACAAATAACACATGGAAGACAGAGACAAGGTGCTCACTACGCAGTTCCACACAATATGCGCGTGTCTAGTAGCCGCGATCTCCGCCAGGCACCCGCGATTGCCGGTCACAGAGCAGGGACGTGGATCTGTGTGTGTAAACACACAAATCCACATCCTGTCAGGGGAGAGGAGACCGATCGTGTCTTCCTTGTACATAGGGACACCGATCGGTCACCTCCCCCAGTCAGTCCCCTCCCCACACAGTTAGAATCACTCCCTAGGTAACACATTTCACCCCTTGATGACCCCCTAGTGTTAACCCCTTCCCTGCCAGTCACATTTACACAGTAATCAGTGCATTTTTATAGCACTGTTCGCTGTATAAATGTGAATGGTCCCAAAATAGTGTCATAACTGTCTGATCTGTCCGCCGCAATTTTGCAGTCCTGACAAAAATCGTAGACAAAAAAAAGACAAAAATCTTAGACAAAAAAAAGTCATAAATCTATCTCCTTTTTTGTAGGTGCTATAACTTTTGCGCAAACCAATCAATATAAGCTTATTGCGATTTTTTTTACCAGAAATATGTAGAAGTATATATATGTGAAACTGATGGAAAAAAAAGTTTTTTTGTTTTTTTTTAATTGGGATATTTATGATAGCAAAAAGTAAAAAATATTGGGCCAGATTCAGGTACAAATGCGGTTGCGTAACGTATCGTCTTTACGTTACACCGCCGCAAGTTTTTCTCGTAAGTGCTTGATTCACAAAGCACTTGAGTATAAACTTGCGGCGGAGTAACGTAAAGACATCCGGCGCAAGCCCGCCTAATTCAAATGGGGCGTGTACCATTTAAATTAGGCGCGCTCCCGCGCCGAACGTTCTGCGCATGCTCCGTTAGTAAATTTCCCAACGTGCTTTGCGCGAAATTACGGCGCCGTTTTACGTTGAAAAAAAAATAATTAAAATTCGACGTGGGAACGACGGCCATACTTTAACATGGCTGGTGTAAAGTTAAGCCATGAAAAAGATGGCTTAACTTTGCGACGGGAAAAAACGACGAGTAGCTTCCTGGATCGCCGTAAAAGCTAATTTGCATACCCGACGCTGGAAAACGACGCGAACTCCACCCAGCGGCGGCCGAAGTATTGCAGCCTAAGATCCGAAGGCGTACGAAGACGTACGCCTGTCGGATCTTAGCCAAATGCCGTCGTATCTTGTTTGTGAATTACAAATAAAGATACGACGCGGCAAATTTGAAAATACGCCGGAGTATCAGTAGATACTCCGGCGTATTTATTCTGTGAATCTGGCCCATTGTGTTTTTTTCAAAATTTACAGTCTTTTTTGGTTTATAGCGCAAAAAAAATAAAAACCGCAGAGGTGATCAAATACCACCAAAAGAAAGCTCTATTTGTGGGAAAAAAATTATCAACATTTCATTGCGGTACATCGTTGTATCACCGCGCAATTGTCATTCAAAGCTTGACAGCGCTGAAAGCTGGAAATTGGCCTGGGCAGGAAGGGGGTGAAAATGCCCGGTATTGAAATGGCTAAGCCAAAATAATGCTTAGGTGTAAATGGGGCCTTTACTATGAAAAGCATTGGACTGCAGTTACTCAGCAAATTTCTAGTCTGCATGTTAATATCTTTGCAGCCAGCAGATGGCGTTGTAAGACCAGAGCTGTGCAGCTAATTAGGCGGCTTGCAGAGAGGAATAAAAATAGCTGCAGAGTGTCGAGGGCCCCAATGAAATACAAATATTTTTACATGAACACATAAAGGCTGAAAATATACAAAGTTCCTTTTTTTTTTTTCATCACTGAAAAACTCTGATTTCACACAAAGACTAATTTTTAAAGTGGTTGTAAAGCGTAAACATTTTTTCCCCTGCATTTAAGCAGAACTAAAGTATCCATACTTACCAGGGGCGGACTGACAACTCATGGGGCCCCTGGGCAATAGGAGATTATGGGGCCCCAGGGCAATAGGAGATTATGGGGCCCCCAGGCAATAGATTATGGGGCCACACAGTATACACATACAGTATACATACACAGTATACACACACAGACACACAATATATACACACAGTATACATACACACAGAATACACATATACACACCGGAAAGGTACTGGAGAGGCGGGGCAGCTATAATCTTGTGATTATTTTTAAAAAACACAGATTTTTTTTTATGCTGTCCCTTGTTTTACTGAGGCTGGCAACCCTGATATGGCCCCATAGTGGCATGGGGCCCTCGGGCAGTGCCCAATTGCCGGAATGGTCAGTCCGCCCCTGATACTTACCTGTCCAACCTTCCTGTCCTGGCGTCAGCATCTTCTTCTGAGTTTCGGTCTTCAGGTCTCTTCATTGGCCGGAGGGGGGTGACCTCGGCCTACATCCTGGCACTCTGAGACAAGCCCGGCACTGTAAGCTGAGCTCCATTCTAGGGTCAACAAATGTTTAGATTAGCAGTATCACCCCCCACCTCCCTATAGATAGCGGAGTCCTCTATTTTGTATAAATAGATCCCATAGTGTCCCCAGGTGAATTGCTTGTTTTATTTAAGACAAGTTTTGTCTTCAACTGTTAATTGATATCTCCTGATTCATTTTTTTTTTTTATGATTAAAGAAAAACGTGCTTTCCATTATCGTGACCCACTACTACAATTTTTTTACCAAAAATATGTAGAATACACATTGGCCTAAATTTATGAAGAAATTCGATTTTTTACATGTTTGAATTGGATATGTTTTATAGCAGAAAGATACAAATATTATTTTTTAATTTTTTTTAAATGTTGGTCATTCTTTGTTTATAGCGCAAAAAAATTAAAACCCCAGTGGTGATCAAATACCACCAAAAGAAAGCTCTAATTGTGGGGGAAAAATTATATTGTTTTCATTTGTGCATGACCACACACTTTTTAGTTAACTTAATGCAGTGATGCAAAGCAAAAAATAGCCTGGTCTTGAAGGGGGTAAAACGTTCCAAAAGTCAAATGATTAAAAAACAAAATAGTTTAAAAACGCTAAAGATATTTCTCTTAGTTTCCTAATCAAGACCTACATCCAGGCTCCCTCTAGTGATCTTACATCAGAATATCACACAGAGCACGAAATGTTTACCAAGATACCAACACTATATTTAACTGAATAAATATACATACAAATACAACTACTTTACTACTGAATAAAAAAATTATAAAAATAGAAAATGTTAAAAATAAATAAAAAAAATGTCAGTTTTCAAATCTATAATCATGAAGAGAAACTTAATGTACTTTATGGGTGGAACCTTAAGGTATTTTTGGGGGGAAATCCTCAACTGTTATTAGTAAAACAATTGAGGTCCCACTCCACATTTAACCGCTTCAGCCCCGGAAGGATTTACCCCCTTCCTGACCAGAGCACTTTTTACAATTTGGCGCTGCATCGCTTTAACTGACAATTGCGCTGTCGTGTAACACAGCAGCGAAAAAAAAATTGCATCATTTTTTACCCACAAATAGAGCTTTCTTTTGGTGGTATTTGATCACCAATTTTGAAAAAAAAAACACAATGGGAGTTATTTACTAAAGGAAAATCCACTTGAAAGTGCACTTGGGAGTGCAGTCGCTATAGATCTGAGGGGGACATGCAAGGAAAATAAAAAACAGCATTTTAGCTTGCACATGATTGGATGATAAAATCAGCAGAGCTTCCCCTCATTTCAGATCTATCCCTCAGATTTACAGCGACTGCACTTTCAAGTGCAAAGTGAATTTGCCTTTCGTAAATAACCCCCAATATCTTTAACTTTTTGCTATAATAAATATCCCAAAATTATTTAAAAGTTTAGGCCGATACGTATTCTTCTACATATTTTTGGTAAAAAAATCGCAATAAGCGTATATTGATTGGTTTGCGCAAAAGTTTTAGTGCCTACAAAATAGGGGATAGTTCTATAGGATTATTTTTTTTTTTTTTTACTAGTAATTGCGGTGATCTGTGATTTTTATCAGCACTGCGATATTATGACAGACATATCGGACACTTTTGACTTATTTTTTGAACCATTGGCATTTTTACAGCGATCAGTGCTATAAAAATGCACTGATTACTGTAAAAATGTCACTGGCAGTGAAGGGGTAAACACCAGGGGGCGATCAAGGGGTTAATTATGTTCCCTAAAGTGTGTTCTAACTGAAGGGGTGATGGGACTGACTAGGGGAAATGAAAGATCACTGTTCATATTTTGTATGAACATATGATCAGTAATTCCCCCCCCCCCCCCCAAAAGAACCGGGAGCTGTGTGTTTACCTGCGGGTGACCAGTGGTCATCGGGCACCCACCGGGTGCTCTGGCAGCGCGCGTGCCCCTAGTGTCCACAGGGCAAAATCATGGCGAAATCATGTTATATTATTTCGACCCAGCCGAGCCAACCTGCCGCAAACGGAGCTAAATGGGCATGTGCCCGAAACTGAAGAAATATTCCCTCCGCTCCGACCAGCACATGATCATCAGAAAGGGGTACAGATAATGGGTGAAATACAACCCCCCTATGCTAGTAGGCACGGCGGAGCGGGGGTGTGTAATTCTAATTTTTTTATTTTAATTCTGCACTGACTGTCTTTGAAATTGCCCCTGCCCCCTATTAAATCCAATCTGAGGACAAAACCGGGGACAGACTTGGTTTCGGGGGACAGTCTCCTCAATCAGGTGACTGTCCCCTGAAACTGGGGATGTCTGGTCACCCTAATTTAAATGGCAAATGAAGAAGATTCGAGAGAAAATGGACAGCCGCACTCCAGATGAACTTCGGAAAGTTGTCTTTATTTGATAAAAGTAGGCATACACAGCAAGACACAGCCACAGAATGGGACAGCCGACATGTTTCGCACTACATTAGTAGTAATTAGTAATCGAGCCACGATTAAGCACTAATGTAGTGAGAAACATGTCGGCTGTCCCATTCTGTGGCTGTGTCTTGCTGTGTACGCCTACTTTTATCAAATAAAGACAACTTTCCGAAGTTCATCTGGAGTGCGGCTGTCCATTTTCTCGAATCTTCTTCATTTGCCTTGTGCATTGTCTGCACCTTGGTTTTCTGAGAGGTTCCTAATTGCCTACAAGATCCACCTGGAGCGGTGACTCCTTTCCTAATTTAAATGGCCTACACCTATAGCAAGCATGGGCGTCCGCTCCATAGGGCAAGGGGGGGCAATTGACCCCCCCCTGGAAGATCGAGAAGGTGTTGAAGAGTCTCGCGGCTGTGGGCTGTCTGAGCAGTCCCGGCCCGGATTTCACACAGACACAGCCAGCAGAGTGAAGCCACCTCCCCCTCCAGTGTTTATGTGTACACAGGGGAACCTGCTGTGCCCATGCCGTGCTGATGGCTGATCTGAGGTACTGAATGGGATGGGGGGGTCCGTCTGTGCTGAAGGGGATGTTTGTGCTGAATGGGGGTCCATCTGTGTTGAAGGGGTGGTCTGTGCTTAATGGGGGGGCTGTGCTGAAGGGGGGGTCCATTTGTGCTGAATGGAGGGGTCTGTGCAGAATGGGGGTTCTGTGCTGAATGGAGGGGTCTGTGCTGAAGGAGGGGTCTGTGCTGAAGTGGGGTCCATCTGTGCTGAAGGGGGTTCTGTACATTCTCTAGGCTATATTCATATGGGCATGGAGTGAAGCTGAATTATCTCAAGAGCTATTTCACACTGCCAGCTGGCTGCGTTATCGGTAAAGCGCCGCTTTACCATAATTTTAGCTGCGCTTTTTGGCCGATAGCAGGGTGCTTTTAACCCCTGCTAGCATTTGAAGAAAGGGTTAAATAAGTATTGCCGCTGCGGAAGCGCCCCCCCGCCCCTGAAAAAATTTCAGCGGACGCCCATGATAGCAAGGGCTTTATTCAACTTTAGTTAGAGCTACATAGTTTGTTTTTCTCTACAGATGCCCCTTATCTGCATAGGCAGTTTTGTGGTAAAGGTGAACTATCCATTTAACTGAAAATGACACTATGCTGTCCCTTTAACCTATACGAGTTGTAACTGATTGCCTGCTGGTTCAGTGTCAGCGGTTGTCTGTATTTGGCAGCGACGCATGAGAAAGCTACCAAGTGAGGATATGACAGAGATTGCACAAGCAAACATTGTGATTAAACGGGATCGGAAGACAAAACGCAGGTATAATCCAGACCTGGATCATTGCTTTATTTATCATTTCCCAAATTAAGCTCATGAAACGTTCCTACCCGGAGTGGACAAGTGCTCATTTCCCCCGGCTCACATAAACATCGGTGCTTCCAGACTTGCCTGTGTCATGACAAATGACTTCCCATGTGTCAACAAAAAGGAAGTTGTTCTTCATAACTGGTCTAAATCTGCAGCATATGACACATCCTGTAACTGCTGCCGCAGCGCCACTGCTCTTCCCAGCCGGTAATTCACATATTCTCATCGAGTCCTGTGGGATCAGCTTTCAGTTTGCATAACAGCATTCTCAGAACACATAAGGTTACATGTAGAAGCTGTTGATTGGGGACATCACATCCTGCCTAAAGTAAAACTCTAACTATATATTTGTTTTTATTCCCAGCTATATCAGTAGAAATTGTCAGAATTTATGTTATAAACAGTACATATTCATACAGGTCATTGTCATGTCACGGCTCTATTAGCTAGATATAGGTCAGCTTTATCATCACAGAACACTGTAAATATAAATTGTACATTCACACTGCAACCAGTATAGAAGAATTGAAGAGAGAAAATGTAATTGTAAATTGCCATAACTTACTTGTTGAAAATAATTTTCTATAACTTATAACAAAACAAGTATCGATGAAATGAAGCAGAAGGTCAGTATATAAACCAAAGGTCTATATACTGACCTTCTTAGGTCTGGTAAGTTCTGAATTTATAAAGGGACTGTGGATGGGAATGGGGTGATGCCAAACGGTGGAAACAGAGCTATGGTGATTGAGAGGGAAGTGTCTCAATGAAGTTCAATGCTTCCGAGCATGCGTCAAATTGTTTCTGAGCATGCATGTTTTTTTCACCGTTGGAATAACATACAGACGAACAGAATTTCCGATAGAGATTTCTTCCATCAGAAAAAAAGAGAACATGTTCTCTTTCTAAGTCCGTCGGAATTTTTCATCAGAAATTCTGACTGTGTGTACGCAGCATTAAGCCTCGTACACACGACCTAGGAACTCGACAGGCGAAACACATCGTTTTCCTCGTCGAGTTCCTTGTTAGGCTGTCGAGGAACTCGACAAGGCAAGTTTCTCCATTCCCGTTGAGGAAAAAGATGACATGCTCTCTTTTTGGCTTGACGGGATACTCAACAGTTTCCTCGTCGAAAAATGTACACACGACCGGTTTCCTCTGCAAAAAAAAATCCCAGCAAGTGTCTTGCTGGTTTTTGCCGAGAAACTCGGTCGTGTGTACGAGGCCTGAGTCTCGTAGCTCTCTCCTGAACCGTTCCTATGTTATCAGCCTGATAACTCCTGACAAATTCTCAGACACATCAGATAAAAGCAGCCTGACATATCTGTCGGGGGAGGTTGCTATAAATAGATTAACAGGGAGCTGGCCCTGTTATAAAACACCTCTGAGAGTCTCTGCCTATGGTGAGAGGGGGTGTGTGCCTTTCCTCCAATCAGCAATGTTAGCTATCTTGGCTGTATGCCCAGACATCACACTCTGTGTTAACCAGGAAGAGAACATTTCCTAACACGATCTGAACTTTCTAAACAGTATATAAATGTGAAGACAGCAGATATACATGTAAAAATTATGTAGGGAGATTTGGTTCATCCCTGTGTATCATCTGAGGCTGTTCACTGCACTGTGTGTATGGAGGGTTTACATCCACTTTAAGAAGGGGGACAGTGTTTGCCCCATAAAATGTTTGTCTGTCTTCATTACTGCATGCTTTAACAAGTTAAACAATAAAGGCTGCACAGTTAGGCCTCGTACACACGATAGGTTAACCAGAGGACAACGGTCTGATGGACCGTTGTCATCGATTAAAACCGATCGTGTGTGGGCCAAAGAGGTTATTTAACCATTGGTTTAAAAAAAAGCCAACTTGCTTTAAATTTAAAGGATGGATTCCTAACCGATGGGAAAAAAACGATCGTTAGTAGGCACAACCATCGGTTAAAAATCCACGCATGCTCAGAAACAAGTCGACGCATGCTTGGAAGCATTTAACTTTGTTTTTTTCAGCACGTCGTTGTGTTTTACGTCACCGCGTTCTGACACGATAGTTTTTTTAATCGATGGTGTGTAGGCGCGACGGACCATCAGTCAGCTTCATCTGGTGAATGTTTTGTCCTAAGGGGTCCCAGTCTTTGTGGTAAGCTACGGACACAGGCCAGTTGGGCTCAAGTAATGAATTTATCTGCATTTTGATAACCTGTGAAAATCTGTGTTCACTGTCCTTCCACTACTACCTCTGGGGCAATGAAGTTGACTAGCTTTGTTGCTTAAAGTAGAATTCTGGGGTAAAACTGTCTAAACTTAAAACTTCTCTCACCCCCTTCTAACACCTATACTAACTATCTTGTAGAAGGATTCTCAGGTGGCTATGGTCCAGTCATAGAATTGGCTCCCCTTTGTCAACTAGTGTTGGCTTCAAGGTAGAAGAAGAAGTGCCAACAACACATGGCCCATAGTAAGCCTATGGGTGACATCACCCCTCAGGCATTCCAGCCATTGTTAAAGTGCTCTATGCTCTCCCCTGCAGCTGGCTTTGGCTGACACAGAGAAGATCATGTGACAGGACCGGAACAGCTTGAGAATAGGTAAGTATAGGCATATTTCTTCTATAGGGTAGTTAGTATAGGTATTAGAGGGGGTGGGGACAGTTTTGGGATCATATAGTTGTATTCCAAAATTCCAATTTAACTGCAAAAGTAAAAAAAGTAACAAACCTGACTGTATTATCTGGCAGGGCTGTGTAAATATTGGGTGGATGGACAATATTACAAATCCCATGGAAGATAAAAAGTTCTCATGTATGTATTTCAATTGTACATTAAACTGTTTGTCTGGAGTTCAGATTAAAAACTAGTTGAACCACCCCAGATACATAGTTTGAGTCAGGGACGGACTGACAACTAATGGGGCCCCCGGGCAATAGGAGATTATGGGGCCCCCGGGCAATAGGAGATTATGGGGCCCCCAGGCAATAGATTATGGGGCCACACAGTATACATACACACACATACAGTATACATACACAGTATACACACACACAATATACACACACAGTATGCATACACACAGAATACACATACACACAATACAAAGGTACTGAAAAGGCTATAAAACACAGCTTTTTAGATACTGTCCCTGGTTTTACTAAGGCTGGCAACCCTGATGGGGCCCCCTAGTGGCATGGGGCCCTCGGGCAGTGCCCGAATGCCTGAATGGTCAGTCCGCCCCTGGTTTGAGTAGATTCTTGGTTACTGATGTATTTAGATGAAGATGTTCCCCCCATGACCTTTGCACCTATTCGTTCGCTTAATTTTAAAAATATCTTTAGTATTTCCCTTTAGCCTGTTCAGTGGCTGCAGTTCATTCTCATAGCTTTGTATCAATGACTCGATGGTTACCATAAGTAGCCGAATTGTTCCCAGGCTCAGCAAAATAAAGACAGCAATAAAAACAAACAAACATCTGTGCGTTGTGTAATAGATATCCTCCAATGAGTCACCTTATCAGGAGTCTTGCTTTTCATTCTGAGAAGGCTATGACAATCCATCAAGGGTAGAAGCCATAGTCGCAAGGGTGACCTTTAGACGGGTCTTTTGGTGCTAAACTTGCTGCGTTCCCAGCACTAATAATATATATGAATGAAAAAAACAAACAAAAACATCTGTCTGTCATCTTTCTGATCTACTCTGGGGGAGTTAAATCCAATCATACAGTATTTCCAAACACAAGAAATTCCAAAACCCCAAATTTTTACTGACCGATGACAAGATTGTGAGGGATTTGGGTGCACTGACATATTAAAAAGTAATTATAGGGACCGGCAGTCTAGTTGTCTGATATCGTATATTTTACCACATATTACACTAGAACATGATTATAAAAAATAAAAATAGAATAAGAAAAAAATTTATCTTTACAGAAGCATGATCCACACGGTGCCATGCCATCAATACTGTTAAAATTAACCTATAACCAAAACTTGACTTTAGGTCTGCTGGTACCCCCAATATTAAAACAGTCCATTGACCCAGTGGAGGTGACATCAAAACAAATGAAAAGACTCATACTGTAGCTTTAATTTTTGTCGCTGCAAGAATATCTATAGCCAAATCTTGGAGATCCCCTACGATCCCTTTTTACCTGCTGAAAGCTAAATTATCATGAATAATGGATAGTTCTAAATGATAAGGTTACATGGTTCAATAAAATATGGGACCCCTGGATCAACTATCTCACAACTACATAATGAGATGCGATCGGCTCCGGGGGGTCTTCCTCCGGGACTGGAGTGCACCCTCTTTCCCTTCCCTTTATTCTTCATTTTGCTATCCCTGTTTCTCCCTCTTTTCTCTTTCTATCTGGATTTGCCCTTAAATGGATCCTTGAACCATGTTTGGTCCTTGTGACTGCGTGGAAGTTGAAGGGGTTGTAAAGACAAAAATATTTTCCTCTTAAATTAAAGTCTGACAGTAGCTGATAAAGTAAAAAGTAATGTTTTGCATTATAACTAGTTTGATACCTGTTGAAATCGAGCCGTTTTATTCACCTCCGTCACTCCTGAATCATTATTCTCACTGACTTCCTGGTTTGCGGTGCGCATTCATTCTTGCTACATCATGGCCTAATGGGAACTACAGTTCCCATTAGGCTTAGCCTCCGTGCCTGTGAGGGATAAGAGAGCATCTTCACGTAGGGCTGTAGTCATAGGGAGGGGGTGAGCACATTCTGCTTTCCACCATGCAAAACGGCTCAGATGCTGGTGGAAAGCAAGAAGACGAGAGACAGGAAATGAGGTAAGTGATATTTAAATGCTCTAGCTTACAGCAATCAATTGATCTAATAAAAAACGAACCTTTAGTGTTCCTTTAAGTTAGTTGGTTGTAAGTTCAGTTTAGATTCAACCCTAATGGGTGAATAATGCTCTATTAAGACTTAACCCTCCTCTTATGTTAGCTTTCTGTTACTATCCATGATGTTAACAGGTCGGTTTTGACCCGTGTCTTAAATCAGCCATAAAATACCCTCTGAACAATTATTTATCATCCAATTTGTTTTTTACATCTTGGTTACCTTGTTAGGCCCCGTACACACGACCAAGTTTCTCGGCAGAATTCAGCCAGAAACTCGATCGGAGCCGTATTCTGCCGAGAAACCCGGTCGTGTGTACACTTTTGGCCAAGGAAACCGACGAGGATCTCGTCGGGCCAAATAGAGAACATGTTCTCTATTTCCTCGTTAGCCAGTGAGGAACCTTTGATCGCCGAGATCCTCGGCGGCTTTTACAAGGAACTTGACGAGCAAAACGATGTGTTTTGCCCGTCGAGTTTCTCGGACGTGTGTACGGGGCCTTAGGCTTCTTTATCCTTGAAAAGATTGGTTTTAATATTTTTGGTGTGACCCCTTAGACCTTTCTTTTGATAGCATACCTCTCATTTTCAAATTTTAAAAATGGTAAAATAAACCTCAATAGAATATTATAAATTGGTCCTATGTTTCTTTACTTTATTTAGAGAAGCAGGCAAAGAGATAGGCCCCTCCCTAACTACAGCTCACAGGGTTGAGAGGTGATTGGCTGTCAGTGACTAAGCAGAGAGAGTGTTTATGATTTCAGTTTTGGCACTTATTAGTGTCCTATAATCCTATATTATAACTGGGTCAGAATTGACCCTAACACCATAAACGTCTTAATTTTCACCACAGTATTTTATAATTTAGTGAAAAGGATTATTTTTCTATTACATTGTTTAAATAGAGGTTCCTGACAAAGTAAAAAAATCTTGATGCAATAAACAAATTCATGTGATACTTATAGACATTCAAAACCTGAAAACGGGTCGGTTCTGACCCTAACACAAGAGGAGGGTTACAGTAAGTGTATGGCTTAACAGCCATGTAACCTTCAATGACTTGTTAATGTAAAATCACTTTTCATGAAAAAGGCAAATGCTGATTTTATATTTGTATCTGTAAAATTTGAATACAAAAATTGGAATACAAAACAGTCCATTGACCCCTACAAATATGTACCTCTTTCTTGGACTGGGGTCTCTCAGAGTACCATTGGCCACTGCCAGAATACAAATCAAACTGTGTATTTAGCTGTGTATTTTGGATTAGACAATCTATAAGGGAGAGCGAGAATCCTTTGGTCTTATCAGAGCAACATTATTAAGCATAGTCAGAGCACTGTAAGTATTAGTGGTGGATTGGTAGACTAAATTCTTCTGCCAAATCCAGAAAAGCTTTCAAGTTACCAGGTCTCACTGTGCCTGCCTCACTGTGTCCATGCCTCACTGTGTCCATGCCTCACTGTGCCCATGCCTCACTGTGTCCATGCCTCACTATGTCCATGACTAGACTGACGTTTAACATGGGAGTCTATGGAAGGGGTGCCTGTCTTTGAAAAATCAGTGCTCCCCAGGCTTAGGTCCCCTAGACAACAAACTTTGCACACTTGTAGAGGAAAAATGGGGCTACATGTGTGCCAAGTTCCGTGTCCAGGGGCAGTGTCCCCAAAGTCCCCAGAGAAATGACCATTTAACATGGGAGTCTATGGAAGGGGTGCCCAGCTTTGAAAAATCGGTGCTCCCCGGCTGTAGGTCCCCCACAAACTTTGCACACTTGTAGAGGAAAAGTGGGGCTACATGTGTGCCAAGTTTGGGGTCCAGGGGACCTATGGCTAACCAGTATCGGGTCCCCAAAATCTGGGAGATCAGGCGCAAAAAGGTGACTTGAGGATAAGCCGAGGAGGGCATTTTTAGCCCAAAAAAATTTGCTGAAAAACTTGGCTTATACTCGAGTATATACGATAGGCACTTTATTTAATTTTGGTATATTTTTGTGCTTTAACAGAAGTTGGATTGTTTGGAGCAGATATAAAAGGCTTACAAAGCTAACCATTTTGAATAGGTATCATCTCCCGAAAAGTGATATGAATAGGCCCATCCATGTCTCAAATTCACCCTCTATTTTTGTAATAGTAGTAACAAGAGGATGGGTTCCCTGCCTATCTACCTATTCCTAGATAAGTAATGTTATTTCTGGCTAAAAGGAAAGGGAAGGATGGGGTTCAGAGAGGAGATTTAGAGGGAGCACCTCATGCTTAATAAAGTTATTTGGAGGCCCAAGCAGAGACGAAAGGTGTCAAATAATCTAGAAAAAGGGTTGGACGAAAATATAAATAACATAAAAAATAAGATTTGCAAAGAGTGCTGTGCATATGTCTTCAAGGCAGCATCGCCTGGTTCTGACCTGAATATTGCATGCAAAATTCAGGACCCAGCTGTCTAATAACTTGGACTGTTTTTCAATCACAGCCAAAGCATTGACCATTCAGGAAAGCTCAGCCTCTGTGACTGGTAAGCAGATGTCTGGGTCAAACATAAGAATCAACACAATAGAGTGCATGCATGGGTCAAAACAAAATCGTATCACAAGTAAAATTCAGGGGAATTTTTAAAAAGGACCAATGGGATGCATTTGAAAAGCTCCTCAGGGACATCTCTGGGGAAGTGCAGCTTCCCACAAAAAAACAATCTGGCAGCTAAACGAACAGTGACTTTGTTGCCTGCTTTTATGATAAAATGACAGTTAAAGCTGAACTCCAGGCAAATAGCTCAATACAGAGATAAAAACCTTTTAAAGGATCAGTGTTACCTGATTTAGTATTTGTATGTCTGTCCACCCACTTCTGAAATTCACACAGTTCTGCCAGGCAGCACAGCACTGTCTGTAGGTCCTGCCATATTATTTTCACTGTTGCAATTCAGGAAAGCCAGCCATAATTGGAATGAAGACCAACAAGGAGAAACCCCCCACGCTCGTCCAAAATATATATTAAAATAATCTAAAGTGGTGCAGCTTAATCACTACAGTGTGTTCAATCACTTGCAGTAAATCAAAAACTCTAAGGGCTCCTTCACACGGGTGAACTGTATGTCCGTTTTTTCATCCATCCGTGTACGGATGAAAAAGGGACATACATTGGTCCCTATGAGATTGCAGGTGTCAGCAGATGAACATCCGATCCCCCATAGAGGAGAGCGGAGAAAAGACATTGTCATCCGCCCTGTCATCCGCCAGCTCAGCGGGGATCACCGGAGCGATCCCCGCTGAGCAAACAGAGGTTCATGGGGCGGATCATCACTGATCCGTCCCGTGTGAAAGAGGCATAACAAAGTGTAGCGCAAGCACAAATGTATCCACAAAAAAGCTACATATAAGTTATTAATGCTAAAAATAATTATGTTCAACAAATCAAAACATACACTTAATATTATTATAGGAACAAATTATCATTCCATGCACATGTAAAAAAAATCATAAATAAAGTCTCTCAGTGAGTGTACCGACACCTCTCAATGTGGCCCCTTACCTCAAATTTAGACCTACACAAAGGTAAAGTCTAAAGCACTTGTCCCAGTAACCTGGGTGATGTATTTCACAAAATCTTCAAAATAGCTGGTATTGTATATAGTTACATAGTTAGTCAGGTTGAAAAAAGACACAAGTCCATCCAGTTCAACCACAAAAAATAAACAAACAAAATAAAAAACACAGTACAATCCCATACACCCAACTCCATACCCACAGTTGATCCAGAGGAAGGCAAAAAACCCCAGCAGAGCATGATCCAATTTGCTACAGCAGGGGAAAAAATTCCTTCCTGATCCCCCGAGAGGCAATCGGATTTACCCTGGATCAACTTTACCTACAAATCTTAGTACTCAGTTATTTTATGTACATTTAGGAAAGTATCCAGGCCTTTCTTAAAGCAATCTACTGAGCTGGCCAGAACCACCTCTGGAGGGAGTCTGTTCCACATTCTCACAGCTCTTACTGTGAAAAAACATTTCCGTATTTGGAGGTGAAATCTCTTTTCCTCTAGACGTAAAGAGTGCCCCCTTGTCCTCAGTGTTGACCGTAAAGTGAATAACTCAACACCAAGTTCACTGTATGGACCTCTTATATATTTGTACATGTTGATCATATACCCCCTAATTCTCCTCTTCTCAAGAGTGAATAGATTTAGTTCTTCTAATCTTTCCTCATAGCTGAGCTCCTCCATGCCTCTTATCAGTTTGTTTGCTCTTCTCTGCACTTTCTCCAGTTCTCCGATATACTTTTTGAGAACTGGTGCCCAAAACTGAACTGCATATTCCAGATGAGGTCTTACTAATGATTTGTACAGGGGCAAAATGATATCTCTGTCTCTGGAGTCCATACCTCTCTTAATACAAGAAAGGACTTTGCTCGCTTTGGAAACCGCAGCTTGGCATTGCATGCCATTATTGAGCTTATGATCAACTAAAACCCCCAGATCCTTCTCCACTACAGATCCCCCCAGTTGTACTCCCCCTAGCATGTATGATGCATGCATATTCTTATTCCCTAAGTGCATAACTTTACATTTATCAACATTAAACCTCATCTGCCACATAGTCGCCCAATTAGACAGAGCATTGAGATCGGCTTGTAAATTGGAGACATCCTGCAAGGACGTTATTCCACTGCATAGCTTGGTGTCATCTGCAAAGACAGAAATTTTACTTTTGATCTCAGACCCAATATCATTTATAAATATATTGAAAAGTAAGGGTCCCAGCACTGAACCTTGGGGTACACCACTGATAACCTTGGACCATTCAGAGTAAGAATCATTAACCACGACTCTCTGAATTCTGTCTTTGAGCCAGTTTTCTATCCATTTACAAACTAATATATGCAATCCTGTAGACCTTACCTTACATATGAGCCGTGTGTGCCCAACTGTATCGAACACTTTTGCAAAATCCAAATATATCACGTCCACAGCCATGCCTCTGTCCAGGGTTTTACTTACCTCTTCATAAAAGGAAATCAGGTTTGTCTGACAACTTCTGTCTTTCATGAATCCATGCTGTCTGCTGCTTAAATAGTTTTTTTCCAGCAAGAACTCATCCATGTGATCTTTTATTAAACGTTCCAGTATCTTCCCAGCTATAGAAGTTAGACTAACAGGTCTATAGTTACTTGGTAAAGACTTTGTTCCCTTTTTAAATATGGGCACCACATTGGCCCTGCGCCAATCCAGTGGTACTATTCCTGTCATTAATGAGTCCCTAAATATTAGATACAGTGGCTTTGAAATGACAGAGCTCAACTCACCTAGGATCCGTGGATGGATGCCATCAGGTCCAGGTGCTGAATGCATGGCTAAAGACCTGGTGTAGGAAGGAGGGATTTGGGTTTCTAGAGCACTGGGCTGACTTTTCATTGGGGTGCAACCTATATGCTAAAGACGGTTTGCACTTGAATGGAAGGGGGTCTGCTGTGCTGGGGTGGAGGTTTATGGGAATGCTGGAGGAGTATTTAAACTAGGATTGAGGGGGAGGGTGAACTAGAATTACATCGGGCACACAGGTCAGCTAGGGGTCAGACATTAATGGAGAGTGGAATGGGGATAGATGGGGGGAGGGTTATGGCAGGTGACAAGAAAGTTCCCATGTTGCAAACAGTCATTGGAAATAATAGTGCCATTTGTACTACTATAAATTATATGAAAAACACCAGAGAAAAATGTAACAATACATAATATATGACTCACTTAAGTGGCAAATATTCCCATTACCATCAATGCAGGAGAAAAAATATAAAGACTTTCATGTTGCAGTATCAAAGAACGCTCACCATTTATCAAAGGATTAAAAATACTCACAATCAGTGCACTTGTACTATTCAGTGCACCAGATAGTAACGCATACATAACGCATACAAGGTAAAATGTTTTTCCAATGATTAAGTCAGGGGTCAAGTGACAAAACGCATCAGAAGGCGGAGCCACATGACATCATCATGCCCAAAAGTGTGATTTCAGCCATCTCTAATGTTTTTCCAGAGACGTTTATCCTTAAAGTAGAACCATAGGCAAAACTTTTTTTTCCATTTTGAATAGCGCAAGGTAGGGAAATAACCCCTTGTCAGATTTTGTTTTATCATCTTTATCCCATTGGTAATAATTCCCTTCACTTCCTGTCCCATAGCCAAACAGGAAGTGAGAGGAAATCCCTGCAAATTAAAGGAATTCCATGGGGACCCCCAGGTCGCCAGAACTAGTGTCCCCACTGGAAGATTTCCCCTCTGCTACTACTTTTCTGGGGACAATCCAAAATTTGGGATTTTTTTTTTTTTTTTTTTTTACTTTCAATGATAATGGTAAATATGACAAATATAGAAAGTGAATCTCCTTAACCACTTCAGATCCGCGCTATAGTAAAAATACGTCTGCAGCGCGGACCTGAAGTGCCAAGTGGCCGTTTTTAAACGGCCTGCCGTTTCTCTGCTGGAAGCGCGTCCCCGCGAGCGCGCTTCTGCAGAAAACTGTGTTGGCCGTGTCCCTCGGACACAGCCAATCACAGATCGTGCTGAATGGCCAATCACAGCGGCCATTCAGCATTCGATCTAGCCGTCCAATGAGAGATGATCTCGAATGTAAACAAATGAGATCATCTCTCATCGCCGGCTTTCTCTCCTTACACACAGACCGCGTGTGAGGAGAGAAAGACTTTTACAGTGCATCAACGATCGTTACAGTCAAAAAAAAAAAAGTGAGTGACACAAACACTACACACAGTCCCTGCCAGTGCCACCTTCCAGTGCCACCTTCCAGTGCCATCAGCCAGTGCCACCAGCCAGTGCATTTTCATCAGAGCCACCTGCCCCTGCCATCAGTGCCACCTGCCCCTGCCATCAGTGCCACCTGCCCCTGCCATCAGTGCCACCTGCCCCTGCCATCAGTGCCACCTGCCCCTGCCATCAGTGCCACCTGCCAGTGCTGCCTGCTCGTGCCATCTGCCAAAAGTGCAATCTGCCAAAAGTGCAATCTGCCAAAAGTGCAATCTGCCAGTGCCACCTGCCCGTGCCACCTGCCCGTGCCATCTGCCCGTGCCATCAGTGCCGTCAGCCATCAGTGCCATCAGTGCCACCTGCCGCCAGTGCCACCTGCCCGTGCCACCTGCCCGTGCCATCTGCCCGTGCCATCAGTGCCGTCAGCCATCAGTGCCACCTGCCATCAGTGCCACCTGCCGCCAGTGCCACCTGCCCGTGCCATCTGCCCGTGCCATCAGTGCCGTCAGCCATCAGTGCCATCAGTGCCACCTGCCATCAGTGCCACCTGCCATCAGTGCTACCTGCCATCAGTGCCATCTGCCATCTGCCCGTGCCATCTGCCAGTCCCATTTGCCGTCAGTGCCACCTGTCAGTGTCATCAGTGCCACGTGCCATCTTTTGTCATGGCTAAAAGATCTTTTTCACTTACGGAGGCATACGAAATTATTGCGGCCGACGAGAGCAACGGGGAGCTCTGCGATTCGGATTCCTCCGCAAGGTCAGACGCCGGATCTGATGTTGACTATGAGCCGGTAGTTAGCAGTGAAGAGGAAGAGGAGGAAGAGGAGGAAGAGGAGGAAGAAGAGGAGGAAGAGGAAGAAGAGGAAGAAGAGGAGGAAGAGGAAGAAGAAGAGGAAGAAGAGGAGGAAGAGGGTCCGCCCGCCAGACGAAGGCGTATTGCTAAGGAGGCAGTGCCATCCACCAGCACTGCTGTGCCATCCACCAGCACCGCTGTGCCATCCACCAGAACCGCAACACCTCGTCAAGCAAGGTCACGTACCAGTAGGTCCCATGCCAGCCTTCCCTATTCCCTTCAGTACCCCTTGTGGCTTCCTCCTAATTCAGGAGAAGCCAACATTCCCCCTTTCACTGCCCAGCCAGGAGTCCAAGTGGACACAGAAAATTTTGCCCCAATAGATTTTTTCAATTTAATTTTTACTGAGGACTTGCTTTCCTCAATTGTTTCCCAGTCCAATCTCTATGCCCAACAATTTATTTCCAGTCACCCCACATCCTATTATGCCCGTCCCTTCCAATGGAGACCCCTTACAGTGGAAGAGTTTAAAAAAATTTTGGGCCTCGTATTCTGTATGGGACTAAACCACAAAAACGAAGTACGTTCATATTGGTCAAAACGCCCCATATACCACATGCCCGTCTTTTCCTCAAAAATGCCCAGGTCCAGATATCAAATGATCATGCGATTCCTACACTATAGTGACAATACCCAGTGCCCTCCCCGAGATGACCCAAATTTTGACAAACTTTATAAAATTCGGCCACTACTAGATTATTTTTCCCAAATTTTCCCCCAGTTGTTTACCCCGGACCAAAACATCTGTGTTGACGAGTCACTTGTCAAATTTTCTGGCAGGCTCGGCATAAAGCAATTTATTCCCTCCAAAAGGGCCCGCTATGGAGTGAAGCTCTACAAATTATGTGACCGTGCCACCGGATATACCTATGCCTTCAACATATATGAAGGAAAGGACAGCCAGCTACACCCCCCTAATTGCCCAGACTACATAGGAACCAGCGGGAAAATTGTTTGGCAACTCCTAAACCCGCTCATGGAGAAAGGCTACCACTTGTATGTGGACAATTTCTACACAAGTTTGCCCCTTTTCCGAAACCTGTATAGAAAAAAGACACCCGCATGCGGCACTGTACGGTCGAACCGGAAGGGCTTTCCTCAAAGCCTCGTCACCAAGAAGCTAAGAAAAGGGGAGACGGCGAGTGCACGCAATGAGGAAGTTCTGGCCGTGAAATGGAGGGACAAAAGGGATGTGTACGTGCTTTCTACCATCCACAACAATACATGCGTTACCATCAGAAGGAGGAATGGGCAAATCCAGAAACCTAAATGTATCCACGAATACAATAAGTTCATGGGGGGTGTCGATTTCAATGATCAAATGATCGAGCCCTACCTTTCCACAAGACGATCATACCAGTGGTATAAAAAAGTTTCAATTTACTTATTCAATTTGGCCATATACAACACCTACGTATTATATCGAAAATCCACTCCAAGACCCAAATCCTACCTTTACTTCCAGGAGGAAATCACCACTGCCCTTTTATACACCAGCAACCCACCAGCAACCATTCGATCCGATGTGGTAAGCCGACTCTACGAGCGCCACTTCCCAGATAAAATCCCTCCCGGACCAACAGGCCGAAATTCCCAAAAAAAATGCCGGGTGTGCTCCAAAGATGGAGTGAGAAGAGACACCCGTTTTTATTGTGCCCAATGCCCTTCCCAACCAGGCCTCTGCATAGACGGCTGTTTCCGCCGTTATCATTCCTTACTAAATTATTAGTCACTTCCTGCCATTTACCTTTACACCCCTTATGCCTCTGCTTGCTCTGTATTTGACCCTGGCTTGTTATTTGACCACGATTCTGCCTACCGATTTTGTTTATACCTCTGCCTGATATGGAACTGACCCTGGACTGTTATTTGACCACGCTTTTGCCTACCGATTCTGTTTATACCTCTGCCTGATATGGAACTGACCCTGGACTGTTATTTGACCACGCTTATGCCTACCGATTCTGTTTGTTTATACCTCTGCCTGATCTGGAACTGACCCTGGACCGTTTGACCATTCTTTTTGCCTGCCTCTTGGACTGATCTTTTACCCTGCCAGTGGACTAGTGGGATTCAAAGCACAGGGGTCTCACATGTGAGGGGCTCCAGAATTGTTTTTCTGGATGAAGAAAACTATTGTTTTTGTTTTCTCATTCTAGATTAGGGTCTGGTTGCCCGGAGGCTTCAAAGAGATTTGGGTGGGAGAAGCCTCTACCCCTGTCCCCATTCTGTCCTGAACGAGGCCCTACTTCTGCCTGCTGCCTGTAGGACCTATGCCATCATGCCTGTTGCCTGGACAATTGCATTTTCTTTTGCTGACCAAGTCCCTGCCTGCTGCCTGGACCAGTGCTATCGTCCCGTGGACAACTGCGCTACTAAAACCACAGGTACATTTTTTGTTTACCCTTTGCTTAGCATAATGTATTTTGGGGTGTAATTCTTGTCATGTGTATGCTATGTGTCCCTAGAACACCGGTTGGTCTTCCTTGCATGTTGGGCCTCTGTATGTGGTCAGGCTGTGAAAAAGTCCCACACATGTGGTATCGCCATACTCAGGAGGAGCAGCAGAATGTATTTTGGGGTGTAATTTTTGCTATGTACAGGCTATGTGTTGGCAATATCTTATAAATTGACAACTTTGCATAAAAAAATTGCGTTTTCATTTTTTTTCCACATTTTCCAAAAACGTTTGGTAAAAAATGAATCGTTCAAAAGACTCATTATGCCTCATAGATTATACGTTGGGGTGTTAGCTTTCCAAAATGGGGTCACTTTGTGGGCATTTCCATTGTCCAGGTGCTCCAGGGCCTTCAAAAGTGTAATAGGTAGTCAACATGTTAGATGTGTAATTTATGCTCCTAGAACACCTGATGGTGCTCCCTGCATATTGGGGCTCTGTATGTGGTCAGGCTGTGAAAAAGTCCCACACATGTGGTATCGCCATACTCAGGAGGAGTAGCAGAATGTATTTTGGGGTGTAATTTTTGCTATGTACAGGCTATGTGTTGGCAATATCTTATAAATGGACAACTTTGCGTAAAAAAAATGCGTTTTCATTTTTTTCCCACATTTTCCAAAAACGTTTGGAAAAAAATGAATCGTTCAAAAGACTCATTATGCCTCATAGATTATACGTTGGGGTGTTAGCTTTCCAAAATGGGGTCACTTTGTGGGCATTTCCATTGTCCAGGTGCTCCAGGGCCTTCAAAAGTGTAATAGGTAGTCAACAAGTTAGATGTGTAATTTATGCTCCTAGAACACCTGATGGTGCTCCCTGCATATTGGGGCTCTGTATGTGGTCAGACTGTAAAAAAGTCTCACACATGTGGTATCGCCATACTCAGGAGGAGTAGCAGAATGTATTTTTGGGTGTCATTTGTGGTATACACATGCCATGTGAGAGAAATAACCTATTACAATGACAATTTTGTGAGGGGGAAAAAAAAAATAAAAAAAATATTCATTTTGCAAAGAATTGTGGGAAAAAATTACAACATCAAAAACCTCATCATGCATCTTACTAAATACCTTGGAATGTCTACTTTCTAAAAAGGGGTCATTTGGGGGGTATTTGTACTTTCCTGGCGTGTTCAGGGCCCCAAGAAATGAGATAGGCACCGGTACAACAGGTGTGATATTTTTTTTATGATTTGCACCATAGCTTGTAGACTCTCTAACTTTCACAAAGAGCAAATAATATCCACTAATTTGGGTTATTTTTACCAAAGACATGTAGCAGTATAAATTGTGGCCAAAATTTATGAAGAAAAATTAATATTTTGCTAAATTTTATCGCATAAACTAAGAAAAATTCATTTTTTTTCAAAATTTTCCGCCTTTTTTCATTTATAGCGCAAAAAATAAAAAGTCCAGAGGTGATCAAATACCACCAAAAGAAAGCTCTGTTTCTATGAAAAAAAGGACAAAAAATTCATTTGGATACAATGTTGTATGACTGAGTAATTAACATTCAAAGTGTGAGAGTGCTGAAAGCTGAAAATTGCTCCGGGAACGAAGGTGGTTTAAGTGCCCAGTAAGCAAGTGGTTAATAGGGGCACAGGCAGCAATAAAAACTGACAACCATTCTAATCCCCGTCCACTCTATCCAAAACGAAAACAAAAAAAAAATGTTTTGCCTTTGGTTATACTTTAAGGGGGCCATAGTATTTATCATTTATGCTTTATGTGAACTATCTAGTGCACTGGAAGGTACAAGTGCTTGTGAGTATTTTTAATCTTTTAATAAATCATGAGAGTTCTTTGATACTGCACCATGAAAGTCTTTTAATTTTTTTTCCTGCATTGATGGTGATGGGAGTATTTGCAACTTAAGCGAGTCATATACAATATCAGTCATTTTGAAGATATTTTTAGCTTAATTACTAGCGGCGGCGCAAGCCCACTCTTCTTTGCCGTCTTCCGCCTTCTTCTTTTCTTCAGATGTTGACGCGATGCTTCCTCCCGCTGTAATGCCGGGTGTCCGGTGCGTGATGATTTATATAGGCCTCTTATGACGCCACAGTCCCATCATGCTCCGGGCCCGGAGCATGATGGGACCGTGACGTCATAAGAGGCCTATATAAATCGGTGCGAGCCGCGTACCCGGTATTACAGCGGGAGGAAGTGACGCGTCAACATCTGAAGAAAAAAAGAAGGCGGAAGACGGCAAAGAAGAGCGGGCTATGTCAAGAAATTGTGTATTTTTGAAGCGGCATTGCTGCATTTCAAATAGTCTAAACAGAATTTGAATAAAATGTTTTCCAGTTGGTATATGTCCTCCCATACAAGTGCAATTGGTAACTCGGGTCCCTCATAGCATAAAATCTATCTATTTGATATAGGCTGAGGTAAAAAAAAATATGGATTTTATGCTAGGAACTATTTGAGTCGCTATTTACATCTGTCTTAAATTTTCATTGCTGGGTTGTGGAGCCTGTTGATCAGTCACCAAAGGATAGTCTTTCCAGATCAAGTAAATTGTTGGGGTAATAGCACGTTTAGATCTTTTTTTGTTGTATTCTCTGTGTGTTCCTGTCCCAATCCTTTGTCACACATGATATTTTTTTTTTCTTGTACAAGTGTGCAGGTAAAGGGCCAGGCAGTGAGGGAAGATCCCAACAATGATTTCACAAACACGATATAATTTTTAATTTTTTTTATTTTATAAATTCTTATTGAATATTCAAATTACATCAAAAGACAGTGGATGAAACCACTGCCAGAGAGAAAAACTATAAACGCATAAAAAAACTCAAAAAACATTCAAGGCAAAAATTACACTCAATAACATAGATAAAGTTCATAATTACAGACTAAGCAGGGTGCTTCAACTACGATTGGGGGGGGCACCAAAAGGCTCGATGGTAAAATATGATTAGGAGACTGTGACAAACCCTTGTCCTTAACAGAACTATGTCCGCCGTCAATGCTTCCTCTATCCAGAACCAGCACTATCCAAGACTCTCTAGCCCACCCAGTCACCAGTTGTACTTCAGTGTAGGGTAAAAACCATCAGACTCACTTTATTCAAGCACGTTACAACAAATATTCAACTCCGGCACTCCCCGCCACCCTTGGATTCAGGGCGGGTTAAACTGTCCAATGACAATTGACACACAGGTCAGGTGTCTTCAAACTTCTCTTCCGTAAACAGTGTTATCAGCAGGGGGGCTGCTGGAGGAGTCCCCTTCCCTCTTTCCTCACAGCAAACACACTTATACATCCCATAATATTTGAGGGAGACAGCCACAATAGAATAATAGAATACAGTCACACCCCAAACGATCACAGCAAAGAGTACACAACAAAATGTGACAATATATATATATATATACATATATATATATATATATATATACACACACACAACATTCCAATGTGGCTGTACCGTGAGTCCAATTAGTACAGATCATAGTGGGTGTGAAGGATGCTTCAGTTTAAATTCTCCCTGCTAAGTAAAATTGTGTGTGTGTTAAGTGTAACAGGTGATTTCAGGTGTGACTCACCCCTCTGCTAACAGGCTTTTGAAATGTTAATGACCCTTCCTCAGCCAGTCCTATTTCAAAGGGTAAATGGTCTATTGTGTGTGTGTGAAGGAGCCCTGTGTTTACTGTTTACTGTGATTAGAAGTGGCTCATGTTAATTATTCTGATTGCTTCATTGTGGTAATTAGCTCTTCTACATGCGGGGTTAGGCTGTCTAGATAATGTATTCTGTACAACTAGTAATCAACGTCACTGATGTCATTATCTAAAGAAATATCTTCAGGGTCGACTCCGAAATGTCTGCCTATCATCTGTATGGAAGCCCCAGTGTGAGGGGGCGGAGATTGTCATTGCAACAGTTTGTAAATTACATATAAGCTGTGTGTTATACCATTAAAGTCTGTCTGGTTCCAGCATTCAGCCTTGGCTCATGTATGGATGATTCTGTGATGTTCTGTTATGGGAAGAAGGGACTGTTTGACGGGGATATCATACCAATACCGTCACAGTGGGGTTCTCATTCACCCTGGGCCCCTAATGGACACAGGGTGATTTACACATAAGAGGTCGGGGAAGCTGGACAAAAAGTTTCCAGAGCTCTCCAAGGAAAGCAGAGTTACACAAACCCCCCCACCCAAAGTGACTCCTGTCACAGAGACATTATTGCATTCAACATCATAGGACAGGAGGGATAACAACAGATCGTCAAGCTTCCACAACGACAGAGGCTGAAAATCAGGTAAATAAATGAGAGGTACTGTCACTCAGAGATGCAGTTAAGAAAAAGCAACCCCAGAGGCTATACCAAAAGTGGTCTCGGGAAACCAATGAAAGGACCTTGGGAGCAGGGCTCAAGTCCCGCAGGAACGCGTGGGAACGGAGTTCCTGCACTTTTTTCACAGCAGGAACTCAGTTCCCTTTGCAGGACTAGAGCAGCCAAGAGCAGCCGAGCCGCCCGAGGCAATCCTTCACTAAGCGGCGATGCCCAGCTCGAGTCACTGTCAGGGGCAGGCGAACCTTAGTAATCCTTTATGTTACTGGCCGTTTCCTGTATATGGATTCATCAGGAGACATTGCGGCATCGAGGAAGTGACGGAATACCCGCACACTACCCGATGAATCCATATACAGGATGCGGGCAGTAACATAAAGGATTACTAAGGTACATCGGAAAAAAAAAAAACATGCGGTTTAGTAATTATGCATATGAGCGTATCATTTTTTTTTTGGTGGGGGAGTGGATCTTAGGTGGGAGTTCCCACACTTTTTCCCCCATGACTTGACCCCTGCTTGGGAGAACAATCACACTGGCGGTTCTGTAATCGTTTTGGAGGAAGGGGGTTTCAACCACAGTTTTCAGATTTTGTCAAATTTAGTTGGACCACCTCTAGCGCTGTAGGAAGCACACATTTTTACATTTTCTCTTTTCCTTACTTTGTCCATGACAAAAAAAAAAGCAAAATCATGGAGTTAGACTTTAATAATGGATTCATTGAAACGTGCATTAAAAAATGAACACAGCAGAGTTGGGAGAAGAGTAGTCAGCACATGTGTGCACAGATCCTGTGTATGAATATAGTGAGGTCAAAGATTCATCTTCATTGCCTGAAAAAATAAAAATAAAATAGATTTGCAGACAATTGACACATTCTTCTCTATGGATTCATGTTTGCATCTGGTTTCTTCCAGAGTCCATTTTATGACATTTCGCTAGAAATAATGAAACACGTCCAAGGTATACACAGATGCATCCAAAATCCATCTTCTTCTCATTACTATTAACCTACGCGAGTCTGTTTAATCTCTTTATTTGTGGTTGGGGTGTGTTAATACAAATATATATATAAAAAAAAAAAAAGAGTGTTGGTGAGTTGTTAATTCAAAGTAATTGAGGATAAAAAGGAAAATGTATATAGTAAAGGCATCATCAATATAAATCTTATTTAACCTTATAACAATGGGTGGTGTACATGGTATTAGTTTAATCCCTTTTGTAAATATCAGACATGAACAAGGCAATTGTGAGCTGGTTCCAATAAATGTTGAAATGTTTGTTTGGAAGGGTCATGAGGATTCAGAGGTATATTATCTTATGCAAAAGTGTTTGAAATGAAACTGCATGCATTGCCTATAGGAAGTAGTTATTTTTCTAGCGCATGCTGTATAATGAAGGCAAACATTTGACTGGTTGCATTATATGTGACATTGATTTCTGTGTACTCTCTGTCTGGCCTATATGTAATTGTTAAAGGAAAAATATATACAGTACCATGCAAAAGTTTTAGTAAGGTGTGAAGAGATGCTGTAAAGGAAACTTGCTGTCAAAAATATATATTTTAATTGTTTATTTGTACGAATTTACAAAATTCAAAGTGAGCGAACAGAAGAACATTTTAAATCAAATCAATATTTGGTGTGACTACCCTTTTGCTTCAAGCCAGCATCAGTTATTACGCTTGCACACTTTGTACACTTGGACAAAGTCATGGATTTTTTGGGGGATTAGAGTCAGGTACTGTATATGATAAACCAATTATACCAAGCAGGTGCTAATGATCATCAATTTCATATGTAGGTTGAAACACAGTCATTAACGTGTTAGTAAATCCTATGTTTGTATTTTTACCTACAGGTAAACTTACAATAAAGCTTACCTGTACGTAAAATGAACATCTCCTAAACGTGCACCGTTTAGGAGATATTCTAGCCAGCAACAGCCGGTGACATACCCGTTCCCTCAGAGCTGTGTGTCGCAGCCTGAGTTTCCTGTCTGCATGCGCTGGATTGAAGTCTTATACTCGAGTATATACGGTACTTATTTTGAGGGGACAGCATATTTACACTGTTATACAAGCTGTACACTGAAAAAATATAATAAAATATTTACAAAAATGTGAGCTGTTATGTTCTGATAGGGAAACGGTCCCACTGCCAGAGCACTCTGGCTACTGGTTTTCGGCCCGTGTGTATAGGGTTGTAAACCCATTTAAAAAAAAAATAACACCTGCAAGACAAAGGCACAATGAGCTAGTATGCATAGCATACTAGCTCATTATGTAATACTCACCTGGAATCGAAGCCCCTGCTGCGGTGCCTGACACAGCACCTGCCGCCAACATGTTGTTCCGGAGTTACTTCCAGGTATCGCGGCTCCGGTGCTGTGATTGGCCCGGGCCGCGATGACGTCACTCCCGGGAGCCGCCAGTCACGGCATGACCTCCTTTAAAAACGCCACAATCGTCGTTTCTAAAGTGGACCTGCCATAGACATGGCACAAGTCTCTATTGTAGATTGAAATCAATGGGTACAAGTTGCCTAGAAGTCACCTTGAAGTAGTACAGGAACCTTTTCTGAAGTCGGAGCAACTTCAGTAGTGTACATTAGGGAGGCTCTCATTCACTTCAATGGAATTTCTCATGCCTTGGGGCGACACATGTCGGATCCCAAGTCGCTGTAGTGTGAACCGGCACTTAGGGGGGCATTCCAATATTAGGCTGTAAAACAAGTGTTTTTATTTTAATGTCAATACATTGTGGATTTGTAAATAGAC
Organism: Rana temporaria; assembly: GCF_905171775.1. Lineage (NCBI taxonomy): Eukaryota > Metazoa > Chordata > Amphibia > Anura > Ranidae > Rana > Rana temporaria. Next base: position 21,004,418 of record NC_053499.1, on the reverse strand, counting down.
CATTTGTGGCACTACTGCGTTGTACTTTTAATACTTTGTATTTAAATTTGTATGATTTTAATAGCGGAGTATAATATTATATGTAGATTATTAAGCACCTATTTATAGTGTTGGTGCCTTTCTGTGAGGTTCCGGCAGTATATATTTACAAAATGTACAGTGAAATAGTGCAGCGCAAAAAGATTAAATTAAGATAAATAATACAAAAAAGAAGTCCATAAAGGAAGGTGTAAGAGAGAAATCCATGTAGATTTTCAATTAAGTGGTGCAGATTCAGACCAGGTGACCAGATAGAAGTCCTCCACCAAAAAGTAAAGATGGCCTCTCACCTCATAAATTCGACCTTAAAAAGGTCACTTAGCATAGTAATCAATCACAGGTCCTAGTAATATCGATCAGACAGTTACTTGACAACTCCAGATAACAATATGTGGCCCATAGATACCAGCACCGGTTGAGCATATGGAATATAAAAGGAAGAGAGATCTAATGCTAAGTAGCAAAAAGTATTTATTAAAAAATCAAAAAATCACATGCATCAGCACTCTCAGCCGAGTGCTAGCTGACAGTCAGGAGACACTATCGAGTGTGTACAGCGGCGATCGCCGGTGACGTCACACGCAGCTCCTCCCCTTCGTACATGTTACGTCCCGTGGGCGGGTTTTCTTCAGCGTAGGGCGAAGAGGTATCTCTTCGCCCTACGCTTCTATCTGGTCACCTGGTCTGAATCTGCACCACTCTAGCACTCGGCTGAGAGTGCTGATGCATGTGAGTGTATTAATTTTTTGATCTTTTAATAAATACTTTTTGCTACTGAGAGCATTAGATCTCTCTTCCTTTTATATTCCATATGCTCAACCGGTGCTGGTATCTATGGGCCACATATTGTTATCTGGAGTTGTCAAGTGACCGTCTGATCGATATTACTAGGACCTGTGATTGATTACTATGCTAAGTGACCTTTTTAAGGTCGAATTTATGAGGTGAGAGGCCATCTTTACTTTTTGGTGGAGGACTTCTATCTGGTCACCTGGTCTGAATCTACATGGATTTCTCTCTTAGGCCCCGTACATGACCGAGTTTCTCGGCAGAATTCAGCCAGAAACTCGATCGGAGCCATATTCTGCCGAGAAACCCGGCCGTGTGTACACTTTCGGCCGAGGAAACCGACGAGGATCTCATCGGGCCAAATAGAGAACATGTTCTCTATTTCCTCGTTAGTCAACAGGGAAACTTGGCTCGCCGAGATCCTCGGCGGCTTCACAAGGAACTCGACGAGCAAAACGATGTGTTTTGCTCGTCGAGTTTCTCGGACGTGTGTACGGGGCCTTACACCTTCACTTATGGACTTCTTTTTTGTATTATTTATCTTAATTTAATCTTTTTGCGCTGCACTATTTCACTGTACATTTTGCCTTTGGGAAGTTTTATCTGAAATTATCCTGAGTGCTGGCTAGCAATTTTCTTGTATTATTATTTAAAGTTTGTTTCCAGCGCTGAATACTTCTTTTTATTATATATTTACAGTATAAGAATTTTCATAATTCATAATAATTTTGCCTACAAGAGTTCCCTTTCAAACAAGACTTATCAAGATAATATACAGTACATGGCTGTAAATCAGTATCAGCTGCTCCCACCACAGGCAACTGACAGTCTGACAAAGATATACTTAGAAATGAGCATCAATTAGGTCAATAGACGTGGTGGTGACAAACTTATTTCACCATGCAAGCCGGCTACATTCACTGATGAAAAATAGCAGTGAAAACAGATACTTCACTGACTGTACTCAACAACGTTTCCTTTAATTTTCTTTGGTCATGGTAAGAAAATCACACAGACACATAGCATAACATCACATCCATTAAATATTGGAGGCAAGGGTTTCCTTTGTTCTCTGTCACACAAACATTGTGTTCTGTGACATGGTTCCATTAGGACCTCATCCAAACTGAGGTTATGAACTGTACCTTAAACAAAACTTCCCAACTATTTGGCTGTACAAATCTGTTGCACCCCAGTCCTCTGCCAGGCAGAGCTGGATTATGTAATGAATCTATTCGTACAAAAGATTTACAGAAGGGTAGAATCCTCGCATAGATTGGAATGGTTTGGAAATTTTATTTCACCATAAAAGGCAATTGAACATTTAAGGTATTACATTGTTTATAGCTGGTGCATGATTCTCAGGGTTTCTTATTGCAAAAGAAAACATTTCGTAAAGCTTCATGTTCAGTTGCAAATTCTGACTTTGAAGACTTTAACCATTCTTAAACAAATGTGTTGAAATTTTTTTTCTCTGTAGATTAATAGATGCACTGTTTATGTAAAAACTGATCCTTACAGACTTGACTTCTACATGACAGAAAAAGAGGTGTAAAGCTTTAAAGGAAATGTACAATCTTCACAGTTTCTTCTTAATATGCCTTGGTGTAAATTTGCTTATCAGCAGGTATTGATGTTTCAAAATTGTAAAATTTGTAATTATACTGTATATTTAGAGAGGCCATATTTAGCCATAACATATAGATACTGATTTACTAAACCAATGAGGATCTTTACTCAATACATTATGTGAAAACCACTTCAGTTATCCAACCATGCAAAAAAAAATAAAAAAAATACTGCTTACTTTGAATACCCAATTATGTGCAGATAAAATTAGGAAACATGATGTTTTTTTCCACACTATTAGGAAATTGAATGCAATATTCACACAATTCATTGAGAGATGATTTTGAATGTCCTTAGTAAATCAGCTCAGTTGTTTGCTTCCTGCTTTTCAGTTCTGCACATCAGATAGTCTTTACTCCTCCTCACAATGTGAATCTGAGGAGTAGATTTACTACAGGGTTAGAGAATTATATCTTTACACATGGAATGTTCATTTAGCTAATCAGCAAGGATGCATAGCAAGAGCATGAACCTCTAAGGCCACAAAGCAAGAGTACTAACCACTAAGGTCACACCACAACACAAGAGAGCTAACCACTAACCCTGGGAGGCAAGAGTGCTAACCTCTAAGGCTGAGAGGCAAGAGTGCTAACCTCTAAGGCTGAGAGGCAAGAGTGCTAACCTCTAAGGCTGAGAGGCAAGAGTGCTAACCTCTAAGGCTGAGAGTCAAGAGTGCTAACCTCTAAGGCTGCAAGGCAAGAGTACTAACCACTAAGGCCACACAACATCACAAGAGTGATAACCACTAAGTGTGAGAGGCTAGAGTGCTAACCACTAAGGCTACAAGGCAAGAGTACTAACCAGCAGGGACGGCCTGTCCATTAGAGGCGATAGGGCATGCACAATGCCGGATGTATGAATTCCAATAGGGGGGTGTTTTTTTAAGCATGTGATTAGAGCCAGAGGCTCTAATAGGCTTTCAAAAAGGGTGGGTTTGGGGCACAGAGCGCTGTGTTCCAAGAACACCCAGTTGTGTGACAATAACAAATGAATGAATATTCCTTATTTTCACACTGATTCTACTCCTGGCCAATCAGGAAGCGAGTCTGAGACCTGTTTTTTTGATTGGCCGAAAGGAGAAGCATTTTAATTGGCCGCCAAGGGGAAGGCAGGACGAGGGAGGAGACTGAAGCCGCCATATAGAGGAGCTGTGTTTTCATTCTAGAGCAGGAAGTGTGTTAGGACGACAGAACACCCCCTTTATCGTCATCTCCATAACTTAGAGAGGGCAGGTAATGTAGTCCACAAAGTTGAACTTTGGCAGTCAGCACGCTGAGTCTGTGAGGAACAGTGCCGGAGATTTGGTCACTGTATCAGTTGGAGCCACTTTTATATTTTCAAACTGTTCCAATGTATCTGTTTAGGCCTTATAGGACTTATATAGATTTTTATAAAATACAAAGGTTCTTCAAAAAGTTTCTGCATGTGTTTTTAATAAGTTCCTCAGCCATCTTCACCACAACTTTTATACTAAACTACAAGGTCAGCCAGCTTACCAGACAGACTAGTCACATGACACTCTCAGGCTCCTCCCGCTCTCACCGTTTCCAATAAAAATATAAAAGTGCAGAAACTTTTTGAAGACCCCTCATATTTGTTTGATTTGTCTCAGGATTTAAACATAATGCAAGGACACAGGGGTGGACTGACAACTTATGGGGCCCCCGGGCAATAGAAGATTATGGGGCCCCTGGGCTTACATATGCCCACCACGCCAGGAGGCAGTGCAGAGGCGAGGCAGCTAAAATCTCGGGATTTTCACATCAAAAGCATGTCGGTTTCGGACATATCAGGGACAGTGCCCGAGTGACTCAATGGTCAGTCCGCCCCTGTAAGGACAGTACTGTATTTAATAAAACTGAAAGTCATACACTTGTAAATGTAACTGCACTTGTGTATTTCACATCCATGTACAAAATACTTTATGTAGGTCAAGCAAGAACATTATCACTGTGAGACGTCCACAGATATATTACATAAACTGTTGAGTCTACACGTAGGAAGCTTGTGATCTAGGTGGTCTTGTTTTTTTATAAAATTTCAGTCAAAGTAGCCATCAACAAATATGTCTTTTCTTTCTGCTAGATCTTTTATGATATGTGTCTCATACAATGACCCTATACAGCAATGGTATGCTCCACAATGATTCAATCCTTCATTTAGCACATATTTTAGCTTATCTGTGCCGATAAAGCAGCTGAAAATAGAGCACATAAAATGTGTGGAATTGTATTTGTTTTTACTGTATAGGTTATTTTAAGTTTGATTGATAAAAACTGTCTGGGATTTACTGCATGTTGAACATGGTTCAACAAGGATCAGTTGCTGGAGAAACCAGCAGTTTTTGCTGAAAGTTTGTTTGGAGAATTTCATCTGATTTAAATTTCCCTAATCCAATGCAAACGTAAGGTACCCATAGCTATTTATATATCCTGGGCTCTCTTTAAAATGATAATGTCAAAGTTATTGCACATAATCTCACAATTACACCTCCTCACCTAATCAAAATCAATAGTTGTGCTTCTAATCAATATCTATCTTTCTATCCAATATCCTGTAGGCAGGTTAAAGTTCCAGCTGCCCGTTTAATCTACACCAGTTGGGAATCCCCGAACACACGATCGTAATTTCCGATGGAAATTCCGACTGTGTGTATGCCCCATCGGACTTTGTTCCGAAGAATTCCATCGGAGTTTAGATAGAGAACATGTTCCGTTTCCTTCGGAATTCCAATGTGAGTTTGGCCGGGCAAAAGCCAGATTGTGTGTACGGGGCATAAGGCCTCGTACACACAACGAGTTTCTCGGCAAAAACCAGCAAGAAACTTGCTGGGATTTTTTTTTTGCCGAGGAAACCGGTCGTGTGTACATTTTTCGACGAGGAAACTGTCGAGGATCCCGTCGAGCCAAAAGGAGAGCATGTCTTCCTTTTCTTTGACGGGAATGGAGAAACTTGCGTTGTCGAGTTCCTCGACAGCCTAGCAAGGAACTCGACGAGGAAAACGATGTGTTTCGCCCGTCGAGTTCCTCGGTCGTGTGTACGAGGCTTAAGAGTTAGGTGTGTTCCCAAGTTTTCTGCTTGGTGGACTTTGCTGGGTCTGGCCCACTGATTCCGCGTGATATAAAAGGAATAGGAGGTCCGCACTCAGGGTAAAGAGAGAAACCCCCCCCCCCCTCCGAACAAAAGGAAAGAGAATAAAGGGAATAGAAGACAACCACAGCCATATGAGGCCCAGAAATGTGGGGGTGGAATGCTGCCATGCTGTCATCAGAGCCTGGAGGACCAGAGGATTGATGAATTTGAGGTTTAACCCACTATGAACTCATCCAACTATGGATTTAATCTAAGCAGGTATTCTGGGGCAGTCACAAGTCTGTAGTTAGGAATTAAGGATGTTAGGGGAATGTCTGCACTTTATTCCAAACTGCTAATTTATTCTTCAGTAAAGCTTTTTGAAATTTTGCCCTTGTCTGTTCTGAAATTACTAAAGGGGTGCAATGCAAGTACAGTAAAACCTTGGTTTGAGAGTAACTTGGTTTGAGAGCGTTTTGCAAGACACACATTTTTTAAAAATAAATTTTGACTTGATATACAAGCGATGTCTTGATATACAAGTAGTGTCATAACTGAGTATAAAAGAGAAGAGATGTGCCTCTAAGTGTAGCAATATGGTTACATTTAATGAAGGTACAACATTTAGCAACATATTGCTGCACGTAGAGGCGCCTCTCTTCTCTTTTATACTCTGGAGCTCCGGCTGGATTTTGCTTCTAATCCCCTTGTGGAGGCTTCCATTTGTGGATGGACATTTTATGTTTACACAACCTATCACATTGCTATAATCTTTGTATATGGACTATAAACTGAAGGACCTATGAATAAATGGTTGTGGAACTAATCATTTGAGTTTCCATTATTTCTTATTGACAAAGGTTTCTCTAGCAGCCTGTCGTTAAGTGTGTACATGTGGCAGGTGAGGTGTTGTCAGCACACCTTCAGCTATGGTCCGCCTCCCATAGCAGCGGGAGCAGATCTGCAACGCCAGGAATCTCATTCTTTACACAGGTACGGAAGAGAAAAAGTGACGTGACGTGCACGCATGGAGTCCATGCTAGGTGTATGGCAGGACCCCATACCGGGATTGAGGTAGCAGTGATATGCTGGACAGGTGGAGAGGGCATTGGCACCAGGCTTCCTTCCAAAATGCACAAGTAACTATAGTGATGCTTAATACATCAAGAGAGAGTTCACGTTTAGTCACATGTCCAGATCGTAAATGTGGCCCAAGTAAATGCACCCCATGTGCACCTCAGTGACCTTGTACAAAATGCCTAGCATAGCCCAGAAGAACTCACCCCGGATGGACCTTTCATGGGACCCTTGCATGGCGCTCAATGAGGAGGCAAACATGGAGGACGTGATGACCATTCTGTCACCCTGACCTGCCCTTCAATCCCTATTACAAACAGCAAAGCGTAGAGGAAACAAGATATCACATTACAGGGGCGGAATATTGGTTTTATATGTATTTTCTTTATTTATTATGGTCAGGAGTAAAAACAAAAGTTCCAGTATGTTTATTTAGTTGGATAAATATAAAATATTGCATATTCATACTATGCATTCTCATTTTATGCCATAAGATGGAGCTTTAGGTTCCTTTTCATATGTGTTCAAGTTTTTCTTACTCCTGATGAATAAATGCCTTTTTTATAAAGCTTAACATGGTTGAAAACTTTTACATATACCCAGTGAAGTGAAAAGCCTAAGGTGATACAAAGCGATGAAACAAATCCTCCCACATACGTTGTACTTGTTTATCTGCAGCCATTTATTCTCTAAAGCATTCTAAAATAGATTTTACACAGCAATTCTCAGCTCTGAAAAGCAGGGGATGGGGGTCTAAAGTCACACACTACAGAACCCAGTAAGAGGAACACTGAGAGCTGATTAGAGGGAAGAGAAACACCCCTTCACACAGTACATAGGGAACATTCATGACCGAGGCTGGAGCTCTCCTTGCCTGCTACCAGTTATCTCTTGCCCCCTTCCCTTCCTTTCACCACCTTATTCCCCTCTTTTTGGTGCTTGTATGTATCCTTTGGTTGCCCCTTATTCTTATCCTTTCTCTTACAAAAAAATGTAAGTATTCGCCAGAGTGAGTACTATGGCGGGAATAATGCAATATTTTCTTATTACCTCCTTGATCTTAGAAGAGATGTTTCATTTATGAAAACTTATATATAGCGCAACACATGCGAACTTAATCGCCTCTGGATTTATCCATTCATGTTTTTTTGTCTAGCCCTTCATGTACATTTCATTCTGGTGAGATGCTTTGTTTGTCTTTTGTAAGATGTCACACTTACTTTGTATTGTACTGCTCTGTTGGATTATTCATATAAATAAAGAATTAAGGGGAAAAAAAAGAAAAGTACAAAGAGTTTCATAACTGACCTCTGAACATCCTGGTTGCCTGTTTGTTTCTATCTTGCAGAATGTTTTTCTAGTTAATTAATCGTAAAATCAGAAGTCCTTATCTGAATGCCTCTACAGTAAAACCTTGGTTTGCGAGCATAATTTGTTCCAGAAACATGCTTGTAATCCAAAGCACTTGTATATCAAAGCATTTTTTTTACAGGGTATAAAAGAGAAGAGAGGCACCTCTTAGAGCTGGTTCACACTATCGCGACCTGGGGGGCAACTTGTGTCGCCCCAAGACGCGCGACATGACAAATTACATGGAAGTGAATAGGAGCCGTCTTAATGCACACTACTGAAGTCGCTCCGACTTCAGAAAAGGTTCCTGTACTACTTCAAGGCGACTTCTAGGCGACTTGTACCCATTGATTTCAATGGAAGTTGCCTCCAAGTCGGATCCCCTGTCTTAACTGAAGCAACTTTACCGGAAGAGAAACTAGTTTTCTCAGGCAAACCCCTCCCTCCCACAGAGCTGATTACTGTTTGATTGGCCACTGGCAAAGTCGCCTGTCCTGGAGGCTACTTGCAGTCACCTTGTAAGTTGCCCCAAGTCGTGCTGAAGTCGCCTCGCAAAGTCGCGCCCAGAGTCGTGTTGCCCCTGTGTGAACTGGCTCTAAGTGTAGCAATAAGTTGCTAAATGTTGTACCTTCATTAAATGTAACCATATTGCTACACTTAGAGTCTCCTCTCTTCTTTTTTATACTCAGTTGTGACATGACGCTACTCTTATATCAAGACATCGCTTGTATATCAAGGCAAAATGTATCAAAACAAGTTACTCTCAAACCAAGGTTTTACTGTATTGGATCATCATCCAGACAACTATTTTTTTCAGAAGGAGAAATAAATGATGGCAGTGTGTATATTTGTCTAGTATAGTTCTTTTCGAACAGCTGTAGCTTTTTTTCAGTAACATGAATATGGATTATATAATGACTTTATAGTTATATTTCTTTGGTCTCTTTTTCTATTCAGTCATCTTTCTTTTTTTTTTGTCTCTACAGAGTGACATTATGCTGTGCTTTGCTTTATTGCTGCAGATCTTGTAGAGGTAAAGAGTCCCTCTTGACTGCTATTCTGTTTCAGCTTCTCCCACACTTTATTTCTTAGTGATAACATTGACCTTTCATATTCTGCAGCTTTGAATATTAGATGTGTCTGACTAGCTGCTGGTACCAGCAGTTACCTCCCCATATAGGTTTTCAATGCGGGATAAAATGATACTTCCAGAAGCAAAACAACATGTAAACCTATTTTGGACCAACATAGTGGGGTTTTTTTTCTCATTCCTTCTTAGGTTTTCTAATAATATATAAGCCCAGGGCTACACAGGTTATTATATTTCCTTGCTACTGAGCGATTAAACTACTTGTTCACAGCATATCACTTTCAGTGTGTTGCAAATGCAGTGGTTGTCAACAGTTAAATCCTTTACTAGCAAACAGATTATTTTAGTGTAGTTTTAGGCTAAATCTACCCAGTAACCCTAACGTTAAGGTGTATCTAAACCCAAGAATCAAAATCTAGAACAGTACATTGTAGCTTAGATGTGGTGGCTGCATTTATTTTATTCTGCCCCATTTTGGTGTGGGAGGAATAGTGCCACATCGTTGGTGTAACAAAAAACAGGAGATCGCCCTGGGACTTTAAATTAGGTGAATGCAGTTAGCCAACAATTGAGTAAATGTAGTCTTAAAATTGATTCAAATTGTCATGCAAACATAAACATGAATAATAGCTAAGCCACTGAAATTATATACCGTATATACTCGAGTAAAAGCCAACCTGAATATAAGCAGAGGCACCTAAATTTACCACAAAAAAATGGGAAAACGTATTGACTCGGGTATAAGCCTAGGGTGTCCATCTGCATGCCTCACTATGTCTCACTGTGCCCATGCCTCACTGTGAAAAGTTAAATGTGAAAATCAGAGGTGTTCTGTCACATTAGCAAGCATGTAAGGTCAGCAGGTTTGCTGCGGCTTTAAAATGTAACATGTAAACAGTCCGTCAGATTTGCATATACTGTATTTAAGCACATAAGCTCAGTTTTGTGTTGAAAATAACTTTAAATAAATACATTTTTGAGAATCGTGAGAGAATCGTGGTCTTCATTTTATGCAAAAGAATCGCGATTCAAATTTTTCCAAGAATCGTGCAGCTCTAATACTGTATATATATATATATATATATATATATATATATATATATATATATATATATATATATATATATATATATATATATATATATATGTATATGTTTATAAAATAAAAATAAATAAATAAAATGTGTAAATCCAAAAATATGACAAAAACTGTGTGATCGAGTGTGTGTCCCACATAGCATGTATCCAAGTCCGTTGTATATGTCAGCTTAGTATAAAAAATATATATGTATATACATATGAATCAATGTTGTTCAAAGCTAGATGGACTTGGAAATTGGGAGACAGTGAAATAAATGAGATGGATGTGTAGTGGTGTGTGCATAGATGAACCATGAGAGTTGGTGTAAGTGGGAGGAATAGTATCCTATCATTAGCATCATTGGGAGGGAAAGTTTCTCATCGTTAGTATCAGTGGGATTTGGAAAGCCCCCCAGCATTGTTGTTCAGGGGCCAGATGACTCCACAGCCAGAACCAGAGAAGGGGGGAGTGCACTGTTCTGCACACAGTACCTACTAATGGTAGACAGTAAAAAAAAATTGTCATGAGAAAAAAATTTAGGATGCTATTGCCGCACTCTTTCTGGAAAAGTTTGTTTCCTGGCTGTCATTCTGATATTTGGGTTCCATTAGGTTCAAGTATTACTGTGTACACTTGACTCAAATAATTATTCCAGCGACAGTCACATGAACAGAATTTTTAGAAGGACAGCAATGGTAGCCTGTATTTTCAGAACAGGTGAACTTTAAAAAAGGTTGTCATTGTGAAAAGAAACACACAAAATGCCACTGGGCAGCTTTACACTTTTGTAGTATAAGCCTCTGTTCACACCCTGTAATGCGATTTGACAGGTCCAAATCGCATGACAAGTCGCACCCTATAGTCGGCAATCGAACTGTTCAAATTGGCCGACTTATACCCCATTCACACCTAGGCGTTTTGTCGCCTGTAGTGTGACGCCGCTGCCGCCAGAGGGCTGGAAACACATTGCCCTCTATGGAGATGGTTCACATCTCCACGCCGAACGCCGGACGCCTGTCGCCTGCCGCCTGAAAAAAGGTCCCGGACCTTTTTTTCAGGCGGCTTTCGGCGTTCGGGAACCCTCTCCATAGAGGGGCACATCCTATGGGCACATCTAGGCGGACAATCGCGGCGTTTTGACGCCGCAAATCGCGGTACAAAACGCCGCTATTTGCTGCCGCAATTCGCAGGACAAAACGCCGCGATTTCGTCTGCCTAGATGTGAATGGAGCCTTAGTGGTGCCGCACTGATTTGAAACAGAAGTTCCTGCACAATTTTTGACGATTTCAGGTGCGACTTGCATAGACATCTGCAGGGCTGGACTGGGACAAAAATTTGGCCCTGGACTTCATCAACACTGGCCCACTTTGACAGGTCTCTCCCATGGCGGCCGGACAACTCCCGCACCACCCCCCCGGCCACCCAAGCCCCCTCTTCCCCTTCACTAGCTGCCACTAGCTGTTCTACTTTATTAGAGTAGAACGGCTGGTACTGGTACTCTTATAGGCAGCACCAGTGGGGAAGCTAGACATTATTTCACCCGGGGCAAAGAATCAGTTTGGTGCCCCCCCCCCCTTATGGGACAAGATTAGGCAGAAGTGAGAAACTCCCAGGCCATAGCTGTTGAGTCAGCTGTCTGTCCCCTCCCCCATGCTCCTCTGGTCCTCCCCCTGCTTCTTTGTTCCCCCCTCATGAGCGCTGCGGGAAGGGAGAGACAGAGGAGCAGAGGGGGCGGCGGTCCGCTGTCACTGAAGCTGGCCCACTGAGCCATCGGCCCACCGGGAAACTCCCTGTAGTCCCAATGGCCAGTCCATCCCTGGACATCTGTGCATGAAGTCACGCAGATGTTAGCCAAGTCGCACCTGAAGTCGCACCTGAAGTCGCATTCATATGCGACTTTGAAATCGTGCGATTTCAAATATAGTCGCACAACTTCAAAGTTGAATTCGGTGTGAACCAGGGCTCAGTGCACATTTGTTATGGTAAAATAATGCAAGCATGTACAACAGAACAACTAAAACTGTGGGTGAGAGAGAGCGATTTGCAATTTAATAAATACAGGGAAATTAAAATTTTTGAAAAAACTGTTACTAAAAAGTTAAACATGCTATAAGAGTCCGGGCCAAGTTCCCAAATTAAGCTGTAATGAATTACAGGAATCATGCAGTTTGATCCCCTATAAAAATCCCTTTAGATTTTTTTCAGTTACTGTTTTGACACCAGAGCTACTAAAAAAAACAAACAGTAGATGCTTTTTCATGGCCTGGATATCGTGAAGCCACGGCACTACCTCCACCCCTCATCGATCGCCAAATCAATTTCCACTTTTTTGATGAAAGGTATCATTTTGAGCTACTGAGCAATTTTCCATCATTGCTTAAGCTGGCCATACATCAGTGGCGTCGCTAGGGGGTGTCTTTTGGGACTATAGCACCGAATCTGGGGCCCAGAGTCCCTCAGAGTCGACCGTGGCCATGGCCTCTCTGGAGCTGGGCCGCGAGTGCGGCGGGCAGAACCAGAGAGCGGGCAGGCAGCACTGGAGAGCCATGCTTCAGCGCTGCTCCACTCTCAATGTGCACATAATCTCTCTTTAAAATAAACTCTCACTGCCCGCCCTCTCTCTGGTGACCCTGATGAAAGGAGCGGCTCTCTGGGGACCCTGATGTAAGGGGGATCTCTCTGGGGACCCTGATGTAAGGGGGATCTCTCTGGGGACCATGATGTAAAGGGGGTCTCTCTGGGGACCCTGATGTAATGGAGGCTCTCTGGGGACCCTGATGTAATGGAGGCTCTCTGGGTATCCTAATGCAAGGGGGAAGCTCTCTGGGGACCCTGATGTAAGTTGGGGGGCTCTCTGGGGACCCTGATGTAAGGGGGATCTCTCTGGGGGCCCTGATGTAAGGGGGGTCTCTCTGGGGACTCTGATGTAAGGGGGATCTCTCTGGGGACCCTGATGTAATGGGGGGGGCTCTCTGGGGACCCTAATACAAGGGGGAAGCTCTCTGGGTACCCTGATGTAAGTTGGGGGGCTTTCTGGGGACTCTGATGTAAGGGGGATCTCTCTGGGGACCCTGATGTAAGGGGGATCTCTCTGGGGACCCTGATGTAATGGGGGGCTCTCTGGGGACTCTGGTGTAAGGGGGATCTCTCTGGAGACCCTGATGTAAGGGGGATGTCTCTGGGGACCCTGATGTAATGGGGGGCTCTCTGGGGACCCTGATGTAATGGTGGGCTCTCTGGGGACCCTAATACAAGAAGGAGGCTATTTGGGGACCTTGATTTAAGTGGGGGGCTTTCTGGGGACCCTGATGTAAGGGGGATCTCTCTGCGGACCCTGATGTAATGATAATATATAATGTAATATATATATTTATATACACTCACGTATATTATATACATGTGTATGCCCACCCAAGCGTATGGCTTTCTTTACTTCGCTATGGGCTCTAGCCCCAATTCTTTTGTAGACCTAGCGAAGCCCCTGCCATACATTATACAATTTTCGTAATCGATTTATGTTAGATTTACTTTCAGATTTGTATTCCAATTTAACCACTTGCCAACCACCACAGTACATTTACTGTGGGTGGGAGGAATGTACAGGCAAAGTATACAGGCAAACATGGGGGGATGCGGATCCTGGTGCTCAAGGACCGGTGATCATGTGATTGCTATGGGATCACATGATCACAATGTCAACAAAGCTGTTATGAATCAATATGATTCATAAAAACTTTGCTTCCTTTACTAGTGAGCTGTGATTGGCCCACAGCTAACACATGGTACCTGGGCCAAATCACAGCACTCTGTACCATGTGATTATCTGTAGCCAATCACAGATCACTAGTATTCACACCTATTCATGACATTTCAAAGCATTGCTGGTACAATGATATTCATTGTACCAGCAATCAAAAAATCCCTGATTACCCCACTCCATCCCCCAGAGTAGTACAATAGACTTTTTAATGTTTTATATCCAAGAAAAAGAAAACTTTTTTTTTTCAAAATGTGTATTTATTTTTTAATGTATATAATAACAAATGGTGATCAAATACCACCAAAAGAAAGCTCTATTTGTGTGGGAAAAAAAATGTAAATTTAATCTGTATACAGCATTGCATCCGCACAATTGGCAGTTAAAACAGTTAAATAACTGCCGAATAGCAAAAAATGGCCTGGTCATGAAGGGGTAAAATCTTCCAGAGCTTAAGTGGTAAAACAGTTTATTGATCTTAATTGTTTATTTTTACTCTGTATTCCAAAGGCTGTTTCCAGAAGCAAAAGACTAGATGCTGCTCCTGCTTCCCTGCAGACAGGCTTGGAAAGATCTGGGTCAAGTGACAGCTTTATCTCAATTAGGGAATAGGTACTTAGATGTTTTCTTTTTATTAAAATAATTACAGTGCCGTCATCCACATACAAAATACAATGGACAATGTAAATTAAACAGTATGGCCCAGATTCACAAAGCACTTATGCCGACGTATAACAAGTTACACCGACGTAAGTGCAAATGTGCGCCGTCGTATCTGTGTGCCTGACCCACAAACTGATATGCGCCTAAAACCAGGCTACACCCCGCCGACTTAGCTTGCTTACGCCGGCGTAGGGTGGGCGTACATTAAGGCTGGGATCATGGTGCCACTCCCATTGATTAGCCATTCAAACATGCAAATGAGGGAAATACGGCGATTCACGAACCTGCGTGCGCCCAACGCAGGCTACGTGAGGTGCGCGTAAGTTGTACGTCCGGCGTAAAGTTATTCCCCTTAAAGGAGGTCCAACCCAGCAGCAGACATACAAAGGTCTGCACCAGGGAACACAAGCCGGCGTATTTTACGTTGGACGTGTGTCTGGCTGGGCGTAGGTTACGTTCACGCCGTACGCAGTGATCCGGCGTAGTTTAGGCAGTTGTTCCGACGTTGTTGTGAGCAGGCGCAGGGGGATGCTTCCACGTCATGGCGCATGCGCAGTTCGTGATACGTATCTGTCTGGCGCTCGGCCCATCATTTGCATGGGGTCACGCCTCATTTGCATGGGTCACACCCACTTCCACCTACGCCGGCCTGCGCCCTCGAAACCTACGCCACGCTGATGCAGTGTTGGGAGCAATAGCCTGCTGAATGCATTGCTTGCCTCTCTGCGCTGCGTTGGCGTAGCGTACATTGGTTACTCTACGGTGGCGTAATGTGCGTCTGCTCTCTGTGAATCTGGGCCTGTGTGTTTAGTATCACTTTTTGGTAAAAAAAAAAAAAAACCTTCTGTGCTACAGGATCCCCCCAGCCGACCCCCTTTGATAGATTGATAGCAGCCGGAGGTATTGGCTCCCACTGCTGTCAATCTAATTCTGTGTTGGGGGAGCGGGGCTGAGCCACCCTGGTCTGTGTCAATAGATGTCGACAGAGAGGCCCAGGATCAAGCCCACATAAGTGCCCCCATAGAAAGTGGCTTTCTATATTGGGCAATCGCTGAAGAAGCAGGATCCAGGAGAGCTGGCAGGGGACCCCAAGAAGAGAAGAATCAGTGCTGCTCTGTGAAATTCCATTGCACAAAGCAGGTAAGTATAACATGTTTGTTATTTTATTAGAAAGAAAAACAAAGCTTTACTATCACTTTAATGTCAATAGAAACTAACAGTGCCCTGAAGGGATAATTACTACATCGAGAATCTTAAAGTTCAATCATGCTATAAACATAGAAAGGTAAACTAATGACAGGTGGTCTAAAATACCCGTCTACAATTCAAATAGCATGTTCTGTTTGACAGCCAAACCCTGAGATTATTCACCCCGCGGACATTTGGAGAGTCTTGGGTAATGCATAAAATGTGGGTGTGCAAAGGTACATGACATTTAAATATGATTAATTTGTGTGCCTTTGTCAATAAAACAGCCAAATATGCTGAGCAATCTCAACAAACCCGTTCCGAAAACCCTTAAAGGCGTTGCTCCTAGGACATTGCTAAGGACGTTGCTAAGACAAACTAACTGTCACTTTTCACCTTCACCATCACAGGAGTGAGCTCTCAAATTCTGAACTTGTTGCTACTGCATCAGGGGAGAAAAAACACGTTAGGGCAGGGCTCGACAAATCCTGGTCGCCATGGCGACTAGAAATAGGATCCTGGCAACTTGATTTGTAAGCTGGCGCCATCTGGTGGTGGCCGTTGGTATTACAAGTTAAGCATTACAAGTTAAACAGCAATTCTAATGTAATTTTTCACTATTTTCACTGCCATCTTCTTCCCTCTAATTAGAACCCCCAAACATTATATATATTTTTTATCCTAACACCCTAGAGAATAAAATGGCGATCGTTGCAATACTTTCTGTCACGCTGTATTTTCGCAGCGGTCTTACAAGCGCACTTGTTTGGGAAAAATAAGACAACAGTAAAGTTATCCCCATTTTTTTTAATATTATGAAAGATAATGTTACGCCGAGTAAATTGATACCCAACATGTCACGCTTCAAAATTACGTCCGCTCGTGGAATGCCGACAAACTTTTACCCTTTAAAATCTCCATAGGCGTTGTTTAAAAAAATCTACAGGTTGCATGTTTTGAGTTACAGAGGAGGTCTAGGGCTAGAATTATTGCTCTCGCTCTACCAATCGCGTCGATACCTCACATGTGTGGTTTGACCACCGTTTACATATGCGGCCGCTGCTCACGTATGTGTTCGCTTCTGCGCGCAAGCTCGTCGGGACGGGGCGCGTTTTCTGGCTCCTAACTTTTTTAGCTGGCTCCTAGATTCCAAGCAAATTTGTCAACCCCTGCGTTAGGGGGTTTGAATCAAAGAAAGAGCTCACTCCTGTGATGATGGGGTGAATAGTAACAGTGGACATGTCTTAGCGACATCTTAGGAGTTTTCCAGTCAGGTTTCATGAGGACCGTAAATGGCCTACACCTCTAGCAAAGACATTTATTCAACTTTGGTTAAAGCTGCACAGCTTGTTTTTGTCTAAAGATGCCCCTTATCTTTTTAGTAGGGCTGTTACTGATTAAAATTTCCATGTTCGATTAATCGTTTTTTTTTTATCAACTAATTTCGATTAAAGGGGTTGTAAAGAAAATATATTTTTTTTAAAATAACAAACATGTTATACTTACCTCCACTGTGCAGCTCGCTTTGCACAGAGTGGCCCCGATCCACGTCTTCTGGGGTCCCTCGGCGGTTGTCTCTGGTCCTCCCCACAAGAACTCCACACATTAATGCGAGCTCCCTTGCATCGCGTGGAGTAATTGCGGCGCGCCACATCATTGGATGTGATTGAAAGCAGCACCAGCCAATGGACACAAGTGAATACAGCTTTGTATTTATTAATATATTTAAACGCAACCAGTGTAAGTACCCAAATTAGGCCTCAGATTATTGCAGTGCCATGTACAGCGGAGCTCTGACAAGGAGAGGGAGAAGCAGCAGAAGGAGGCAACTGTGTGTGCCTATGGGCCAACAATGAACATGTTGATAGGAGGAGATGGGATGTGGGAAGGATTGCCAGTGATTAGGGTGACCACGTGTCCGGATTGCCCGGGACAGTCCAGCATTTTGCAGTTCTGTCCCGGACACCTTCATTCCAGGACAATACAGTGTCCCGGAATGAAACTGACACAGCTACCCCCCCGGGCCAATCTGATGCCCCCAAAAAAAGGCCGCCACATCACTGCTTTACTCACTGACAGTAATTGCCCTGGCCGGGAATGCCTGGAGGAGCACAATCCCGCCCCCCTGCTTGTGATTGGAGAAATCATAAATCCCGCCTCTTGTGTCCAATCACTGTGCTGTGATTCGTTTGCGGCACAAGCTGATTTTTGGGAAGGGGGGGTGTCCCTGAATGGTCGTTTGGAAATGTGGTCACCCTACCAGTGATGCACTCCTGATTGGTTTCTCCCCGTAGTTTTTCTGTTGATAGGAGGAGAGAGCACAGTGAGGGAGAGAAATTAGCTCATCAGTCTGCTGCTTCTCCTTTCCCTGTCAGGTCACTGTCCAAGGGAGAGACATGAACTTAAAGTGTTACCTAACCACTGCAAAGAAAAATCAGGTTCTCTGCCATGCCAGGCAGAGCTATGCTGTCAGTGCCGGCCCAAGACATTGTGCTGCCTGGGACCAAGAATGAAATGCTGCCCCTCCCCCCCAAAAAAAATAACGTCATGGCTCTATACATGTATAAAGAGGACCTGTCATGGCTCTATACATGTATAAAGAGGACCTGTCATGGCTCTATTCATGTGATAAAGACAAAATTGCTTAAGGAAAGCAACCAATGGTCGGACTTTATAGGCAACACAGACATGAATAGTAAAAAATATATAATTTTATTACAAAATAGTTACATAAAACATTAAAAAGAAAACCATACAACATGTATGTTGCCTATAAATGTCCCCTGTGCGTCTACGCGTTTCGCCATGAGGCTTCTTCAGGACAGACAAGAGAGGAAAATAGTCAAAGTCATCCGAACCATATAGGCATAGGTATAGATATATCCTGTACACAGGCTGTCTCCCGGGGGCAAATGCTGCTATCCAATCTGCCATAATGAGTAATAACATTGTACCGGGGACACACACGGGGACGGGGCGGTATTAGGATCATAAGAATTTGTGGGTAGAGTAGGAGGGAGCGGCAATGCAGAGGGCTGGAGAGGCGGAGTTCCGATCGGAGCCGAGAGCTAGGGGGAACAGATTCCGACGGGCAACCATTCTCGGCACAACAGGTTCCTCAGAGGGAGCGGCGCCTGCCTTTCTCACTTGCAGACTGCTCCCCTCCTGCTGTGAGTGTCATCACAGGCAGAGGAGTGGGCTGTCTTGCGGGCGGCAGAATGCTGCCCCCCTAAAAGTGCTGCCTGGTACTGTGGGATAGCTGTGTGGGATAGCTTTGGAAATCTCAGAACTGGATGGACATAAATATGAATTCTGGAGGTAAAACATCCCTTATAGGCATTTCAATCTGTCCGTTTAACAGTCTTACAGCCTAATTCACTCTGGTTTACATTGGAAGGAAAAACACATCTTGTCATTTGCATTTCATGCAACACATGTAGGGAGGATGTTGGGGATTACACAGAGGTATTAGTAGGATGTCTATCTATAAATTATTCCACAGGGATTTATAAAAAGAAATGTAATAATTTTGTTCCCAAATATTTAATATGGGATTAGTAATAAAGCTCATTGTACATAGATCTGGATTAAATGACAAATAAAAGTAATGTAAACGTACTATTTTCCTTTTCCTCCATCACATTATTTGACAAGTGATGAGTGGAACAATCAGATAATTTGCTCTTACCTGGTTTGTGACACAAATACCTCAAGACGGTGCCCATTTTAGAACAGATTAAAAAATAATTTATATATTATGTTTAGTGAGTTTTTGGGGTTGACTTAAAGTGGAGTTCCACCCATAAATATAACATTACATCAGTAATTTAAAAAAAATTTCATTAGTCCTTTACGAATTTTTTTTTTTTTTTTTAGATGTCTTCAAAGTGTTGTTGCTAGGCAGAATAGTTAATCTTCCCACTTCCTGCAACTAGGTGCTTAATGCTTCCTAACCTACACCGCACAGACTCCTGGGAATGTAGTGGGTGTAACTTTCCAGGAGTCTGTGCACTCCCCAGTCTCAAAGAATCATGTGACTTGGACAGCACAGGTGCTGAAACCTGATCTGACACTGCCTGTGCAGCACTGAGCACGTACGAGATCTGCAAGGCTGAAATCCAGGAAGTCATACAGTCTGGCTTCATGATGCCCACACTTAAGATGGCCCCAGTCAATTTATATTTTAGTGTCTAAATGCTGTAACAACCTAACAAAACGGACCTTAGTTTACAGACTAACTTTACTAGAATACATTAAGCTTGTGTATTACAGGGGTATTTATATATAAAAAGTGAAATTGTGGCCGGAACTCCGCTTTAAGATGGCACTGCTGACAGTACAGAACTATGTTGAGCATTTTATCACTTATATTTACAAAGAGATTTTCTAGTTCCATTACATAAGGTAACACGGTTCTTATGTATACAGTACTGGTATTTTAAATTTAGTAAGGTCACTTGGTACGAAAAGACTAATAGATTTTGGTCCAAGGAAAGGGGGAGGATTGGTAGAGGAGATTAGAGTTATGGTGTCATTGGATTATATTGCTTCTCACTATTCAGTAAAGCAGAAAGCTGGTTCATGAGGTCACTGGGCTTCAGTCCTTGCACCTGCTGGGCCAGCTGTGTTCTGTGCCTACCAATCTGATCATGGCATCATTCCACTGGGCAACCCTTTAATAGCAATGAAGTTAAACTGCAGACAGGCAGAGAGTGGAACATTATCCACTTATCAGAGGACAGGTAATAATTAGGGCATGTTGTAGGAGCATGTCAGTGTTCTTCCATTGCGTGCACTGAGGAAAGACATCCTATTTCAGTGGACAAAAAAAAAAGATTGTGACTTAAAGTGATTGTAAACGATCACCTTGCAAAACAACCCATTCAGTTTAACCACTTAAGGACTGGAAGGGTTTGCCCCCTTAACCACTTAAGGACCGCCTCCTGCACATATACGACGGCAGAATGGCACAGCTGGGCACCTGTACTAGTACCCAGCCGTGGGTCGCGGGCGCGCGCCCGCGGCGCGCGCCCGCGACCCGGTTTCGAAGCTCCGGGACCACGGGTCCCGCGGACCCGATCGCCGCTGGAGTGCGCCGATCGGTCCCCGGAGCTGAAGAACGGGGAGAGCCGTGTGTAAACACGGCTTCCCCGTGCTTCACTGTGGCGGCTGCATCGATCGTGTGATCCCTTTTATAGGGAGACACGATCGATGACATCACACCTACAGCCACACCCCCCTACAGTTGTAAACACACACTAGGTGAAACGAAACTCCTTCAGTGCCCCCTGTGGTTAACTCCCAAACTGCAACTGTCATTTCCACAATAAACAATGCAATTTAAATGCATTTTTTGCTGTGAAAATGACAATGGTCCCAAAAATGTGTCAACATTGTCCGAAGTGTCCGCCATAATGTCGCAGTCACGAAAAAAATCGCTGATCGCCGCCATAAGTAGTAAAAAAAAAAATATTATAAAAATGCAATAAAACTATCCCCTATTATGTAAACGCTATAAATTTTGCGCAAACCAACCGATAAACGCTTATTGCAATTTTTTTTTACCAAAAATATGTAGAAGAATACGTATCGGCCTAAACTGAGGAAAAAAAATGTTTTTTATATATTTTTGGGGGATATTTATTATAGCAAAAAGTAAAAAATATTGCATTTTTTTCAAAATTGTCGCTTTATTTTTGTTTATAGCGCAAAAAATAAAAATCGCAGAGGTGATCAAATACCACCAAAAGAAAGCTCTATTTGTGGGAAAAAAAGGACGCCAATTTTGTTTGGGAGCCACATCGCACGACCGCGCAATTGTCTGTTAAAGCGACGCAGTGCCGAATTGTAAAAAGCACTTGGGTCATTTAGCAGCATATTGGTCCGGTCCTTAAGTGGTTAATGAGCAGGCCATTTTTTGCGATACGGCACTGCATCGATTTAACTGACAATTGCGCGGTCGTGCGATACTGTAGCCATACAAAATTAATGTTCCTTTTTAGCCAAAAAAAGAGCTTTCTTTTGCTGGTTTTTGATCACCTCTGTGTTTTTATTTTTTGCGCTATAAACAAACAGAGAGCGTCAATTTTGAAGAAAAAACAATTGTTTTTACTTTTTGCTATAATACATATCCCCCAAAAAATATAAAAAAAAACACATTTATTCATCAGTTTAGGGCGTTATATATTGTATATATTTTTGGTAAAAAAAATTGCAATAGGCTTATATTGATTGGTTTGCGCAAAAGTTATCGTGTCTACAAACTATGGAATAGATTTAGGGACCTTTTTTTATTGTTTTTACTAGTAATTGCGACGATCTGCGATTTTTATCGGGACTACGACATTTCAGCAGACAAATCTGACCCCAAATTTGGGGGCCAGTGCTATTATTACATTGATCAGTGCTATAAAAATGCACTGATCAATGTAAAAATGGCACTGGCAGGGAAGGGGATAACACTAGGGGGCGATCTAGGAGTTAAGTGTGTTCCCTAGGTGTGTTCTAACTGTAGGGGGGGTGGGCTCACTGGGACATGACAGAGATCACTGTTCCCGTTTACTGGAAACAGAAGATCCCTGACATGTCCACTGTCAGAACGGGGATCCGCTTGTTTACACCGGCAGATCCCCGTTCTACCTCTGTACTAGGTGATCACCGGTCTCTAGTAGACATCGAGTCCACCAGACTGTACGGCGATTTGTGCAGGAGAGCTGACCTGCCACCGTATGATGACGGCAGTTGGTTGGCATGATGAATTTGTGTGTGTTTAACGTGTAAAGATGCGTTCCACGAGGCAACTCCTGACTGCTGTTCCCTCAGCAGACCAGGTAGCCTCGGGCAGGGGGGGGACTGTGTGGGTCGGGGGTCAGGTCATCACATATGTCAATCTCCAGGCCCTTTCTCATGGCGTAGTTGTGCAGCACGCAACATGCACCGATGATCTGGCACACAAAGTTTGGGGAATACAACAGGGTCCCCCCGGAATTATCCAGGCATCGGAAACGGGACTTCAGGATGCCAAATGTGCGCTCCACCACTGCACTGGTGTGTATGTGTGCAGCATTGTATTTTCTCTCGCCTCTGGTTTGGGGATTCCGGTATAGAGTCATGAGATAAGCCCAAGTGCATATGCAGAGTCACCTGTTAGGGAAAAGACAGGAGGATGTTAGTCGTGCATGTGCCCCTCGTGATGTCTGCATCATGGGGTCCGACAGTCATGCCTGACACCCATGTCACTCACCAACCAGCCAGCTGTCCCTATACACGTTCTGTTCGAATTCCGCTGGGATGTTGCTTTGACGGTATATGTAGCTGTCATGGCTGGCCCCGGGGGGTTTGGCACGGACGTGCCATATGAGGCATTGGGCATCGGCTATCACCTGTACGTTGATGGAATGCCAATGCTTACGATTGCGGTATATGTGCTCTGTGGCATGGGGGGGCCGTAGTGCCACATGTGTGCAATCAATGGCCCCCACGGTGCGTGGGAATCCGGCAATTCTGAAGAAATCCTGCATTGCCTTCTGCCGCAGATGCTCATGGGTGGGTTTGATGATGTGGTGGGACATGCGTGTGAGGATTGCGGGAATAACCTGGTGCACACATCTGCTGATGGTGGATTGTGAAATCCCAGCCACGACTCCACTTGTACGCTGAAAAGATCCACTGGCAAGCAAATGCAGTGTTGCCAGTACCTTGACCAGTGGCTGCACTGCATGTACGCGTTGTGTCTGGCTGGTGATGTCATCATGCAGGGCTGTGGCTATTTGCAGGATGGCAGCAGGGCTGAATCTGAAGATGCGATACACCTCCGATTCCCCCATGCCAAAGACGTTCATGCGCGTTCGGTAGATCCTCTCCCCTGCCCTCCTCCGTGCCTGTAGACGCAGTAGTGCTATGACCACCGCTGCCCCTGGCATGTTGGCATACAGATGTGTTGTCCTGCAAGTGTGGTTGCTCAGCTCGTCCGTAACGGTGCTGCTGCAGCTGCTCTCCAGCTGACCTGTGCACATCTGTTGCTGAGTTACCCCTGCTTTATGAGGGGTAACTTTAGGCCGGACGTACAACTTACGCGCAGCGCGCGTAGCCTGCGCCGGACGCATGTACGTTTCTGAATCGCCGTATCTCCCTAATTCGCATATTTGAATAGGAAATCAATGGGAGCGCCAGATGCGTCCAGCGTAAATATGCGCCCACGATACGCCGGCGTAGGAAAGTTACGTCGGTCGGAAGAAGCCTATTTTCTGGCGTATCTAGTTTTGTGTGTACGGCGCATAGATATGACGGCGCATCCGTGGACTTACGCGGCGTATCAGTAGATACGTCGGCGTAAGTTCTTTCTGAATCCCGGCCCATGTGTTCCCTTTAATTGAATGCTTGTGTCTCTGGTTTGCAAGATGTGCAGTAATGTACAACTGTATGCAGATCTCAGAACAAATGCTCTGCAGTAGGTGTATGTTGGATAGAATGATAATCATTTTGTAGTGACCTTTAAATTTGAGATTCCCCCCCCCCCCCCTACTCTGCCCTCTCAGCTGTCCCTGTCCCTCACAGTTCACCACACTCCAGCAAGGTCATCTATTGGGGAAACACTTTGCTCGCGGTAGAAGCACACTGCGATTTATTGTGCTTATCCTATTTACATGGCAGCATCACCGATCTCATTTAATGGTATACACACAGGCGCCTTGTGCTTTTCAGTTTATAAGCCAGACAGACTGCCTTTGCGCCAGACAACAGAACGAGGTATTTCTGTCTGATTGACGCATGAGAAACATTAGGATTTAACACTAAGCGTCCCCCCTCCTCTCCTCTCCAGCCTTTGTACTGTATTCAGAACAATTGCACATATACAAAAATATTCAATACATTTGCTCACTTTATGACGTACAAACAGCCTGGGCCGAGGCGCTGCTGTCACAGCTCTCACACACAGCTTTTATTCTTCCATATATCCACCTGCCTTGCACAATAGACAACATTCTCTAGTGGGTCTGCACAGAATCACAGCACTCCGGGTACAGATAAAAAGTCAGCCTGAAAGATGCGTTAGTAGAAAATCTCACCATTAGAAGGATGTTTTAAATGATGACCCTGTTTTACACACTCATACATGTGAAATAAAAATAAAATCAGATTAGGAACTATAAAACAACATAATATATACCGTATTTATCGGCGAATAACGCACACTTTTTCCCCCTTAAGATCAGGGGAAAATCGTGGGTGCGCGTTATACACCGATCCCTGCTTTCTCTGAGCGCTGCCGACAATGACTCGGCTCGGCTTGGTCTATGTCGGCTTCTCTTGAGGTCCTGCGGGCGGAGCCAAGCGTGGCCGAGCCTAGCCGAATGCGCAGTACACTCGGCTCCGCCCGCAGGACCGCGAGAAGCCGACATAGACCGAGTCGAGCCGAGTGTACTGCGCACTCGGCTAGGCTCGGCCACGCTCGGCTCCGCCCGCAGGACCGCGTGAGAAGCCATTGACCGAGCCGAGTGTACTGGCTTGGCCACGCTCGGCTCCGCCCGCAAGACCGCGAGAGAAGCCGACATAGACCGAGCCGAGCCTAGTGTACTGCGCACTCGGCTAGGCTCGGCCACGCTCGGCTCCGCCCGTAGGACACAGTAAATCTGGCAAGACAGCAGATGGACACCTCCAAAGCCGCAGATGGACACCCACAAGGCTGGATGGGCCGCAGACGAACGCCGGACAAGGCCGCCGATGGACGCCGGGCAAGACAGCAGACGGACACCGAAAAATGTACGTTTTTTTTCCTTAAACTTCCCTTTTAAGTTTGGGGTGGGCGTTATACGCCGGCGAGCGGTATACGTAGATAAATACGGTAAAACTGTCATTTTTTATATTGGTCGGGAAAACCGGTCGTGTGTACGCTCCCTAATAGTTTTCTCTACGAAAAAAAACGCCCGCAAAAAAATTGAAACCAGCTCTCTTTTTTCTCGTCGTATTTCCCATCAGTTTTTTTCTCGTCTCGAAAAACGGTCGTGTGTATGCACGTGTGTATGAACGTGTGTATGCAAGTCAGGCTGGAGAGGAATCACGTCGGGAATTTTTTTTTTTTATATATTCCTGCCGAGAAAAATGGTTGTGTGTACGAGGCATTACAGTGAACGAAGAAGTAGCACAGCAATGGGCTTTACCACTCTGCCCTCTCAGAGTCTGATTGTCTCTTTGTACTGCTTCCTCTTCCACTCCAGCCCTGCTCTACGGGGACTGTAAGAGGCTGTTACCAGGTCAAATTTTAGTCAGCTTGCATTTAATCACTTTCCATCCAGCCACAGCACATAAATGGCTGGACGGGAGCAACGCTGATGCAGGTGGATGTACCCGTGCATCCTCCCACATCGGCCGCCACTGTGCGCTCTCTAGATTGCTTATTACAGTGATGAGACTGAAGCCTCGTACACACGCTCGGTTTTCTTGTCAAGAACCAGCAAGTAAACTGCTGGCAGGGCTTTTTTGCCGAGTAAACCAAGCGTGTGTACTAGGCTTTAAGGTTTCTCGTCAAGAAAACTGCCCAAAATCTCGACGAGAAAAATAGAGAACCTGCTCTTTATTTTCTGATCGTGCGAGAGTGTGTATACTTACCTGTCGCCATGGAAACCCGCGCATGCTCGAAATTACTTTGACGCATGCGCGGTAGCTTTCTAGGCATAGGTAAGGTGTAGCAAGATGGCGGCGACAGCATTTAATGAGATGAGCGCATGCTCGTTGTAGTCGATGACGTCACCATGTTCGTTCCATTCAAAAGAACGGCGGTTCATTTGAATGGAGTGTCTGGACACTCGGCCGGTAAAGATTTTTGCCAAGAATCTCGTCAGGAAAAACACATTTTTTTTCCTGATGAGATTCTGGGTCGTGTGTACAGGGCTTGAGACTGAAACTGGCAGTTTCTGGCTTTTGAGGGAAAAGGGAGATCTGAGGTCTAATAAACCCCAGACCTTCGTGGCCCATGCTATGACAATGAGAAAAACGTAAAGAGATGGTGTAAAGAATTATTTTAACCACTTCCCATCCCGCATATTGTAATATGACAGCTGCAAGGTGGCTCTGCCCTCCCGAGCAGGCCTCATATGATGTCCTCATCTTCCCGGCAAACTAGGGGGTGTGTGCCGCACATCGGGAGACAATGTGTGTGCCTGGTGGCAGCGATGTCCTAAAAAAAATCGCCACCATTACTAGTAAAAAAATTATGAAACCGTATTTGTCGGCGTATAAGGCGACTGGGCGTATAAGACGGCCCCCTAATTTTTCAGCTAAAATTTGGGTTTTGGGATATACATGACGTATATTCCTACTAGTCTGTCTGGAAGCTGAGGGGTAGCCGGAACAACCGCTGACAGGAAAAACTGTTGTGCCCATTACATGCCTCATTGTGCCATTACATGCCTCACTGTGCCATCAACATGCATCACTGTACCATCAACATGCCAGACTGTGCCATCAACATGCTTTACTGTGCCATCCCATGCCTCACTGTGCCATCAACATGCCTCACTGTGCCATCAACATGCCTCACTGTGCCATCCCATGCCTCACTGTGCCATCAACATGCCTCACTGAGCCATCAACATGCCTCACTGTGCCATCCCATGCCTCACTGTGCCATCAACATGCTTCACTGTGCCATTAACATGCCTCACTGTGCCATCCCATGCCTCACTGTGCCATCAACATGCCTCACTGTGCCATTAACATGCCTCACTGTGCCATCAGCATGCCTCACTGTACCATCTGCATGCCTCACTGTGCCATCAGCATGCCTCACTGTGCCATCAACATGCCTCACTGTGCCATCAACATGCCTCACTGTGCCATCCCCATGCCTCACTGTGCCATCCCATGCCTCACTGTGCCATCAACATGCCTCACTGTGCCATCCCCATGCCTCACTGTGCCATCCCATGCCTCACTATGCCATCCCATGCCTTACTGTGCCGTCAACATGCCTCACTGCGCCATACCTTATTCCTGTACTGCAGGCGTCCATTATTCAAAAGCGGCGCCTCCTCCTCGTGCTGTTCTGTGATAGGCGCCTGTGTTCCACCTATCACAGAGGTCCTCTCGTCCGAGGCCGAGGATGAGAAGACATCCGTGATAGGCGGAACACCGAACAGAGGCTCTGCTGGGAAACCAAGTTTTCCGCCTATCACGGAACAGCACAAGGAGGAGGCGCGGCTTTTGAATAATGGATGCCCGAGACAGGTACCGGCGTATAAGACGACCCCCGAGTTTTGAGGCAAGTTTTTAAGCCCAAAAGGTCGTCTTATATGCCGGAAAATATGGTAATTAAAATGCCATAAGTCAATAACCTATTTTGTAAACGCTATAACTTTTGCACAAACCAATCAACATACGCTTATTGCGATTTTTTACCAAAAATATGTAGAAGAATACATATCGGCCTAAACTGAGAAATAAATTATTATATTTATTTATTATAGCAAAAAGTTAAAAATATTGTGTTTTTTTCAAAATTGATGCTCTTATTTTGTTTATAGCGCAAAAAATACCACCAAAAAAAAGCTCTATTTGTGAGAAAAATATTGTCAAAATCTCATTTGGGTACAGTGTTGCATGACCTGCATGACGCAATTGTCATTCAAAATGTTACAGCGCTGAAAGCTGAAAATTTGCCTGGGGCAGGAAGGGGGTGAAAATACCCAGTATTGAAGCGGTTAAATAAAATAAATAATAAAAGAAAAAAAATTAACTATAGGAATTGATGGCACCCTCATGCATCTGCTAAATAGCAGCGTTGTTTGCCTGTATGCACATTCAGGTGCGGGAATACACATGATTTACACACATTTACGCTCCCGCATATATGTGAACCTAACCTAAACCTAAGTATTCGTTGTTGCAGACACAGTATTGAAACTCCCACATGACAGCAACTTCACGACAAACTAACCAAATATAATAAAACACAAATGTACACACGATTGACACTCAAATCCTCTAGGTCTGCTTCCCTTTCCCCTTATACATCAATATCATAAATCAAAACCTATAATAGGATACACAGCTAGGTAATTTTTTTCAGATGTCTACCCATGTTTGAAAGGACCAGACTGCTTGCCACATCGTTAAAAAAACTTAGCTGGGCAGACATTGCTGAAAATTTAGCTCGGCAGTGAATTTTCAGACTCTAGTTTATATTTAGGCAGTACTTTATTCATTTGTTTATCCCACTTAAAAAAGGCTTATTTTTAACAACATTACATTACAATATGTAATATCAAATAGCTTTAAGAAATATGGATTTACATTGCAGAGTAATACAACAACTTAAAAATAATGAATTACTCATTTGAGGAAATCTAAAACTGTAAAAATAATCAAATGTAAAGTACCAGTATATGTAAACCGAGTCAGTAAAATTGTTAAAAGTTTTTTTTTTTCAACAATAGATTTATATTGGGTCAGAGCCGGTTCACACTTAGGCGGCACGACTTTGGGGGCGACTCCGCAAGGCGTCCTGAAGACGACTTCAGAGGCGACCTGCAAAATTACCTCTGTATAGAAGTCAATGCAGGTCGCCCCGAGCCGCCCCCGAAGTCGTACAAGAACCTTTTTCTAAGTCGGAGCGACTTGCGTCGCTCCTATTAGAACAGTTCTATTGCATAGAATGGGACGCGACTCGTCAGGCGGCTGAGTCGCCTGACGAGTCGCCCCAGTGTGAACCGGCTCTTATGCTGCTATACATGTTGTACATTTAGTAAGAGACACAGAGCAACAAGGGTAACACTAAACCATTTTTTTAATTTTTTTAAGTCTTAACATATAGGGGCAGATCCTCAAAGAAATTACGCCGGCGTATCTCTTGATACGCCGCGTAATTTCAAATTTTGCGCGTCGTATCTTTGTTTTGGTATCCACAAAACAAGATACGACGGCATCTCGGCTAGATCCGACAGGCGTACGTCTTAGTATGCCATCGGATCTAAGCTGCAATTTTTCGGAGGCCGCTAGGTGGAGTTCCCGTCGAAATCCGCGTTGAGTATGCAAATTAGCTAGTTACGGCGATCCACGAACGTACGTCGGCCCGGCGCATTTTTTTACGTCGTTTGCATTCGGCTTTTTCCGGCGTATAGTTAAAGCTGCTGTTCTGAGGCGTACTCAATGTTAAGTATGGCCGTCGTTCCCGTGTACAATTTTGAATTTTTTACGTCGTTTGCGTAAGTCGTTCGCGAATAGGAGTTTGGGTAGAATGACGTCACCGCCGTAAACATTGGCTGGTTCCGGTTTAATTTCGAGCATGCGCACTGGGATACCCCCAGGGACGGCGCATGCGCAGTAAAAAAAAAAGTCGTTTGCGTCGGGTCGGAAATACAGAGAACAAAACCATCCTAAAAAAGGTATTTGCAGGCCTTGTTTTTGGGGTATTTATATGTATTGCATTGCGATGAGCTGTTATAACTTAATAAGTGAAAAACAGCAAAAATCGGCCGGGGTTTACTTCAGAATCGTGATCTCTATTTTTATTCTCACTTTATCCAGAATTGTGTAGCTCTAAAACATAGCTTGTGTATGTATCATTTTGTTCTATTTAAAGTAATGTATAGAAGGTAGGGCCTGAAAGTGACTCAAGCCCAGGGGCCTCCACCACCCTAAGTCCTGCCCTGCCTGCTGGAGCGCCGCTCCCGCTGTGTCCAATCAGTGGGTCTGGCAGCCGCGATGGCCACCGCAACCCGCCGATCATTCAGTGGAGAGATGGAGCAGTAGTCTGCCTATGTAAAAAAGGCACACCACTGATCTGTTAGGGAGCAAAAGAGAGATCTTGTGTTTCAGCTTTTTCTCCAGTGTATCCTTCCCCCACACAGTTAATATGCACCTCCAGGGACACACTTAACCCCTTGATCACCCCTGGGGTTAACCCCTTTCCTGCCAGTGTCATTTATACTGTGACTGTTCATTTTCTTAGCTCTGATCACACTATTGGTGTCACTGGGCCCCAAAAAGTTTCATTTATTGTCCAATTTGTCCACCGCAATGTCGCAGTCCTGCTAAAAATTGCTGATCGCCGCCATTACTAGTAAAAACAATAAAAAAAATATATCCCATAGTTGTAGACGCTATAAGGTTTGCGCAAACCAATCAATATATACGCTTATTAGGATTTTTTACCAAAAATATGCAGTAGAATACATATTGGCCTAAATTGATGAAGAAATAACCCATAACATTCAAACTAATGTTAAATAGTAGTCAGTACACACCTGCCATCAATGAAAGTGACTCTGATTAAGCCCAAATAAAGTTGAGCTGTTCTAGTACAGTTGCCTCTTACAGCAAAAGCCACTGTCCACAAAGAGCTTACAAAGCATCAAAGGGATCTCGTTGTTGGAAGGTATCAGTCAGGAAAAGGGTGCAAAAAAACTGCAAAGTATTAGGTATACTGTCAAAAACAGTGAAGACGGCCATCAACAAGTAGAGAAAATATGGCACAACAGTGGAATTACCAAGAACTGGACCTTTCTCCAAAATTGATAAAACAAAAAATCAAGAACAAAACTGGTCCAGGAGGCTGCCAATAAGTCTACAGCAACATTAAAGTAGCTGCAGGAATTTCTGGTAAGTACTGGTTGTGTACTACATTTGGCAACAATATCCAGTATTTTTGTATATGTCTGGACGGTGGGGTGGGGGGGCAAGAAAGACCCCCGATATTTCACCAAAGCCCCCAGTGGGGCTTACTAAGAAAAACATCCAAGCCTGGGTTATTTTGCAAAAAAACTACGTCAAGTCTGCCAAACGCATGTGGGAAACTATGTTATGGCCTGATGAGACCAACGTTTAACTATTTGGTTATGATTCCAAAAAGTATGTTTGGCAAAAAAAACAACACTGCTCATCACCAAAAAAACACTATACCTACAGTGAAGCATGATGGTGGCAGCATTATGCTTTGGGGCTATCTTTCTTCAGTTGGATCTGATGTTTTTGCCAAGGTGAAGGGACTTATGAACAATCATAAATATCAGTCAATTTTGGCACAAAACCTTCAAGCCTGTATTAAAAAGCTGAAGATGAACAGGAATTATACCTTTAGTCCAGGTTCACATTGATACGATTTGGCAAGCGATTTGACACAGCGTCCACCCGCAGGGATGTAGTCCCAAGGGAGGGGGCGAGCACGCTGACTAACCCACATCCAGAATGGCTCGGATGATGGGGGCAAGCTTACTGAGGAGGAACAGGAAGTGAGAAATTCAGACAAAGAAAAAAAACATTTACAAGGGAAATCGAAGGAAAAAGGTAAGTGAACCAACAATGCACTAGCTTAAAGGAACCTATTTAAAAAATAAAAAATTAACCTTTACAACCCCTTTAAGCAAAACAGAATCAAAGCATACCTCCAAATAAACAAAAGAATGGCTTCACCTGAAAACAGATCAAAGTTATGGAATGTAAAAGTAAAAACAGCATTCACTAAAAATAAACAAAATATACTCTTAAATGTACTCTTAGACCCCATTCACACCTGAGCGACAGCCGCGATCGGCGGTAGCGGCGTATTTTGCCGCGGGTGTGAAACTTTAAATTTTTTTTTTTTTTCAAAAGTCTTCCCATTGCTGTCAATGGGAAAACGCCACTGTTGCCTGAAAAAAAGGGTCCGGGACTTTTTTTCAGGCGACAGGCGTTCGGCGTCTATGAGATGTGAACCATCTCCATAGACAGCAATGGGAATTCTCCCCTCTAGCGGCAGAAGCGTCCGGCGTCGGGCGTTTTGTCGCTCAGGTGTGAATGCAGCCTTAAAGTCCCAGTCCAAAAAGTGTCCTCTCAAAGGATTTATAGCATTCCCAAGTCCAAAATGGGTGAAACAACTCTAGTGATGTCCCTCTGATGAAGTTTCTTTGTGATGTTTCCCTTCCATCTGTAAGAAATCTTGAAAGAAAAAATACTATAGATGGTGTAGTATGTCTGATACCATCAATAAATGCAATGCGTACTTATTAAGCTTACATCAAACAAATCTCCATCAGATCTCCATCAGATCCAGATGTGTTCACGTATCTCAAATAAAGCCTTTCATGATATTCGCATGCGTCTTTCGTTGTTTGTATCAACTTTCCTCCAGATGGATTCTTTCCCTCCTCATCACAATACGGTGTGTTAGAAACAGAGGCAGGATTATAAGTGCATTCTCAAAAAATCCTTTCTGATGAACTTCAATCGATCCCACATCCAAACAAAACACATACAACCTCAAGAAATAAACAATAAAAAAATGTAATACCGCTTTGAGATTTTTTTTAAATGTGCAATGTGCCAATCCACAAAAAGTGAAACATTGTTCCCAGCCACCTGGTATATATATGGTCACACCATGCACCTTACCAGAGTGTTACACATAAATGCTACCATAAATACTCTTTCTGAACCTACATTCTGAAGGGTTAGGACTCACTCATGCAAGATAAGACAACAGGGGACATAGTGCATCAGTAAAAGCAAAGAATCCAAGTTTAATGTTCACAATCTACTTACAAACAATCACTGTAAAATACGCCATAAAAAACACAGTTAATAGGGCCGCCACTGCACTTCTTGTCTGTGATAAGGTCACTTCTGGTGTCTGAAGGCACCTCCGATGGGCATATGACTGGACCAAAGCAACTTCAGAATAGGTAAGTATAGGCATCTTTCTTTTTACAGGGTAGATAGAATTGGTGTAGAATGGGGATGGGATTAGATTTAAGCTTAGTGATGCCTTCTCTTGCCTTCCACTTTAAGGGTGTTCATATAAGAGTGTAAGGTTTTTTTCTCCTAAAGATTCCAGTTTGTTTTTAATTGAATTAAACATAATATAGGCCACATTAAAGGTGGAAACAATTTCAAAAGTGATTTATCTTGGTCTGATTTATCTCAAAAACCTGTCATTTTTACAGGGGTATGTAGACTTTTCATATGACACTATAATTCACTAATAACACGATCGGTAAACCCAACTTGAGAAATGCCACTCTGCCATTGGCAGCAAAGAGAATGCAGAAAACCAGCAACACTGAGATGCAATACAGAATTAACAAAGGTAAAAACAAAGCATTTTACAAATTCTTCGGCTGTGTAATATATTGCATAATTAAAGATCCCATAGGATGCTTCCATATAGTTGGGATAAAAAAACAAGTGACTTCTGGACACTCTTTATTGTCAGTAACATGACATAAACAGTAAGATGTTAACAATTTCTTCTAATGATTTACTGTATATACTTGAGTATAAGCCGAGTTTTTCAGCACATTTTTTGTGCTGAAAATGCCCCCTCGGCTTATACTCGAGTCACCTTTTTGCGACTGATTTTCCAGACTTTGGAGACGCAGTACCAATCAAACTTGGCACACATATAGCCCCACTCTTCCTCTACAAGTGTGCAAAGTTTGTTGTCCAGGAAGCCTAGGGCCGGGGAGCACCGATTTATCAAAGCCGGGCACCCCTTCCATAGACTCCCATGTTAAACGGTAATTTCTCTGGTGAATTTGGGGACCCGGTACCGGCCGGTCGTATGTCCCCTGGGCCCAGAACTTGGCACACAGGTAGCCCAATTTCTCTCCTACAAGTGTCAAAGGTTTGTTGTCTGGGGAACCTACGGCTGGGGAGCACCGATTTTTCAAAGCCGGGCACCCCTTCCATAGACTCCCACGTTAAACGTCAGTCTAGTCATGGACACAGTGAGGCATGGGCACAGTGAGGCATGGACACAGTGAGGCATGGACACAGTGAGGCATAGGCACAGTGAGGCATAGGCACAGTGAGGCATAGGCACAGTAAGGCATGGACACAGTGAGGCATGGACACAGTGAGGCATGCACATGGACACAGTGAGGCAAAGTGAGGCAAGCAGATGGACACCCTATACAAACAGAGAGAAGATCGTGCTAATAAACATGATGAGCTGTGTGCAAAACAGCTGATTTCAAATTAAATGACAATATATATACAAATGTGTTATAGCATATATAAATACTTAGTGAAAAAATCTCTTAGTGAAAAAATATGAAAAATTCAGTGGATGATAAGTAAGCCAAAGTCCACCATGAAGAAAGTTCATAATAAAGATTTCCCCAGTGCAGGATCAGTGAAACATCCCAGGAAAAGTGATGAGAAAGGCACTTCCACCAAAGACAAACACTGCCTCTTACCGGATCCTATTGGTCTCTGTTTTAAGGAGACCCAATACAGCATGAAATGATGGTATTCAAACAGGTATTCAAACAGGTTTATCCAACTCAGAGCGCTCAGAACGATCAATGATCTCAGCCAACCCAGGGTGAATATATGCAAAGAAGAAGGACTCATATAGTGTAAAATCCTCACGTTTTAATGGAAATAAAAGGATATGCAGTAAAATCAGGTAAATGAGTAAAAGGCATCCAGTAAAATTCAAGCCGGCCAGCTCTAAAACAAACGCCCGTATCTTCCAGGTTCTATCACAATGCGCGGTGACGTCAGAACGTCGCCTCCCTACGTTTCGTCTCGAAGGGGACGTGGTCACCCTAGGCTTACACTCGAGTCAATAAGTTTTCCCATTTTTTTGTGGTAAAATTAGGTGCCTCTGTTATATTCGGGTCGGCTTATACTCGAGTATATATGGTACGTTATATCTCTGCACATCTTTTTTTCAAAGACCTAACACCAGCTTTTAAAAGCTGTTCGCACTATACCACTTTAAACCTTCGTTAGCTTTATTTTCTATAACAAGCTTCAATCTGAATGGTTGTTTTAAGAAAAAAACAACCATTCTTATGAAAAACACGCAGATGTTTAAGGCCCAAAAGAATCTGTAGAAACATACAGTTTGTGCAGTTTTCTAGTCTGACAATGAGAGAATTACAACTGCCAACCACTATGAGTGTCTGTACTCTCATAAATGGTCATATTTTCTATGAAGCTACTATAGAATCCACTTGTTTTGCTGCTGCTGCACTGTGCCAGCACCTGCCCCAACCACTGATCCCGGCTTGTTGAGATGTTGGGATTAGCAGGTGGATAATTAAATCATTATCCCCTTTTGTTTAAGGGAAATTAAAATAAATAAAAAAACGGTACAGCTCTGTAGTGAGCTCATCACTCCTAATCTTTATCTCTGAATATTATAGGCATATGGACCAATAAAGAGGTATGATATGACCTATAAATCTTAGCTATGACCCACAATCCATGAATTAGATTCCATGAATTGTTGGTATTTAGGTGAGCCTACTGCAGTTTTGTAAGAACCAGAGACAAGATATTTCTATCCTGTTAAAAAACACTTTGTGACCAACCACTCACATACTTAAAGTCATATGTGCTATGCCCCCCAGTGGTGTTCGTGTTGCATGAACAGCTGCCTTCTTAAAGCATACTGCCACTCAGAAGTGGAAGTTTCGCTTTTCTGTCTCCTCCCCCCTATCTGGTGCCACATTTGGGGGGGGGGAACGAGTACCTATTTTTGACAGGTACCGTTCCCCACTTCCGGAGACATCGGCGCTGCTCCATCTCTCAGAATTTTAGCCCTCTCATCCTCACTCCGCTGCCGGGCCAATTATAAAGCACAGCACGCATGCGTAGAATGGAACCAGCCGTGAAGCTGAAAGGCCAAAGGCTTCACTGCCAGGTTCCCTTACCAGGAATGGCAGCGGCTGCACCCGACAGCCGATCTAAGGATCGGCTAGGGTGCCCACATCATGTGATCCCTGGACAGGTAATTGTTTATATATTAAAAGTCAGCAGCTGCAGTATTTATACATTTTTTTGTGGAGAGGCTGGACCTCCTCGTTAAAGTGGAGTTCCACCCAAAAGTGGAACTTCTACTCATTTGATTCCCCCCCCTTTCCCCTTACCTTTCCCACTTCCGGGAGCCTCTGCCGCGGATATTGACATCACGGCTAGGGCTCCCTCCTCCTCCCCCTCACGCCAGGCCAGTAGGAGAGAGGCGCGGGCCTCGCGCATGCGTAGTAGGGTTTCCGGCGTGAAGCCAAAAGGCTACACTGCCGGGTACCTTTACCTGCAATGGCAAAGGCAGCACCCGACAGCTGATGGAAACATTGGCTGTGGTGCCGACATCGTTGGACTCCAGAACAGGTAAGTGTCTTATTATTAAAAGCCAGCAGCTGCCATATGTGCAGCTGCTGTTTTTTTATTTCTTTTTTTAGGACGGACCTCCGCTTTAAGGCTATGTGCCTTGGAAACAGTAAAACCAGTCTTGTTAGAGTGAATTTATCCAAAAGAAAACCAAACATTCAATAATGTACAACGAAGTACAGCAAAGGCTTCTTTAAATGTAAGATATTTTGAATATCTCCTCGACTGGCAGTACAAAAACAGTTATTTTAGGGATAGCAGATGAAGTCATACAAATCATTTTTATACCGCATTAGCTAACTGGTCCTCCATAGACACAAGCTTACAGCATATACAGACTTGCCAATTAAAAAATTTGGGCACCTCTGATTTTGCATAACCTACAGTAGGTAGCAAGCAATTGAGTTGCAAGTTTGAAAATTACTTGCTAAGCTATCGCTAGATCTGCCAGGCTTTACAAATGTGTTGCACAATTGCAGTAAGTCCGCATTGCATGATTCCAGATCAACTTTCTTTGCAAACAATCTGCAAGTCTGCTGCAAGTTTTGGTTCAGTTATGTTGTGCAATAGTCCAAGGGCAAATGGTGAGGTCAGTGGCTGGTGAGGCACTGGCTAGTATCAGAGCCAGATACACACAGGTTACAAGCAAGAGCAATAATTCTAGCACTAGACCTCCTCTGTAACTCTAAACATGTAACCTGTAAAAAATGTTAAAGTGTCGCCTATGTATATTTTTAAGTACTGAAGTTTGGCGCCATGTATGTAGCTTCTGACAGGCTGCACAAGGAGCCCCGTATCTCCGGACCCGTAGGCCCTAGGAGCCCCAAATATGACCAGTGGTGGGGTAGGACTTTGGTTAATAAATCTTTGCTTTTGCGTTTAATACTTTAAGCTAGCTTTTAGTAGAACACATTTTTAAAAAGTCAACTTGGTTAAAGCGGAACTAAGCCCACTGATTTAACTGCTTTTCAAAATAGCTACATTCAAGACATGTGAATGATAACTGTCACAAGTGCTTGTGCTCTCATCTGAATTAATAAAAGAGAAGTATGGCCAAAGCTTGTTTGATCATACTCCTCATGTGGGTCACTGAAGTGCGCTTATTTTTGCACTTCTATGACCCAGATTCAGCTCATAGCGGGCTAAAGCCCACTGTCCGCTGACTTCACAGAGTTACTCCAGACTTTGAGAGCATCACAACAATAAACTGCACCGCTGAGACAGCTGGAGGGGCAGAGCGGAGAGCAAGTGACTGGCAGTCACCATTCGGTGCTCGGAGTGGACCTGAGAACTGAGCAATCATCGGCCATGTGATTACTTAGTTCTTGGGCTTGTAGGCGGCGAGGGACAGCTTGCAGCATCTAAATGATGCTGCAGCAGGTAGGTAGGTATGTACTGTATGTTTATTATTTTCAATTCCCACACTTCTCTGTTAAAGTGGAGTTCCAGGCTAAAATGTAACTAGGTCCTGAACAATACAGGACCCCATCCCCCTTATTTTTAAATATCATTTTCTTTAAATAGTTTTGTACCTTTTCCATTATTTTTAAGCTGCCCTTCCATGAATGATGCAGCTGTGTGTCTGAAGCCGCGGACGGCTGTGCTCTTTTCAAATTGTGACAGTGGATGCAGAGAGAAGATCCCTGGCCCGCTGTTACAGGGAGGGGGGACTGGGGGAGAGCAGCAGGAGCGGGAATGCACAATATTGCTTATAAATTTGAACATTTTTCATGAAATACATTTTTCATTCCAATTGTATGTACTAATGAGGTCTGTGCCATCATTCGCATTGATTACATCCCTTATTTTTGACAACTCAAATATGTTCTATATTATTGGGAAAACCTGTTTAGTTGGTTTGCAACTCTTTTTGAACATACTGTATATACTCGCGTATAAGCTGACCCGAATATAAGCCCAGACACCTAATTTTTCCACAAAAAAATGGGAAAACGTATTGCCTCAAGTATAAGCCTAGGGTGTCCATCTGCATGCCTTACTGTGCCTCACTTTGCCTCACTGTGTCCATGTGCATGCCTCACTGTGTCCATGCCTCACTGTGTCCATGCCTCACTGTGCCCATGCCTCACTGTGCCCATGCCACACTGTGTCCATGACTAGACTGACGTTTAACATGGGAGTCTGTGGAAAGGGGTGCCCTGCTTTGAAAAATCAGTGCTCCCCAGCCGTAGGTCTCCCAGACAACAAACTTTGCACACTTGTAGAGGAAGAGTGGGGCTACATGTGGGCCAGTACGGGGTCCCCAAAGTCCGGGAGGTCAGGCGCAAAAAGTTGACTCGATTATAAGCCATGGGGGGCATTTTTAGCACAAAAAAATGTGCTGAAAAACTCGGCTTATACTCGAGTATACCAGTGAAAAAAATAAAAACAGTAAAGATATTGCTGGCGCAAGTGAAAATATATTATATTATGTTATTATATTGGGTGTGCTGCAATCAAAGAAGAGAGGGTCAGGGCACCTATTGGTGTCTGGTCCTTTAAGAAATATGTGTGGTAAGTGAATTGCGCTCCCCTTCTTTTTCCCTTTATTTATCACCACCTGTTTCTAGGTACTGATTAGATTATTGATCGTCAATACCACATGTATTGACGATCAATAATCTAATCAGTACCTAGAAACAGGTGATGATAAATAAAGGGAAAAAGAAGGGGAGCGCAATTCACTCACCACACATATACTCGAGTATATACGGTATATTGACCAACTGTCCTGACAATTTGTCAGGTTTTTGGAGGATCAATAACAAATGTGCTCCTCTATGGTTATTACATGTGTGCCAAGTTCCGGGTCCAGGAGATCTACGACCGGCGGATGTCGGGTCCCCAAAATCACTGGAGAAATGACCGTTTAACATGGGAGTCTATGGAAGGGATACCTGGCTTTGAAAAATCGGTGCTCCCCGACCATAGGTCCCCCGGACAACAAACTTTGCACACTTGTAGAGGAAGAGTGGGGCTACATGTGGACCAGTACCGGGTCCCCAAAGTCTAGGAGATCAAGTGCAAAAAGGTGACCCAGTATAAGCCGAGGGGGAACTTTTAGCACAAAAAAATTGCTGAAAAACTGGGCTTATACTCGAGAATATACGGTATAATGACCAACTGTCCTGACAATTTGTCAGATTTTTGGAGGATCAATAACAAACGTGCTCCTCCATGGTTATCCTTGCACGGGTGTAATAGCCCATGGGCTACATTTTGTGTTGTTGTATATAATATAGGGATGGAGGTGTGTCACTGGTAGAGCCAGACCTTTTCTTCTTTTTTGCTGGTGTAATAGCTGAAACACCCCTGAAGAAGTGCATCAGAAGTGAAGGCAAGAATTTCACTTAGTTTCGTGAACTGTTTCAATATATACGAGACCTAAGAATTTGCCAAACTGAGGATATTGCATCCTGCTTAGAGATTTTTACTATGGGGCAAAGCGATGAGCTTGTAGTAAAGCAAACAAAGAGAATAATGTTTAGAGAAGATTGTCTCGTTGGGGTCCTGTCTAAATATTTATCAGAGTAGTGGCAGTAAAGGCTGCGTATCTCACTGCCAGTGACACAGAGCGTCTCCCTCTCACCCCCTCCCAACCATAAAGATTCTGCTGAGCACTTTGAAAAGTGAATAGAGTGAGAGCAGGCATAGGGGAAGAGAAAGAGTCAGAGAGGAAAAGGAGAAATGTAGAAGAAGCCTGAAGGGAATGGTGACAAGCCCTACCACCAACAGAAGGGAAGATTATCCATTTGAGAGAGAGAAGATACACAAGGTATCTTAGATGGACATGAAACGACTAACTCAGCAACAATCTGTCTTTATTCATTTTTTGATGAGTGGAACTTGTTGAATATATTAGTCACAGACTAGAAAGCAGCTGTCCTTCCGAACAAGGTGGTGCTCATAGCATATCATTTTGGGACTGTGTGTCACAGCAAGACTATGCTTTGTCGCTTCACTGTCACTTGCTGAATACAGTTCTTTGACAGTTCTCATCCCTTTATTACACAAGTCCCTGACACAGGATTCTTTGCACCCATGCTTGCTGCTGTTCCTTGCACTTCCAGGTTCTGCCGATGATTTGTGCAGTTCATCTGGAGGGTGGGGACTCGTTCTGGGGATGAAGATACGTGAAGGGTGACAACTGTTTACTTTTCATAAAGCCCTAAAAAAGGAAAGTCACTGATCTCCAGTTGTGACTCAATCTGTTGGAGGCTGAGGATGGATGACAAGATGCCTGTTGACCATGAGGACCCTCCTACCATGGATGAGTGGTCAGCTGCAGGTCAGTGGATAGGATGTGCAGGGACAGAGGCTAGATTCCAGGAACTGTTTTGTGTCATTGGGGATTACAGAGCAGCTGGTGTATAATTTTGTCTCATAATTCATTGGAAGATAAGAGCATGTGCAATAATTCAACTGAGCACCCTGAATATTGCAAGGTTGAGAATAAGAATTATTTTATAAAATATGGCTAGGCAAACGCCAATAAGACGGCCAATGAGTCTAAAAAAAAGTACAGTCGGTAACTAATTCTCTGTAGCTTTTTCAGATTATTATCAATAAAAGCACAATTTTCTCGGTTCTTTAAACTCTTCGCTGTCTCCTGGGTTGGATAGAGTGACTCCTTAAATCCGCCTTAGTTTGTCCACCACTGTCATATTAGTTTGTCGACACAGGTGTCAGCGTCATAGAAAATGAAATACTGTTATAGCTTCCAACCAGTGCCGGCCCAAGACATTGTGCTGCCTGGTACCAAGAATGAAATGCTGCCCCCCCCCTCCCAAAAAAAATTACACCCACCAAAATGCCCCCACATCCATTATTTGATATCATGATAACTAAAGTGGACCTATCATGGCTCTATACATGCATATAGGAGTATAAAGAGGACCTGTTATGGTTGTTTACATGTATAGGAGTATAAAAAGGACCTGTTGTGGCTCTATTAATGCAATTAGCCCCACAGTGGAGCGGAGAGCAGAACGGGAGGAGGGGTCGGGCGGCAATTAGCCCCACAGTGCAGTGGAGAGCGGAGCTGGCGGAATGGGATGGCAGGCGAGTGGCAATTTGCTGCCCCCCTGAAAGTGCTGCCTGATACAATGGTACCATTGGGTCCCATGGTAGGGCCGGCCCTGCTTCCAACCAAAGCACAAAGTCTTACAAAGCAACTTCCAACCATAGGCTCTCTCAGCTATCTGTTTCTTATAGAATCTATTGGCAGGTTATTTGTTTTTGTGTGTATGTATGAATATATATATATATATATATATATATATATATATTTTTTATACTGTATACCTTTTTTATTATTATATATCATATTACCAGTTAACCATTTTCACATTTCAATGGCCATGAATCTGGCAATATATTATATTATGGGCCTATTTGTTGACTTGTATGTATTGTTTATTTGGGGGGTGGGGGGTTAAAAGGATTTATTTTGGTGATGGTATTTTGCTAGAGTTCTATCATTT
The DNA here is from genome assembly GCF_905171775.1 of Rana temporaria. NCBI lineage: Eukaryota > Metazoa > Chordata > Amphibia > Anura > Ranidae > Rana > Rana temporaria. The sequence continues at coordinate 20,962,106 of NC_053499.1, read as the reverse complement.
TATAAAAATGAAAAAAAGTGAATATTTTGTAAAAATATATTTTTTCCAGTTTAAGCAGTGATAAATGTAAAATTATTATTGTTTCTCAAGAGATAAAATACCACTTTTAATACAGAATTTGACTTGTTTAACATCACACTAACATTATACTTTTAGTACAAATTACTAAGACTTTTTTTAATGAGTGTTTTTATAGATATTTATAGCAAATACAAAGAAAATAATATACACATGTGTTAGGGAGCCTGGGCACCCCATGAGATATAAAAGCGTGTATACAACAAACAAAATAAACGGGAAAGTAAACAGAACAGATCCATGCTACACAAAACAGTGGATTGTCATATAGTGGCTAAACTGGAACATATTCTTCGTAAAACCAGTGGACACTAAATCTAGGTATCAGAATTTGTGACCAGAAATCCACTCTCTCCAAGGCTGCCAGGTTTTTGAGAAGCAAGAGTACGAGTTATTACTAATGGCAAGGCCTTTTCATAGGAGAAGTTAGTTCTGACCAAAGAGAGTGCTTCTGGAGGATTGGGGGAGCGTTGGGGCTTCCAACTTCTTATGATTATGGTTCTGGGTGCCAAAAGTACATGTGTAAGAATGGTGCGGAATTCCTTTGGGCATTGCTCCACTCCTAAGTTTGGGAGCACTAGGGCAGGGGTAATGGGAATTGAAATTTCAGTAATATCTGAACACAAGACATTTTTCACCAGAAGCGAGTCAGACATTTACTTGCCCATAGTATATGGTACAGAGATCCCACTTGTCCGCATTACCGCCAACACATAGTGGAGCCAATGGAGGAAAAGGAAGGTGTTCACACTGGGATGTAATCCCACCGGGATACAATTTTTGGAGCCAATTCCCAGTGTTGGACCTTATGTGTTGCAGCATATAAAGAACCAAGAGCTCTAAGCTCTGAGCATCTGAGAACTGCTGCTTGAGGTCACGTTCTCACTGTAGCAGATTTGACAAAGGTTAGTTTGTCTTGGAAAAGTGTGTAAAAGAGTGCAATGCCTCCACGTTGAGGGTCAAGAGAATGAAAAAAATTCCATGCCTTGGGACATCGACATAAAAATTGTGTAATACGTAATAGTAATAGTGGCTCGAAAGCTGAAATGAGTTGTTTTTAATGCTTAAACTGCAAAGGCAACCAAAATGAACAAAATCACACAAAATTAAAAAAAATTGGTATGAACAGTATAATTTTCTTTTTAGGCAAAATGGACCGAGGGGAAAATTCTGTGAGTGCTGGAGAACCAATCATAATACAGATCAAAGTGTCAACTACAGAGTGTGGAATAATACCATGTGTGTAGCATTTGCAACCGCTTGCTAGATCAACTACAAACTGCTAAATTTGGTTCCAAGCTAACAGAAATCATAAAACTTTGGCTTATGCCGCGTACACACCATCACTTTATGTGATGGAAAAAAACGACATTTTCTGTGAAGTAAAAAACAACGTTTTTTAAACTTCAATTTTCAAAAACGACGTTGCCTACACACCATCGTTTTTTCACAATGCTCTAGCAAAGCGAGGTTACGTTCACCACTTTTTTCCATTGAAGCTCGCTTCATAACTAGCTTCTGGGCATGCGCGGGTTTAAAAACGTTGTTTTAAACATTGTTTTTTGCTACACACGGTCAATTTTTGTGAAACAAAAAACGACGTTTTGAAAAAACGACACATAAAATTGAAGCATGCTTCAATTTTTTTTTTGTCGTTTTTCACAAGACATAAAACGACGTTTTTCCCCACACACGGTCATTTAAATTGACGTTTTTAAAAATGTCTTTTTTTTTCATCACATAAAGTGATGGTGTGTACGGAGCATTAGATATTCCAACGAAAATGATATGTATAGAAAATGATACGACCACAATAATTTGACAACTTTTGGCTGCTTGGGGCCAATGAAAGTCAATATTTTGGTCAGGGGTTGGGGGGAGAGGGTTTTTGGGAGGGACTTTTCGTGGCACTGATACAGACAATCTGATAAAAGGTATCGATATTTATTTAACAAAGAAAATACAAATATAATACAAAAGACAATTTAAGAACAATCCCCACATTATACATCAGAAAGTAAATAACAGACTGTGTCTTAGTGGAATCGATGACCTCGACCGGTTTCGCAGTTTTACCGCTTCTTCAGGAGGAGATTATGTTCTAAAAGGTATGTATAAACAGATAAATAAACAAGCAAGATATACAATATATGTATACATTTTGTATAATTCAAAACAGCGTATTATATAGTGGAGCAAAGCACTCACCCAGGTTGGTCATATGATCAGACGTGGAGCCTGGTAAAAGCCTTCTGTGGCGCGTGGAGGGGGATATTTTATTTAGATGGGCTCTATTAGGGTAAGGAGTAGAATAAATAATATGTATAGGGGATGGTCGGTTAATTATTGAGGTATGGATCACCAGGGGGTGAAAAAGGTGTATAAGTGACCAAAAAAGACAACGAGGGGAAAGAAAAGGAGGGGAATAAAGAAAAAAGAAAAAGAAGGGGGGGGGGGAAGAAGGGGGGAGAGAAGGAGGGAATGGGGAGGTCAATAATGTATAATGTGGGGATTGTTCTTAAATTGTCTTTTGTATTATATTTGTATTTTCTTTGTTAAATAAATATCGATACCTTTTATCAGATTGTCTGTATCAGTGCCACGAAAAGTCCCTCCCAAAAACCCTCTCCCCCCAACCCCTGACCTAAATATTGACTTTCATTGGCCCCAAGCAGCCAAAAGTTGTCAAATTATTGTGGTCGTATCATTTTCTATATTCAATGGGATGTAGGCACACCCTTTACTTCTTGTACCCCTATTTTAAAAGAGGCGATACTCTCCCCTTTTTTTCGAAAATGATATGTAATTATCATGTGGAAATCAGTACTTTAACTCAGGCTTTATTACACTAAAAAATAAACCAAGTGCTTGTGCTGATATTTTTAAAATGTTTAAAGATTGTGAACAATACAAATCCATATGTTAATTGTGTAGTTATACTGTATTTTTTTCCTTTTAAAAGTTGTGTTTCTTTGTGCATTCGGGATAACAATGTGGAGAAACCAAACATGTTCTGACTTAATAGGGCTGATTTACTAAAGGAGTATGTGATTTTTATTTTTTACTTAGCGAATGATGTAAAGCTAAGTGAAAATCCACTTTCAAAAAAAAATTCTCAACCGTGTGCAAAAGAAAACTTAAAAAAAAAAAAAAATGTTGCTTGCACATGAATGGTTCAAAGTCAGCACAGCTTAATCCAATTCACAAAGCAAAGTCAAAGTTTCCTTTTCCAAGTGAAAACTTAGCTTAGTGAATGAGGCTAAGTTGTGCTGACTTCTATTATCCAAGCATGTGCAAGCAAAATCCTGTTTGTTCATTTGTGTGTTTGTTTTTATACTTCCACATGACTGGGTTTTCTTTATAACTTTTTTTTACTTTAACCTCGTTTACTAAACCAACTAAAAATTTACTTTGCAAAGCAAACATGCTATACCAGAGTTGCCAACCTACCAGATTGAAATTTACTGGCACGACACACCGAAATTTACTGGAGCAGCGACGTTTTTACTGGCACTTCACAAAAGTTACTAAATTCCATTTTTAGGTGCAAATTTCAGTATTTAGCCTACAAACAAGTACGCTAGGCAAATAGCAATGTGATTTAAGGTAGATATTAAGGTAAAAAACATATTTTTGTTATTTTCGATATAATAAGGGCAAATGATTTAGTCACATCCCCCCCTGCCTCCATCCCCCTCTGCCACCAACACCCCCTGTCTTCACCCCCCCTCTGCGGTGCCACAATCTCTCCCTGCCTCCAATCTCCCCCAGGCCCCCTGTCTTCACCCCCCCCCTCTGCGGTGCCACTAACACCCCCTGCCTCCAATCTCCCCCTGCATCCATTGCCCCCTGCCTCCATCCCCTTCTGTGGTGCCACCGCAGCCACCATCACCCCCTGCCTCCAATCGCCCCCTGCCTCCAATCTCCATGCACAGTTCCAAACCGAACCAATCTCTGCTATTTTTACTGGCACATTCCAGCAACCACTGACATTTACGAACGGGGGGGGGGGGGAGTGCCCGTTTTTACGGACGGTTGGCAACACTGTGCTATACTCCTTTTGTAAATCAACCCTACTATTTCAAAGTCATTGACATGTACTTTGTTGGGTTTTTTGGATTGAAGTTTAGTCCATATCCTGTATGTTTCCTCTCCCTATACTAAATTATTAATTACTAGTTGACCTCTAAATTGAACCCAGTGTTGGAAGTCATCAATTCCAGAATTAAGTCCCAGGGAAAGCTTTTAATAAGGAATCCCAAAACACTAACTCTGCCCTGACCAGAAACCTGAGTGGAGCTCCTATTACAGAGTAGCTGGATCTAATCACTAGGAAACCCAGTGAGTCAAACTGACTATGTAATACCTAGTGGCAATCCCTCTTGCTTAACATCTGAATGTTTTTTAGCTGAGCACAAGAAGCTTTAATTATCACATGTGAGATCTCCTCTTCTCATGTTTCTCAGTAAGCTGGGCAAACCCAAGCGGGCCTTTTGTCAATAACGTTGGGAGATCTGATTCCTGACCATTGTAGAAGCTCAACAGATTTTCACTTCCAGAGGAACCTGTGAGCTATTTTTCAGAACAGACTGAACACGATTTCCAAGTGCCCACGCTGGAACATTGCTATCACTGACACTGCAGATTTTAATCACTTCCACGTGTCATTACTTTCTTGTTTCCCATAAACTACCTGAATGGTTTGAGTATGTTTAAATTTGCTACATTGCTTATGAAAAGTTGAGGGCATGAGGGTAATGTTAGCTTCTTTAGAAATATTAAGAATGCTTATTGAACACGATTACAGGAAAACCTTGTTTTGCAAGCATAATTCGTTCCAGAAACATGCTTGTAATCCAAAGCACTTGTATATCAAAGCATTTTTTTACAGGGTAAAAAAGAGAAGAGAGGCGTCTCTAAGTGTAGCAATAAGTTGCTAAATGTTGTACCTTCATTAAAGCGGGAGTTCACCCGAAAAACATTTTTTAACCTTAGATTGATGCTCATTTTGCCAAGGGGAATCGGGTAGTTTTTTTAAAAACGAAGCAGTACTTACTGTTTTAGAGAGCGATCTTCTCCGCCGCTTCTGGGTATGGGCTGCGGGACTCGGCGTTCCTATTTGATTGACAGGCTTCCGACAGGCTTCCGACGGTCGCATACATCGCGTCACGAGTAGCCGAAAGAAGCCAAACGTCGGTGCGGCTCTATACAGCGTCTGCGCACCGACGTTCGGCTACTTTCGAAAAATCGTGACGCGATGTATGCGACCTTCGGAAGACTGTCAATCAAAAAGGAACGCCCAGTCCCGCAGCCCATACCCGGAAGCGGCGGAGAAGATCGCTCTCTAAAACGGTAAGTACGACTTCAATTTTAATAAAACTACCCGATTCCCCTAGACAAAATGAGCATCAATCTAAGGTTAAAAATTTACTTTTTGGGTGAACCTCCACTTTAAATGTAACCATATTGCTACACTTAGAGGCTCCTCTCTTCTTTTGTATACTCAGTTGCGACATGACGCTACTCTTATATCAAGATGTCGCTTGTATATCAAGGCAAAATGTATTAAAACATTTTGCTTGTCTTGCAAAACGCTCTCAAACCAAGGTTTTACTGTATGTTATTAGGCTTTTTTCTCTTTGCCCTGCGTCCAAGGCTTTTCCCATTTACCAATGTTTTCACTATATGATTTTGCCGAACAAACAAATAGGAACAAAATATTATTTATAACATTTTTAACATATAGCTATCAAATTATAATGATAACGCAACTAATATATATGTTTTTGTCATTAGCATTATTGGACACATTTTTGTATGGTGTTCAAGTTTATGGAATGTTCCATATTACCCTATTAGCACCTAACCAGCTTCTCCATTTCCTATTGGTTAATAGATGGAAGGCTACAATGGTTGGGTGCTAAGACAATGTAAACACACCGGGGTTGATTTATTAAAACTGGAGAGTGCAAAATCTGGTGTAGCTGTATATGGTAGCCAATCAGCTTCTAACTTCAACTTGTTCAAATAAGCTTTGTCAAAAAAAACTGGAAGCTGATTGGTTTCTATGCAGAGCTGCATCAGATTTTGTACTCTCCAGTTTTAGTAAAACAACCCCTCCATGTTTATATTATGGGTATGTCTGGTAAAAACTAGAATTTACTAAATGACCCTGTTGCCCATAATCAGCAATGGATATTAACCACTAGCCGACTAGCCGCCGTCATTCTACTGCAGTAGTTCGGCTCTCCTGCACAAATCGCCATAGCTGTACGTCGGGCCTTTAAACAGCTATATCGGGCACGGCGGGGGACCCGATGCGCATGGCCAGCGGGCACGATGTCCACCGACCACACGCGATCACGGGCACGAGAGCCAGAATGGGGATGTGTGTGTGTAAACACACACACATCCCCATTCTGTCAAGAGAGGAGAGACAGATCATGTGTTCCTACTAAGTAGGAACAGCGACCTGGCTCCTCCTCTAGTCAGTCACATCCCCATACAGTTAGAAACACTCACGAGGGAACACATTTAACCCCTTGATCGCCCCCTAGTATTAACCCCTTCTCTGACAATGACATTTACACAGTAATCAATGCATTTTTAAAGCACTGATCGCTGTATAAATGTCAATGGTCCCAAAAATGTGTCAAAAGTGTCTGATCTGTCTGCTGCAATGTTGCAGTCCCGTTAAAAATTGCAGATCGCTGTCAAAACTAGTAAAAAAATAATTATAATAAAAAGGACATAAGTCTATTCCCTATATTGTAGACGCTATAACTTTTGCGCAAACCAATCAATATACGCTTATTGCGATTTTTTTTTATACCAAAAATATGTAGAAGAATACATATCGGACTAAACTAAGGAAGAAATTTTTTTTTATACTTTTTTGGAGGATATTTATTATAGAAAAAAAGTAAAAAATATTGCTTTTTTTTTTCAAATTGTCATTCAAAAAATGAAAGCTGCAGAGGTGATCAAATCCCACCAAAAGTAAGCTTAATTTGTGGGAAAGAAAGGATGTAAATTCTGTTTGGGTGCAACATCGTACAACCACACAATTGTCAGTTAAAGCAACGCAGTGCCATAAAATGGCCTGGTCATTAAGGAGGCAAATTCTTCCGGGGCGGAAGTGGTTAAGGCAGGCATACAGAATGGGAAAACTCTGGGCAGACCTCACCAGTGGTGTGATACTTAATATTTTCCCAAAAAGTAAAAAAAAAAAAAACCTCCAAGGTCTGAACTGTGGTGTTATTTATATTGGATTATATAACCTGATGTTGTAGGGGTGAGTATATCAAAAGAGGGACTGTACAAAATTCGAAATAATTTGCCAACTGAAACATTCATATTTGTGATTGTGTGTATTTGACTTCAGCTAGCCTTTATTTGCAAAGAAGGATGAAAAATAGATATTATGTGTGAAAATTATGTTATATATATTTTTGGGGGATATTTATTATAGCAAAAAGTCAAAAATACAGCTTTTTTTCAAAATGTATGCTTTTTATTTATAGCGCAAAAAAATAAAAACCGCAGAGGTGATCAAATATCACCAAAAGAAATCTCTATTTGTGGGGAAAAAAAGGACGTCAATTTTGTTTGGGAGCCACGTCGCACGACCGCTCAATTGTCAGTTAAAGCGACGCAGTGCCGAATCGCAAAAAATGGCCCAGTCATTGGGCAGCCAAATCCTCTGGGGCTGAAGTGGTTAAACTAAAGCTGGCCATACACACATAAATCTATTTTGTTCAGCCTGCAGACTGAATTAAATAAATCTAACAGATTCCTTTATTTATCATAAACAATACAGATGGACAGATCCCCCGAAGCAACTATTGTTCGCTTGTGTTGGTCTGCGCCAAAATACGCAGGTTCAACTTGTGCTTTAGAGGTCTTTAACTTAGCAAACTGACACAGCTTTGTACTACAGGTGCACAATTTATCTTTGTGTAAATGTCCTTTCTAGTAAAAGGTATTGTCTTCTAGGTTTACTCTATTGTCCTTTGCTTGTAGATGCCTGGATGTTTATTTAACGTCAACACCATATTCTGAAACCATGCTTTTGTCGTTCTCTAAAGATGGTGTGCATAAAGTAAGTGGATTCTCAGCACGTAGGGCAAGACGAGGCACTGGAGCTACGAATGAACATAAGGGCATGTCTGAAATCTTTAAATACATCCAGGGGTCTATGTATGGAAAATATCACTTTGGGGATGTCTCATTTGTGCAAAGTGAACAAATAATACGTAGAATGTTTAGAATATGTGTATAGCAGTTTCTGTTTGTTGCCTTTCGCATGTCAGAAGCCATATGTTCAGTTTGGCTGCAGGCAAACGATCACTTGCATTCATTTCGAACATCGGGGCCATCCCTACGCTGCGTCTGCCTGCTTTACTTTTTACAGTAAAGGGGCTTCCAGGTTACATGGTAAATGCCCTCTGCTTCTGAAATCTGACTTCTCTATGTAAAAACATGGATATACAAATGAGTGACTACTTAAGTCTCATGACTTCTCAGTTTCATCTACATGGAAATTTGGGATTGTGTCTGCAGCACTTGCCAGTGAAATCTGGTATTGTGGTGACTTCAGTATTTAATCCTCCAGGGGGTTTTCTGTAAGAGTATATGGCAGATTTATCTCTAGGAGTGGATCTGGGAAATTCAGCTCATATCATAGACCTGCAGTTATAGACAGGCATAGAAAGGTTTCCAAGTCAGATTTACATGAAGCATTTGAGAGCCAGCTGACCCAAAAACAAAAAGTCTGCCAAAGTGAATTACAGTGAGCCAATCCTCCTACTTTCCACCTATACTCTGTGGCCCAGATTCACTAAAGAGATACGACGGCGTATCTCCTGATACGCCGTCGTATCTCTGTTTTAGGGTCTTCTTAACTATGCGACTGATTCATAGAATCAGGTGTAATTGTTTTACACTGTCGGATCTTAAGGATGCCATTCTATGCCGGCCGCTAGGTGGCGAGGCCATTGGGGTCGGCGTAGGATATGCAAATGACTAGTTACGGCGATCCACGAACGTCCGCGTTACCCGTCGCTCTAACTTTACGTTGTTTCCGTCGAGATACGCGTCGTAAAATTAGGGCTGAGCCCTAGTTGTTCTAAGCCATGTTAAGTATGGCCGTCGTTCCCGCGTCGAAATTTAAAAACCCACGTAGTTTGCGTAAGTCGTCCGTGAATGGCGCTGGATGCCATTTACGTTAACGTCTAAACAAATGACGTCCGTGCGACGTCATTTAGCGCAATGCACGTCGGGTAATTTTACCGACGGAGCATGCGCAGTACGTTCGGCGCGGGAACGCGCCTAATTTAAATGGTGCCCGCCCCATTTGAATTAGGCGGCCTTGCGCCGATCAGATTTACGTTACACCGCCGCAAGTTTACAGGTAAGAGCTTTGTGAATCAGGCACTTAAGCTGTAAACCTGCGGCGGTGTAACGTAAATGGGATACGCTACGCTGCCGTGGAGCAACGTAAATGTATCAGAATCTGGCCCTGTATTCTTACCAACCTGAAAGCACAGCTCTTTCTCTTCAGTTTCCAAACATACTTGTGTGAATCAGTACTGTTTGGACCTTGATGAAGGGAACATACCCCAAAAGCTTTTTCTGAAAAATCGTATGTTAGCGCAAATAAAAAAAGTATCATGGACAGTGCTCAATTGTCTTTGCTTCCAAATATAGAAAGTGTCCTTATGGATATTAACCCCCCTGGCGTTATTCCCGAGTCTGACTTGGGGTTACTTTTTTGTGCTGCGATCGGTAACCCCGAGTCAGACTCGGGCTTGCCTCGCAGAATCCACAGGCATGGTTTACTTACCTTGTCCCTGGATCCAGCGATGCCACCGCGCTGTGTGAGCGAGCGGGTGCTCGCCCGATTCACACAGTGCCTCTGTGTGCCGCCCAACTTTGTTCCCTGCGACGTTACGACGCACGGGGGCGGAGATCGGCGCCAAATTCAAAAAGGTAAACAAACACCTTACATACAGTATACTGTAATCTTATAGATTACAGTACTGTATGTAAAAAATACACACCCCCCTTGTCCCTAGTGGTCTGCCCAGTGTCCTACATGTACTTTTATATAATAAAAACTGTTCTTTCTGCCTGCAAACTGTAGATTGTCCATAGCAACCAGAAGTGTCCCTTTATGTCAAAAATGGTTTTAGAGCAGCTAGAAAACAGCGATAATAAATTATAATCACTTGCAGAATTGTGCGATAGCGATTTGTGGGGAAATTCGTCATAAAAAAATAAAAGTAATGACAGCGACAATTCTGCAACTGAGCAAATTTCAGTGATTTTGAGTTGATTACATTATTGAATAATTTTTATTATAATTATATTATTATTTGTTATAATTATTTATAATTATTTATTATATTATAATTTATAATTTTGTTTTTTAAAAAATGTCATACCCGGGATGCCTACTAGACTCTTGTTTGGTCAGATTTAAGTGAGTTATTCCTAAGAATTACAGGCCTACAGTATAAAACGCCAAATTTCCTTGCAAATAATGGTACCGCTTTCAGCATCTTTTTTCTGAAATAATCATACCGCCAGGGAGGTTAATCAGCCTTCTAGGATTTGTCTTTGTGTTGATATTTCTATATGTATTAGGACTCCATGCACACAGGACCCCCCCCTTTGCAACAGGGGAAAAAACACAGTTAAAAAAATACACTTAAATGCCATGTTTTGCATGCACGTTCATGTATATTTATCCACATTAATACATATGGTGTTAATGTATTCTATTAAACATAATATTCATTTATTCTAGCTATTAGAATTCATGAACATGCAAATGAGTGACTGTGCCTAAACGCGTCAAGCATTTATGCATGTTTGGTGTATTTTCCGCCCAAACTCGAATCTTCTGAACATGCAAGTGATGGGGTTCTTTTCTGCCTCCAAACGCTCCTGCCTCTAAATGGCTGTGAACACCTGTGTGGGCTTGGACACCTGGGGGGAGATTTACTAAAACCTCAGCACTCAGAATCTGGTGAAGCTGTGCAGGATAGCCAATCAGCTTCTAACTTCAGCTTGTTCAATTAAAGGAGTTGTAAAGGCAGAAGGTTTTTCCACGGCTGTCAATCAAAGTCAGTCAGCCAATCAGGGGAGAGAGGGGTGGGGCCAGGTCAGGGCTCCGTGTCTGAATGGATACACAGAGCTTTGACTCGGCTCGGTTCCCCCAATAGAGAGCTGCTGGCTGAGGGGGCACTCGATAGCAGGGAGGGACCAGGAGCAGTGAAGAGGGACCCGAGAAGAGGAGGATCGGGGCTGCTCGTTGCAAAAAAAACTGCACAGAGGAGGTAAGTATAACATGTTTGTTATTTATAAAAAAAAAAGAGCATTTACAATCACTTTAAGCTTTGACAATAAAACCAGGAAGCTGATTGGTTTCTATGCAGACTTGCACCAAATTTTGCACGCACCAGTTTTGGTAAATCTCCCCCATAGGATAACATAGAGGGGTGTTTAGAGGAAAAAATGCAAATGCCTGTAAAGCGGGCGTCCATATTTAGATACATCTTTATCATTTTAACTTACTTTTATACATAGATATTCAAGAATATATTCCCTAAAGGAGATTGTACTTTAACAAAGAGAAAAAAAAGCCTGACCAAAAGTACTCACCCTCTCCTATTCCAGATTTATATTTACCTGAATCTCATGACTAAAATCCTAATTTGTGCTGAACGTTTAATCCCCATAATCTCCTATTGGGCTTCTCCCAGTACAGGAGATGCGTGTGGGAGAACATTTATAAACAACCCACTCATCCATTATAGACCTATAGGAAATAAGGGCCAGATTCACGTAGGTGAGCGGCGGCGTAACGTATCGCAAGTTTTCATCGCAAGTGCCTGATTCACAAAGCACTTGCGATGAAAACTACGCTGGCAGCCTCCGGCGCAAGGCGGGCCAATTCAAATGGGCGTGTGCCATTTAAATTAGGCGCGCTCCCGCGCCGGACCTACTGCGCATGCTCAGTTTCGCAATTCCCGTCGTGCTTTGCACGCCGTGACGTCATTTTTTCGAACGGTGGCGCGCGTAGCGTACTTCCGTATTCCCGGACGTGTTACGCAAACGACGTTAAATTTTTAATTTCGGCGCGGGAACGACGGCCATACTTTAAACAGCAATACGATTGCTGAGTAAAGTTAGGGCAGGTCAAACGACGACTAACTTTGCGACGGGAAACTAGACTAGCAGCGACGTAGCGAACGCGAAAATCCGTCGGGAATCGCCGTAACGCCTAATTTGCATACCCGACGCTGGTTTACAACGCAAACTTCCCCCAGCGGCGGCCGCGGTACTGCATCCTAAGATCCGACAGTGTAAAACAATTACACCTGTCGGATCTTAGGGATATCTATGCGTAACTGATTCTATGAATCAGTCGCATAGATAGAAACAGAGATACGACGGAGTATCAGGAGATACGACGGAGTATCAGGAGATACGACGGAGTATCAGGAGATACGCCGTCGTATCTCTTTGGTGAATCTGGCCCTAAGAACAGAAGTCATGTAGACTACTCAGTTTTAACTTAAAGGTTACCAGGTTGATGAGTAACATTTTTTTTTTTCATTAAGAAGTGTGTTCACTTTTTTTATTGATGAGCAACCTTTCTATTTACCATATTTATGATGTATAACACGCACAGGCGTCTAACACGCACCCTAACTTTAAAAAGGAAGTTTCAGGAAAAAAACTTTCCACAGCCCCCTGCGTATAACACGCAGGCACAGTTTACCCTCTATTTTCAGGGTAAATAAGTGAGTATTATTTGCCAATAAATACAGGGGTAGATTCAGAGAGAAGATACGACGGCGTATCTCCTGATACGCCATCGTATCTTTGAGTCCGGCCCGTCGTATCTATGCGCCTGATTCATAGAATCAGATACGCCTAGATTTGACTAAGATCCGACGTAAGTCTCTTACGCCGTCGGATCTTAACTGCATATTTACGCTGGGCCTCTAGGGGCGTGTATGCTGATTTACGCCTAGAATATGTAAATCAGCTATATACGCGAATTCATGAACGTACGCCCGGCCGACGCAGTAAATTTACGACGTTTCCGTAAGGCTTTTTCCGGCGTATAGTTACCCCTGCTATATGAGGCATATCCTATGTTAAGTATGGCCGTCGTTCCCGCGTCGAATTTTAAAAAGTTACGTCGTTTGCGTAAGTCGTCCGTGAATGGGGCTGGACATCATTTACGTTCACGTCGAATCCAATGACGTCCTTGCACACTGGGAAATTCCACGGACGGCGCATGCGCCGTTCGGGAAAAACGTCAATCACGTCAGGTCAAGCCTGATTTAAATAACACACGCCCACCTCTTCAGAATTTGAATTAGGCGGGCTTACGCCGGGCTATTTACGCTACGCCGCCGCAACTTTTTTTTAAGAATACGGCACTTGCCTGTAAAAGTTGCGGCGGCGTAACATAAATACGCCTGCACAAAGAAGCGCCATTCTACCTGAATCTACCCCACAGTATTTAGAAGTGTATTCACTTTTTTTGTTGATGCGTAACCTTTCTATTTATTTAGAAGTATGTTCATTTTTTTGTTTGATGAGTAACCTTTTTTTTTTCATTTAGAAGTGTGTTTGGTTTTTACTTTCCATCCTTAAAAAAGGCTTTATCACATGGCCAGGGACAGTATTAAATGAGACCCTTTATATATTGTAGCTGGCCAGACATTTACATTGTATAGTCAAATCTCTTGTACATCTTCCACCTAATGTAGACCAGCAGTTGATAATGATAATATCACTTCATATAATGTTAGTGACATTAAACACACCTTAATTCTGGAAACAAATATAGTCCTTGCTTGTCCCACTCAGATTTCTCAGTTTTTAGTACTTTTAGGAAAAAACAAGTATGTGGTTGGTTATTGTGAAAGAGCAATGCTTTCTTTTTATTTTGTCTGATTATCCCTTTAATACAGATGACAGAAGATTTCCGCAGACCCTTGTACAGGGTCATATTGTAGAACAGAGGACACACACTTATTAAAATCTAAAGTTTCTAAGCTGGCCTGTGTGTGTTCAGCAAATGTTCACATACAGAATCAATCACAACATCCGCTCAGCAGATTAGTGCTAGCATGATTAAACACATAGACAAGAAGTCAGTGCACGTGAAATTAAGGCTGAAATCATATTAGAAAGCAGCGCAGCAATCGGCCTTGTAATCTCCACAAAACGCAAGTTGTGAGATTCACTCAAAACCTCAAAATTGCAGCTTGATGCCAGCAAATCATCCATCTGTCCTCATATTTTTTGTAGGAAAACGCGATTAAAAATGTGATCATTGGCAGACATAAAGTCCAAAGGGTTCCTCTAGAAGAAAATATTAGGGGCCAGATTCACAGCCGAGATACGACGGAGTATCTCAGATACTCCGTCTTATCTCCTAGGCCCCCTACACACGAGAGGATCCATCCGCTGGAATTGATCCGCGGACCGGCTCCAGCGGATAGATCCCCTGGTGTGTACAATCCAGCGGATCTGTTTCCGCGGATTTTTATCCCCTGGGATGGATTTCCAGCGGCTAAAAAATTTAAGACATGCTTTAAAATCAATCCGCTTGAATCCATCCCAACGGATTGATCCGCTGGTCTGTACAGACTCACCGGATCAATCCGTCCGAATCAATCCCCCGCATGCGTCGTAATGATTCGACGCATGCATGGAATTCCTTATATGACAGCGTCGCGCACGTCGCCGCGTCATCATCGCGGCGACGGCGCGACACGTCATCGCGATGGGATTTCGGCGCGGATTTCGATCCGATGGTGAGTACACTCCATCGGATCAAAATCCTCGGAAATCCTCGAGAGGATTTATCCGCGGAAACGGTCCGGTGGACCGTATCCACGGATAAATCCTCTCGTGTGTACTAGGCCTCAGAGTATCTATGCGACTGCTTCATAGAATCAGTTATGCATCCCTAAGATCCGACAGGTGTAATTGTTTTACACTGTCGGATCTTAGGATGCAGTACCGCGGCCGCCGCTGGGGGGAGTTCGCATCGTAAACCAGCGTCGGGTATGCAAATTAGGAGTTACGGCGATCCATGACGGTTTTTCGCGTTCGCTATGTAGCCGCTAGTCTAGTTTCCCGTCGCAAAGTTAGTCGTTGATTTTGGGTGCCTTAACTTTACACAGCACACGTATGTGCTGTATAAAGTATGGCCGTCGTTCCCGCGTCGAAATTTAAAAATTCACGTAGTTTGCGTAAGCCGTCCGGGAAAACGGAATTACGCTACGCGCGTCGCCGTTCGAAAAAATGACGTCACTTCGCGCAAAGCACGGCAGGTAATTCAAAAGAGAGCATGCGCAGTAGGTCCGGCGCAGGAGCGCTCCTAATTTAAATGGCATACGCCCCTTTGAATTACGCGGGCTTACGCCGGAGGCCGTCGGCGTAGGTTTTCATTGCAAGTGCTCTGTGAATCAGGCACTTGCGATGAAAACTTGCGGCGGTGTAACGTATCTACGATACGTTACGCCACCGCACTTCTACCTGAATCTGGCCCTAGGTTCCTCATCTGATTCTCCACACTGTTACCCTATGTGCATGGCTGTTCTTCAAGGGTTCTGTGCAGCACACTGCATCCACTTCTGCAATGCTATTGTCTCATGCAGTAGGTATATCTTGCTTCAAGTCAACAGATCTGTTCATGTGACATCAACACAGCAATAGGAATTTAGTTTGTTTATGTTCATCTTCCTATGTATTGCCAAGACCCTGTCATCTGCACTACAAATGACATTCTTAATTTCTGTATCCTCCATGCTCCAGCATTGGTCATATAAGCAATATCTTCATCCTGGACTGTCACCCAGTTTGAATATTATTGGATTCCTTGCATAGCTCCCAACTGTCCCCGATTTCGAGGTACTGTTTCTGATTTGGAGCAATGTCTCTCTGTCTTTCCTCCTCATGTGTCCCTCATTTTGGTCTGATCCATATAGTTGTATATAAAATGCACTTTTTATGTTTCAAAAAGGGTTTCCCAGTGCTAAACCTTTCATCCAATTTCTAAATTGCTGATAAAGTACCGTATTTATCGGCGTATACCGCGCACTTTTTCCCCCTGAAAATAGGGGGAAAATCACGGGTGCGCGCTATACGCCGATAGAGAGACTAGATTTCTACAAGAGTGTCAATGCTGCAATACACGCCGGCTGATTTATGCAATTCATTTGGGCCAGTGGCAAGGATTGGCCGTCCACCTAATAAAACTTAGTGTACCTCTCACACATACCTCGGAGGGGAAGGAGGGGGACGAGCGCCCGCCAGAAATCACCGAGCTGTCATCTTCTCTCGGCTCTCACTCGGCTGTCACACACGCACAGTCCCGCCTCCGCCACCAGCATTGGACCAGTGTTCTGTCTATCACAGGAGATGGTCCAATGCCGATGGCGGAGGCGGGACTGTGCGTCTGTGACGTGAAAGCCGAGTGAGAGCCAAGAGGAGATGACGGCTCAGTGATTTCCGGCGGGCGCTCGTCCCCCTCCTTCCCCTCCAAGGTATGTTTGAGAGGTAAGTGTACTCTGTACACTAAGTTTTATTAGGTGGACGGCCAATCCTTGCCACTGGCCCAAATGAATTGTATAAATCAGCCGGCGTGTATTGCAGCATTGACACTGCTCTCTTGTAGAAATCTAGTCTCATTATTTGGGGACATCCAATTACTTTGCCTGAACCCCATTGCGATCCAGCATAATGCATGAGAGCTGCTGCTTTGTCCCTCCCCTCCCATCTGTCAGGAAAGTCTGAGGGACACCCCAGAGACTGGCTTAGATTGCTACAAAGTTGTTTATTAAAAAAATGTGTTTTTCCAGAAAATTCCCTCTTAAAATTGGGGTGCGTGTTATACGCCGATAAATACGGTAATTTTCAAAGGAATAGTAGTGGTAAAAAAAGCACTTTTGGGTTTAACTAACCATTTTTTTATTTATATAATTCTCCTTTAAGGGGGTGTGACAGGAGGTGTACCCAATGCCTACATAATATTGCTAATAGGTGTCCCTCGTTCCCATCTCAAAAAAGTTGGGAGGTATGTCCTTGTTCTATGTACTACACAGACAGTTGAGTCAGCAAGGAAAAATTCTGGTAAGCTCAAAAATGAAGCTGCTACCAAGGCATAAAATGTGCACCTTTTTCAATGAGCATCTGAGGCTAGAGCTATTTTGAAGATAGAGATAGTTGCAGCTGTTTGTAAAATACTTGTAGGGTCTTGTATAAGGACGTTGACAAAGAACACCTTGTTCTTTTCACCTTCTCAAACTCAGGCGGCATTATTATCAGGGCTCAAGTCCTGCGGGAACGCGTGGGAACGGAGTCCCTGCACTTTTTTCACAGCAGGAACGCAGTTCCCTTTGCAGGACGAGAGCAGCCGAGAGCAGCCGAGCCGCCCGAGCCAATCCTTCACTAAGCGGCGATGCCCAGCTCGAGTCACTGTCAGGGGCAGGCGAACCTTAGTAATCCTTTATGTTACTGGCCGCTTCCTGTATATGGATTCATCGGGTATTGTGCGGGTATTCCGTCACTTCCTCGAGGAAGTGACGGAATACCCGCACACTACCCGATGAATCCATATACAGGAAGCGGCCAGTAACATAAAGGATTACTAAGATCCCGTGGATCGAAAAAAGAAACATGCAGTTTAGTAATTATGCATATGAGCGTATCATTATTTTTTTTTTTGGTGGGGGAGTGGATCTTGGGTGGGAGTTCCCTCACTTTTTTCCCCCTTTTTTTTCCCCTTTTTTCCCCCAGGACTTGACCCCTGATTATTATGTAGCTTTCTCCAACACTTCTGAGATCAGCCTGGTATCCTGCTGATCAGCCTGGTAACCATACAAAGGTTAACCATTGACCAAAAAAAAACACAAGTGGTATTCTAATATGTTTTCTTGCGTACAAATAAGAGGCAGTGTGTGGGCGCCATAATTGTTTAGCATTAACCGTGAAGTTAGAATGTCTTGGGTGGAACAAAAAGATAGGGTGCGGGTATGTTGGTGAAGATCTAAGCAGTCAAATATTCATTTATCATGCTTCTTTATAATATAAAACATGTTGATACAAAAGAAAGCAGTGACCTGAAAATACAAATCTGGATATATTTTCCTTGTTTGAATGATCTTTTCCATGTAAACAATGCTGCGTGCATTCTCTCTTCTATTTAGTCAAAGATGTTAGTCTTTTTTTTTTTTCTGTGTGTCATTCCCATGTTCTCCAGTTTAAAGCTGTTTTTGCTAAAAATAGACACGGGGAGCCCTTTAAATTGCTAATTTCATCTAATTCCCACGGAGGTTGCAGTTCCGATGGGCGCTTGTTTAAATAACCGTGCACTTACACTGGAAGCCTGCCTGTGTACAGTGCATCAGAGCTGTCACCATGAAGTACACAGCAGCCAGTATGTCTCAGAGGGAGAGAAAAAAAATGCATTCTTAAAACATCACAAAGACATAAAGCAGCTGGACTCCAAACTAAAGTAATACTATTTTATTGTATATCTCCATTGGCTCTGAGATAACATATTTATAGGATATAAACAAACCAAAAATAATATTGGCTGCACCCTCTAACCCCCAAAGGAAAAAATCCGCATGGAGATGAGTATCTGATGTAGGAACAAGAAGTGTGAGTGTGGAACCAACTGCCAGATAGGACAAGTGCAGAGATGTTATCCGGTCTACTCAGACTTATATGCTAAGACTCAGATGCTAAGGACACTGCTAAATATTTACATTCAGCATCTATAGGATCCTGCTTCACTTATGCTGAAATACACAAAGGGTACCAATATACAGTCACCAAAGTAGTATGAACAATACAGAATGTGTGTATACAGTATATATATATATATATATATATATATATATATATATATATATATATATATATATATATATATATATATATATATATATACACAGTGCCTTGCAAAAGTATCCACCCCCCTTGGCATTTTCCGTGTTTTGTTGCCTAACAACCTGGAATTAACATGGATTGAGGATTTAATTTACAGAACATGCCCACAACTTTGAGGATGTTTTTTTTTTATTGTGAAGCAAACAACATATGGGACAAAATAACAGAAAAAGTCAAAGGCCCGGATTCAGATAGCAGTTACGACGGCGTATCTCCGGATACGCCGTCGTAACTCTGAGTTGCAGGGTCGTATCTATGCGACTGATTCATAGAATCAGTTACGCATAGATTTCCCTAAGATCTCTTACACCGTCGTATCTTAGGCTGCATATTTACGCTGGCCGCTAGGTGAAGCTTCTGTAGATTTACGCAAGGAATATGCAAATTAGGTAGATACGCTGATTCAGAAACGTACGTCCGCCCGGCGCATTTTTTTACGTCGTTTACGTTAGGCTTTTTCCGGCGTAAAGTTACCCCTGCTATATGAGGGGTATCCTATGTTAAGTATGGACGTCAGGCCAGCGTTGTATTTTACGTAGATTACGTCGTTTGTGTAAGTCGTTCGCGAATAGGGCTGGGCGGAATTTACATTCACGTCGAAAGCATTTGCTTTTTGCGGGTTAATTTGGAGCATGCACACTGGGATTCTTTCACGAACGGCGCATGCGGCGTTCGTAAAAAACGTCAAATACGTGGGGTCACAATTAATTTAAATAAAACACGCCCACATCATCCACATTTGAATTCCGTAGGTTTACGCCGGACCACATACATTACGCCGCCTTAACTTAGGGCGCAAGTTCTTTCTGAATATGGAACTTGCGCCCTAATTTACGGCGGCGTAACGTATCTGAGATACGTTACGCCCGCCGATAGATACACTATTGAATCTGAATCCGGGCCAAAGTGCATAACTATTCACCCTCCTAAAGTCAATATTTTGTAGAGCCACCTTTTGCGGCTATCACAGCTCCAAGTCTCTTTGGATAAGTCTCTATGAGCTTGCCACATCTTACTAATGGGATTTTTGTCCATTCCTCCTTGCAAAACTGCTTCAGCTCCTTGGATGGTTTGCACTTGTGAACAGCAATCTATGCTGAAGTCATGTGGTGACTTTTCTGGGTTTTGACTGGACGTTAGTGATCATAGCAGAATACACAGGAGAAAATGCATGTTGGCAAGGGGAATGTAGAGGTGGGCGGGGAGTCTATTGACATCAAGACTCCACCCACAGAGCTTCGGACAACAGACCCACCCACAGAATCTGCAGTTTTTTGGGTCTCATAACAGACAGAGGGGAGACATTTGACAGATAACGATACATGCAGGAGGCATCTATATCCTTATAGAAAACCACTATGGCAGTAGTTTAGAAAGGATGAGAGTGGGTTTACATACACTTTAAAGCGGTGGTTCACCCTATAAAAAATGTCTAACACTACATCCAGTCCAGTTCTGCAAATAAAATTACACTGACCTTTTTTTTTTTGTCGCCGTAGGTAGCGTTTATTGTTAGAATTCACCGCGGCTTCCGGGTAGGGAATCCCACGGGAGTGGGCGTTCCTATTGACATGCCAATTGATTGACATGCTAAACGACGGCGCATACAGCGCGTCACGACTTCCCGAAAGAAGCTCGGGTCGGCTCGGCTCTATTCGGCGCCGGTGCGCAGGCGCCGAATAGAGCCGAGCCGACCCGAGCTTCTTTCGGGAAGTCGTGACGCGATGTATGCGCTGTTGTTTAGCATGTCAATCAATTGCCATGTCAATAGGAACGCCCACTCCCGTGGGATTCCCTACCCGGAAGCCGCGGTGAATTCTGACGATAAACGCTATCTACGGCGACAAAAAAAAAAGGTCAGTGTAATTTTATTTGCAGAACTGGGCTGGATGTAGTGTTAGACATTTTTTATAGGGTGAACCCCCACTTTAAGTATAAGGGGTAAGTGTTAAAGGATAGCTGTACTTTTAAATAAAATATAGCAAATATGGGAATCATGGTAATATGCCTTAGAATTAACAATACAGCTCTGTTTCAGATTATGATTTTATTCTCAGAGCTACCTATAAAGGAAATAGTGGACACAATGAGAAAATTAATATTGTTTTTAAACCAAGTTATTTGCTTTAGATTACCATGGCTATGCTAGCAACCAAAGCACCAGTAGCACCAGTTGCACCAGTCAAGCTTCACTGGCTTAGATCAATGAAAAGTTCCCCCCGATTTTAATTGTTTGAGCTTTCAGTGGGTTCTCCCTGCACTTTCTTAATGGACTTGTCCTTTTGGACTCCTGTGCAGTGTCACTCAATGTCAACGCAAATGTTTCAATACCCTTGGCTACTCCTTGCCTTCTAGACGTATGTTTCTTAACAGGTCCGCAAAATGGTGGAACATTCAACTTGCATTTTGGGATTTCAAAATCACTTTCCATGGTCAAGTATCAATCCTGACTATTTTGGGAGAGACCCCCCCCCCCCCCCCCCCACTATCAATATCATTTATAACATACGTGGAGAAAAAGGCAGAAGAGGAAATTACTACCAGTCCAACGAGAAAAAATAATAATAAGAAGAAAAAATAAGAGAAAGAAAGTAGAAGATTTTAAGTCCGTCCTAGATATATCCAATGACCATTCCTGGAATCAGCGCCGTATATCTGGAACCCGCAGCTAGGCAAGCCAGGGGGACCATATTTTATCAAAGAGGTCTTGCTTGTCTCGTGATTTTTTCTTATAGCATTATCCACATGAATTTAGCTTCATTAAAGCTATATCTATAACTAGGCTTTTCCATGGGGTCGCAATGGTGATTTTGGTCACTAGGAACATTAAATAAATTAAGGTCTGTGTGTGTTGCGGGACATTGTTCACTGATTTATACAGTAGGGCGATGCTTGCGTTTTTCATAGTATTAACCATTGTAACTGTAAATATAAATTAGTGCACCCTCATCCAGAAGCGCCGAACTTTAGGGCAGGTCCACCAAGCGTGCTGGAACATACTTATCTAACCACTAACCCTGAAACAGGAGCCTGAACACATTTTCCGACACAGGTTCTAACCCTTCTTCACACTATCTAAAACTAAGAAAACTGTTTTGGCTGGACTTGCACTTTAAAGAAGCCTGCACACACACATGCAAACTCAGAACTGACCTGGTTCTTGCTCGCCACCTCAAGTAGTAGACTGCAAAGCCAGGGTTTCTGCCTTTAGTTGTATGTTGCCTTCAGGGACAAAAACTGCACTCGTATTTTTTTACATTTAGAAGTAAAAGGCTTGCTTAGCAATTCAACATAAAGTAAAATAAATTGGACATGTGACATCTGTGGTCATTATTAAGGAGATCATCATCATGCTGTATACTACCCATCCATTCCCAGAATGAATTTATGTGGGCAAGAGACTACTTCATATCCTCTTATGTCAAGTGCCTGCACAAGTGGATGTACCTCCGAACAGAACCCCCCTGTTTGTCCGCAAACCATAAATAAAACCAAAGGACTGTGTCTCCAGTGAGAATGTGGAAGTGGTTTTGCTAATCACAATATTTTCTTCGTTCTACACATCTCTCCCTTTCCAGATATAATCTTCTGGTGCCTTTTTTCGCTCAGACTGTAAACATTTTTACTCAAGCAAATCTGGTAAAACATGCCCTAAAATAAACCTGCCTCTGGGATTTATTGTCAGGAATATATTTGGTGCATTCCTGATGTGCTTGGTTTAACCTGCATACAGTGGAAGGGAAGCAGAGAGTATCATTTTAAACATAATATAGCTTTTTCTTTACATCATAAATATTAGATCCCAATTGTAGTTTATCAGCAAATCTTACACTTTAAATCAGGGTTTCTCGAAATAGAAAGCGATGTGTCTCACAGTTGTTTATTTTAATAAATCTCCCCTGTTCCTGCAGAAGAGATCTATGCTCCGCAGTATTCTGCAGAGAAAGGCCGCTGTGTTCTGTGTGAGAGCAGCGGCCTCTCTATAGTAGTGTGATATATCTCCTATTCAGTTAGTCCTACAGCGCCGCAATCAACAGGGAGTGGTATTTCTACAGCGGCCTGACACTCTCCCTGTTAAGCCAGATCTACAAAACGAGTTTAAAACCGTGGAGTTCCATTGTGTAGGTAAGTATACATTACATCACCAATAACTTGCGAAAATCTGATCATCACACCTATATGAGCTTGTTGGATACCCTATTACAAAATCATGGAACATAATATAGGGTTCCCTCCCCCCTTCCCATTTTGCAGATATTACAGCCTCAACTCTTCTGGAAGGGCTTCAGCCAAAAGAGCATCAACTACTCACAAACATGTGAAGAAAAATCGCTTTGTGAAATCCACCTAATGGTGGCAATGTCTAATCATAGGATGATGGTACCTACTCCTATATGCCAAATCCCTTAGTAAAGGAAATACCCCTTAAACTCCTAATGGTGGCAATCGGTCTAGGTGTTGATGATCTCCAGAAGGTAAAGGAGAGGACATCAGGACCACTGCTGTCATGTTTCAAAGGTATATCTTCTTCCCTTCAAAACACGTCAGCCAGGATGCACAGACACATCTGCTGCTCTGAATTTGATATCCATGCCGGTGCTTGTCCCCGAATGCAGACAGTGTAAATTTAGGGACACCCACTTGCATGGGTGTCAAATTGTAAGCAGCAGCTGTGTGTGTGCATCCCATTGACATGAATTTGACTGCCTGCACACAGATGCATGGAATACCTGTGCTTCCTGTGCGGGCAAACATGGTCCTTTGGCCTTAAACTTAACCCCCATCCACCGTCAATCACAGGTTTCCTCTGCTGCATCCAGCTGATTCAGTGGATGAATTCATTCATAAAATTCTCCAGTTTCCCCTTCTTCTGTTGTGAGAGTAAGGGCTCACCAACGTATACTACAGTACAACACACAGTAATCACAAGGTACAGTTATGTTCCAAACCACTCTATTGTCTAAAGGCAGCTGAAGCAGTGGCTTACAAAAGATAAACAAAAGGACCTAGAGGTATGTCCACCCACCCTAGTAAGGACATCATTCAACCATTTATGGACAACTGTGTAAGAGGGGAATTTCCCTCACATTGGGAGATGTTTCTCACTTCCTGTTCTCTAGGGCAGCAAATGAAGGGAAATCTCCCAAATGGTACACAGACAGCAAAAAAAAAATTGATTTAACGCATACTTTTAACACTTATTTATTCTATCTGAGCTAAAGACAAACATTTTGGCCACATATACAATTTAAAGACTTAATATTTGGATTCCTGCATAAGCCCATCTACCCATAAACCTGGTAACTCACTTGTAATATGCTCAGCTACAGTATTTTAAGAGTATGCTGCATGCATTAAACCTTTTGTATTGTCTGCCTAACAGAAAACTCTTCTCTCATTTATCCTATACTACCTTCTGTCACTGTGTTTCCATACTGCTTCTAATTTAAACATTGACTACTTGATAACTCAGCAGCATAAGGACTGGGATGAAAAGATTAATGTAACATAAGCGTAGTTGTTACTGTTTGGAAAAATTGGATTTCAGTGGAAGAGAAGCTAAATCCATCTCTATAAACAGCGGTGTGGGTAGTCTGTTGTGTGTTTTGTGGTACTTGTTGGCAAGCTGAATGACATGGCAAGGAGTGAAATGGAGACGGTTGTACGGTGTCAACTTGTCTCATGCAGAGAAAAGTCACCTCTGTAAGATGATAGAAAAGTCAACACACTGGGGCTGGTTTGTAAAAATGTACACAAAGTAAATAGCTGTTTCAGATGATAACCCGACATAGTTCATCTAGAAAAAGTTAATAAGTGGGAACTAACAACTGATTAGGTGTTATGTTGGTTTTCAATGCCAAGGTCGTTTTTGGCTTACGGCTTTGGCCAAGGTTGGACAAGCTATAACACTGAGAGGGGTGCCTGTAATGTTTACCTTCAATTCCTATGGATTAAATCTTAACACAAAATGCTGCCGCAACCATTCTGGCACTGTTGTAGGTTTCCAACTCCCTGGTCTTCATGTAAATGTGGAGAAAAAATTAAATAAAGACTTAAAAGATAGCAAACAAATTCACATACTGAGTATTATCATTGCAAGTGTCAACCTTATAAAAAAAAAACATTTACAATTGCTACACAAGCCAATTTGTAATGTAATGTTATTAAATATTACCTTTCCTTTTCAATCTGCAGCCCCGATCATTGCAGCCGCAAGAATCTGCTGGTTCTTGCCGCTGGAACCTGGAGCCCACATACAACCGGCCATGTGAAAGAATTAAAAACTTCTAAAGGGATTATCATCAGGCCTCGTACACACGACTGAACATGTTTGCTGAAACTGGTCCGCGGACCAGTTTCCGCGGACATGTTCGGTCGTCTGTACGGCCGACTGGACCGGATTCCCGGCCGAGCGGACAGGTTTCCAGCGGACAAATGTTTCTTAGCATGCTAAGAAACATGTCTGCTGGAAGCCTGTCCGTCGGACATGTTCGGTCGTCGGACATGTCTGCTCGGCCGAAAGCCCTCGCATGCGTCGAAGTGATTTGACGCATGCATGGAAGCATTGACCTTCCAGGGTCGCGCACGTGGCCGCGTCATCGTCACGATGCGGCCACGTCACCGCGTATCCTGTCCGCGGGGAATTTGGTCTGATGGTGTGTACAGCCATCAGACCAAATGATCCCAGCGGACATGTCTGATGAAAACGGTCCCCGGACCATTTTCATCGGACAGATCCGGTCGTGTGTACAAGGCCTCAGACATTACAAAGTGTCCCAGCTGATTAAAATTAATTAGTCACTCCCATTTGAAATGAGTATCCATAAAACATAGTGGACAAAACAGGTAGGAATCTGCAACAAAAAACTTTGCAATGTACATTGATTGTTTTCTCAACAAAAGGGGAGTTACTCTTTAATCATTTCTACTTAAAGGAACACTAAAGGTTCGTTTTTTATTAGATCAATTGATTGCTGTAAGCTAGAGCAATTAAATATCACTTACCTCGTTTTTCCTTTTGACCTCCAAAATACAGTAATCCAGGTTTGAAAATGCCATTTCCTGTCTCTCCTCTTCTTGCTTTCCACCAGCATCTGAGCCGTTTTGTATGGTGGAAAGCAGAATGTGCTCACCCCCTCCCTATGACTGCAGCCCTGCATGAAGATGCTCTCTTATCCCTCACAGGCATGGAGGCTAAGCATAATGGGAACTGTAGTTCCCATTAGGCTGTGATGTAGCAATAATGAATGCGCACCGCAAACCAGGAAGTCAGTGAGAATAATGATTCAGGAGTGACGGAGGTGAATAAAACAGCTCAATTTCAACAGGTATCAAACTAGTTATAATGCAAAACATTACTTTTTACTTTATCAGCTACTGTCAGACTTTAATTTAAGAGGAAAATATTTTTGTCTTTACAACCCCTTTAACTTGACTCTAACATCTAACCATATCTAACATCTAACCATATAACATTTTAAATGAACACTTAACCTTGGTAAAGGGAAGAGACTCGCTCTCTCTAATTGTTTTAATTAATCATGTAAGCAGTGTTAATGCCTAAATTTGGCTTGGTATTAGCTTCTTTCAGTCCATTATTAACCCTTAATTTACTCTAATCAGCCTTATTAACTCCTTATTCTCCATCTTCATTTAATTAATATTTCCCTGCTGATTTTTTTTTTTTACTTCTATTCTATAAACTATGAACAATTAAAAAAAAAATTGTTTGCTTTGTTCATTAAACCGTTTACACCTTCAACATATATTTACACGTGTCACAAAATTTTAAAAAGCTAATTTATTTCATTTGTAAAATAAGTTTTCAATGCTTTGTACCATTTCTGACAGCTGAAGTGTAAACAAAAATGTTGCAGTAGGTGTATAATTGGTATCAGCGAGTACTAAAAAAAAAAAAATGACCCTAACATAATTTTTAATGGTAATTTGTTTATTTCTTTACACATTACATTATTTTTCATTACATTTCTTTAAATTTGATTGAAGCAAAGAGTACTATGTCTTATTTTATTGCTATCTTGTTTGATAACCTAATGTTCAGGGGTTGAAAATCTTTAAAATAAAAAAGTATATCGTGATTTTTATTCTAAGCAAAAAAAAACATGAGGACCTTCTACGGCTCTGTCCAGCTCTCCTAGAGTAACTGCCCGTCTCCTGGAATCTCCTCCATGCTCTTGAGACTCTTGTGCTGGGAGACATGGCAAACCTTCTGGCAATGACACGTATTGATGTGCCACCCTGGAGGAGTTGGACTGCCTGTGCAACCTTTATAGGGTCCTCGTGCTACCAGTAGTGACATTGACCCAAGCCAAATGCAAAACTAGTGAAAAACTGTCAGAAAAGATGAGTATTAAAAAAAAATGGCAGACACCTCCACCTGAAAAAACATTCCTGTTTTGGAGGTCGTCTCATTGTTGCCCATCTAGTGCACCTGTTTTTAATTTCAATTAACAGCAAAGCAGCTGAAACTGATTAGCAATCCCCTCTGTATACACCCCTCCCCCTCTGCTACTTACCTGATTCAAAAGTGTTCCTTTAATTTTTTTGAGCAGTGTATATATATGTATAACTTCTGCATCAAGTGTATTGTGTATACATATAATATCATTATTATTTAATTTATTTACAGCATATATGATCTCCTGTATATTATTATAGAACTTATGAGCCAGATCCACATAGCGAGTACGCCGGTGTATCTACTGATACGCCGGCGTACTTTCAAATTACCAGCGTTGTATCTTTAGTTTGAATCCTCAAACCAAGATACGACGGCTTCTGGGTTCGATCCGACAGGCGTACGGCTTCGTACGCTTTCGGATCGTAGGTGCAATACTTCGGCGCCCGCTGGGTGGAGTTTGCGTCGTTTTCCGCGTCGGGTATGCAAATTAACTTTTTCCGACGATCCACGAACGTACGCGCGGCCGTCGCATTCTCTTACGTCGTCTCTAGTCGGCTTTTTCCGGCGTATAATTAAAGCTGCTATTTTGCGGCGTATAGATAGACTTGCCATGTTAAAGTATGGCCGTCATTCCCATGTCGAAATTTGAATTATTATTTTTTTTGCGTAAGTCGTCCGTGAATAGGGATGGACGTAAGTCACGTCTAAGTTCAAAAAATTACGTCGTTGCGACGTCATTTCGTGCAAAGCACGGCGGAAAATTTCGAAACGGAGCATGCGCAGTTCAATCGGCGCGGGGACGCGCTTCATTTAAATGAATCACGCCCCCTACCCACCGATTTGAATTCCGCCACCAGAAATACACTACGTCGCCGTAACTTACGGCGCAAAATCTTCCTGGATTTGACTTAAAGCCAGGTAAGATACGGCGGCGTAGCGTATCTCTGATACGCTACGCCTATCCAATTATATGTGGATCTGGCCCTATATGTTTTTCTGTACCTAGCCCTGAAGAAGGGAACCATTAAACATTGCCAAAATGCCTTGGCATGTTTCTTTTGAAGAACTTGAGCAAGTAAAAGACAACGATATTAAATGTTTGACCTTCTATGTTTGAAATAGAAGGTCAAACTTCAACCTTAAGTTAGACACCTTTTTATATAAATCCCTTCTGTAGTGTACGGAACTGAAAATTAGCATCGTTACAAAGGAAAGTCATTGGACAGCTGAACTCAATACAGCACATACAGTACATAGTTGGAATGGACTCTTCAAAGACAAAATACAGCTTCCTTCCAAGCAGATCACTTCACTGGGGACTTTTCATTTTAAGTGTATGAGGGTTTGTGTGGAAGTCAGTGAAAGAGTCGCTAGGACAGGTGCAAGGAACTTTGCAGAAATCAACCATGCCAACCATTTTGTACTGAGTCTTAATTGAGAGGTCAGCTTTTAGATGTCTAACACTTACAGTATGAATCTAAATAGGTTATAAGATATCATACATCCTAAACCAAGACAGAATGTTTGCATGGTTATTTTAAAGTATAACTATCTCCGTGAACAAAATATGTAAAATACTGCAGCTTGCCAGTCCTAGAGGTGGTAGCATATTTATTTTATGCTAAGAACAATTTCAGCAAGTACAGAATACTGTTGATTTTGCCAGAAATTAAGTGTCACTTTCTGTAAACAGGAACAGGAAGCATAAAATTATGTTATCTTCATTCTGTGAACTACTATTCTCCCCATAACCCATGTAATGGAAATGAAAAAAGGCAGACATGTTTGAAGTCTAGCCTGGGTGGCAACCTTGGCTCCATTCATAGATACAGTGAAGTGAACGTAGCCTCCCAGGGACAGGAAGTGTGTTATTTGCAGGATTACCAGGTAAAAAAAAAGGGGGAAATTGGTCTGAAGAAAAATGCTGTCACCTCATCTAAGGACTAGTAAGCTGCAAGGTATGTTTTTTAGATCATCTTTAAAAGGAAACAAATGTCATAGTTGACGACGAGACTGCTATTTAGAAAAGTCAGCATCTCTGTTAGGTCACAGATATTTAAATAGCTTTTTCACTTATTTTTTGTACATCAGTCTTTGTTGTATCTGTTGAATGAAGGATAGCGGAGGCAAGCTGTGTGTACAATAATGCTTACCTTGCCTGCCTGTTATCCTATAATATCCTTTGTTGTGAAGTTCATCCTGAGATTTTCTATTGAACGTTTCATGTTACGATGTCTGCAGGAATTTGGTGATGGGGACTGGTGCAGTTAGAAGATGCTCACCTAGGAATTACAAATGCATATCCACCTTTACTCTTTATGTTATATCAAGTTTAAAATATTCCTTTTGCGTTGATTTATTTATTTCCAACCAACCTAAAAAAAAAAATCCAGAATAAAACAGCTGCTCTGGATTTTTATTCCAAAAGACCTTTCTGGATTGCAATTGGAAAACTTTGAGACCAAGTATAAACATAATTAATATATTCATGAGACACCCAAATATATATTAAACTTTTAACCATCCATTCCAATTTCCACTACACAGTAGGAGACATACTAATTATAGCATAATATTTCCCACTTCTAACTTGGCCAACTCATATCACATATTAGCAATATGTCTCTATTAATAGGAGATGCTTTGTCCTTAAAGGAGAAGTATGGAATTGTAAAAAAACAAACAGACATATTCACCTCCATGCTGCAGCATCGGTCTGATGCTGCACCTGTCCTCAACTGGCTATAACACCATGAACTTAGAAATTACACGACCGCTGATCACTCAGTTATTGGTCCACTCTGAGTAGAGAGAGCGGTGACTGTCAGTGCAGGGTTGTAAAAGGGCAGGAGCAGGCTCTCAAGGGCACACTGAAAGGCAGAGCCAACTACTGGTCAGCTATCTGGGTGGATCCTAACATTATTATTGGGATCCCTCGAGAGCCTGAAGCGGCTCTGTAACATGAGCCGATAGTGGGCTTTAGCCTACTGTCAGTTGATTCTGGGTCACTGGAGAGCACAAATAAGTGCACTCCTGTGCCCCAGAAAAGAAGTTTAAACAAAAAAGCTTTGGCCATAGTTCTCTTTCAAAGTTTTTTTTTTAAAATAACAAACATGTTATACTAACCTCCACTGTGCAGCTCGTTTTGCACAGAGTGGCCCCGATCCACGTGTTCTGGGGTCCCTGGGCAGCTGTCTCTGGTCCTCCCCGCAAGAACTCCACACATTCATGCAAGCTCCCTCGCATTATGTGGAGTCCTTGCGGGCGCGCTGCCGTGATACAGTGAGCAGCCATAGACGCTCACTGTATCACTGGGCCCTGCCCCTCGGTGCGCCGCATTGGATGTGATTGACAGCAGCGCCAGCCAATAGCTGCGCTGCTTTCAATCCATCCGCTCTAAGCCAATCAACGGCCAGGCTGAGCGGCGAAGAGGATGTTGGGGGGGCCTTTTGATGGGTCAGGTAAGTATAACGGGGGGCCGGAGGGGGCCGGTATAGTTGGAAGTTTTTTCACCTTAATGCATAGAATGCATTAAGGTGAAAAAACGTTTACCTTTACAACCCCTTTAAGATAAGATGTAACTCTGTTAGAAAGGTCCATGCCCTCAAATGAATTCAGGCACTGACAAAATATGGTTTAAAATGTAATGACTCAGTTACTCAACAATGTTGCAAATGCATCACTCATATGTAGATAGCTTTTCTAGTTTGCTGCTTTATATTAGATTATTTTTCTTGGTTGGTGTATTGTTTGTTTACATCAAGCCGCCAACTTGGACAGGCATGTGTAAAGTTGTGGAGGTGTTATATAGCACAAACAAATTCTTTAGTACTTTACAGAGTACGTAGAACCAATCTTCATCAAACTTGTGCTTGAAATTAACTTAGTCTTCCATTCCAGCACACTTACCCTTACAAACAGTAGGGCTGAAGTTTTAAAGCAAAAACG
The DNA here is from genome assembly GCF_905171775.1 of Rana temporaria. Taxonomy (NCBI): domain Eukaryota; kingdom Metazoa; phylum Chordata; class Amphibia; order Anura; family Ranidae; genus Rana; species Rana temporaria. The sequence goes on along the minus strand of NC_053499.1, from coordinate 20,930,665 downwards.
CTGTTTGTTTTTTTGCCTGATTGGATATTCTTTGTAAAGTGAAAATTCTGTATATTCACAGATCTGGGGAAAATGCTTTTGTAAAGTGTTATTTCCTTTTCAAAGTAAAAGGCCAATTTTAAAATTAAAAAAAGGGAAATCTGGTTCCTAAGTTATCCATATACAGATCAAATTTGTCTCATAACTTTGAACTAATCACTCTTTTTTTGAAAAAATTCGGTTTCACTAACATTTGGCACAGGCCTAAGACAACCTTTGAATCCGTCTGCATGGGAAAGGCTCCCCAAGGCCATATAATTTCCCTCATGTATTGTGTATTGAACTCAACATCAGACCCACAATCAGACAACACCAACAAGAAGTGGGAAAGGGATCTACGTATAACAATCTCTAATGACCAGTGGACTTCGGTCTTCCATCGCCTACACAAGGGCTCACTAAACGTCCTGATACAGGAAAACAGTTACAAAATATACTCAAGGTGGTATAAAACCCCTTACATTATTAATAAATTTAGTCAAAACGTCTCTCCCTTGTGCTGGCGATGCGGACTAGAGGCTGGCACTCTCCTCCATATATGGTGGGAATGTTCAGCTATTACGACTTTTTGGAAATCAGTCCATGATCTCATTGTGTCCATTACCACCTACACCCCAGACTTTACAGCTGGACAGTACCTATTACACCTCTCCTCTCTACCCAATTCAGTCTACAAGAAATCTATTATTGTGTTTCTTATCAACGCGGCAAAGCTGTGTATTCCGGTTAAATGGTCGCAAGCAACCCCTCCAAAAATTTCAGAGTGGATACGCAAAGTGGATCACATTGCATATATGGAGGAATTGATATCCCATTCTAGAGATTCTTCTAGGAATTTCCGAGATAAATGGGCTTGCTGGCACCACTTTGCGGATTCTTCTGAATACCGTATTTGTTGGATTCCTGATGAGTCCCGGAATCTGATTAATCTCCTTTGTTGTTTCTATTTTCAATAACTTTGTCAATTTGAACCACACTGCTTATAATAGGATGGTTTCCTCAACCCTCCCTCTACCTTGCCTTCCCCTACCCCTTCCTTTCCCCCCTAATTACTCTAATTTTATCTTGAATGCTTTGTTGTGACTATGATGGATCACTAACTTTAAATATTGATCCTTGTTTTATGTTCTTGAATGTAATGTCACTTATTCGACTTATTGCATACATTGTAACAAGATCGCTTTGTATACTCTTACATGTTTTAAAAACCCAATAAACATATTTGAAAAAAAAAAAATTGTCTGATACAGCGGGGGCTGGTTGAATTTCAATCCACCCATGGCTGTTCCTGTTTGTGAGAAGCTGATCTAATGGTTGACTTCTTATGACCAGGCTTGTTTGGAAATGTTTGTTCCGAACACTGGGATAATGCACAAAAAATATTGAATAGATGGTATTTGACCCCATATAAATGATCAAAAATGTATCTCTCCAAATCTCACATATGTTGGAGATGTGATGATCAGACAGCCAACATTCTGCACATATTATGGAGCTGTAAAAATCTGCAAAGCTTCTGAAAATCAATAAGGTCCATTATAGCGGATCTTATGGGAAACCTAACTAAGCTTAACCCGGCCACAGCCTTATTAGATCTTAATTTGGACATATACCCTAAAATATTTAGAACAATAGTAATTCACACACTAATAGCAGCAAGACTCACTATTACCAGCCTCTGGAAATCCAGGGACGCACCCAAATTTTCAACTGCTATAGCCAGACTAAATACTTAAAGCGGAGTTCCAACCACAATTAGCATTTTTTAAATGTATGTCCTTTCATCCTGCGTTTTTATAATATAAATCTGGTCACTTACTATTTTACAATCCGCCGCCGATCCGCATAGATATTCAAAAAAGATAGTTTATAAAACTATATCTACACCGTTGTCATTTTGCTTGTGGGCATTGTGAAGCCTACAGGCACTTACTTCCTGGAAGTCTTGGATGGGGAGTGATAATTGGACAGCGCACTGCATCCTGGGAAATGATGACACACATTTCCCAGGAGCATTAGAGGGAGACGATGTCAGAATCCTAGGTGGTTTCAAAGGCATATTTCGTGGAACCGCATAGCAACAGGCATTTCCAGATGAGTAAAAAAAAACAAAAAACTTTTTTTTTTCTTTTTTAGTCGCAAGCTACAGTTTAAAGCAAAATTGTTTTTTTGATGGAACCTCCACTTTAAGCTCAGTACAAACTTATGCTTGCTTATAGAAACTACTCCACTAACACATTCAAAAGGAATTGAAGTACATGGATATCTCATCCAAGAGCATCCAACTACTTAAAAGAGTGAAATTTGTAAATTATCCCTAAGTTTGAAATACCCCTAAGTCATATATGTGCATATTTCCACCCATTAGGGGTAGACTGGTACGGGTTAACAACTATTATACTCTTATGGAAAAATCTTTATGACCCAATGTAACTATGTTGGTTACAAATGACTAAACGTGAATGGCAATCTGTATTGTTATATAAAAAATTGCAATAAAAATGTATTGTTAAACAAAGGAAAATGTTTGTTCCATCAGTTGGCTGCAGTGCTGATCAGTGTATCCTCAATTTTAGAATACAATAGCACAATGGGGATTCCTCTAATCACCTAGCTTGTGTGGATGCCAGTTTTTCAACCAGGCGGTATTTGTGTGGGCACAGCTCAGTTAAAGTTTGAAGCTTGATATGGGGTTACTATGAAAAAGGATCACAAGCGAAAAGGGCATTGCCAATTCTGATAGAAATCCCTTCCAATAATCCCATGCAAAGAGGAATGATGATGTACAAAGCACTAGAATCCACAGCAGACAGATGTCATCTTTCCTTAGTTTAGACCAGTTGAAAAAATGAGAGATCATTACCAATTGGTTGTTGTTGTTGACTAATACATTTTCCACTCTCTTTATTATTTGACTTCTGACTATGTTTACTGCAGAGTTAGTTTTTAAAAAAAAAAAAAAATCCTTTCAAACAAGTCACCTTACAAGGGATTTCTCCTAGAAGGGGGCGAGGATTATTGTGAGTGAAAGAATTTCTGTGTCAGGTATTGACTTTGTGTTCATGTTAAGGTGAGAAATTATTTTGTAGGTTAAATTAGTCACACAAGGAGAATGTAAATATCATTGAATCCCTTATTTCTGTTTAGTTAGGGGTGTGGGTTTGTACTTTCATGTAAGTCATAGTGACTAGCTTAAAAAAAGGACATACATTTACTTATTCTCCATTGTTGTCCCCTGCAGTAATTTCTTTCCACCCTAAAGCCCTGTACACACGATCGGTCCATCTGATGAAAACGGTCTGATGGACCGTTTTCATTGGTTAACCGATGAAGCTGACCTGATGGTCAGTCGTGCCTACACACCATCGGTTAAAAAGCCGATCGTGTCAGAACGCGGCGACGTAAAACACAACGACGTGCCGAAAAAAAATAAGTTTAATGCTTCCAAGCATGCGTCGACTTGATTCTGACATGCGTGGATTTTTAACCGATGGACGTGCCTACAAACGATCGTTTTTTTTCTATCGGTTAGGTATCCATCGGTTAAATTTAAAACAAGATTGCTTTTTTTTAACCTATGGATAAATAACCGATGGGGCCCACAAAAGATCGGTTTGGTCCGATGAAAACGGTCCATCAGACCGTTCTCATCGGTTTGACCGATCGTGTGTACGCAGCATTAGACATCTTCAGTCTTCCAGGTTGGATGATGCCCATCCAACCTGGAAGACTAAACACATCCTCCCTACACTCACATACAGAGATAGAGAGAATTCCACCCTGGTGGGCAGGAAGAGTGATCCTGAAATTAGACTTTAAACTATACTATTATAACAAAGGATACTAGAAACTAGCAAAAAAAATATGTATTTTCCTGGGTGGAATCAATAAATTACAGATATTTAATCCAGGTATGTATTCATTAAAAATAAATAAAATATATGTATATCTTTCACTGTCCAATCAGCAGGTGGACCGGTGACCATATTGTATTGTATAACTTCAGTACACAAAATTGAGGTCCCTGACCTGGCTATTTCTTTATCACAATTCTGGCTAAACCCAAGTAAAAAATCTGTTGGCAAGTAAAACATTTAATATATATGTACTGTATCTCAACTGTGTATTCAGCTTTTGCAAGTAATTTGGCTTTAAAATTTACCCTGTCGGCATAGGTCTCTTGAGATTCCAACGTTTTGCTGCTATCCAGCTACTGCAAGTGTTCAGCTGGTAAGATGGGTCAAATACCTGTTTACCATGCTGAATGCAGTGGTTTCTACTTCTTTATGATCCGCCAGGAGAAACCACAGCTACCTACATGAGGCAGAAGAGTTTGCACACAGGGGTATGCATGGAGAGATTGGAGCAACAGAGGGGGATAGGAATGCTGGAGTAGGTGGGGATCGCTAGACATGGGAATTACGGAACACAGTGATTTAAGCGAAGTTCTTGAAGTGCCAATGGACCATTTGTGGAGTGGAAATTGCTCATTGTGGATAATCGGTGTATGTTAAGCCACTAGAGTGAAAACAAGAAACACTGTAAACAATAAATGAATAAAACTTTTTAATGTGACGCGCGTGTGAGTTAAATAAATAGATCAAGAGGTGATGTATGAGAATGCAAACAAAAATGTGAGCTCCAGCATAATGACAATCAAATTTAAGTAGAGCATTTATGTAAAGTGTACCTACAAATGTGAAATGATAATACACGTATTAAAAAGAAATAAAGGAATAATATGACATGAAATAACATGAGGTGAAACTGAACATAATATGAAATACTATGAAGCCTTTTTAAAAAGATGTGCAGTGAGGATAAAAATAAGCTAAAGAACATGAAAAATGTTGCAAGAGATGAATAAAACGTGTCGCCCCCGCCCCCCCCCCCCCTCTTTTTTTCTCTGCTTGAGTTGTTTTTATTTCCTTGTTTGTTGTTTTTTCGGTTTTTCCTTTTCTTTGCTGACGCCCTTGCTAAAACGTATTGGTGTCACAGTATTTACTATCTCATTCATATGGTCTGCTTTGTATTATGAGAGGCCCTGTTCTGTGGGTTGCAGAGAAGGTCGCTTAATTTCAGCTCCCATGGCACAGACTTCTACTCAACAGTATGCAATCAATGTGGCCAGTAGCTGATACTTTTATATACTAATTTTCTTCTCCCCAATCCTCATTCCTTCCCTCCTTTTCCTCTCTCCACCCTCCCCTTCCCCTTTTCCTGCTCTGACTTCCCTTATTCACTTATTGTCTGATGTGTAGATCCAGGGGAACAGTCCAGAGGCAGGAGAAAATGGCTGTTATTTTCTCTCTCTGATTTAGGGTTTTGTTTTTGTCCCTATGTATGAATGAGCTAGCTACTGTAAAACCATGCCACTTCCACTGCCAACATATTTACTGCTTATATATGTTTTTGAGTTGGGGTTTCTAACTATAAAAACTTTTATAACCACTATGTTGAAACTGATGTTTCCTGGATTCCTCCCATCTCCTTGCAGATTTTGGCACACTACAGGCATACCCCGCTTCTAAATACACAATGGGGTTTATTTACTAAAGCTGAAAAGTGCAAAATTAGACTCACTTCTGCATAGAAACCAATGAGTTTCTAGGTTTTATTACCAAAGCTTAATTGAACAAGCTGGGGTTAGAAGCTCATTGGTTTCTATGCAGAAGTGAACCTGATTTTGCACTTTTCAGCTTTAGTACTGTAAATAAACCCCATTGTCTATTTAGAAGTGGCGTATGCCTGTATTTGGCAGACTGTATATTGTACTTTGTATACCCACTTGTTTCCCCCACAGTTACTGTTTGCAATAATCCCAAACATAAACATTTGCAAGAAGATTTCCTGAGATTTAATCATTCAATGGAAGTTCAGGATATATGCTATAGTATATGCTGTGGCCTTTTATTATAGAGCTCCTATACAGGGGCGGACTGACAACTCATGGGGCCCCCGGGCAATAGAAGATTATGGGGCCCCCGGGCTTACAGATGGCCACCACGCCAGGAGGCAGTGCAGAGGCCGGGCAGCTAAAATCTTTACATGAAAAGCATGTCGGTTTCGGAAATATCAGGGACAGATGTAAAAAAACACAGATTTTTTCATACTGTCCCCGGTTTTACTGAGCCTGGCAACCCTGATGGGGCCCCCTAGTGGCATGGGGCCCCCGGGTGGTGCCCGAGTGCCTCAATGGTCAGTCCGCCCCTGCTCTTATATTATATTTTGTGTAGGGTAGTTGACACACTATACTCACTGCTCCCATGGAAGAAATTAATGTGTGTGTTGCATTTGAATGTGGCTTCACACCCTCCTTTTTGTATAATAGACAATACCGACTATTGTTGTTTCCTGGTAAAGTAATTTTCCATTTCTCATTAGATAACATGGGAAGCCGAGACCAATGCCTACTGCTTGTGCACTTGAGTAATATTCCCCACCTTTCTTCCCTGGTTGGGCTAGTAGCTTTGACTTGTTTTTAGTGTTATTATTATGCAGCAGTAACTCCCACATTACACAATGAATGGCCTTCAGGCTTAACTTTAGTCCAGTTGTTTCTTCTCCAGTGTATGGGGTAGACCCCGTCTTGTACATTAAGTTCATTGTTCTCCACACAATTTGGCTTTTTGCCTAGTGAACCCTTTTTTGGATTAGTCTGAACCTCGGGTATAATGTTTTTTAACCCAGGTTCACCCAAATAATTTGTTTTACTTTGTTTCCTCTTCCTTCTCCCTTCTTCACCTGTCACTTTGCTCTCCGCATATTCTTCCTTTCTCTAGTTCCCCCCCCCCCTTTAGTATACCATATGGCTCTTTCTCACAGGCTGTCCCCCGCAACAGGACTGATATTTCCAGAGAAAAGGTCCATGATACGCTCTGAGGTTTCTAAACACAAGGCTTAAGTCATATTTCTTCAAGAAACACATTTTAAATCACCTCAAATCACCAGACTCACGAATCATAAATGCCCTAATTTCTATCACGCATCAGTGTCTGATTCATTGACCAAGGGTGTGGAGATCCTTATTGCTAAATACTTACCATTTGTTTTTTTGGAACTGGCTGATCCTGATGGCTGCTACATCTTTTTCAAGGGTTTAGTATACAATAGACCCATTACATTTTCAAATTCAGGCCTCGTACACACGACCGAGGAACTCGGCGAGCGAAACACATCGTTTTCCTCGTCGAGATCTTGTTAGGCTTGTCGAGGGACTCGACGAGCCAATTTTCTCCATTCCCGTCGAGGAAAAAGAGAACATGCTCTATTTTTGGCTCGACGAGTTCCTCGACAGTTTCCTCGATGAAAAATGTACACATGACCAGTTTTCTCTGCAAAAAACTCTCCCACCAAGTTTCTTGATGGATTCTGCCGAGGAAACTGGTCGTGTGTACTAGGCCTCATACTGCCCTAACACCAAACAAATCCCATTCTTGCACAAGGTTGTGGACTACCTTTTCTTTGGGTGCCTTGGTACTGAGAAGAGATCTGAATGTCCCTCTGAATTCAGTTTTTTTTTACCTAACACCTTTTTATGCTTTTTTTCTGTGTCACATTCAGGGACGATTATACCTTTTTTCAGACTTTATTTTGTGATAAAAATAATAACTTCCACCTTATTTTTTTTATTATCAAAGAAAAACTAGCCAAAAATACCAAACAAATTTAATTAGTAAAATGTTAGTAGTATATTTCTTGCCATTACATTGACCCACCACCAAAGAAACAACCCAAAATAAATTATTTTACTACAAACATGCATGGAGATACCACATATGTGGATATTATTTGTTGTTTGTACCAGGGGAGTCTTCTCGGCAGCTCAGGCGTCATGCTGCAGGTGTGCTGCCACACATATTGGTACATCTAGTCTTAAGGGGTTATTGCTTACACTATCATAGCCACTTTTGTAGTTACACTAAACATAAATGGTGTAAGTCCAGCCTAACACTAAAATCCCTACATTTACAGATATCCACGACCTAACACTAATCTATCGCCCTATAAAGAAGAAATCAGTATACATACCTTTTTTAAAGCTCTGCAGAGGACACAGAAGACAACGGCTGTGAAATGAATGGGAAGTGACGTCACCCGTAGACTTACTATGGGGCTTCCCTTGTTGGCTGTGTCCTCTGCGCAAGGTTTGGGACGGGAAGAGAATGAACAGGGCCAATCTCAACCTTTACAGGAAATGTGAGATTTGGGTATAACTCAGGAGCATCATTTAAACACAGTTTTAACTAAATTAAGATTATTGGAAAATAGTGCCTAAAACAGTCTGTGTATGTCCCTCCTAATTCCCTATTTTGAACCCTTTGAAAATGTTTTCCCAACAGTAATGTTGTTCAAACAACAGTTCATGAGTTTACATGTTGATAATTCATAACAGATACTTGCCATAACATTGCCTTCTGAAGAAAAACTGTGAATCACATGATAAACATGAAGTACAATCAACTAAGTGAAATATCAGTATTATCCGGAATTATAACGTGCGTAGGAGTATGGGACGTGCAAGCAGGCAGTGCACACTGCCAGGAAGCTCAACATAAATACATTTTTATACTTATCTGGTATCACCCAAAGTTTTTTTGGTAGCAAAAAAAAAAATGGATTGTAATCACTTGTATTAATTAAAGTGGTCATAAACCTCAGACATGAAATATGAACAAAACATATGCCTCTATAGCACGTACTTGTCTCAATCCAGAGCACTGAGTGTGATTTCTGTCTGCTGCCTCCTTCCTCTGCTATCTGCATGAGTCACTTTTGATAAGTTTTCCTGACACCAAAAGCTAAAAAAAGGTGACAGGGGAGGAAGCTCCAGCTGGTTGACAGCCTCAGCTCTGTTCCTGTGTGAAGGGTGGGGAGTGTCCCTTCCCTCCAATCAGTTCTCTACTCTACTCTCCGAGTCCTGCAGAGTGTAACTTCAGCATTTTATTAGAATTGATTATGTTTGAGATAACTATCTGATCCTGAGGGAAGCTATTTTCTTGCACAGAGTTCGCTTCTCATAGGCATCTTAAGCAGATCATACATGATTAATCTGTTTTCATTCAACCAGCGCGTTGAACTAAACAAAATTAGCCGATTCCCCCATCCATACAATCGATATAGATGGGGGAATCACTTCCACTGGGCTATTGTATCCTGACAGTGGGGAAATTTGCTGGCTTGTCACGAGGGCCACGTACCTGAGGTGAGACTGAAGTAGTGGCGAGGCCTCCCTTGCACCTCAGGTCCTTGAAGCCTCTGGAGATGGAGACAGAGTCTTGGTCAACACTGAGTGGCATGGGTGCCAGGGGTGCGGAGCACCATGCAAGCCTTAATCCGAGATCCGAGCCGAGGTCAAGTTCACTCTGGCAACGAAGTTCAAAAGTGTTAATCAAAAGAAGAATGGTCGAGATCCAAGCCGAGGGTGGTTCCAATCTGGCAGCTGAGTACATAAGGGGCAAAGAAGTAGAATGGTTAGGGTACAAATCCGAGCTCAAAGGTAGGCAGCAATCAAGAGTATTCAAATAGGTTTCCAGGTCACAAGTTCAGACAGATCACACGCTAGCACAGGAACAAGGGGGATTGAAGATAATCCAGCAATTTGGCAGTATCTGGGATGGGCTTATATAGGGAAGTTTGAGGTCACTTCCTGTGCGCCTCCTGGGCATTTTCCTGCCTTTTTCCATCAGGTTGAGGTCACTTCCTGTATGCCTCCTGGGCATTTACCCTCCTTTTTCCATCAGGTCTTCTGCGCAGGTGCGAGTTGGCACACTGAGGCGTCTTTGGCGCCTGCTCAGTTGGCACAGATTTCCTCTTGCGGCAATGCACCATTGAAGCATGCGTAGTAAGCCCTGGACTCTTACATGACTACATCCAAATTGATAGATTGACTTGTGTACAACCAGCCTGCTTATACATGGATCAAAATTCAGGCCAGTCCATGTTGGACCAGCTGAATTTCGATTAATGTATGGCCGGCATTACTGAAAAGCATAGCTATTAAACTATTTTATTTGCCTTATATAGGAATCATTAGAATGTGCTCGAATAGCAGACTCAAGTGCAAACATGTCAGTCGCTGCAGGTATGGGGACATTTATGCAATAGTGCAATACACTTAAGAGGAATTTTATTTGTTTTTTACATTTGTCACTGTCATTAGATGCTCCTTTTCTATAGAAAACTTGTATTTACATTCATTGATACCTAAATAATAATTATGGTGAGTCTTTTATCTGAAATGTGGCTATGTTTCAGCTCGCAAGTCCTGCGGCACCCTTCTATAGAAAAATGACACTGGTCTCCGTGAGAACAGATGTTTATCTTGCTTGTTGTGACAAGAGTGATAATGCTTTTAGGTTACAGGCTGATCTTGTGTTTTGGGAACATGCACACAGTCCTAACATCATCATTCTTTGCGGCTTGTTTGGGTATTCATGTAGAGGGAGAGTAATGTCTTTCTTCTGTTACACTAGTCATATGTAAGTAGAACTTTTGTTAATTTTGCTTAATGTTTCTGAGCCTAATGAGGAGCACTTGCATTTTTTTGAGAGACATTTAATATAAAAATACATCTAAAGTCGTTTTTTTTTTTTACATTTTGGCTAGAGTAATGAATGGTGAAAATCCTGGACTTTTTTGTTTTTAAATAAATAAAATGTGGCGTTTATATCAAGTGTACACAAAATCAAATCCAATGTGCTATTAATTAATTAAATCAGTGCAAAAAAAAGTCCACATGATCAGTAAGTCCAAATGTTCAAAAGAGTGCAATATTATGTGACCACCAGACCAAGAAAAACATCTAAAGTTCCCAGCCACAATTGTGTCCTTTTACTCATCACCAAGCCAAAAGTATTCACCCCAAGGTTTAAGTGCTCACTCACCAGAATAAGTTGACCTCTTTATTAAAAGAAGGTCACAGTGCACTTTGGGTTAGGGTTCTCCTCTTCTTCTGCTCTTCAAGCATCTGGAGTTTTCAGTCATCACTTACGGTTCCGGCGATGTCACAGCCGGGCCGCTGCATAGGGTAATTAGAACGCATGCTGGCTCCAGTGAGAGCAGAGCGGCGGCATTTCTTTGTGTTACACCCAGGCTTCCTGTGTTGGTGCCCATTATAGGCACTCTTAAATGTGAGTGGGTTTTTACTTATTGTGGTAACAATTCAAAATTTGAGATTTCCCATCTCTTTCATTGTGGTGACAATAGTTACCTGGGAAAATAGAGAGTGTGAATCTCCTTAGTGGGGACAAAGACAGAGATAAAAACATGACAGATATAAACATGTTCTTTTTCAATTCATCTCAAATCAGGGGATTAAATATTGACAGCTACTAGCTGTTTGTGCAGTATCACATCGTTCAAGTCATGAATTTTGGTTCTGTGTCACCCTGTAGCAGGAATGAAATGTCATCCATGTACCATAACCTTTAATCCAGCTATTGTTCAAGGATAAACTGAAGATTTACCCTTAGTAATCTCCAAATCAAGTTGGAAACATAGTAAGGGCAGGGTCAGATGGGCGCAATTAGGGCTGTTAGAAATCACAGGACCCTTTACAGTCTACCTATTATCACTAAAAATACACTAAAATCATTATTAGTGGACACAAACTCAGCATAATTTACACAATTCCTGATAAATCTTAAAGATAAAACTGTTAATAAATAAAGCTCTGTTTTTTAATGAGTTCTTGTGTTTCAGTCTGTGGTCTGTGGGCTGTACAGCGTGAATCAGTGTAGGCAGGCACTCTAATTTTTTGTATTATATCACATATACTCGAGAATAAGCCGACCCGAATATAAGCCGAGGCACCTAATTTTACCACAAAGAACTGGGAAAACGTATTGACTCAAGTATTATTATTATTATTATTATACAGGATTTATATAGTGCCAACAGTTTGCGCAGCGCTTTACATCAGGGTAGACAGTACAGTCACAATACAATTCAATACAGGAGGGATCAGAGGGCCCTGCTCGCTAGAGCTTACAATCTAGAAGGGAGGGTCAAGTGGAACAAAGGGTAGTTAGCTGTGGGGGATGATCATTTGGACTCAAATGAAAATACAGTTGTTAGGTGTGGGTAGGGTAGGCTTCTCTGAAGAGGAGGGTTTTCAGGGATCCTCTAAAAGCTAATAGAGAAGGAGATAGACAGAGAGATTGGGGTAAGGAGTTCCATAGGCTTGGAGAGGCTCTGGAAAAGTCCTGGAGACGAGCATGGGAGCAGGTGATAAGAGAGCTAGAGAGTAGGAGGTCTTGAGAAGAATGAAGAGAACAATTAGGTTGGTATTTAGAGACTCGGTCATTGATGTAACTGGGGGCAGAGTTGTGGATGGCTTTGTAGGTCGGGTCTTATATTAATTTTGGCAACAAAAGACACAGTAGGGCTTTTTTTTGCGGTAGGTCTTACCATGTAATGTGCTGTCTTCTCTCCCCCTCTCCCTCCCTGCCTGTCAGGGTTCCCCGGCGTGAACCCAGTAAAAATGCTTGTAAAATCCTGTAATCCACTCTATTACAGTAATATATAATGTACAATGTGTGTACTTCTGTAATAAAATTGTGCCAAATACCTTTGTGATAGCTTTTGTGACCCGTTGGAGCTCTCTTTCCCGCACTGAGCACTGCAAGGGGGCGAAATCCCCCACTGACAGCTGGGAGAAGAGGAGGAGAGCAGCGAGAGGTCAGCTTAAATTACATTAACACTAACATTGTACATTATATAATACTGTAATAGAGTGGATTATAAGATTGTACAAGCATTTTAAACTAGGGCTTATTTTCGGGGTTGGGCTTATATTGAAGCTATCCTGGAAAAGAAAGCTAGGTCTAAAGCCTCGTACACACGCTCGGTTTTCTTTACTTCGGTTTCCGAGTAAACCGAGCGTGTGTACGAGGCTTTGAGGTTTCTCGTCGGGAAATCTGCCCAGAATCTCGACAAGAAAAATAGAGATCCTGCTCTCTATTCTCTCGTCAGGATTCTTGTCGGCCTGTTTCCCGACGAGAAACCCGAGAGTGTGTATACTTACCTGTCGTCGTGGAAACCCGGGCATGCCCGAAATGACTTTGACGTATGCGCGGTAGCTTCCTAGGCATAGGTAGGGTGTAGCAAGATGGCGCCGACGGCATCGAATGTGATGAGCGCATGCTCGTCATAGTTGATGATGTCACCATGGTTTGCGCAATTCAAAAGAACGGCAGTTCTTTTGAATGGAGTGTGTGTACACTCGGCCGGCAAGAGATTCTTGCCAAGAATCTCGTCAGGAAAAACAAAGTTTTTTTCCTGACGAGATTCTGGCCCGTGTGTACGAGGCTTGATTTTCGGGGTAGCTCTTATTTTCGGGGGAAACACAGTACTAGAAATAAGTCCAAAGAATATGTTCCCTTCCCTTTACTGGCTTAAGTGGGCACCTAAATCTGTCTGCAAGGTTCCAGGGGCTGCACAGTAATTACCAAAGGGCCACATGCACCTCTGTGCCGCAGGTTGGGCACCAAAGACTTAGGCTGTATAGACATATATGGTCAAAAGTTATCTTTATTACATGATCATCCATTTGTTATTCATCTCACTAAAAAAACGACTTCAGTGTGCAGGAGCCTTTAGTGCTACAGGAAGTGTCCACGTGCAGGCAAACCCAATCTTTCAATCTGTTGCTATTTATAATGTTATCTTCTATGGGAAAATGGCTATGAATCAAATACATAAATCAATGCTGAACAGACATCCTATTGGGGCCTCTTTGTGGCCAGACTGGAATGTATTTGTCCCTTAACTTATAAGCAAAGATAATGGTCTTTCTTGTGGTCTCCAAAGGAACAATATTGCAAAATACACTACTGGAACATAATTATAGAAGGGTCATAAACCAGAAATAGAAAAGCACAACACGGGAGCTCTACAGCATTTATTAAACAGTATGTAACCATCACAAAATGCTAAGCAATTCCTATAATAGTAAATTCATATAATTCACATAGTAAATGAAAGGATTAACGTGGCTTTTGATATTTGTTGTCTCCAGCTATGATGCCTCCTGAAAGACGTTGAAGTCTTCTCGGTATCAAGTGACATCGGCTTAAATAGCCATTCTCAAAATCGTTGTGGTTTTGTTAGCTTGCCCCTATTTCACTTTTAATAGATCTTTATTGAAAATGTTTAAGTACAAAACATAGCATAAAAATACTTTTTGTAAGTGCCAAGAAGAGGTTAGACAGCTGGAACCTAGCTGCCGAGGATGTGATAACATCCAACAGTATTAGTAACATATTAATAAGCAAAACTTGTAGCCTACAAGTTAGAGTAGGTATCAATGAGCCATTTGTTGCAGATCGTGAAACAATAAGCAGATCATAACATCAAGTCTGAAAAAACAGCATGATCTGCAACAATAAAATAAGAATGAAAGAAAGAAAGAGGAATAAAGGATGTTCAAAGTAGGAAGGTGGGAAAGAGGGGTGATGGGAAGGTGAGTGAGCATCAGGCATGTCCAAGACGAGTGTCCCAAAGCTGGACTAGTATAATGAAGTTTATCTCTCCATGGACAATGATGGATGAGCATATTGTATTCATGGGGTACAAATCCGGGAAAATGTGTTTTGCGTGTCCAGCAAGATACTGGTCAGTTTCTTATTAACAAAGAGCTTGTCAATCTTCTCATTACAGTGGTATACCACTTATACCTACAGGTAAGTCTACAAGAAGGATCAGGCCGCGTACACACGGTCGGTCCAAACCGATGAAAGCGGCCTGAAGTCCAGTTTCATCGGTCCAAACCGACCGTGTGTACGGCCCATCGGTCTGTTGTCCTTCGGACAAAAATTAGAGAACTTGCTTTAAAATCGAACCGATGGACTGCTGACCATCGTTCAAAACCGATGGTTAGTACACAAAAGCATCGGTTCAAAACCCGCGCATGCTCAGAATCAAGTCGACGCATGCTCGGAAGCATTGAACTTCGTTTTTTTCAGCACGTCGCGTGTTTTACGTCACCGCGTTCTGACCCGATCGGTTTTTGAACTGATGGTGTGTACGCACATCAGACCATCGGTCTGCTTCAGTGGTGAACCAATGAAAACGGTCCGTCGGAGCATTCTCATCGGATGGATCGACCGGGTGTACGCGGCCTCACCTGTAGGTACTGTAAGTATCTCCTAAACTTGCACTGTTTAGGAGATTTTCAGAGTGCATGTAGTCGGGGACATCACAGGCGCATGCGCTCTGAAGGTCTGGCATACAGTGCTGGACCTTCAGAGCCCGTGCTGTAAACGACGGCTCCCGAGCGCACCCACGGGAGTGATGTCATTGCGGTTTACTACCACTTCAACAAAGAACCCATCGATCAGCATGAAACTGTTTCTAGAGGTTTTGCAAGGAAACTCTTTTAAGAGTTTCTCTGAAGGCTCCCCTCGTCATAAAAAGGGTTTCCTGTAGCTAACAAGCAGTCTCAAAATATGGAGTTACATTTTATTTTTGTTATGTTTTTGGTTAAGTCATACAACCAAAAAATGATCTTTAATTTCTATGTTCTAACCCTATGATGCTGCTTTAGGATCAAAAGCAGACTTTCAAAGAAATTAAACCTGGAATGCACTTTTTGTGGCATTGCTTAATTTTCCTTTGCTGCCATTTATGTAAATGAGTCTCAGTTATCCCTTAAATTATGTCATGTTATCTCATATATGACAGGATACCGACGAAACAGAAATTAAACATTACACAGATATAAAAGTTATAGTGTACACATGACATGGGTCCAACAGGAAATGTCAGCTTTCAGGCCAAGGTTTATAAAAGCATTTGATTTATGCCTGTTAACTCGATCACCGTTGAAGTTACTATGAACTATTAACTTTTACAGGCCAGGAGGAATTATGGAAGGGGTTTGTTTAATTGATATATGTCTGCAGGATATTTGTCCATCAAATGTCTGATTATTTAATGGGTGTATCTAGCAGTTAGCCTGGTGAGATCCAGTCTGACCGGTTGCTTGGCAGCATACCCAATCTAAATCATTGTTTATTGTCTATAGAAGAGCTACCGATAAGCAGCTGGAGCAGGTAGCCACGTTCACATTTACTAAGGTAAAAATGTGATTATGATGTTTGGTATTAAGCCCATCATGAAAATATAAATTTCAGTTATTTTCCAGCAACTTTTTTTATAACATTTTACCTTTAGAAAGGTACAGTTATTATTATTATAATTGGTTTTAAAGTTTTCCCCACTATGATAGGAAAACCAATGTATGCAGTAGACTTGCATACTACCATTAGCATTATAGGACCTACACTGTCTCTGCAAACATTCTGCAAATAGCCCTTCAAAAACACAGCAGTATGTTGGGACATTTCCTTAAAGGATCACTAAAGGATTTTTTTTTTTAGCTAAATAGCTTCCTTTACCTTACTGCAGTACTGGTTTCATGTCCTTATTGTTCGTTTTTGCTTTGAAGTTGCTGTAATTCTGCTGTGATCTCCACACTTCCTGGTTGTCTGGCTCCTTATAACCACAGTACTGGGAGCTTTTCACTGTGGGTCTAAGCTGTCATTACTGTGTGTCTAAAACTTAACAGAACCAATTAGATTCATTTTAAAAACAAAACACTGCCCTGGATTTGTTTGTTTTTGTTCTGTGTGTCTCTCTAGTTCACAGGAACATGAAACCAGTTTAAAAGTGAAACTAACCTGCAGGCACATTATAGGATTGATTTTTATCTATTTGTAATCATTTTTAAAAGGAATCAGTTAACCTTTATGTCTCTATACCCTGTAAACAGTCATTTCAGCAAAAAAAAAAATTTCCTTTAGTGACCCTTTAAGTGCACCAATAAGTGTGATATAATATTACTGGAATACTGTAAATCTCTTTAAATTATGCAGTATATATCCTCAAAACACATTCTTTATTAGAGTGCAATAGTAAAAAAAAAAAAATAATAATAAACATTCGTTTTTTTATATTGGTATTACTATACTAAAAAAGGTTAAACAAAACATTTTGAAAAAAAAGGGGGAAGGAGACTCCCAGGGGCTTATGCGCAGCTGAAAAAATTGTAGACTCGACTCTTGAATAAAGTTTTTATAAATGTATTTATTAATAAGTATCAAAAATTGTTGTACATAAAAGGATGAGGAAAATAACATTAAGAGCTTGGGTATGCAGTTGATATATGATGTTCACATATACATATCTATATCTCACAATGACCATATGCAGTAAACCATATGGCTGTCACATATGGGGATCCGCATATGGTCATTGTGAGATATAGATATGTATATGTGAATGTGACAGACTCACCCGGGACATCCCCAGACCCTCTTATGTCTAAAATCATCCTATGTCCACTAGATCCCTGCTCTAGTCTAGATTTACCAATTTATTGATACCTAGGATTAAATTTCAAGCCAAAAGTAAGCTTATCTTACATAGGCCGCTTGAAAAAAAGAAAAATTAGGTCTATGAGTTTCAAATACTAAAAACAAATATATGTCCTAATGTTGAAGCTAGTGGATTCATTGATTTTATCACATTACTGCAACACATGGTATTGCACAAGATGCAGTGAGGTGCAATTTTCTATGGCTTCCCAATGCACCTAGGCTCTTCTGCACAACACACATTTTAGTGTACTTCAAGTGCACTGATATACACCTTCTGTATGTTGCGGTGTGCTGCATTGTACAAAATGCTGTATGTCCAACAAAACATGCATTGGCAGCTCATGCTGTGCATTATAGCACACAAAATACTGCACGTTAAAGCACCTGTGATAACACAACCAAACCACAACAGTCTAAATTAGAGTGACCAGACATCCCCAGTTTCAGGGGACAGTCCCCCAATTGAGGACACTGTCCCCAGACCAAGTCTGTCCCTGGTTTTGTCCCCAGATTGGATTTAATAGGGGGCAGGGGCAATTTCAAAGAAAGTCAGTGCAGAATTAAAATGAAAAAATTAGAATTACACCCCCCCCCCCCGCTCCGCCGTGCCTACTTGCATAGGGGGGTTGTATTTTTCCCATTATCTGTGCCCCTTTCTGATGATCATGTGCTGGTCGGAGCGGAGGGAATATTTCTTCAGTTTCGGGCGCATGCCCATCCAGCTTCGCTCGCATGTTCTTCTGCCTTGGCTCAAATCCTGGCCAGCCACCTGCCTATCTCCTTGCCTTCTCTGGCGGAGTGATCTTCCTCCGCTCACCATCCAGTAGTAGCCGGGGCCCGAGGAGTAAGACTTGAGAGGCTGTGAGGCGGGCGGCGACGGGCAGAGAGTCGCTGATTGTTGCCATTACTAGTAAAGAAAAAATATGTCCCCGGATTACATTTAAAAAATCTGGTCACCTTAGTCTAAATGGACTCCCCAGATTGCAAGGATAACTTGCCACAAATTTGTGGCAGTGTTGCATTGTAAATCTTGTTAGCTTGCTGCACATTTTCACTGGCATGTTGTACACTTGCAGAGCACTTGAAGCCCAAGTTCTAGTTGACACTTTTTTACAATTTGAAGCAAATTTGCATGGCGAGTCTCTAGTAAGAGCAAAGTTGCAGTGGTGAGTCTACAGCAAGCGCTCTACAGGTCACAGTGACCCCTATGGTGGGATGACTTTTGCACAACATAACTGAACCAGAACTTGTCAGAGTCATGCAATGTGGATTTGTTTCAATTGTACAACAAACGTGTGAAGCCTGTCAAGTCTAGCAGTAGCTTAGCAAGTCATTTTCAAACTTGCAGCTCAATTGCTTGCTATCTGGGTTTAAACCTATTACCAAAAACAAATGATCATATATATTATTTATAAAATGATTTTAGAGAAAATTAGAGCAATCTCTTATTGATGATATAAAACTACGAAAGCCAGTGTTTAATAGACAGCATTATAAGATGCCTCAGCGTGACTTTTCTAATGCTGCACCTGCTTTTCCACAACAGTTTAGACATGTAGAAGGAAATAAAACAAACACGGGTGTGAACACTAGATCTATGACATATGATGCTGCACAGTCATCACAGTGGAAGCAGAAGCCCCAACATGCAATATATATTTAGGTTTTTATTTAATATCCTAGCAACAGTTCAGTTTAGGAACTGCGCAACTTAAAAAAAACGTTTTATACTTCATGTAAATAAAGCAGACTTTGCATACATGAATGAATAACTGCTTAGTTTTACGGAAAATTGTATAAAAAGATTGGGCCTGATCCACAAAAACCGTCCGTAACTTAACTTTTGCCATTTAAGTTACACCGCCGCAAAATCTCTACCTAAGTGCCCGATCCACAAAGCACTTACCTAGAAATTTTCAGCTGTGTAACTTAAATTCGTCTGGCGCAAGGCGTGCCTAATCTAATGGGGCGAGTCCCATTTAAATTAGGCGCGCTCCCGCGCCGGACGTACTGCGCATGCACCCAAAGTTATTTTCCCGACGTGCTTTGCGCGGATTTACGTTGCACCGGGTTTTGAGAATCGCGACGGGCGTAAAAAAAAAAATGACAGCGACGCGGGATAGAAGGGTATACTTTTACAAGGTGTAAACAGTTTACACTTTGTAAAAGCAGCCATAATTTTGCGACGGCAAACGGCAAACTAATTCTTACGGAGAAAAAACGAAGCGTAAAAGCTTCGTGGATCTCCGTAAGTGCTAATTTGCATACCAGACGCTGGATTTCGACTCGAAATGCCCCCAGCGGCGGCCGAGGTACTGCATCCTAAGATCCGACAGTGTAAGTCCCTTACACATGCCGGATCTTCTGCCTATCTATGTGAAACTGATTCTGTGGATCAGTTCCATAGATAGAAACAGGGATACGATGGCGTATCAGTAGATACGCCGGCGTATCCCTTTTGTGGATCAGGCCCTAAGTTAATAAGTATACTTAAGCCGCGTACACACGACCATTTTTCATGTCATGGAAAAAAACAAAGTTTTTCTCGATGTGATTCTTGTCAAGCCTGCCTTGCACACACACGATCGCGAAAAGAAAATGCTCAAGCAAAGCGCGGTGACGTACAACACGTACGACGGCACTATAAAGGGGAAGTTCCACTGGGATGGCGCCACCCTTTGGGCTGCTTTTACTGATTTAGTGTAAGTAAAAGTTTGGTGAGAGACGATTCGTGCTTTTCAGTTGTCGGACAACAAACATGAACGTAGTAACATACTACGTAGTTTTTCAGCTCTTTAGCGCCACCCTTTGGGCACCTTCTGCTAATGTCGTGTTTGGTGAGCATTGCTTCCCAGCATGCGTGTTTGTACTTTGGACTTTTGTCCGACAGACTTTTTTTTTGGGGGATTTTTTGAGGGGGGTAGGGGTGGGTAGGATAAGGGAGATCTAAGGGGGAAGGGAAGTACATTATGATATATTTATATATGGTGGAAGCAGGGGGGATTGTGGAGAGCTTGTTAAGAGAAACTATGTGTTAAAAGATAATGCTAAGAAAGTGTTAAACTGTATAAATTTGTATGTAAGCCATATAGATGTGTAAAAGGATTTACTAACAACGAAAATAAAATAAAGAATTAAAAAAAAAAAGAAAATCCAACAACAGACCATTGTCCATGGAAAAATTTTAAAGCCCGCCATCCAACATTTGTCCACGGAAAATCCGACAACAATTTTCCGCCAACAGCCTGCCATTACACAATTCCCGGCGGAACATCCGATCATGTGTACGAGGCTTTACTGAGCTGCAGCAGAAACCATTATTCTGCCTTTCTGGACAGGGTTGTGCTTTGGCGACAGAGATGGTAAATCTCAGAACTGGATGGACAGAAATACAAAAAGCTGTTTGTCTGGAGTTCAGCTTTAACTGATAAGATCCTTTTCAATTATGCTTTACAAGGAAATTGTGGCAAAATATTTAGATAGCCAGATTTGTGCATTCCTTGTGGTAACTGGGTAAAGGTTCATAAAGGAACATTTGTCATTGACAGAAATCCACAGTTACACTCACTGAACTATTTATTACTAAAAATAACATTTTGGAAAAGAAAACAATCAGGAAAGTGGTTGAAGATCATCTACTACCAATGTCTGGCAGTCAATTCGAGAACAGTCAGATCTCGGATCTTTTATTGTAACCAGCTGAAAATCCACACATAAGATGGTCAGTCCACTCAGGACTGATATTGTAGCTTCAATCCACCAAAACGTTCCTTTTTTCTCTCATGGACCCTATGGGTGTAATATCTGTGCATCAATAATGCCCGATACACACAATGGGGTTTATTATAGATATAGATTTACGGACCTCTAGGCAGGCGTAGCGTATCTCCTATACGCTACGCCGCCGTAACTTTGAGAGGCGAGTATGGTATTTTCAAAGATTTTGCCGCCGAAGTTAAAGGGTCACTAAAGGATTTTTTTTTTTTAGCTAAATAGCTTCCTTTACCTTACTGCAGTCCTGGTTTCATGTCCTCATTGTTCGTTTTTGCTTTGATGTTGCTGTAATTCTGCTCTGTTCTGGACATTTCCTGGTTGTCTGTTTCCTGATCACCACAGTACTGGGTGATTTTAGTTTCGTTTTCCTAACCATCACTCTCTATGGCACTGCCCAGCACAGAGGCATTAAATTACATGCAAAAACTAAGCTAGCTGCAAAAACGAAAGTGAAACTAGAGGCACATTATATGATTGATTTTTATCTATTTTTAATCGTTTTTCAAAGGAATCAGTTAACTATTATGTCTTTATACCCTGTAAACAGTCATTTCAGCAAAAAAAAATGTTTTCTTTAGTGACCCTTTAAGGTGGCATAGCCAATTAGGGCCGGCGTAAGCCCGCCTAATTGAAATGTGGAAGCTGTGGGCGTGTCTTATGTATATTAACTGTGACCCCACGTAAATGACGTTTCGATCGAACAGCGCATGCGGCGTCCGTAGACGTATCCCAGTGCGCATGCTCCAAATGACTTCGGCAAATCGTCATGCTTTCGACGTGAACGTAAATTACGGCCAGCCCATTCACGGACGAGTTACGCAAACAATGTAAAATTTGAAAAATTCTACGCGGTTCTGACGTCCATACTTAACATTGGCTGCGCCATGTTTTTGGTGGTTTATCTTTACGCCTGAAAACCCCTTACGTAAACGGCGTATCTTTACTGCGACGGCCGGGCGTACGTTCGTGAATAGGCATATCTAGCTGATTTACATATTCCAGGCGTAAGTCAACGCACACGCCCCTAGAGGCCAGCGTAAATATGCAGTTAAGATACGACGCGTAGGAGACTTACGCCGGTAGTATCTTAGCAACATTTAAGCGTATCTCAGTTTGAGCATACGCTTAAAGTTGTGACGCCGTGGATTCGGACTTACGACGGCGTTTCTACAGATACGTCCGTCGTAAGTCTTTCTGAATCTACCCCATTGAGATCATCGGACGAATGATCGTCCGTTTTGTTTTTTTGCATGCTAATCTCAGATCAGATCTGACGAGTGTACTAAAGTCATAAAAATTCCCGTACGACATAATACAAATTTGGAAGTGATGTATTGCATTTTCGAACGATAGCTGTACTGATTAACCACTTGCTTACTGGGCACATATACCCCCTTCCTGCCCAGGCAAAGTTCAGCTCTCAGCACTGTCACGCTTTAAATGAAAATTGCGCAGTCATGCGACGTGGCTCTCAAACAAAATTGACGTCCTTTTTTCCCCACAAATAGAGCTTTCTTTTGGTAGTATTTGATCACCTCTGCGGTTTTAATTTTTTGCGCTATAAACAAAGAAAGAGCGACAATTTTGAAAAAAAACACAATATTTTTTACTTTTTGCTATAATAAATATCCCATTTTTTTAAAAAAAAACGTTTTTTCTCAGTTTAGGCCGATATGTATTCTTCTACCTATTTTGGGGGGGGGGGGGGGAATCACAATAAGCGTATAGTGATTGGTTTGTGCAAAAGTTATAGCGGCTACAAAATAGGGGAAATAATTCAGAATTTTTATTTTTTTTAGTAGTAATGGCGGCAATCTGCGATTTTTGTCAGGACTGCGATATTATGACGGACACATCAGACACTTTTGACAAATTTTTGGGACCATTCACATTTATACAGCAAACAGTGCTATAAATATACACTGATTACTGTATAAATGTGACTGGCAGGGAAGGGGGTGAGGAAAACTAGGGGGTGAGGAAGGGGTTAAATGTGTTCCATACTAGTGTTTCTTACTGTGTGGGAAGGGGGACTGACGCAAAAAATAAAAACCGCAGAGGTGATAAAATACCACCAAAAGAAAGCTCTATTTGTGGGAAGAGAAGGATGCTAATTTTGTTTGGGAGCCACGTCGCACGACTGCGCAATTGTCAGTTAGAACGACGCTGTGCCGAATCGCAAAAAGGGGCCTGGTCCTTTACCTGCATTTTGGTCCGGGTCTTAAGTGGTTAAAAAAAAAAAACGGAACTTTTAGTATCACTTTAACTGCATTTTATGCCTGCATCTAAACATATGATGTGTCTATTGTGAAGGGTTATACTCAAGAGGAGCTAAACACACAGGGGTTGAAGAGTGCAAAATCTGGTGTAGAAACCAATCGGCATCAGCAGGTTTGCTTTTGTCAAAGCTTAATTAAGCAAGCAGAAGTTAGAAGCTGATTGGCTACCATGCACAGCACAATGTCAGCAGAAACATCCAAAACTCCCAGGTGGACATGAGCATTGTTCAAAACGATGTAATTCAGTAATTTCTGTCTTACAATATCCAACACATATAATATGCCTAATGCCGCGTACACACGACCGTTTTTTATGACGAGAAAAATGCCATTTTTTAAATTGGTCATTAAAACCGCTTCGTGAAAAACGGTCGTGTGTACGCTTTAACGACGGGGGAAAAAACGCGCATGCTCAGAAGTCAGTTATGAGAAGGGAAATTTGCATAATCAGCCCAAAGGGTGTCACCAATCGAATGGAACTTCCCCTTTATAGTGCCGTCGTACTCGTTGTACGTCACCGCGCTTTGC
This sequence comes from Rana temporaria, assembly GCF_905171775.1. Lineage (NCBI taxonomy): Eukaryota > Metazoa > Chordata > Amphibia > Anura > Ranidae > Rana > Rana temporaria. The sequence goes on along the minus strand of NC_053499.1, from coordinate 20,906,664 downwards.
TCGTGCATTTTTTTTTTCACGATCGTGTGTATGCAAGGCAGGTATGACAAGAATCACGTCGAGAAAAACGCATTTTTTTCCGTGACTTTAAAAACAGTCGTGTGTACGCGGCATAAGTCTGGATCACTCCACCAGGCTCCACCTATCATGGAAAGTAAAATTTTTGGATGGACTGATCTTTCAAGACAAGAAACAGGAGACTTCAAGAAGGTGACCTTCGGACCGTTCTCATCGGATGGACTGATCGTGTGTACAGGGCTTTAGGGTGCTGGTGCCTCCATCTTTGCTAAGGGAAAACTGGCAGTGAAGCTTTGCGGGTTCACAGCCGATTTCCTACTGCACATGCGCGAATCGTGCTTTGTGAATGGGCTGGCTGAAGGGGCCAAACTTCTGTCTCCCCCCCCAGACAAGAAGGCGGACAAGCGGAGCTTCTCCTTTTGGGTGAAGCTTAGCTTTAAATACATCTTACTGTAAGAAGTAGCAGGTGTAGCAAATCAAGGCAGTTATAGGTAGAGAGGTTGCAACTTTCATTGTTGCGTCATTCTTTTTTTCAGGTATTGTTATTATTAGCATCATTATCGATATCATGTACTCATTTAGAGTTTTAAAATTGGTTTGATATCTTCTGAAGTGTTCTGAATTAAAATTTATAATGGCTTAGTCCTGGCATTTTTTTGCTACAGGGGGTTAATTCTAGCTATGGAAGCACGCGTATGTGCTCTGTAGATTTACATGGATTTTCTGTAGAAAAAAAAAATCAGAATTGTACGCACCCACTCACCTTGAATGAGTCAACTGTGTACATCCAAGGTGTGCTATCACAGAAGTACACCAAGACCTAGACAAACTTTCCTCTTGATTCACCTAACATTTGTTTCCTGAAGGATGTGCTCCCTTTTGTATAAAGAAAAGAAAAGTGAAAAATCACGTGCAGAGATTTTTAGGGACGTTAGCTAATCTTTTCAGTTATTGTTTCTAAATGATAGAAGAACTATCACAACAGTTTTTAAAACCCTGTAATTTCATCAAGAGAACAATGTGCATTAAGCACTTGTTCCCATTCTAATCCATGGCTTTATTGTGCTGTGAAAGCAAATGTTTCTGTTCTGTGGCTTTGGTTCCACCCCAGGCTAAAGCCCAATTTATGTCCATTCCCATACAGCCAAGCACAATCCCTCACCCCATCTTTACACCGATTGATCTAGTATTTGGATGTGGCCATCCACATCTCCCCCTGAGCCCACATAGAAGCATCAACAGCTTACACCAATATGTGCTTGTAAAACTTTTAGACCCCATTCACACCTAGGCGTTTTTACGCCTGTAGCGCTACGCCGCTGCCGCCAGAGGGCTGAAAACAGATGTCCCTCTATGGAGATGGTTCACATCTCCACGCCGGACGCCTGTCGCCTGCCGCGTGAAAAAAGGTCCCGGACCTTTTTTTCAGGCGTCTTCGAGCGTTCGGCTAGGAGATGGGAATCATCTCCATAGAGGGGGTCATCTTGGGGCACATCTAGGCGGACAATACCGGCGTTTTGTCGCCGCAAATCGCGGTACAAAACGCCGCTATTTTTACCGCGTTTTGCGGCGACAAAACGCCGCGATTTCGTCCGCCTAGATGTGAATGCAGCCATACTGCACACCTAGGGAGAGAGACTACTGTAGTACTAGCTGCTAGCTTGTGTTGTGAATGACAGCACACTGAAGTCACACGGCATCATGCATAAAACACAAGCCCACAATGTAAGCCAACAGCTACTACTTTCAGGCAACTGAGCTCACACCCATCTGCCCTGCCTTATCCATACCTCCCAAATTTTCGAGATGGTAACGAGGGAAATCTGTTAGCAAAAGTATGTAGGCATAGGACACACCTACTGCCACGCCCCTTAAAGGAGAATTATACAAACAAAAAAAGATTAGTTAAACCCACAGGTGCTTTTTTTTACCACTTCTATTCATTTATACTGGCTTTTGTGATTTACAAATGTAGCACTACAGAAATTGGATGAAAGGTTTAGCACTGGGAAACACTTTTTGAAAAATAAAAAGTGCATTTTATATACAACTATAGAGATCAGACCAAACGAGGGACAACTGAGGAAGAAAGAGGGACAGAGAGACTTCGTTCCAAATCAGGGACAGTCCCTCGAAATCAGGGACAATTGGAAGCTATGCTTATCCGCCCTGTCTTGTACACTGAGGAAAGACTACTGAGCCTGGACCCACCTGCCTACTATTGTTGGGAGAGGGACTACAGTAGTAGCTGCCTGCTTGTGTTGTGGCCTCATCTGCAATGCACCATATTCACATAAAAAGGTAGCAGCTACTACTTTAATCCTTCTCCCCACAATAGCAGGCAGGTGGGTCCAGGCTTAGTAGTTTTTTCCCCAGTGTACAATTCAGTGCAGAGAAGGCACAGGAGTGCAGATTAGATGGCAGATGCCCCTCTCCTCTGTGTGTTCTGCCACCGCGCCCTCATCTGTGTGCGATCTTCTTGCTAGCAACGTGGTAAGAGAAAAGTGGGGGAGGGTGGCAAGTTGTTCACCATGCTACCTTACCAACCTCGGCACAGATCATAATAGGACCAAGTGATCCATACACTAGGTCCGCTGGGTGATTCCACATTGATTTAACTCCTTTAACTTTTGTATAAATTAGGCCCCTTTCACACTGGGGCGGGAGCCGCGGTGGCGGTATAGCGGCGCTATACCGTCGGATTTGCCGCGGAAATTCGGCCGCTAGCGGTGCGGTATTAACCCCCGCTAGCGGCCGATAAAGGGTTAATACCGCCCGCAATGCGCCTCTGCAGAGGCGCATTGCGGGCGGTTTTGCCGCGATTTTCCTATTGTTTTAAATGGGAAGGAGCGGTAAAGGAGCAGTATACACGCCGCTCCTCTCACAGCTCCAAAGATGCTGCTGGCAGGATATTTTTTTCTCTCCCGCCAGCGCATCGCCTCAGTGTGAAAGCCCTCCGCCTTTCACATTGAGTATGCAGTGCAAGAGTTTTTCAGGCGGTATAGCAGCGCTATTTTTAGCGATGTACCGCCTGAAAAACTCCTCAGTGTGAAAGGGGTCTTAGTTGCAGTGATAGCACCCTTATATCAGAAGCTAAGAAAACTGTTTTGGTTGCACATACACTTTAGACATTCTGTGAATGAAATTAATGGATATCCCAGGATGCAGTTGGATGTTTTTCTATTTTAATGTTTGTTTTTTCTATTTATTGCTGCTGTTTGTAAGGCTTTCTTTAGCTCGCTCCTTAACCCCTGAAGTTTTGGTTACAACATATTTATGCCTCAGATTCTCAAAATCTCCAGGGACAGAAAAGAGGATGTGAACAAAATAAATGCATCGCATATCATTCATGAACATCTCCGTTGTACGACCATTTATTTTCATTCTGCAAACGCTGACTATGTAACAAGGGCAGCCTGTTAAGACAACATTGTGTGGCAGAGCGCAGCAGGTGTAAGGCTGCATTCACACCTGAGCGTTTTGTCGCCTGAAGAGCGACGCTCAAAAACGCTAGAGGGGAAAAAATACATTATTCCCTATGGAGATGGTTCACATCTCCACTCCAAAACGCCGAACGCCTGAAGCTCAAACAAGTTCCGGACCCTTTTATTCGTGCGAATCGGGCGGTTTGGGCGTTTTTGAGTGTTTCTATTTCCCATAGAAAGTAATGGAAACGCTCAATTCAAGCGACTAGCGCGACAACGAGCGTTTGCTACGGTCGTTTTGTCGCTTTAATCAATAGAACATTTCCCCCAGGCAGAAGATAAAAAAAATCTACCAACATAGCAACAAGTGATGAAAATATGATAATTTTTCCTATTGGCTAAAATAAAAAACGTCGAAGTACAAAAACGTCAGACGACGCTGTATGCAAACGAGCAAATAAGCATGAATACGAGCGACAAAACGCCGGGAAAAAAAAGCCGGAAAAAAAGACCGAACGACCTACGCTGTCAGGGACGTTACTTACCGAGGCCGAGATGCCAAGGGCGGCTCACCTTTGCGACTCGATGCGATCCACCCGCTGGTGTTTGAGACAGAAGGAAGGACGCACCAAGAGGCACCGGGTCCAGTGGCAGAAGGGAATCCAAGGTGGACCGGGAACTGGATAGCCAAAGCTCACTGGAGGCTGTTCAGAAGCACACAGGAAATAGTCCAAACAGAAGGTGCTCAAACAGGGACAAGGCTGAAGAATAATCCAGAGAACAAGCCGAGGTCAAGGGGTTGAGAAGTCAGATAGTCCAAAGTTCAAGCCGGGGTCACAGGGTTGAGGAGAGCAGCAATCCAGAGAGCAAGCCAAAGGTCAGGTAAAACAGGATATCCACAGATAAGGTTTCCAGTAGCAAATACTCCAAACACTGACAACGAACCAGCAATTTGCAAGGAGGAAGGGGCTGGCTTAAATAGGCCGCTCAGGCCACTGATTGGTCCAAAGTAGCACGAGTTCAGAACCAGGCTCCGATGGACAGCAAGAAAAATATCACTGAGCAGTGGCTCAGAGGCAAAGACCTGGACCAGCAACGGAGAGACCCTGGGTTCAATTCCACCCAGAGCCAACTGGGGCGCGACCACGCCTCGCTGTCTGTTTGGCACAGTAGCGATCATGACATACGCTCAGGTGTGAATGCAGCCTAACAGTGCCCACAGACATAGGCTGGTTTCGGTCCGATGCACATTTGGCCAATGCAATGCATGTTTACGCCCTGATCATTCTCACAAATGATACCTCGTTACTTCTTCCAACCAATATGTCATGTTTATAGGTTCCTCCAAAAAGCATAGATCCCAACTGTCCCTGATTTCGAGGGACTGTCCCGGATTTGGAACAAAATCCCTCCGTCCCTCTTCTCTCCTTATTTGTCCCTCATAGATGTATATAAAATGCACTTTTTATCTTTCAAAACGTGTTTCCCAGTGCTAAACTTTTCATCTAAATTGCTGCATTTGTAAATTCCAAAAGCCAATACAGTATAGGAATAGTACTGGTAAAAAAGCACTTGTGGGTTTAACAAATAATTTTTTTGTACAATTCTCCTTTAGCCACTTCAGCCCCAGAGGATTTGGCTGCCCAATGACCAGGCCATTTTTTGCGATTCGGCACTAGGTCGCTTTAACCGACAATTGCATGGTCGTGCGACGTCGCACCCAAAACACAAGACTTTACAATCGCTTTAACCACATAAGGACCGCCGCGCGCCGATGTACGTCGGCAGAATGGCCAGCGGCGCGCTCGCGACCCAGTCCTGAGCTCTGTGACCGTGTCCGGCGATCGGGTCACAGAGCTGAAGAACGGGGAGAGGTAAGTGTAAACAAACCTCTCCCCGTGCTTCCTTGTGAGAGTGTCACTGATCTTCTGTTCCCTGTCATAGGGAATGACGATCAGTGACATCACACGCCAAGCCATGCCCCCCCACAGTAAGAATCACTTTCAGTCAGTGCCACATACCAGTGCCACTTATCAGTGCCAGCCACCAGTGCTGCAAATCAGTGCCCATCAGTAAGTGCCTCATATCGGTGCCACCTATTTTTTTTTTTTTAGGTGTATTTTGTGCGTGTACTCAAAAGAGGAGCCGGACTGCAGGAGTTGAGAGTAGGCAGGCCTCCCCCAGAGGCAATCTGCCACCTTTCTCCATGCCCCGGGTGGCAATGGCGGGTGTGTGAGGGGGTCCTCCCACACAGCCCGCCCTACCTGCTCCGCTTTGAAGCCCAACGAGGCAGAGGGACTCCCTATAAGGGAGTGAGAGGATCTAGCCCGCTCAACCAGCCCCGTTAGTCCTTCGCCTCTCTTTTTTTAGAGACCACGTGGTCAAAGTGCGTGCATGTTAACCCAATTTCGAGTGCGTGTAAGTGTGGTGTTTTTTTTTTTGTGGGAGGGGGGGTGGGCGTACTAAGCGCAGGCTTACCACGCATAGCACACCCACCGGGAGCCGGGCTGAGACCACCAAACTCAATTCACATGTAGCCAAGACCAGGATCCGAACCCCTAGCTGCAGAGGTGAATGGCTTGTCAGCGCAGTGCCAATCGCGTTGAGCCACCGCAGCCACCTATCATTGCCCATAAGTGTCACCTATCAGTGCCCATCAGTCAATGCCACCTATGAGTACTGCAAATCAGTCCCCATCAGTAAGTGCTACATATCGGTGAAACCTATCATTGCCCATATGTTCCACCTATCAGTGCCCATCAGTCAGTGCCACCTATCAGTGCTGCATATCAGTGCCCATCAGTCAGTGCCACCTATCAGTGCCTATTTGTAAGTTCCACCTATCAGTGCCAACCATCAGTGCCTGTATTTTATTGTGTATCTGTATTGTGCTTTGAAAACTGTCACTTGACATTTAAAAAAAGTATCGGTAATCGGTATTGGCGAGTACTTTAAAAAAGTATCGGTATTTGTACTCGGTCTTAAAAAAAGTGGTATCGGTGCAACCACAATATTCATGTGACCAAATCTGAAGACTTGGGGCCAGATTCACAAAGAATTGCCCTGGCGCAGCGTATCAGAGATACGCTACGCCGCCGTATCTTACCTGGCGGAATTTCGAATCCAGGAAGATTTCGCGCCGTAAGTTACGGCGGCGTAGTGTATTTCTCGGCATGTATTTCAAATTGGGCGGGTGGGGGGCTTGATTAATTTAAATGAAGCGCGTCCCCGCGCCGATTGAAATGCGCATGCTCCGTTTTGAAATTTCCCGCCGTGCTTTGCGCAAAATTACGTCGCACCGACGTCATTTTTTGAACATAGACATAAGTTACGTCCTTTCCTATTCACGGACGACTTACGCAAAAAAAAAAAAAAATTCTAAATTCGACGCGGGAACGACGGCCATACCTTAACATGGCAAGTCTATCTATACGCCGCAAAATAGCAGCTTTAACTATACGCCGAGAAAAGCCGACTACAGACGACGTAAGAGAATGCGACGGCCGCGCGTACCTTCGTGGATCGATGGAAAAAGCTAATTAGCATACCCGACGCGGAAAACGACGCAAACTCCTCCCAGCGGGCGCCGAAGTATTGCACCTACGATCCGAAGGCGTACGCCTGTCGGATCGAAGCCAGAAGCCGTCGTATCTTGGTTTGAGGATTCAAACTAAAGATACGACGTGGCAAATTTGAACGTACGCCGGAGTATCAGTAGATACGCCGGCGTACTCTCTCTGTGGATCTGGCCCTTGAATGTGGTCTTTGTGCTCATGGTTCCGGGCTATCTTGTACATACAGTTGATGATGCTCACGTACCTTCCACCCTAGCGGAAATCACATCGTTCATGGCCAGCAATTGTTTTGGAAGAAGGTTTTTAGTAGCAGCAATGTTTACTGGGATATTAGCTCAACACAAAAAGGGTGTCCTGGACCTGGCACGAAAGTTTCTCACCCCGAAGGAAACTTTTGACGTTTGTAGGAAGGCGCGTTGGCTGCTTCAACCCTTTACTAAACAAAACGTGTGATCTAATTAGCTCCTTGCTGAGTAATACACTTTGACAATGGATCCCTGAGGGGACTCGGTTTGACAAATGCTGCTGGGCAGAGCAAATAGGAGGACTAGAGAGGCTGAGCCTGAGGAAAGCAGGTTTTCTAGAGGCGTGGGAGAGACGGGCTCAGATCACTCTGCCTCAGCTGGATGTGTTCTTGTCTCTTACAGACCAGCCAACTGCCTGCGATCCTGGAGCTACTTTACAGCCTATGATGAGGGAGAACGAGAAGTACCATGCCACTACAGACTCTGAGAAAGGCATACACATTATCAACATCAAGGCTATCGAAGACATCGGCTACATCCAACCTGACACGCTGGTAAGTTGCTAACTTTATATAACATATGTTACTGTATATTGTATATCATAATATCAGAGCTGAGCGCAGCATTTTCTCCAGCTGCTTAACAGCTCCTTAGGGATTTCATTCGGTAATAGCTTTAACCCTTTTAGGGCCATAGGCTTGTTTATGCGTTTTCTCCAGGGAAACTAGGGCTAACGCTAAAAGTTACAATTTGTCACCAAGAAAAGAGCATTTATTTAAAGCAACATGTCAAGTCTACTAACGTCTGGATTGTTAGGGGCAGATCCACATACATAGGCTGCGCTGGCGCAGATGTGAGATACGCTGCATACCAGCGTTACCAACTACCATCCGACTGGAGTCGGACCACTTGGCCTTCAGGAGAAAGATTAAAACCCATCTCTTCTGAGGTCAAGGGGTTCCTTACCCATGAAATGGAAACAGCGCCCAGAGGCGATTCAGTTCGCATGTGTTGCACTTTACAAGTCTCTCACTCACTCACGCTACGCCGCTGTAACTTACCTGGCTTTGGTTTGAAACCTCAACGAATTTGCGCCGTAAGTTACGGCGGCGTAGTGTATCTCTCGTGGCGCAATTCAAATTGGGCGGGTAGGGGGGCATGTTTAATTTAAATGAAGCGCGTCCCCGCGCCCGAACGAACTGCGCATGCGCCGTCCGTAAAAACTCCCAGGGTGCATTGCTCCAAACGACGTCGCAAGGACGTCATTGTTTTCAACGTGAACGTAAATGGCGTCCAGCCCCATTCACGGACGACTTACGCAAACGACGTAAAATTTTCAAAATTAGACGCGGGAACGACGGCCATACTTAACATTGAGTACGCCACCAGATAGCAGCTTTAATTATACGCCGGAAAAAGCCAAACGAAAAAGACGTAAAAAAATGTGACGGCCGGTCGTACGTTCGTGGATCGTCGGAAATAGCTAATTTGCATACTCAACGCGGATTACGACAGGAACGCCACCTAGCGGATGCCGAAAAATTGCATCTAAGATCCGACGACGTACGAAGACGTACGCCTGTCGGATCTAACACAGATGCCGTCGTATCTTGTTTTGTGGATACCAAAACAAAGATACGACGCGCAAAATTCAAAATTACGCGGCGTATCAAGAGATACGCCGCGTTATTTCTTTGAGGATCTGCCCCTTAGGATGTAGTAATAAATCTATGCCAGGCATCTGCATTTTGATTTCCCTGTGTCCAGGCTCCCATTTCTTATAGTGCATTCCACTGTTGACTAAGACCTCGTACACACAATGGACCGTTGTCATCGGTCAAAACCGATCGTGTGTGGGCACCATATGTTATTTAACCATAGGTTAAAAAAAAGCCAACTTGCTTTAAAATTAACCGATGGATTGGTAACCGATAGGTCAAAACCGATCGTTAGTAGGCACAACCATCGGTTAAAAATCCACACATGCTCAAAATCAAGTCGAGGCATGCTTGGAAGCATTGAACTTCGTTTTTTTCAGCACGTCGTTGTGTTTTACGTCACCGCGTTCTGACACGATCGGTTATTTAACCGATGGTGTGTAGGCGTGACGGACCATCAGTCAGCTTCATCGGTTAACCTATGACAACTGTCCTTCAGACCGTTGTCCTCTGGTTAACCTATCGTGTGTATGAGGCTTAAAAGGTCCCCAAAAGAGCTGAACAGCTAATTTTATTGCAATGGCAGCAGATCATGCCTAGGACCTGTAGTTCCGCCATACGAGGAAAGCAGCGTTGTCCATTTCTAGTCCCGGCTTATTAAAGCCCATCTCTAGCTTTCTCGAAAAAATGTACATGCATACCTTGGCTGCATTCACTAACACTGTCTTAACCTGCCCTCCTGAAACGATTCCAAGCAGTAAATCACAGCCCTGATAAAGGGATTTTCCATTTGGCCCCTGAAACGCGTTGGATTTTTCTGCCATGAATCAATTGTATTATTAAAAACCTTGGACTCTTGAATGTTGGTTTGGCACTCTCATTGGATTATATATACAATATCTCACAAAAGTAAATACACACCCCTCACATTTTTGTAAATATTTTATTCTATCTTTTCATGTGACAACACTGAAGAAATTACACTTTGCTACAATGTATAGTAGTGAGTGTACAGCTTGTATAACAGTGTAAGTTTTCTGTCCCCTCAAAATAACTCAACACACAGCCATTAATGTCTAAATCGCTGGCAACAAAAGTGAGTACACCCCTAAGTGATAATGTCTAAATTGGGCCCAAAGTGTCAATATTTTGTGTGGCCACCATTATTTTCCAGCACTGCCTTAACCGTCTTGGGCATGGAGTTCACCAGAGCTTCACAGGTTGCCACTGGAGTCCTCTTCCACTCCTCCATGACGACATCACAGAGCTGGTGGATGTTAGAGACCTTGCATTCCTCCACCTTCCGTTTGAGGATGCCCCACAGATGCTCAATAGGGTTTAGATCTGGGGACATGCTTGGCCAGTCCATCACCTTTACCCTCAGCTACTTTAGCAAGGCAGTGGTCATCTTGGAGGGGTGTTTGGGGTCGTTATCATGTTGGAATACTGCCCTGCGGCCCAGTCTCCGAAGGGTGGGGATCATGCTCTGCTTCAGTATGTCACAGTACATGTTGGCATTCATGGTTCCCTCAATGAACTGTAGCTCCCCAGTGTCGGCAGCACTCATGCAGCCCCAGACCATGACACTCCCACCACCATGCTTGACTGTAGGCAAGACACACTTGTCTGTGTACTCCTCCCCTGGTTGCTGCCACACACGCTTGACACCATCTGAACCAAATACGTTTATCTTGATCTCATCAGACCACAGGACATGATTCCAGTAATCCATGTCCTTAGTCTGTCTGTCTTCAGCAAACTGTTTGTAGGCTTTCTTGTGCATCATCTTTAGAAGAGGGAAGACAGCCATGCAGACCAATTTGATGCAGTGTGCGGCGTATGGTCTGAGCACTTACAGGCTGACCCCTCACCCCTTCAACGCTGGCAGCACTCATTCGTATATTTCCCAAAGACAACCTCTGGAAGTGACGTTGAGCATGTGCACTCAACTTCTTTGTTCGACCATGACGAGCCCTGTTCTGAGTGGAACCTGTCCTGTTAAACCGCTGTATGGTCTTGGCCACCGTGCTGCAGCTCAGTTTCAGGGTCTTGGCAATCTTCTTATAGCCTAGGCCATCTTTATGTAGAGCAACATTTTTTTTCAGATCCTCGGAGTGTTCTTTGCCATGAGGTGCCATGTTGAACTTCCAGTGACCAGTATGAGAGAGTTAGAGAGATAACACATAATTTAAAACACACCTGCTCCCCATTCACACCTGAGGCCTTGTAACACTAACAAGTCACATGACATCGGGGATGGAAAATGGCTAATTGACCCAATTAGGACATTTTCACTTAGGGGTGTACTCACTTTTGTTGCCAGTGGTTTAGACATTAATGGCTAAGTGTGTTGAGTTATTTTGAGGGGACAGTAAATTTACACTGTTATACAAGCTGTACACTCACTACTTTACATGGTAGCAAAGTGTCATTTCTTCAGTGTTGTCACATAAAAAGATACAATAAAATAGTTACAAAAATGTGAGGGGTGTACTCACTTTTGTGATACACTGTACATACCTTGGCTGCATTCACTAACACTGTCTTAACCTGCCCTCCTGAAACTATTCCAAGCAGTAAATCACAGCCCTGATAAATGGAGTGTCTATTTGGCCCCTGAAACGCGTTGGATTTTTCTGCTATGAATCAATTGTATTATTTAAAACCTTGGACTCTTGAATGTTGGTTTGGCACTCTCATTGGATTATATGTATTTGGATTATCATCTCTGGGTTCTTGTCTTGATTCTAAGGCCCAGATTCTCATCCCGCGGCGTATCTCTGCGTCGGCGTAACGTATCCGATTTACGTTACGCCGCCGCAACTTAGACGGGCAAGTGCTGTATTCTCAAAGCACTTGCTCCGTAAGTTGCGGCGGCGTAGCGTAAATCGGCCGGCGTAAGCCCGCCTAATTTAAATTTGGATCAGGGGGGCAGGTTTTATGTAAATATACTGTGACCCGACGTGATTGACGTTTTTCCCGAACGGCGCATGCGCCGTCCGTGGAATTTCCCAGTGTGCATTGCTCCAAATTACGCCACAAGGACGTCATTGGTTTCGACGTGAACGTAAATGACGTCCAGCCCCATTCACGGACGACTTACGCAAACGACGTAACTTTTTCAAATTTCGACGCGGGAACGACAACCATACTCAACATTGTTACGCCGCATTTACGCCACCATATAGCAGGGGCAACTATACGCTGGGAAAAGCCTAACGTAAACGGCGTAACTTTACTGCGTCGGCCGGGCGTACGTTCGGGAATTTGCGTATCTAGCTAATTTGCATACTCGACGCGGAATTTGACGGAAGCGCCACCTAGCGGCCAGCGTAAATATGCAGTTACAATCCGACGGTGTAACACAGTTACACCAGTCAGATCTACGGGAAATCTATGCGTAACTGATTCTAAGAATCAGGCGCACAGATATGACCGTGCAACGCAGAGATACGACGGCGTATCTGGAGATACGCCGTCGTATCTCTTCTGAGAATCTGGGCTTAAGTGTCCCGTTTGCCGAACTGGAGCCAGTGTACCTAGTGGCAGTTTCCATGATTCTTAGAATATTTGAGTTTGTTTGCTGATTAATAAAAAATAAATAAAATTGACAGGTGTAGTAACTGAAACAAACCTTTTTATTTCTGCATTGTCTGGGCAAATGCTTGAGGTGTTTGTCATGTAAAAGGAAATGTAAAAGGAGACGTACAAACCCAATTACCACGCAACCTTGTATCCAGAATGCAGAGTTGTCGGTGAGAACAGTAGCTACATCTCTGTTTACAGTGCCATGGTAATATGAAAAATTGTAGTATGTTTATTTGGGTACGAAGGAGACTTAGGAAGGTCGAGGAAGGAGACAGGTAGTGAGACAGGTAGTAAATCATATATACAATATGGCTTATTCACTGCCTTTCAATATAATGTCAGATTTATAAAAAATAAAAAAAAGGACAAACTTTAATCCCTTCCATGTTCTGTAGAACTAACTGGTAATGAAAAGGTTGAAAAAAAAAAAAAGATTTTGTATTTGATTATCCCAAGTGCCCTTTCTATGAAGAATGTCCCTCTCTCCTACAAATAGATTGTCTTGTACTCGTGGAATAAAATAATCCAATTATCACTTGGCATTCATGTATGAGACAGTTGTTTCTCACTTCCAAAACTTTCCTGTTAACCAGACAAGTGCTTCTTCTGAGCACCCTCTACAAGCTACCAAACATTCAAGACGCTGTTTGCATTATCATAGTTTTAACATACCGTATATAATCGAGTATAAGCCGACCGGAATATAAACCAAGGCACCTAATTTTACCACAAAAAAATGGGAAAACGTATTGACCATCTGCATGCCTCACTTTGCCTCACTGTGTCCATGCCTCACTGTGTCCATGCCTCACTGTGCCCATGCCTCACTGTGCCCATGCCTCACTGTGTCCATGCCTCACTGTGCAGATGCTTCACTGTGTCCATGCCTCACTGTGCCCATGCCTCACTGTGTCCATGCCTCACTATGTCCATGACTAGACTGACGTTTAACATGGAGTCTATGGAAGGGGTGCCCTGGTTTGAAAAATCGGTGCTCCCTGGTTGTGTGTCCATGCCTCACTGTCTAAGGAAGGGTGCCCGGATTTGAAAAATCAGTGCTCCCCGGCCGTGTGTCCACATGCATGCCTCACTGTGTCCATGCCTCACTGTGCCCATGCCTTACTGTTTCCATGTCTCACTGTGCCCATGCCTCACTGTGCCCATGCCTCACTGTGTCCATGCCTCACTGTGTCCATGCCTCACTGTGCCCATGCCTCACTGTGTACATGCCTCACTGTGTCCATGCCTCACTATGTCCATGACTAGACTGACGTTTAACATGGGAGTCTATGGAAGGGGTGCCCTGGTTTGAAAAATCGGTGCTCCCTGGTTGTGTGTCCATGCCTCACTGTGTCCATGCCTCACTGTGTCCATGCCTCACTGTGTCCATGACTAGACTGACGTTTAACATGGGAGTCTTTGGAAGGGGTGCCCGGGTTTGAAAAATGGGTGCTCCCTGGCCGTAGGTCCCTCAGACAACAAACTTTGCACACTTGTAGAGGAAGAGTGTGGCTACATGCGTGGTCCAGGGGTCACCCCAAAGTCACCAGAGAAAAGACTGTTTAACATGGGAGTCTATGGAAGGGCATGCCCGGCCATAGAAAAATCTGTGCTCCCCAGCCATAGGTCCCCCGGACAACAAAATGTGCACACTTGTAGAGGAAGCGCTACATGTGTGCCAAGTTTGGGGTCCCCTGGCCGATTCCGGGCCCCCAAAATCTGGGAGATCAGGCGCAAAAAGGTGACTCGAGTATAAGCCGAGGGGGGCATTTTCAGCACAAAAAAATGTGCTGAAAAACTCGACTTATACAACACTTTCCCCCCAGTTCTCCTCTGAATGATTCAGATTTTCATTAGCAAACTTTAGATGGGCCTGTACATGTGCTGCAGGATTTCAGTCCTTCACAGTGTAGTGTGTACCAATTGTTTTCTTGGTGACTATGGTCCCAGCTGCCTTGAGATCAACAACAAGATTCTCCCGTGTAGTTCTGGGCTGATTCCTCACCGTTCTCATGATCATTGAAACTTCACGAGGTGAGATCTTGCATGGAGCCCCAGACCAAGGGAAACAGTTGTTGTTTTTTTCTTCCTTTTACGAATAATCGCACCAACTGTTGTCACCCTCTCACCAACCTGCTTGGTGATGGTCTTGTAGCCCATTCCAGCCTTGTGTAGGTCTACAATCCTGTCCCCGACATCCTTGGTCAGCTCTTTGGTCTTGGCCATGGAGGAGAGATTGGAATCTGATTGATTGCTTCTGTGTACAGGTGTCTTTCATACATGTAACAAGCTGAGTTTAGGAGCACTCCCTTTCAGGCCGGGTTCACACTTGTACGACAAACGCTCCGACATTGGGAGCTCATGTCGCATGACGTGTGCAAATCAATGTTTCCCTATGAGAGCTGTCTTAACTGGTCCGACACAAGTCGGTCCTACTTTGAAAATGCTCCCTGTACTACTTTGGTCGGACTTTGATCCTACTTCAGCCCATTGAATATCATTGAAGTTGGATCAAAGTAAGATCCTTGTCCTTACCATCCGACTTTTGACATCCGACATGTGATTACAGCAGCAGTAAAAGGAATTTATCTCACTCTGGGATTTATTTTGATTGGTCAAAGAACAAGTCAGACTATCACAAAGTTGGATCAAAGTAGTATCCTGTTCATGAAAGTAGGATGGATGTAGGACCAATGTAGGATCAATGTAGGACCAATGTAGGACCGATGTAGCAGCGCAAAGTAGGATGAAAGTCGTGTAGTATAGTGTGAACCCAGCCTGAGGCTGGGTTCACACTACTACACTACTTTCATCCTACTTTGCTCTGTGTTCAATGTTTCCCTATGAGAGCGTCTTGTAGTGTCCTACACAAGTTGGTCCAACTTTGAAAATGCTCCCTGTACTACTTTTGGTCCTACATTGATCCTACTTCAGGCCCATTGAAAATCATTGAAGTCGGACCAAAGTAGTATCCTGTTCATGAAAGTAGGATGGATGTAGGACCAATGTAGGATAAATGTAGGACCAATGTAGCAGAGCAAAGTAGGATGAAAGTAGTGTAGCCTGAGGCTGGGTTCACACTACTACACTACTTTCATCCTACTTTGCTCTGCTACATTGGTCCTACATTTATCCTACATTGGTCCTACATCCATCCTACTTTCATGAACAGGATACTACTTTGGTCCGACTTCAATGATATTCAATGGGCCTGAAGTAGGATCAATGTAGGACCAAAAGTAGTACAGGGAGCATTTTTAAAGTCAGACCGACTTGTGTAGGACGCTACAAGACGCTCTCATAGGGAAACATTGAACACAGAGCAAAGTAGGATGAAAGTAGTGTAGTAGTGTGAACCCAGCCTGATCCTACTTTGCCCTGGACTTGAAGTCCGACTTTCAATGAGCAGGGATCCGACTTGGATCCCTGCCAATATCAGGCACTGTGTTTGATATGAACTCCACACCAAATTTTAACAAAAAAAACGTCATGGGTTCCCCCTACAGGAGCATACCAGGCCCATGGGTCTGGTGCGGATTTAAAGGGGAACCCCCCTATGCCGAAAAAACGGCGGGGGTCCCCCCAAAATCCATACCAGACCCGTATCCAAGCAGCAGCCTGGCCGGTCAGGAAAAGGGGGTGGGGACGAGCGAGCGCCCCCCCCCCCCCCTCCATAACGGCTCGCTCGCAGACCCATGGGCTTGGTATGCTCCTGTAGGGGGAACCCATGCCGTTTTTATTGTTAAAATTTGGTGTGGAGTTCCCCCTCAAGATCAGTAGAAAACATGTCGCATGCCAAAGTCGGAGCGTGCAAGACTGCGTTCCGACTTTGATCCTACTTCAATGATGTTCAATGGAGTGAAGTAGGATCAAAGTCGGATCAAAGTAGTACAGGGAGCGTCTTCAAAGTCGTAATGACTTGTGTCGGACCAGTTAAGACGGCTCTCATAGGGAAACATTGATTTTCACACGTAATGCGACATGAGCTCCCAATGTCGGAGCGTATGTCGGACTAGTGTGAACCCGGCCTGATAGGGAATCAAATACTTATTTCACTTATTAAGATGCAAATCAATTTATAACTTTTTTTCAAATGCATTTTTCTGGATATCTTTTTTTTGTTATTCTGTCTCACAGTGTCAAAATAAACCTACCATTAAAAATAATAGACTGATCATTTCTTTGTCAGTGGGCAAACCAGCGGGGGGGTCAAATACTTTTTCCCCTCACTGTATATGCTTGTGTTTACAGACAGTCGGCGACTATGACTTAAATGTCAGTAAATGGGCGCTGCTGGTCGCATCATTTTACATGGATTCTGCAGGTGCTTTTGTAAACACAGAGATTCAGCATCTGCCGAGACCTTTTCTCCTGTGTCAATATGTACATATGTATTTCATATCCTACGATTGTTGAAGAATAATACTACTAAAGCCAAGCCAACCATCCACCTAGGTACAAAATGTGTCTAAGTGTACAGCCCTAGGGATGAGATCAGCACTTTCACACAGGGGTCAGTCTGCTGTCACAGAAATGTTTACATTTTTGGAAAGCTTAAGAGTGTACATAAGCCTAAAATCTGTTTTTCAGTTGGTTTGGCATTGTATCTCAATGTAAAAATAAAAGTTAAGAAACCTTTTTTTGTGACTCTTTCTAACCCGGAGATCCTACCAGTAATGCCGCGTAGACACGATCGTTTTTCGGCATGAAAAAAACCTGATGTTTTTCGGCATAAAAAAAAAGGACGTTTTTCCTAGGCATGTGCAAAAGGGAAAAATTTGTTTTGTTTCGTTTTAATTCGTTATTTGATTAATTTCATTAAGTTAGATTCGCTACATGTGTTAAATTCGTTTTCGGAATTCGTTCGTTTTCGATCGAATTTCGAAAAATCCGGTCGAATTCAAAAATATTTCGACCGGATTCGAAAACAAATTCTAGTCACCAGAGTTATATATATAAATGTAATTATATATATATATATTATATATAATTACATTTATATATATAACCATCTTCTGAAATTCGAAATTCATATAGAATGAACTCAAATTCGAATAGAAAAATATTAGAGTAGAGTAGAATAAAATATATTTATATATATATATTTTATTATTCTACTCTTCTAATATTTTTCTATTCGAATTTGAGTTCATTCTATATGAATTTCGAATTTCAGAAAATGGAAGATAGATAGAAGATAGAAAGAAGAAGCCAGGTCATATTCTATTGTATTTGATTACATTCTATTAAATTCCATTCTGTTCTTTACTATTTTTTGATTTTCATTCTATTGTTTTATTATTTTATATTCTATTTTATTGTATTCTTTTTTAGAAATCGATTTATATTTTTTAGATTTTGATTCAAATTTGCTTTAAATTTTCATTCGAATTTGTTTTCGAATCGAATTGTTTTCGAATTCGATTCGAATAGAAGTTGTTTTCGATGTTCGATCGAATTTCGTCCGCGGGTTTTCGATTCGAAAACGTTCGTTCGGATTTGGTAAAATCGTTAATATTACAATTCGGGAATTCGTATGCATCCGAATGTCCGAATAATGAAAAATTAGTCCGAATTTCGATTCGGAACGAAATGCACATGCCTAGTTTTTCCAACTTCATCATTAAAACGACGTTGCCCACACACCATCGTTTTTAAAAAATGCTCTAGCAAAGCGCGGTGGCGCACAACATGTACGACGGCACTATAAAGGGGAAGTTCCATTCGCCTTTGGGCTGCTTTAGCTGATTCCTTGTTAGTAAAAGACGATTTGCGCTTTTCTGTCTGTTACAGCGTGATATATGTGCTTACTCCATTATGAACGGTAGTTTTACCAGAACGAGCGCTCTCGTCTCATAACTTGCAACTGAGCATGCGCGGGTTTTTCACGTCGTTTTAGCCCACACACGATAATTTTTTACAACCCGAAAAACGACATAGTTTAAAACGACGTTAAAAAATGTTCGATTTTTTTTTGTCGTTTTTCAGAACCTGAAAAATGATGTGAAGCCCACACACGATCATTTTAAATGACGTTTTGGAAAAACAAAGGGCCAGATTCACGTAGAATCGCGGCGGCGTAACGTATCCTAGATACGTTACACCGCCGCAATTTTTCATCGCAAGTGCCTGATTCACCAAGCACTTGCGATGAAAACCTACGCCGGCGGCCTCCGGCGCAAGGCGGGCCAATTCAAATGGGCGTGTGCCATTTAAATTAGGCGCGCTCCCGCGCTGGACCTACCGCGCATGCTCCGTTTCCGAACTCCCGCCGTGCTTTGCGCAAAGTGACGTCATTTTTTTGAACGGCGACGAGCGTAGCGTAATTCCGTATTCCCGGACGGCTTACGCAAACGACGTTATTTTTTACATTTCGACGCGGGAACGACGGCCATACTTTACACAGCAATACGATTGCTGTGTAAAGTTAAGGCACCAAAAAAACGACTTACTTTGCGACGGGAAACTAGACTAGAGGCGACGTAGCAAACACGAAAAACCGTCGGGGATCGCCGTAACTCCTAATTTGCATACCCGACGCTGGTTTACGACGCGAACTCCCCCCAGAGGCGGCCGCGGTACTGCATCTTAAGATCCGACAGTGTAAAACAATTACACCTGTCGGATCTTATGGCTATCTATGCGTAACTGATTCTATGAATCAGTCGCATAGATAGAAACAGAGATACGACGGCGTATCAGGAGATACGCCGTCGTATCTCATTTGTGAATCTGGCCCAAAGTTTTTTCAAGCCGAAAAAAGTGATCGTGTGTACGCGGCATAAGGCTTCTTGTTGCAGGCTGATAACTCAAAACCTCTGCCTTGCAATTAGTAGCTTAGTCAGCTTTCTGTGTGTGCTCTTTCGGTTGAACATTGGGTTACCTATCATGTCCCTGATAAGCAGCTCAATGGCCAATTAACAACTTCAGCCCCGGCAGATTTGCCCCCTTAATGACCGGGCCATTTTTTGCGATTCGGCACTGCGTCGTTTTTAACGGACAATTGCGCATGGGGTGCGACTTTGTACAAAAACAAAATTGGCGTCCTTTTCCCCCCACAATTAGAGCTTTCTTTTGGTGGTAATTGATCACCTCTGCAATTATTTTTTGCCCTATAAATAAAAAAAGAGCGACAATTGTGAAAAAAAAAAACAATATTTTTTCAATTTTTGCTTTAATAAATATCCCCTAATTAAAAAAACAAAAAAACAAACTTCTTCCTTCAGCCTCGCACACACAATCAGTCCATCCGATGAGAACAGTCTGAAGGACCGTTGTCATAGGTTAACCGATGAAGCTGACTGATGGTCCGTCGCACCTACACACCATCGGTTAAAAAAACGACCGTGTCAGAACGCGGTGACGTAAAACACAACAACGTGCTGAAAAAAACGAAGTTCAATGCTTCCAAGCATGCGTCGACTTAATTCTGAGCATGCGTGGATTTTTAACCGATGGTTGTGCCTACTAACGATCGTTTTTTTCCCATCGGTTAGGGATCCATCGGTTAAATTTAAAGCAAGTTGGCTTTTTTTTAACCTATGGTTAAATAACCTATGGGGCCCACACACGATCAGTTTGGACCGATGAAAACGGTCCATCAGACCGTTGTCCTCTGGTTAACCTATCGTATGTACGAGGCCTTAGTTTAGGCCAATATGTATAGTTCTACATAAAAAAAAAACATTCAAATTCAGTACATCTCACATTTCCTGGTGGTTTGTCTCTTTAAAAATACTACAAGTACAGAAAAACACCTGTTGACTCTGCCAGAAATCCAGCAAGCTCATAACTACCTGTTGTAAACAACCCTACTTCTGCTTCAATGAATCTCAAACAGTGTAATCAATTCTATCTGCTGGACTACAGAACACCTCCCCTTATGTTATGGAGATGATGAAAATGCGAGGTCCCACATTGTAACTGTGCGAGAAAAACCCAGTATTGCAGAATGCAGCCCCTTACCAGGAAACAGCAGATTTGCCATATATCCTGAGATACTCCTTTTAGCCAGTGTAGTCTTCACTTACAATAAAAGTCCCTAGACAGACTCAGTGTAAATTGAACATTCTGCTGCTAAGTGGATATATTATTTTTTCTAGGTGACCCACATTTATAGTGTGATGAAAAAAAAAAACATACAGTGATATCAAATATTTTTTTTATAATAATGACAGTAATATGCAGTTATTAAGACACTCCCCTTGGTATTTTCACATAGAAGTGTGCGTTCATTTTATTATCACAAAAATATGTTTCTACTTTTAGAATTATTTTTAAGTTTGTGGTGACTGAGATGGTAATCATCTATATATACGTCGCCAGATATTCATTTGTGTTGATTTGAACATAGGGGTAGATCCACAAAGAAAGTACGCCGGCGTGTCTAGTGATACGCCGGCGTACTTTCAAAATTCCCGCGTCGTATCTTTGTTTTGAATCCTCAAAACAAGATACGACGGCATCTGGGTTAGATCCGACAGGCGTACGTCTTCGTACGCCTTCGGATCTTAGATGCAATTCTTCGGCGTCCGCTGGGTGGCGTTCCCGTCGATAATCCGCCTAGAGTATGCAAATTAGCTATTTCCGACGATCCACGAACGTACAAGCGGCCGTCACATTCTTTTACGTCGTTTCCGTTCGGCTTTTTTTGGGCGTATAGTTAAACGTGCTATCTGGTGGCGTACGCAATGTTAAGTATGGCCGTCGTTCCCGCGTCGAAATTGAAATTTTTTATTTAGTTTGCGTAAGTCGTCCGTGAATGGGGCTGGACGCCATTTACGTTCACGTCAAAACCAATGACGTCCTTGCGACGTCATTTGGAGCAATGCACCCTGGGAGTTTTGACGGACGGGGCATGCGCAGTTCGTTCGGCGCGGGGACGCGCTTCATTTAAATTAAACACGCCCCCTACTCGCCACATTTGAATTCCACGCCCTTACGCCGCGAGAGATACACTACGCCGCCGTAACTTACAGCGCAAATTCTTTCAGGATTCAAACCAAAGCCAGGTAAGTTACGGCGGCGTAGCGTATCTCAGATACGCTGCGCGGGTGCAGATCTTTGTGAATCTGCCCCTCAGTCTTTAAAGTGGAGCTCCACCCAAAAAGGAGAAACTCACATTGAGTAGAGTTAAAACAGGCTTGTCATGTAGGGAAAACCCGGGATGTCAGAGGTGAATGTCCATTAAACAGACCCCCAGGGTCCCCTGCCACATGGAGGAGGCCGGACTTCCTTAATGTAAGTTGCCCCCTTGTCATTTTAACCACTTCAGCCCCTGAGGATTTGGCTTCCCAATGACCAGGCCATTTTTTAGCGATTCACCACTGCGTCGCTTTTATTGACAATTGCGCCGTCGTGGCTCCCAAACGAAATGTACGTTCTTTTTTTCCGACAAATAGAGCTTTCTTTTGGTGGTATTTGATCACCAGTTTTTTTTTTTGCACTATAAACAAAAATAGAGCGACAATTTTTAACTTTTTGCTATAATAAATATCCTCCAAAAATATATAAAAAAATTATAATTTCTTTCTAAATTTAGGCCGATACGTATTATTCTACATATTTTTGTCTGTCGTTCATTGTTTCTTTTTCGTAACGTAAGACTTGTGTGAGATCCCGGGAGAACTCGATCGCTCTAATTATCTTATAATAATAGAGACAGTTCCATTCCAACTTTGATACTTATAAATAAAGTTTGTTCATTGTTTAGCGATTAAGAAATACTTAATCAAGTCTGGAAATCTGAAAGAGAAATTGTTAAATGAAAAACAAGGATGCAAGCGAAAGTACAAAGAAGATTACAATCGCTTCAATCTGATTTGCTATCGAAAGCAGGCACATCCTTCACATTTTAATTTAAAATTAAATATATATGTAAAAACACTTGTAGTCTATTGTAGGCCTATTCTTCCCCACTGTGCTGTAAAGTCAGTACTATATTTCACTCATAATTAAAGTGGATGTAAACCCAATTTTTTATTTTTATTTTTTATGTCACAATGTAGAGTATAAGATTTCCTATCATCTGTGCCCAGTCTTGCCACACAGAGTTAATCCAGCTCTGAGCAATCCTCTTTTATAGCTGGATTCAGGATGGCGGGCGCATAGTTGCGGCGGCGTAGCGTATGACATTTACACTACGCCGCCGTAAGTTTGCATGGCAAGTACTGTATTCAAAAAGTACTTGCCTGCAAAGGTACGGCGGCGTAGCGTAAATGCGGCAGGCGTAAGCGCGCCTAATTCAAAATAGGCTGAGGGGCGTGTTTTATGGTAATTTGGGTTGACCTGACGTGATTGACGTTTTTTTGGAACGGCGCATGCGCCTTCTGCCTACATATCCCAGTGTGCATTGCGGCTAAGTAAGGCTGCCCCTGCTATTAGCAGGGGCAGCCATTGCTACGTATACCCGTCGTTCCCGCGTCGCGAAATTTTAAATTTACGTTGTTTGCGTAAGTGAATCGTGAATGGCGCTGGACGCCATTCACGTTCACTTTGAAGCAAATGACGTCCTTGCGACGTCATTTACCGCAATGCACGTCGGGAAAGTTTCCCGATGGAGCATGCGCACTACGCTCGTCGTGGGAACGCGCCTAATTTAAATGATCCACGCCCCCTACGGGATCATTTAAATTGCGCGCTTACGCCGGGCATTTTGCCGGAGCGCCCACGCAATTTACGGAGCTGCTGCTCGTGAATCAAGGGCAGCGCAGGTAATTTGCGGAGGCGCAGCGGCAAAACGGTGCGCTGCGCCTCTGTAAAAACTGTGCAAATCTACCTGAATCTACTCCTATATTAGCAACCCCTGGCTACAGATCTTTTTGGTGCGCTGCAAGACAAAAAAAAGTTTGAGAAACACTGTTATAGACTGATGGAACACTATGGACTATTGATTGGTATGACCATTTGATTATTAGCGACTGCTAATAATACGCAAGGTCTAAGTCACTGTGTGGCGCCTAAGTGTGGATGTCACACCACTTCCTAAATCTGAGCTCATAATATCCTTCCCTCCCCTCAGGCCAGGGTGCTCGGTGTAATCCTGGAGCCTGACCTGTCCTTTCAGCCCCAAATCTAATCACTGTCCAAATCTTGCAGTATTCACATTCTTGACATTTCCAAAATAAGCCCGTTCTTACCCAACAAAGTCACCAAGCTACTCATTCACTCTCTTGTAATCTCTTATACTGACAATTGCAAGTCCCTCTCCTCAGGCTATCCAACCTTCAGTCTATCATGAATGATGCTGTCAGACCCATCTACCTT
Source organism: Rana temporaria (assembly GCF_905171775.1). Lineage (NCBI taxonomy): Eukaryota > Metazoa > Chordata > Amphibia > Anura > Ranidae > Rana > Rana temporaria. The sequence continues at coordinate 20,882,890 of NC_053499.1, read as the reverse complement.
ACCAACCACTCAGGGCCAGATTCACGTAGAATCGCGGCGGCGTAACGTATCCTAGATACGTTACACCGCCGCAATTTTTCATCGCAAGTGCCTGATTCACCAAGCACTTACGATGAAAACTACGCCGGCGGCCTCCGGCACAAGTCGGGCCAATTTAAATGGGCGTGTGCCATTTAAATTAGGCGCGCTCCCGCGCCGGACCTTACTGCGCATGCTCCGTTTCTTAACTCCCGCCGTGCTTTGCGCACCGTGACGTCATTTTTTTTGAACGGTGACGCGCGTAGCGTACTTCCGTATTCCCGGACGGCTTACGCAAACGACGTTAAATTTTGAATTTCGACGCGGGAACGACGGCCATACTTTAGACAGCAATACACTTGCTGACTACAGTTAGGGCACCAAAAAAAACCGACTAACTTTGCGACGGGAAACTAGACTAGCGGCGACGTAGCGTCGTGGATCCGCCGTAACTCCTAATTTGCATACCCGACGCTGGTTTACGACGCAAACTCCCCCCAGCGGCGACCGCGGTACTGAATCCTAAGATCCGACAGTGTAAAACAATTACACCTGTCGGATCTAAGGGATATCTATGCGTAACTGATTCTATGAATCAGTCGCATAGATAGAAACAGAGATACGACGGCGTATCAGGAGAAACGCCGTCGTATCTGATTTGTGAATCTGGCCCTCAGTGTCCTACTATGTCTACTTTAGGCGATTCCTGAAAATACATCCCTTTCCCTGGGGAAGCTTATTTGTAGATTGTAAGCCATCATGATTAGCGCTTTCCAACCCTTCTGTCTTGAATTTTTTTTTTTTTTACTTGAATTCTACTTGTACCTTTATATAGGGCCATATTCTCAAATAATTTACGCCGGCGTATCAGCAGATACGCCGACGTAAGTCCGATCCTATGTTTAAGTGTATTCTCAAACTGAGATACACTTAAACATGCCTAAGATACGACGGCCTGCGCCGTTGTATCTTAGGCTGCAATATTTACGCTGACCGCTAGGTGGCGGTCAGCGTAGAATATGCAAATGACTAGTCACGCCGATTCTCTAACGTACGCTTGCCCGCCGTAGTGTTTTAACGTTGTTTCCGTAAGCGATACGCGGCGTAAAGATAAACATGCCCCCTAGGTGGCGTACTCAATGTTAAGTATGGCCGTCGATCTCGCGTCGAAATTTGAAAATTTAACGCCGTTTGCGTAAGTCGTCCGTGAATGGCGCTGGACGCCATTTACGTTACAGTCAAAACAAATGACGTCCGTGAGACGTCATTTAGCGCAATGCATGTCGGGTAATTTACCCGACGGAGCATGCGCATTACGATCGGCGCGGGAGCGCGCCTAATTTAAATGATCCACGCCCCCTACCAGGATCATTTGAATTAGGAGGGCTTGCGCGGGTGGACTTTACGCGACGCCGCCGCAAGTTTACAGGTAAGTGGTTTGGGAATCAGGCACTTGCCACTTAAACTTGCGGCGGCGTAACGTAAAGGACATACGTTCCGCCGCCTCAGATCTTTAAGAATATGCCCCATTGTGCTCTACAAACTGTTGGCGCTCTATAAATCCCATATTATAATAATAATTATACATAAGCTTTCTTTAACCATATACCTATATCAACTATCATATACTGTGCCTCGTACACGACCGTTTTTTCCAGACGAGAAAAATGCCATTTTTTTGATTGGTCGGGAAAACCGGTCGTGTGTAGGCTCCATAGCCGTTTTCCCAACGAGAAAACTGCACGCAAAAAAATTAGAACCCTATTTTTTACCGTCGTGTTTTCCGTCAGTCTTTTTCTCGAAAACCGCTCGTGTCTACGCTTTTCCGAGGGGAAAAAAACGCGCATGCTCAGAATCAAGTATGAGACGGCAGCGCTCGTTCTGGATAAACTAGCGTTCATAATGGAGATGGCACATTCATTACGCTGTAATAGACAGAAAAGCACGAAGACTGAAAAGCGCAAATCGTCTCTCACCAAACTTTTACTGACACGAGGATCAGCAAAAGCAGCCCCAAAGGGTGGCGCCATTTGAATGGAACTTCCCCTTTATAGTGCCGTCATACGTGTTGGCCGTCACCGCGCTTTGGTCGGGCGTTTTTTTTTACTTAACATGTGTATGCAAGGCAGGCTTGAGAGGAATCACGTCGGGAAAAAACGTTGGGTTTTGGCATGCCAGGGAAACCGGTCATGTGTATAGGGCATTAGATGCAGGAGCAGATTTAGATGGACTTACTGTAACTAACAGATTAAAGCCAGAACTCCAGCTAGGAAATCACAACAGCATTTTTTTTTTCTTTTGGGATAAAGTTTTTACAAGAAATGTAAATGTAGTTGACCTTTGTAAGCACTCCTGTCAGTGTTACATGGTTTGTCTAAAAACAAAAGTCTAATAGCTGGATTCAGGTAGGGCGGCTCACTTTTGAGGCAGCGTAGCGCATCGCATATACGCTACGCTGCCGTAAGTCAGAGAGGCAGGTGCTGTATTCACAAAGCACTTGCCTCCTAAGTTACGGCGGCGTAGCGTAAATGGTCCGGCGTAAGCGCGCCTAATTCAAATGAGGATGAGGGGGGCGTGTTTTATGTAAATGACTCGTGACCCGACGTGATTGAAGTTTTTTACGAACGGCGCATGCGCCGTCCGTGGACATATCCCAGTGTGCATTGCTCCAAAGTACGCCGTTCCGACGTGAACGTAAATTACGTCCAGCCCGTTTCGCGTACGATTTACGCAAACAGCGTAAAAAGATAGGCTTGTTCCAACACCCATACCTTCCATGGGCTGCGCCACCTAGGGACCAGCTTTATCTTTTCGCCGGCGTATCTCTAACGTATCTCTAACATAAACAGTGGGGTAGATTCAGAAAGCAATTGCGTCTGCGTAACCATAGTTACGCAGCGCAATTGCTTAGTTGCGCCGGCGTATCGACTGCTCCTGATTCAGAGAGCTCGATACGCCGACTGCAGCCTAAGATATGACTGGCATAAGGCTCTTATGCCGTCGTATCGTAGGCTGCATTCTGACGCTGGCCGCTAGGTGGCGTTCCCGTAGTGGTCAGCGTAGAGTATGCAAATTGCATACTAACGCCGATTCACAACCGTACGCGCACCCTACGTATGCAGTTTACGTCGTTTACGTTCGTCGTGTTCCGCATAAGGCTGCTCCTGCTATTAGCAGGGGCAGCCAATGCTAAGTATACCCGTCGTTCCCGCGTTGCGATGTTTAAAAAATTACATCGTTTGCGTAAGTGAATCGTGAATGGTGCTGGACGCCATTTACGTTCACGTTGAAGCAAATGACGTCCTTGCGACGTCATTTGCCGCAATGCACGTCGGGAAAGTTTCCCGACGGAGCATGCGCACTACGTTCGGCGCGGGAACGCGCCTAATTTAAATGATCCACGCCCCCTACGGGATCATTTAAATTACGCGCCCTTACGCCGGGCTTTTTTAAGGAGCGCCCGCGCAAATTACGTAGCTACTGCTTCATGAATGGTACGCTGCGCCTCCGTAAGAGGGCGCAAAAGGTACCTGAATCTACCCCCAGTGTAACTAATTGTGCACGTACGTTCGTATATCGGCGTATCTAGTCATTTGCATATTCTACGCCAAACTCAATGGAAGCGCTACCTAGCGGCCAGCGTAAATATGCACCCTAAGATACGCCGGCGTAGGAGACTTACGCCGCTCGTATCTTAGCCTAATTTAAGCGTATCTGGTTTTCAGAATACGCTTAAATTTGCAACGGCGTAAATTCAGAGTTACGACGGCGTATCTACTGATACGCCGGCGTAAACCTATCTGAATCTAGCTATCAAAAAACAAATGCAGCCATCACATGTCAGCATTGCTAAGCTGCAATATATAATATACTTTTATGCTTTTGGTTTTAATACCACTTTCATTTCCTAACAATAAAAATTGCTAGTAAAGGTTTTATGCTTGTACATAATGTAAACAGACATGCTCGATTGGTAGACTGCAGTTTGCAGAGCAGAATTAGTGTGTTGCCTGCATCTATTTTTATAGCAAACCTGTCACATACCTGAAACATTCAAAGTAAAGTTTGCCTTCTGTAAATACAGAACATTAAAACAATAAATACATCCAGCGATATGGGCAGATGAAGTTACATGCAAATCTTAAAGTGGTTGTTAATCCTTACATATACCTAGTGAAGTCACGGGCCTCACGTGATACACAGAGATAAAGCAAATCCTCCTACATACGTTGCACATGTTTATCTGCAGCCACCTCTCCTCTACATCTGTTCATAGTGCACAGTTTATACAGCATTTTGTAGCTCCAGGGGGTGGGGGATCTGATGTCATACACTGCACAACACTAAGGCCCCGTGCACACGACCGGATCTCCGCTGGAAACGGTCCGCTGGACCGTTTCCAGGGGAGATTCCTCCTCCGGATTTGGATCCGATGGCGTGTACACACCATCGGATCAAAATCTGTGCGGAATTCCTCTGCGGTGACGTGTCGCGCCTTCGCCGCGACGATGACGCGGCGACGTGCGCGACGCTGGAATGTAAGTACTTCCACTCATGCGTCGAATCATTACGACGCATGCGAGGGAGGGTAGCGGACGGATTGATCCGGTGAGTCTGTACAGACCACCGGATCAATCCGCTGGTCCCGATTCAAGCGGATAGATTTCTTAGCATGCTAAGAAATTTCTATCCGCTTGAAATGGACCGGCCGGACGAATCTCCGCGGATAAATATCCGCTAGGCCGTACAGACGACCGGATTTGTCCGCTGGAACTGATCCGCGGATCAATCCCAGCGGATAGATCCGGCCGTGTGTACGGGGCCTAAGGGCTAGATTCAGAGAGAATTCATAGATACGCCGCGTAAATTCAAATCTGCGCCGGCGTATCTTCTTTCTGTATTCAGAAAGCAAGATACGCCGAAATTAGGCTAAGATCCGACTGGCGTAAATCTCTTACACCGTCGTATATTAGGGTGCATATTTACGCTGGCCGCTAGGTGTCGCTTCCGTAGTTTTCGGCGTAGAATATGCAAATGACCTAGATACGCAGATTCACAAACGTACGTGCGCCCGGCGGAATTTTTTACGTCATTTGCGTAAGGCTTTTTCCGGCGTAACGTTGCTCCTGCTTCTATGAGGCGTACACAATGTTAAGTATGGACATTGTTCCCGCGTCTAATTTTTAATTTTTGACGTCGTTTATGTAAGTCGTTCGCGAATAGGGCTGGACGTAATTTACGTTCACGTCGAAAGCAATGACTATTTGGAATTTCGAGCATGCGCACTGGGAAAACACGCCCACATCATCCCCATTTGAATTCGGCGGGCTTACGCCGGCCCACATACGTTACGCCGCCGTAACTTAGGGCGCAAGTTCTTTATGAATACGAAACTTGCGCCCTAATTTACGGCGGCGTAGCGTATCGTAGATACGTTACGCCCGCACTAAATTACGCAGGGCTATCTGAATCTAGCCCTAAGTACCTGTTTCAGCCAGCGGGGGTTGCAGGGGAGAGGAAAAAGCATTCCGAAAAACGTCTTGTTAAGCCTCGAGTGGTGACGAGACCCATAGGCTTCAATGACCTGTGCCATTTTGGCGCTCCCGCCTCTCCCCAGCAGTGGCACTGGCTGTTACAAGGGCGCAGGATCACGTGGCCAGCCAGAGCAGGCTGAAAATAGGTAATAATATATATCTTTCTTACACAGGTTAGAAATCATAGGGGTTAGGAGGGGTGAGTAATGCCCTGTACACACGATCGGACAAATTCACATCGGAATTTCCGACGGAATTCCATCGGAGGAAAAGAGAACATGTTCTCTATGTAATCTCCGATGGGAATGCATTGGAATTTCCGATGGAATTTCTCCGATGGGGCATAAACGGGAAAAACACACACCTTCTGAATGTCTGCTTTATTTTTTATCCCAGTGTAAGATGACCAGATTTTTATAATAAAATCCTGGGACATATTTTTTTTTAATAGTAATGGCGGCAATCAGCGACTCGCTGCCGCCCACCTCATAGCCTCTCAAGTCTTACTCTCCACCCCCTGGTTACTACTGGGTGAGGAGCGGAGGAAGATCACTCCACCAGGGAAGGCAAGGAGATAAGCAGGCAGGCGGCTGGCCGGGATTTGAGCCAAGGCAGAAGAACATGCGAGCGAAGCTGAATGGGCATGCACCTGAAACTGAAGAAATGTTTTCTCCGCTCCGACCAGCACATGATCATCAGAAAGGGGCACAGATAATGGAAAAAATACACCCCCTAAGCTAGTAGGAGCGTCAGAGCGGGGGGGGGGGGGTGTCATTCAGATTTTTTTTTAAATTATGCACCAACTGTCTTTGAAATTGCCCCAACCCCTGTTCAAATCCAATCCGGGGACAAAATCGTGGACAGACTTGGTCCGGGGACAGTGTCCTCATTCCGGGGACTGTCCCCTGAAACCGGTCACCCTTTCCCAGTGGGGATTTTGTATTGCAAAAACTGCACTGTAACTGTAAGCAAAATGTGCAAGCTACAAGAATGCAGCACGCGCCTGTTGATATCAATGGGAGAGTTTGACAGGAGGCGCCACCTGCCAAATTCTGTGAGCCAAGTTGAAAATTTGCCCAGAGCATCATAGCCATGGCATGCATAAAGCCTTGTCTGACTGTAATGTTAAATGTCTGTTTTTACCGCTCCCCCTGGCTGCCTGTGTGAAAGAGCCCTTACGCTAGGTTCACACCTTACCATTTTTGCGGCCCACGTTTGCACGGGCACGGCAGTCCATTAATTTCAATGGTCTGCCGTGTCTGCTTTTCCCACAGAAAAAGCTGCATGCACCTTTTTCAAAACTGCAGCCCACGAAAATCACATATTCATTTTGACCATGAGGTTTCCTGTAGTTCCTGCACCTCAACACACACTGCAATTTCACATGCGCGGGGGGTGCCATTCAGAATGAACACAAACTACCAATAGTGTTGTTAAAGTTTTTTAGTTTGTATTGTAAGCTTGAGACCGGGACTGAGGCTGCGATTTGCCCTTTTTTCAGCCACTTAAATTGAATCCAGGACTTTATAAACCTATCCAATGCGTGACCAGGTACGCTTCCTGATGACGTAATCTACAACGAAACGTACGTCGAGGCGCACACTGGTCACGCTTATACACGCTACTTCTGGGTCTGTGGTTGGTGGAGGTGGAACGCACACCAACACACACGGAGATACACGGAGACCTGCTCTCTTTGATCGATATAATATGCAGTAGCCTCAGTGCCGGGACTTGGGCACCGGATCAAGTAAGGAGCCATTTGGCTGTCCTTTTGCTTTTATATATTTTAAATAAAACGGTATTATACTATTGCGGCATTTCTCTTTTATATTCGGTGGGATGTGAGATCTGTTGTCTGGAATACTGTCGCTGATTGGATTCTCCTTGTCTGCAAAAACCATTTTACCTTGTGTAAAACAAGCCCATTTGACCTCTTTTTAGTTAAAGGGTCCAATAGTGTTGGTAAGGAGCCAATTTATTTATTCACGTCGGGTGAATGTCCTATGTTTGGTGAAGGCTTCACTGTCTACCTGTCTACTCAAGATATCTGCTTTCTTCATGCAATCATTATATATATTACTAAGGACTTTGTGATCACGAATTCCTTTCTTTTGCACAATATTGGATATTGTATTTCTATATATATATATATCTTATATGGACTTTATTTATATCAACATTGAACATTTTTTTGATATTATTATTTATTTATGCACTGTTTAATTAAGCGCCCCTTTCCCTCACTTTTCTTCCACAAACTACCAATACCACAGCGCTCTCAGAAGATCAAACCAAATATAGTCAAATATTATTCAGTGCAATAAATGTCTAAACACAAGTATGTCAATATAAAGTAAACAGTCCCATGTGTTCAAAAGTCCATCATAAACTGTATTCTTCCATTATAAAGTGCTTCATTAGGCAAGTAAAGTGTTTTCCCTGTCCATATAAACTTCTTGGTGTTACACACCATATGTCCCGCCCAACGAGTTTCGCCAACCAAGCAGGCATCTTCAGGAGCAGGGACCCCTCCTCCGTGAAGACGCCTGATTGGTTGGTGAAATGTGCTGGACAGAATATCCGGTGACGTCATTTCTAGTCTATGGAATGCAGGCCGGCGGTTTTACATCTTTTTACAAGCTTTTCATGTGAGTGTATTTTAGTATGTACATATATTTTAATAAAAAACGATACTGCACTATGTGGGTTTCCCCTTTTTGTCCCCTTATCTAACATTGGAGGTACACAAGTATTAAGGAGGAATATGAGAACATTGGGAGAGGAGAACTAAGGAGGAGAGGCTGAACCTTGCTGCCAGAATACCCAGGAGGGTTGTTCCCTAGAAGCATGCAATGACTTGTGCTGAACAAGCATAAAGTCCACTTGATCCGGTGAGTGTGTGGAAGCACAGTATTGCATGGAGCACTTTGTGGCGCACTAAGGCGTTTATATGGGCACGGAGCACTTTATAATGGAAGGATACACTTTGTGATGGACTTTTGAACATACGGAACTGTTTGTTTTATATTTGCATATTTGTATTGAGACAATCATTGCACTGAATAATATTTGACTATGTTTGGTTTGATATTATGACAGCGCTGTGATAGAGGTAGATTAGATTAGAAAGCATTGGCTGTTATATTGTAGAGAACTGCTAAAAACATCATTGTAATGTGACCTCCATAGTTTAAAGAGGAACTGCAGCCTGCTCCCATAATTTGTAATAAAAACATCTTTGCCATTCCGAAGCTTCCCTCAAACCACTTTGTATATTATTTTATATATTTAGGACCAGATTCACTTACAAAATCTTTGCGGCAGGGGAACGTATCCGATTTACGTTACGCCTCCGCAACTTAGACGGGCAAGTGCTGTATTCTCAAAGCCGTAAGTTGCAGCGGCGTAGCGTAAATCGGCCGGCGTAAGCCCGCCTAATTCAAATTTGGATCAGGGGGGCGTGTTTTATGTAAATGTACTGTGACCCGACGTGATTGACGTTTTTCCCGAACGGCGCATGCGCCGTGCGTGGAATTTCCCAGTGTGCATTGCTCCAAAGTACGCCACAAGGACGTCATTGGTTTCGACGTGAACGGAAATGACGTCCAGCCCCATTCACGGACGACTTACGCAAACAACGTAACTTTTTAAAATTTTGACGCGGGAACGACGGCCATACTTAACATTGGTACGCCGCACTTACGCCACCATATAACAGGGGTAACTATACGCCGGGAAAAGCCTAACGTGAACGGCGTAAATGTACTGCGTCGGCCAGGCGTACGTTCGTGAATTCGCGTATCTAGCTAATTTGCATACTCAACGCGGAATTTGACGGAAGCGCCACCTAGCGGCCAGCGTAAATATGCAGTTACGATACGACGGTGTAACACAGTTACACCAGTCGGATATACGGGAAATCTATGCGTAACTGATTCTAAGAATCAGGCGCATAGATACGACCGCGCAACTTAGAGATACGACGGCGTATCTGGAGATACGCCATCGTATCTCGTTTGAGAATCTGGCCCATACTGTTTTTCTGTACTTGCCAAATATGCTGCAGAAATCTCCCTCCACTGAACCTGACTGCAACCATTTAACTGTGAAAGGACTTTATATCATCATACACCATACTTCAAGAGACCTGGAAGGCTAGTACCTCTAATAGGACAGCATCCCCCGAAGCCCGAAATATGGGCGAAACATGTTGGGAACTCCATTCTACAGTGCTGTATCCATTAAATTGTATTGAAACGTGCTTTCCAATTGTTTTTTAAAAAATTTTTATTCTGTCTTTCAATAAAACTTTTTATACCATATTTTGAGATCACTGGACCTTATTCTGCACCTTATTAAATTCCTCTATATCTACCTATTTTAACTGTGGGCAGCTGAAGCTGCTGCCTGTTTAATTCTTGGATTTACACAGAGGCACACCTCCAGATCTGCAGCTCTCATTGGCCCTCTTATGACTCATCTCCCCTCCATTCCTGGCAAACTCTCACGAGAATGGGAGAGAGAGCTGTGCATGATGTCATAAGCCTAGGCTTTTGACCAGACAAGAAACAGGAAGTGGGCTGTATAAGGTATTTACTTGCAGAAAAAATACCGTATTTATCGGGGTATTGCGCGCTCCGGCCTATAGCGCGCACCCCTAAAGTGGACCCGACATTCCTGTAAAAAAAGATTTTTGTACTTACAGTTTTGGTGTCTTGCGCAGCGTCCATCGGCGGCCTCGTCGGGTCCGGCGTCTGTCTGCGGCTTCGGGTGTCCTCTTCGTCGGGTCCGGCGTCCTTCTGCGGCGTCCTCCCCGCTCGATCCCTGCTTTCCCACGCCGAGTTTGAATACTGCGCCGGCATATACCGATCGCATTACACTCGTGTATAGTTGGAACAGGCTCGGCTACTCTCGCGCTCACGTCCTGTACGTCCAGGACGTGAGCGCGAGAGGAGCCGAGCCTGCCCGACTATACACGAGTGTACTGCGCTCGGTATATGCCGGCGCAGTATTCAAACTCGGCGCGGGAAAGCGGGGATCGCGTATATCGTGCACGCACAATTTTGCCCTGATTTTCAGGGCAAAAAAGTGCGCGGTATACGCCGATAAATACGGTAATTGTTTTACTATCCAAAGTTAAAACAACAAGGGCAGAAGATTTAATAGATGGAAAGATGAAAAAATTACTGAAGGTCTGCTTTAAAGCAGAAAAAAGTACTCTTATCCCATACCCCATGTCAAGAAGTACTATGCATTCCAAATAGTCGAGCACCCCAAGTAACTTCACAAGAGATCCTGTTATCTTCTTCTTATTCTTCATCTTCTTCTTATTATTATTATTTTATTTTTATTTTTTTACTAGCTGCAGAGTTTGGAATGAAAATCCCATCAGCGCTCAATATATCTTCTGTTTTCTCTTTCCAATTGTAACTCTGTTTTCTAAAGACGCAATGTTTTTTGTCTGTAGTCGCACTACATCCCCTTAATGTAATGTGACTTGTTCTTGGTATGAGCCATACATAAAGAATTTATTAAAAAATATTGTAAGAACCTCATAAAACAGTTTTATACGCTTCCTTTGCATCCTGTCTGAATCCGTCATCTACTTATCATATGGTATATTTTTCCCTAACCAGTCCGGCTCGCCAGTGTGCGTGCGTTTTAGCACGAGGATTCACATATTTTATATATATTTGCATTTTTTGCTAGTGAATAAACCCCCTAAAATATGTGTGCCTGTGATATATAATGCATTAAATCTGAATTCAGAAATAACGCAGAAATAAAGGAAAAAAAAGAATGCAGCTCTGTAATCATTACATGCAACACAATTTATTAAAAAAAATGTAATTAACCACTTAAGACCCGGACCAAAATGCAGGTAAAGGACCCGGCCAGTTTTTGCGATTCGGCACTGTGTCGCTTTAACTGACATTGCGCGGTCGTGCGACGTGGCTCCCAAACAAAATTGGCGTCCTTTTTTTCCCACAAATAGAGCTTTCTTTTGGTGGTATTTGATCACCTCTGTGGTTTTTATTTTTTGCGCTATAAACAAAAATAGAGCGACAATTTTGAAAAAAATTCAATATTTTTTCCTTTTTTCTATAATAAATATCCCCCAAAAATATATAAAAAAAACGTTTTTTTCCTCAGTTTAGGCCGATACGTATTCTTCTACCTATTTTTGGTAAAAAAAATCGCAATAAGCGTTTATCGATTGGTTTGCGCAAAATGTATAGTGTTTACGAAATAGGGGATAGTTTTATTGCATTTTTATAAAAAAAATATGTTTTACTACTAATGGCGGCGATCAGAGATGTTTTTCGTGACCGCGACATTATAGCGGACACATCGGACAATTTTGACACATTTTTAGGACCATTGTCATTTTCACAGCGAAAAATGCTATAAAAATGCATTGTTTACTGTGAAAATGGCAATTGCAGTTTGGGAGTTAACCACAGGGGGCGCTGAAGGAGTTAAGTGTGACCTCATATGTGTTTCTAACTGTAGGGGGCGGGGCTGGACGTGTGACATCATTGATCGTGTTTCCCTATATCAAGGAAAAACACGATCAATGACAGCACCACAGTGAAGAAAGGGGAAGGTGTGTTTACACACAGCTCTCCCTGTTCTTCAGCTCCGGGGACCGATCGCGGGACTACAGCTTGGGACCGGGTCGCGAAACCCATGGCTGGGCACTTAAAGAGGACGTACAGGTACGTGCTTGTGCCCAGTCGTGCCATTCTGCCGACGTATATGCTCGAAATGTCATGCTCAAAATTACTTTGACGCATGCGCGGTAGCTTCCTCGGCATAGGTAGGGTGTAGCAAGGTGGCGGCAACAAATGTGACGAGCGCATGCTCGTCGTAGTCGATGACGTCACCGCGTTCGTGCCATTCAAAAGAACGGCGGTTCTTTTGAATGGAGTGTGTGTACACTCGGCCAGCAAGAGTATTTTGCAATGAATCTCGTCAGGAAAAACAACGTATTTTTCCTGACGAGATTCTGGGCCGTGTGCACAGGGCTTAACAGAGAGATACATTTATCACTGTGCTGCTTCTTCACTGTTCAGTCACAGGCTGAGGATGGGTGCATGACAACAGAAGAAATGGCTAAATGATGCTAGACATCCTTCAACCCAGAAGACTAGGGGTGGAAAATAAGTACTGCAGGGACAGCCCCTACTAAAAGGTGAGTATTGCCGCAAAACAGTTTTTTTAAATATATATTTTAATGGAATGTTTTTTTTTTTTCTTTGTTGTTATGCTTTAAACTATAGGGTACTGGTGCTTAGCAGTTTTATACATGTCTAAAATATTTTTATTATTATCGTTTTCCTGATTATTTAAAACATACTTTAGTGCAATACAGGAATTGTAGTTCACCAAGACATCGACTTGCGCGATAGATTCATAGTTCAGACACATACACATATAAGGCAAGGTTATGCTGGTATTTTGACATGCTTTGCTTTTGTTAACACAAGAAAACTATGCAAAATGTACATTTTTTTTCTGACTTTGTATATCTGACTTGGCAATTCCAGCAGTATGGGGGCTGAAGGGATTAGGCCATTTTAATCATAAAAATGTTAAAGTGGAAATCATTTTTCTCGTATCAACATGAACTATTTTATAACTTTATGCTGCTAGCATTAGTATATAGATAGTAATGCCCCGTACACACCATCACTTTATGTGATGAAAAAAAACGACATTTTCTGTGAAGTAAAAAACTATGTTTTTGAAACTTCAATTTTCAAAGACGAAGTTGCCTACACACCATCGTTTTCTCACAATGTTCTAGCAAAGCGAGGTTACGTTCTCACCACTTTTTTCCATTGAAGCTCGCTTCATAACTAGCTTCTGGGCATGCGCGGGTGTAAAAACGTCGTTTTAAACGACGTTTTTTGCTACACACGGTCAATTTCTGTGAAGTAAAAAACGACGTTTTGAAAAACGACACATAAAATTGAAGCATGCTTCAATTTTTTTTTGTCGTTTTTCAGAAGACATAAAACGACGTTTTCCCCCACACACGATCATTTAAAGTGACGTTTTTAAAAAACGTCGTTTTTTTTCATCACATAAAGTGATGGTGTGTACGCGGCATAAGGCATAGGACATGTCTGGCCAGCCTAAAGTCTCGTACACACAATCGGATTTTCCGACTGGAATTGTGCGATGGCAGGATGTTGTCGGATAATCCGACCGTTTTGTACGCTCCATTGGACAATTGTAGTCGGAATTTCCGACAACAAATGTGGGATAGCATGCTTTAAAATTTTCCGACAACAAATGTGTGTTGCCGAATTATCTGATCGTGTGTATACAAGTCCGTCGGAAAAAAATCCAAAGTACAAACACGCATGCCAAGAAGCAATGCTCACCACAACAATAGCAGAAGTTGCCCAAAGGGTGGCGATAAAGAGCTGAAAAAAAAAGGGGATTCGTATGTGTTGGCCAACAATTCTTTGCCATTTGTATGCAATACAAGTTCACGGCCAATGCCCTTTGGAAAAAAGTCTGATCGTGTGAAGGAGGCTAAAGGCTCGTTTCACACCTAAGCAGTTCGCTTTTTTAACCACAATTTTGCCGCGATTTGCGTTTTGCATTTTTAATGCTTTTTTTCTTTGTAGCGCTACCCCCGAAGGAGCCGCTGGTTGATTTGGGACCAGACTACCAAATTACCCTGGCAGTGTCTAGGGGTGTAACTGTGAGGCCTAGTACACACGAGAGGATTTATCCGCGGATACGGTCCAACGGACCGTTTCCGCGGATAAATCCTCTCGAGGATTTCCGCGGATTTGGATCCGATGGAGTGTACTCACCATAGGATCGAAATCCACGCCGAAATCCCATCGCGAGGAAGTCGGCACTGTGCTGCGCTAATCACAGGCAGTGAGACATTGTCCCGATGCGCGGCTGCAGAGATCGGGAAATCCGGAGCTCATCCTTAGTATGAACCAGGTCTTTAGACTACGGTGACCAGACATTCCTGGTTTCAGGGGACAGTCCCCGGACCAAGGCTGTCCCCGTTTTTGTCCCCGGATTGGATTTGAACAGGGGCTGGGGCAATTTCAAAGAGTGCAGAATATATATTTTTTTACCCCCGCTCCGCCGCTCCTACTAGCTTAGGGAGGTGTATTTTTTCCATTATTCAGTTTCGGGTGCATGCCCATCCAGCTCCGCTCGCATGTTCTTCTGCCTTGGCTCAAGTCCCGGCCAGCCGCCTGCCTGCTTATCTCCTTGCCTTCCCTGGCAGAGTGATCTTCCTCCGCTCCCCACCCAGTAGTAGCCTGGGCCCGGAGTGTGAGACTTGACAGTGGCGACGGTGGCTAGAAAGTCGCTGATTGCCGCCATTACTAGTAAAAAAAAAAATATGTCCCCGGATTTTATTTAAAAAATCTGGCCACCTTACTTTAGACCCCATACACACTATTAGATTTTCTGCAGATTTTTGTCTTCAGATTTACCAAGCGTCCATGATTTCAAAGCCGCGCCGTCTTCTCAGCGTGTCCTGTGATTGGCGGAACACACATTTTCCCAGTAGCGCCTCTGTTCTGTGTTTCGCCAATCACGGATGCCTTCTCATCTCGTCCGAGGATGAGAAGGCATCCGTGATTGGCGGAACACAGAACAGAGGTGCTGCTGGGAAGATTTGTGTTCCGCCAATCACAGGACACGCTGAGAAGACGGCGCGGCTTTGAAATCATGAACGATCGCAGCTGCACGGAGACCGTACCCGGCGTATAAGACGACCCCCGACTTTGGATGCATTTTTTTGCATCCAAAAAGTCGTCTTATACGCCGGAAAATACAGTAATATGAGGTCAAATCTTAAGAGTTTTAATTTGTATGCAATCAGGCAGGCCCCTGCACTACATGTTTTTTGGTAAATTTGAAGACAAAAAATCTGCAGAATGTCTAAGGGCTCTTTCACACGGAGCGGATCCGTATTGATCCGCTCCGTTAGCCCGTTTGGCTCAGTGGGGATTCCTCCGTAAATCCCCGCTGAGCTGTCGGCGGACAGGGCGGTCCTCGCACACAGTGCAGAGACCGCCCTGTCTCTCCTCCACTCTCCCCTATGGGGAATCGGATGAATACGGACCGTGTGTCCGTATTCACCCGATCCGTTCCGCCGGTCGGAAGAAAAATAGGGTTTTCTTCCGTCCGCAAAAGCGGATCTTTGCGGACGCGGATGGTTGCGGACGTTAGCAGATGCATCATCCGCTAACGTCTGCAATCCCATAGGGATACATTACAAGTCCGTAAACGGACTGTTGTAACCGTTTGTCCGTACGTGTGAAAGGGCCCTAAAAGTGTGTAGGGGGGCTCAGACAGCCCATTCAAATGAATGCAACTCAGCCCCATACTGCTGCTTTTTCAGCATAGACTGGTAAATCTCCCCTGTGCTCCCAGGCTGACTCCAATTCCAGGTAACGATGATCTCTCTGGCTTTAGTGGTAACCTATGAGCAAGTTGATCATGTGATCAGCAGAATGATGGGTGTCATGGCTTCCTCTTGTCTTTGAGGAGAGACTTTGTAGGATTTGTGGATTCAGTGATAAGAGGATGATCTAGTGTCTCGGGATCATTGTGCTATTCTCATTGATTTTAGTGGGAGGTGTACAGCTACATTTAGAAATCTGGTTGCATTACCTGTAACTAGTGTCCAGCTTTCATTTTGAAATGGCCTCAACAGAAGTTGAACTATGTGTATACGAGTCTCCACTGCCACCCACCCCAACTAATCCACCCAAGAAGATTGGATTAGCACAAGTAAGTAATAATAAAATATATCGGTGCAGCATTAGACGAGGGTGTGATTTACCAAAGGCAAATCCGCTTTGCACTACAAGTACAAAGTGCACTTGAAATTGCACTGAAAGTGCAATACAAGTTCGCGGCCAATGCCCTTTGGAAAAGAGTGTGATCGTGTGTAGGAGGCTAAAGGCTTATTTCACACCTAAGCAGTTCGCTTTTTTACCGCAATTTTGCCACGATTTGCGTTTTTGCATTTTTAATGCTTATTTTCTTTTTTTGGGCCAACTTCTTGCTGGGCAGATAAAAAAATGCAAAACGCAAATCGCGGCAAAAACACATTACATGCTTTTCTGCAGCTTCTCCTGCAAATGAATGGAACCCCTTGGGGGACCCCCAGGTCATCAGTGCTAGTGTCCCAAGAAAAGTAAATTGAGGGGAAACCGTTCAATGGGAACGACCCAGAATTTGGGATTTTCTTTTACGTTCAATTAAAATGGTAAACCGGACAGACTGAATCTCCTTTCCGTGGGGGGGTGTTATAATCCATCTCCACTCTATCCAAAAAGAAAAAAAGTTTTGCCCTTAGGCCACATTCACACCTGAGCGTAGCGTTTTCGGTCATTTTGTTGCACGTATTAACACGTATTTGCGCGTTTGCATACAGCGTTGTCCGAAGTTTTTGAACTTCATCGTTTTTTATTTTAGCCAATAGGAATAAATGCTCATCTCTTTCATCATTTGTTGCTATGTTTGTAGATTTTTTTTTTTTATCTTCTTCCTGGGTGAATATTCTATTTCACAGAACAGATTAAAGCGACAAAACGCACGTAGAAATGCTCGTTGCCGCGCTAGTCGTTTCTATGGGAATACAAACGTGTTAAAACGTTCAAAAATGCCCAAATCAGCCCGATTAGCTTGAGCTTCAGGCGTTCGGCTTCAGGTGTTTTGGAGTGTAGATGTGAACCATCTCCATTGAGAATAATGGATTTTTTCCCCTCTAGCGTTTTATAGCTTCAGGCGACAAAACGCTCAGGTGTGAATGCAGCCTAAGGCTCGATTCACACCTATGCATGTTGCTTTTGAGCGTTTTTGTGGTGCTTGCTGCATTTTTTGACGTGCGATTTTACCAAGTTTTGCTTTTTTTATTTATTTTTTACCATCAATTTTTTTTTTTTTTACATTTCCTTTAACAACCAGCTATAAACAGGTAAAAACGCGGTACTTGCGTTTTGGATGCGGGTCCATTGAATTCTATTACATGCAAAACGCTGCTTTTTGCAGGAAAAAAGCCCCCGACCCTTTCCAAAAACGCAGAGGCACAAAAAAGCATTGTTGTGAACATGTTCGATAGGAAACCATGTTAAAAAATTTCCCTGCATTTCTGCAAAATGCATCAAAAAACGCATTAGTGTGAATGGAGCCTTGGTGGTATTTTAAGCTTCGCAGAGTAAAATACTGAGTGGCACAAATGAATGTTTAGGTTTCTTCCAAATGGCCTGATGTACATTAAAAAGAACCACATGTTTTGTGTCACCAGATAATGGCGGGGAGTGTGCTCCACACTTATAAATCAGCCCCCCCCCCCACTGTTCATTTTCCAGTCTTCTGGTTACCAAGATAGTGCAATAACTTTGGGACTTCATCACTTCAAAAACAGACACATTTTTAGCAGCACTGTTAAAAATAATTAAAAATGCAGCATAAAAAATGATTCTGATGAGTGGTAAAATGATTTGGTGGTGTTGTGTGGACATTGAAAGATCGCCTCCCTATTGGAGAAGGTGGTGGATGTCACGTGCTTGCATTTGGATGAGCTCTATTACAGAGGCTTTCTTACCTCTCTATCATTGTCAATACATTTTAGTTTGATATTTACTCTTTTATCTAGCCATATGGTTTAGCTATTATGATTTAGCATTTTTTTTTTTTTTCACCGGATGTACTCTCTAGATATGCACTTTTGATTTGTATTCGATCGCATTTATAATTTAATTTCTTAGGCTCTGCAAACATGCTATTCAACTGCTCTTTATAAAAGTGGTTCTGCTGCCTATGGGTCAGTACGGGTCCAAAGAACTGCTTTTGTAGCATCTATAGACTACTAAATTTGTAGTGTGATCTTGGGACCAGGGCCGATCCTAGGGTCACAGACGCCTGGGTGCAGAAATATTGCTGGCACTCCAACATGGACGTGGTCCATCTTACTAACTCCTCCCCTAAGAAGTCTTCATTAGTTTCCTCCATCAGAGCCGCCCCCAGCAGGTGTCCCCCATTAGAGACCCCCCCCAGCAGGTGTCCCCCATTAGAGACCCCCCCCCAGCAGGTGTCCCCCATTAGAGACCCCCCCCCAGCAGGTGTCCCCCATTAGAGACCCCCCCCCAGCAGGTGTCCCCCATTAGAGACCCCCCCCCAGCAGGTGTCCCCCATCAGAGACCCCCCCCCCAGCAGGTGTCCCCCATCAGAGACCCCCCCCCCCCAGCAGGTGTGCCCCATCAGAGACCCCCCCCCCAGCAGGTGTGCCCCATCAGGGCCCCCCCCAGGAGGTGTGCCCCATCAGAGCCCCCCCCAGCAGGTGTGCCCCATCAGGTGTCCCCATAGATCAGTACCTGTCCAATAGATCCCTGTAGCTCGGGCGTGCTGGGAGCAGAAGCACATTACAGGGGGCGGGGCATACGTGGCATATTTGGTTACTAGGAAGGTGGCACTCGGAGAGCATTTCTGGGAGTGCATGGGATGATTGGCAGCAGCTCCGGCCAACCCAGAAGCCTCTCATCACACCGCCTATGGGAGAAAAGCCGACACACGCAGAGACGGCGGGGCAGACAGGGGACTGCTCCACGCGCACCTGACAGAATTAGTTAGTGGAGCCTAGGCTCCGCTGCGGTACCCTACCCGGATTCTGGGGACAGCGGGAGGTATGCGCTCTTGTCAGTTGCCAGCTGAGAGAGCAAGCGGGATGGGGAACAGCAGCACCCGCTACATGCGCTCCACCTCTGGACACGGACAAGAAGGAGGGAGGGGAGCACTTTGGAGCTTCAGCGCCCCCTCCTCGGCGGCGCCTGGGTGGGGAGCATCCAGCGCACCCTGCCTAGGATCGGCCCTGCTTGGAACTGCAGAGTTGGTGCTCAGTGCCTTATCTTAAGGGGAATGCAAAAACATTTTGGGTTGCACTACAGCATTAAAGAGGCTAATCAGGTTTGATCCTATATAGCAAGTTAGCATTGCCCTTGGTGAATGGAAATAGACACTTTTATATCTACTGTGCTTGTGTTGAATGTTACCAATGTGTACATACCTGGTGTATTATGTTGCTTAAAGGGGTTGTAAAGGTTCATTTTTAATTTTCTAAATATGTTCCTTTAAGCGAGTGCATTGTTGGTTCACTTACCTTTTCCTTCGATTTTCCTTCTAAATGTTTTTTTTTTCTGTGTCTGAACTTCTCACTTCCTGTTCCCCCTCAGTAAGCTGTTCTGTCTGACTAACCCCCAGCCAGATGACGGGGGCAAGCTTACTGAGGAGAAACAGGAAGTGAGAAATTCAGACAAAGGAAAAAACATTTAAAAGGGAACTCAAAAGGAAAGGTAAGTGAACCAACAATGCACTAGCTTAAAGGAGCCTATTTAGAAGATAAAAAACAAACCTTTACAACCCCTTTAAGAGTGGTTCCTGGAGAATTTCTCCTTTGTGGTGGCAATATTAAGACCTTTAGCCTTGGTTCACATTGATGCGATTTGACATGTCAAATCGGTGACAATGGCAGCTTCCGAATTGGTGCCGCATTTTTCTGTACTACTAATTTTAGGGTGCGATTTCTATTGACATCTGTGCAGAAACCTGCACAGGTGTCTCTGAAATCGCCCCTGTAGTCGGTTCAACAAAACTCGCACAATTTCGTTCCGCTGTTAGTGTGGACCATGACTGAGACCCCATTTTTCACAGGCGGCAAAGTGGCGGTTGGTTGATTTGTCCTTTTACAGTCCCCCGGCTGCCCACTTAAAATCTATCCTGGCAGCTAAAGGGGTTCATAAACAATTCTACAGCTATGACAAATGTATGTTGAGTTTGACAGGCAGCACCATCTGTCAAACTCACCCAGTAGAGTCAGTGGGGCCATGCCACAACCGCAAGTCACATGCTTGAGACTGCTGCCCATGTAAATCAGCCCTTATAAAGGTATACTCCATGTTTCTGACTATGTTACACAAATATTTTAGGGTGTAACATAAAACATGATCACTTTTCCTAACACCCCACCCTCATTTGCCTGATTCTGTGTAGTACCCTCTAGTGTGCTACTGGTGTTTTGTGCAGGCAGATCTATGTTGTGCCTCATGGTTAACTTGTGATTCTGAAATTGGGTCAGGGTTTACTGCGGGTCAGGCTGGATGACTCACAGATGCAGGTCTCTGGTACCTCCCTCAGGTTCTGGAAGTTAGGAGAAACTTCTTTATTAGTGGGCAGAGGCCAGTAGATCTGATCTACATAATTGACGCTGGGTTCACACTGATGCCAGATGCTGCTTGCAGCGGGGGTCTGGTCCTCACTCCAGTGCAAGCCGCCAAGGAGATGTGTGAACTGGCTCCACAGAGAGCTGGTCACAATCTCCTGTCATGCAAATTGGATGCAGTGAAAACCGCATCCAATTTTCACTAGTGTGAACCCAGCCTACAAATACTGTAGCTGCTGACTATTAATATAAGGACACTTGCCTGTCCAGGGAGCCCGCAATGTCGGTCCAGGTTTTGGCGTCAGCATCCTTACTAAAGGAAACGAAGCCTTGCGGCTTCACAGCCTGTTTCCTACTGTGCATGTGTGAGTCACGCTGTGCTTCCTGAATGGTCCCGCTGTCTTCTGGAACCTTTGTGTCTCCCAGAAGGCAGTGGAGGGGAGAAGGAGGGGCCAGAGGTTTCGTAGATCACTGCACAACGATGCAGCGATTTTACATGGAAGTGGGTGTGTATACCTGGTTTTGACAGGCATCAGACCTACCCTGAAAGGTGGCAGCAGGGGAGGGTGTAAATAAGTGGAGCTTCCACTTATGGGTGGAATTCCACTTTAACCACTTGCCGCCCGCCAATGACAAATTGATGGCGGCAAAGTGGTTTCAATATCCTGAGTGGACGTCATATGACGCGCGGCGATCGTTGTTTCAGGGTGTCAGTCTAACACCCCGCGACACCGATCTAGGTAAAGAGGCTCTCACGGAGACTCTTTACCACGTGATCAGCCGTGTCCAATCACGGCTGATCACGATGTAAACAGGAAAAGCCGGTAATCGGCTTTTCCTCACTCGCGTCTGTCAGACGCGAGTGGAGGAGAGCCGATCGGCTGCTCCTGTGACGGGGGGGTTTGTGCTGATCGATTATCAGCACAGCCCCCCCCGAGGATGCCCACTGGACCACTAAGGATGCAAAAAAAACACAGGTATGCCACCCTAGATGACAATGACACAGGGATGACAATGACACAAAAAATGGATGCCAATCAGTGCCCGCAATGGATGCCAATCAGTGCCCACAATGGGCATCACTGATTGGCTGGCATTGTTTGGCACTGATTGGCATCCATTAGTACAACACATACGATAGTGCCCATCTATGCCTATCCGTGCCGCCTATCCGTGCCGCCTATCCGTGCCCATCTGTGCCGCATATTAGTGCCCATTAATGCCACCACATCAGTGCCACCTCATCTGTGGCCATCAGTGCCGCTTTATCATTGCCCATCAGTGCAATACTATCAGCACCCATCAGTGAAGGAGAAAACGTACTTATTTACAATGTTTTATAACAGAAAAAAAAAATACTTTTTTTTTCAAAATTTTCGGTAATTTTTATATATTTTTTTGCAGAAAATAAAAATCCCAGAGGTGATCAAATACCAGCAAAAGAAAGCTCTATTTGTGGGAACAAAATAATAAAACTTTAGTTTGGGTACAGTGTAGCACGACCGCGCAATTGTCATTCAAAGTGCAACAGCGCTGAAAGCTAAACATTGGTCTGGGCGGGAAGGTGTATAAGTGCCCTGTATGGAAGTGGTTAAATAAACATCTTAAATCGTATCTATGGTAAAAATTTAGAATCATCACATTAATTTCCACATTGCCTTTTAATTAATTCTTCCCTACTCCTTTTAATCTGAATGATCTTGAAGTTTGTAAACTTGCTTTGTGAAGATCCCAACAAAGGAATCGCTGCTTGCAGAGGCACTAAAGTCCCATGAGATATGTAGTTCCTAGAAATGAAAAGTAAACAGTGGTGGAGAATGCAGGAAGTTGTGGAAAGAGATGACCAGCAGACAGGCAGATAACATGAAAGCATAGCTCCCAACTGTCCCTGATTTGGAACAAAGTCCCTCTGTCCCTCTTTCCTCCTCATTTGTCTCTCATTTTGTTCTGATCTATAAAGTTGTATATAAAATGCACTTTTTATCTTTAAAAAGGTGTTTCCCAGTGCTTAACCTTTCATCCAAATTTATAAATTGCTTTTATTTATAAATTTTAAAAGCCGATAAAAAGCAATAGTAGCGGTAAAAAAAAGTCCATTGTGGATTTAATTGACCTTATTTTTTGGTTAAAGCTGGAGTTCACCCGAAAAAAAAAAAAAATTTTAACATTAGATTGATGCTCATTTTGTCTAGGGGAATCGGGTGTTTTTATTAAAATCGAAGCAGTACTTACCGTTTTAGAGAGCGATCTTCTCTGCCGCTTCCGGGTATGGGCTGCGGGACTGGGCGTTCCTATTTGATTGACAGTCTTCCAACGGTCGCATACATCGCGTCACGAGTAGCCGAAAGAAGCCGAACATCGGTGCGGCTCTATACGGCGCCTGCGCACCGACGTTCGGCTACTTTAGGAAAATCGTGACGCGATGTATGCGACTGTCGGAAGCCTGTCGATCAAATAGGAATGCCCAGTCCCGCAGCCCATACCCGGAAGCGGCGGAGAAGATCGCTCTCTAAAACGGTAAATACTGCTTCGATTTAAAAAAAAACACCCGATTCCCCTTGACAAAATGAGCCTCAATCTAATGTTAAAAATTAACTTTTTGGGTGAACCTCCACTTTAATTCTCCTAAGGAGGTGTGGCAGGGGCGTGTCCTATGCCTACATATATTTGCTAGTAGGTGTCCCTCATTCCTATGTCAAAATGTTGGGCGGTATGTGAAAGGAGATTAAATTGGATTGTTATTATTACGTCTTGTTTGTAATGCCATTACAATGCTGATGTTCTAAAATGAAAGTGTATGCTGTTACCATATAATTTCTTTAATGGGAGTGTTGACTGTCATTTTAAACAAGCTGCTCAGGCTTCTGTAGGCTCGTAACAAGCTTTAAGGTGTTACTAAACCCACAACAGTAAAATCAGTCTGTATATGCAGCATAGCATGCTTGTTATACTCACGGTGGAATGTAAGGGGTTAATCCTCTGCATTGTGTAAAAAGTCTGTTTTATCCTGTATGCCCAGATCCTCCTCTTCTTGCATTGTCTATCTGGGGAAGGCCAGCTAACACAGGCAGGATAGCCAACCTGCATGTGCTCAGTTGTGTATTTTATGCTGGAGAAAACACATGCTCAGTTTGGTCTCTATTGCTGGAGAGAACATTTCCTGGTTGATCAGAGATAGCCAGGTCACATGATATTAACATCACACATGTGGGGCGTGTATCCAGGCTGCAGTGGAAATCTCCTCCTACCTGCGCTAGAGAAACGGCACAGTTTATCACTGACTGTGGTATGCAGATCAGCCAAAAAGGAATACAGTGACAATATTTTAATGTAAAAAGATGATTTATAAGCTGTGTGTGGGCAGATAAAGTGTTACTAAACCTAGTAATAAGAAAATAGTTTAAGTAGTGCTGATGCCTGGTAGTAGCTTGTGTATAGCCAAAAAGTTTTTGTTTGCGATAGAGTGGAGAATGATAAAACCCATTGTCGGTTTATTTTTTGTTATCATTTGTGAAATTTTCTCTTCTTCCTGTCCCAGAGATGCATCAGTAAGTTAGAAAAAATCTTACCAATATGAGGGGAATTCCAGGTGTCCCTGTTAGAGGTTCAGCTCTATCCTCTTATTCTGGAGACCGCTCTAAAATGTTGGATTATCCCCTCACTTTCTTTACCAGTGACCATGGTCAGTAGAGACAGAGGGATGAATCTCCCTAAAGGGGAACCCTGCTCCAATCTAAGGGTCTACCCCTTCCCGGAAACATATTATTGCTGTTGGGAATGGGCACTGCTCTACTCTTAGGCTTCATTTCCATGGACGTTTTTGGACGTTTTTACAGCCACTTTTCTGAGCTTTTTTTGCAGCTTAAAAACGGCTCTCCATGTTAGTCTATGGCCTCATGCCCACTATGACGTTTTTGAGCTGCAAAAAAAAAACAGGACCAGTGCGTTTTGTAGCTCCGGCCTTAGAGCTGTAAAAACACCAGACGTTAAATGCGCAAAAACGCTACTGCGGCGTTTTTGAGCTCCAGCTCAAAAAAAAAAAAACATGGGACAGGTGTTTTTAACCACTTCCTTACTGGGCACTTCCTGCCTAGAGGACTTTTTGCGATTCGGCACTGCGTCGCTTTAACTGACAATTACGCGGCCGTGCGACGTGGCTCCCAAACAAAATTGGCGTCCTTTTTTTCCCACAAATAGAGCTTTCTTTTGGTGGTATTTGATCACCTCTGCGGTTTTTAGTTTTTGCGCTATAAACAAAAATAGAGCGACAATTTTGAAAAAAAAAATGTTTACTTGTTGCTATATATATTTTTTTTATCCTCAGTCTAGGCCGATACGTATTCTACATATTTTTAGTAAAAAAAAAAAATCGCAATAAGCGACTGGTTTGCGCAAAAGTTATAGCGCCTACAAAATAAGGGACAGAATTATTATTATTATTTTATTTTTTTTACTAGTAATGGCGGCGATCTGCTTTTTTTTTTTTTTTTTTTTTTTTTTTTTTACTGCGACATTATGGCGGACACTTTTGACACATTTTTGGCACCATTCACATTTATACTGCAATCAGTGCTATAAAAATGCACTAATTGCTGTATAAATGTGACTGGCAGGGAAGGGGTTAACACTAGGGGGTGAGGAAGGGGTTAAATGTGTGTCCTATATAGTGTCCTAACTGTGTGGGGGAAGGGGGGTGACTGGGGGGTGACCGATCTGTGTCTCTATGTACAAGAGACACAGATCGGTCTCCTCTCTCCCTGACAGCACCGCTGTCAGTGTGAGCCAGCAATGAGAAATGATCTCATATGTTAACATATGAGATCATCTCTCATTGGCCGCACAGAACGCCTAGCAAACTGCCGCTCCGATTGGCCGTTCACGGCGATCTGTGATTGGCTGTGTCCAAGTGACACGGCCAGCACAGCAGTGTGCGGGGAACGCGGAAAGGGGGGGACGTCAATTAACAGCGCCTCAGAGATGTAGAACCACCCTGCGACCGTCAATAGTCGTACGGCCGTCGGGAAGTGGTTAAGCTGTAAAAAAGGCTAAAAAAGGTGGCTGTAAAAACGTCCATGGAAATGACGCCTTAAACTCTTGTGATTGCACAGTCATGCACTGTACCTAAACAAAAATTCTATATATTCTATATATCTTTTACAACCCCTTAATGTTAAATTTTGTTTGAGCATTATAAGAAGAAGAAAAAGGCAAAAAGCACTATATAATTCCATTTAGGAAGCCTGAGCGTGTCTGACTTTTACACCAAATAAAAATTGACAGCACTAAGGGGTCAGGGGCTACTCGGTGCAGTAGATGGCAGTGCCTGACCAGGGTGTTCAGTACAGGCTGGTATGAGTAAATGCCTCATTAGAAAGTGTGTGATGTTATCAGAGTCACACAAGGAGCCAGGAGGACCTGGCTGTCTGTACAGTGCATAGTTTATGTTCACAGAGGATTTTTTGTGTAACATGTCTGTAGTATGAGTAAACGGTTTGGGTTTATGAGAAGTGTTGGGTGACGCTGAAGCACACCCACTTCAGGTTGATCTAGCTGTGGTTAGGTTTCCAGAGTCACAACCTGCCTAGACTGCACGCCCTGAAGTCAAGACGCAGACCAAGCTGAGGTCAGAGAGCTCAATGGTATCAGCAACTGTGAGTATTAACTACTTTTCATTTGTGCACTTTTATCAGTGACTGGCATGAGGGTATCGCTATTTTGGTACCTTTTTTTTATACATTTCAAAGTTTTCTCCCAATTTTTTTTTTTTTTTTTTTAATACAATTTTTGCATTTATTTAGAACGTGCTACTTTTGGTTGACATCTATTTCCATGTCTTTTTCTTTAATTAACTGGAGGCAGTCAGCTTTTTTTATATTTTAAAGTAAAAACCAGGAGTGAAACTCTTCTGGGGATCCAGAAAAAAGGATAACTAGGTTCCATATAGCACTTGATAACTTATAGTATTTTTTACTTGGTAGGTTAACCCTCGGGGCTCTGGGGGTCCGGTTAGGTTTCTCATGTTATGTTAATACGTGCATGGCAATCCTTATGGCCATGATTTACATATTTTTGTACGTACTTTATTGGCCGGCAGAATATTATTGTATACAAATTGTACTTTATTTTTATATGTACTGATATACTCTATTTTCTCTGCCATTGTATACTGGGTGATATGTATTTTGTATTATGAAAAATAAATATAAATAAAAAAAAAAAGGTAAAAACCGCAGAATAGGGATTATTTACTAACGGCAAATCCACTTTCCACTACGAGTGCAAAGTGCACTTGAAATTGCATTAGGAAGTGCAATCGCTGTAGATTTGATCGGGACATGTAAGGAAAATAAAAAAACTGAATTTTAGCTTGCACATGATTGGATGATAAATCGGCAGCGTTTCCCCTAATTTCAGATCTACCCCTTAGATTTACAGCAACTGCACTTCCAAGTGCACTTTTAGTGCAAAGTGGATTTGCCTTTAGTAAATATCCCCCAATGTGTCAGTAACTGATGGCATCAAATCTTTTTCTGGGTACTCCAAACAAAGCTGAATGTAGTTGCTATAAGTAACTCTGAGATCTTTTCTCATAACTGCTTGCTAATAAGTGCATACTCTTACTGACTATTTTTGATGATCCATGTTCCAGGGATATCTATCTATCTATCTATCTATCTATCTATCCTCCCTGGAACGTGGATCATCAAAAATAAGTAGTCAGTAAAAGTATGCACTTATTAGCAAGCAGTTATGAGAAAAGATCTCAGAGTTACTTAATTTTATTTTTATTTTTTTCATGCACAGCAAGCCACCAACCTAAAATTAGGCGATGCTAGTTTTTAAGTTGTGAGGTTGATATACATATTCATTAGTGAGTAATTCATTATGTAATAAGAGTATGACAAAGCTGAATCATATACCTCCAAAATAAAGTCACTCACCAGCGGTATCTCATGTAGTTCTTCTATGACAGGTTGTCTTTAATATGCTAAAGAGAAATAGAAAAACCAAGTTGTTTTAAGCGAAATAAAGTCACAACATGACGTGCTTGGCACTTGTAGTTCTGCTCCAGCTTGGAAAGTCATACTCTTGTGCTCCAGCAACACAGGCTAGGTGTGCGGAAGAAGCAAGTTCTCATTTTTCGAATAGGAGTGCGAAAAAAAAATTCAAACTTGAAATTTTTTCTTTCTTTGTATTATCAGGCAAAAACATAAGCCTGAGGCAGAAACGGAACAACGTGGGCTGTGCTGCAATATTGCTGTTGATGCTTATGGACACACAGAATGACACCATAGATAAGAAGCACGTTGCAAGGATACTATTCTCATTATCATTTTGTAACACAGAGACTTTCTTTCTTACCCTTTTTGTTTTTCTTTTGTTTTTTTCTTTTCTTTTTATCCCTCAGCTTATTGGCAAGGCTAAATATATTTTAGAATTACCAAAGCAATTGAGCAGTTCTGGGTTGGATTGGGGTTTGTTGGAGTGAAACACTCTTAGGCCATTATTAGAGGTAATGGATAATGTTAAGGATAGAAGGTTTTTTTGCATCTTTGTCGCTTCCCCTTCAAGGTCTTTTTGCCCTCTTTCAGCCCCCCAATTGTTTAATTTAAAGGAAGAGCTCTTGATTTATTTGTGGTTTTCCGTGGAACATCATCTTTCTTTGAGTTGATGGGGTAATGCTCATGTCGTACTGTATTTCAGCAGCTCTTCTAGGCTGCCTAGTGATGGTACCAAGTCATCTACATACAGCAAGAGAATCACTGTAATGTCATGTAGAGTTAGCCTGGGTTCACACTACTGCGGACACAGACATTGCATGTGATTTGCAGCGCATTGCTGTGCAGATCACATGCAATGTCTGTGCGATGCAAATTCGGACAAACAGTTTGTATGGCGGAACTTGCATTGCATTCGCATGAAAATGCTGCCAGAACGTTTTTTTTCCCGCACTGCAATCAGATGTGTGAACACCCATGCGATTCGATTCCTGTCTGAATTCACAGTTTGCTCTGGGGGTGTCATTAACTTTGTATTGACACCCACAGCGGTTTGCAGAGCGCGATGTGATACGAGAACCTGCACTAGTTCCCGCATTGCAATACTGTGAACTCAGGCTTAAGCTGATCGATATTTCGCCGGTGCAGCAGGGACTAGACAAATTTCGATCTGTGTGTGGCCCTTCCTGTTCGACAGAAGCCAATTGTTAGATCAGCATCTGTTGACTGGTTCTCCTGGAAAACCTTCATCAATGGGCAGCTTGCAGCCTATCCGTTCTGAAGTCCCACTGTCCCAATACAATAGCAGTGAGAAGAATTCGACCATCCACCTTGCTTGTGTAGATGCAGGAATATGCCGGTTCTTTTCCTTTCAGCCTGCTGGTTGAATGAGTAAAAACAACTTGGTGTGTACCCAGTTTCATTCCTGGTTTCTGGAGAGCATTCTAGAGATGCAGCCAGTTCATTGTTTTTTTTAAAAAAAGAGTTGAACTTGGGCTGTGGCCCTTTCTCTATGTACCTGCCAGAAGTAGTCTTCCCATTTACCTTTTATAATGCAGCTGTTCTCAGTATATGACCTTGAGGACATCATATGCTTTCCCTCCTATTCCACTCTTCAGTGGTTTGAGAAAGGTGTTGCGAAAATGGTTCTAAATGAGTCTGCGAAGGCTGTAGGTATGATCTGTGGTGCAATGGTTTGGCATGACCACTGCTTGGTTTTTCCCGATGTCATCATGGTTTGTTAGGAAGGTGAGGATTAATTTGTCTAGGATATTGCTGAAAGTTTTCCCAGCATGCTACTAACACACATCTCTGGATTTTACTGGTCTCCACTCGTATGGATGAGTCTTGGTTCCTTACTTCTCCATCCCCATCTTCTTACTCTTTTGCTCTTGCCCTCGCTCCCTCTTACATAGTTGCATGAGTTATCAAGTTGAAAAAGGACACAAGTCATCTAGTTCCACCAATAAAAAAAATCATACAATCCCATATACAGTACACAATCCTTCACTGACTTTTGATCCAGAAAAGCATGATCCAATTTGCTACAGCAGGGGAAAAAATTCCTTCCTGATCCCCCGAGAGACAATTGGATTTTCCCAGGATCAACTTTTGCTATCAATGTTAGTACCCAGTTATATTATGTACATTTAGGAAATACAGGGCTTTTTTTTTTAAAGCAATCTACCGAGCTGGCCAGAACCACCTCTTGAGGGGATCTATTCCATATTTTCACAGCTCTTACTGTGAAGAAACCTTTCTGTATTTGGAAATTATCTCTTTTTCTCTAGACGTAAAGAGTGCCCCCGTGTCCTCTGTGATGACCTTCAAGTGAATAACTCAACACCAAATTCACTATATGGACCCTTATGTATTTATATATGTCGATCCCATCCCTCCCCCCCCCCCCCTTTTAATCTCCTTCTTTTCAAGAGAATAAATTCAGTTCCTCTAATCTTTCCTCCATAGCTGAGCTCCTCCATGCCTCTTATCAGTTTAGTTGCCCTTCTCTGCACTTTCTCCAGTTCCCTGATATCTTGCCCTCGCTCTTTCTTTTGCTCTTTTGCTTTCTTGTTCTCTTGCACTATACAGTGAATAACAGTATTTTCACACAAATGTCGTTTACTCAACAATCTAAGATGAGAACAACAAGCAACTGTAATCAATATGATGTCTGTATATGACTGGTATAGCAGTTCACATAGGAACAGGCTGCACATCTTGCTCATGAATCACTTTTGGTGTGTTTGTACATAATACATTTTATTACCAGCTCTTTCATATAGTGCAGATTTTTTATTACCTAATCTGTAAATTGTCCCTTAAAGGGGGGAGAGGGGGAAGTTAATGTGTACATTTCCTTCTTCTATGATATTGGAGTATGAGAGGGGTCAGATCTGTACAAAGTGTAATTCAGGTTCAGTTTCTTAGTATTTTAATCATGTCCTATCTGTATATCACACATATAAACGATGCTGGTTCTTGTGTTCTCTACATGAAAAAGGGTCACCACTGCTTTTCACATTGTATACAACTTTCACACTTTGTTTAAACATCAATCGGCCTGAAATTGATGAGTTTATTCATAGTGTCATCATTAACAATACAGCAAGGGCCATGGTAGATTTCAGATTGAATGCAGCAGATGTGGTGAACAGCAGTCTTGTGTCTCTGCTTTCTGTCTAAAATCTGAGATGGATTCTGGATTGCAGTAATAAATACTCCAGTATGATCTTTATACCTTGATACAGTTGACCTCCGGAAGACTTGCATTTTTCTGTTTTTCCGTACCTGTTGAACAAATTTCCATTAATACGTTATGTGTCGGCCCAAGTAGAAGTCTCTGGGAAATATATGACAGATAAGCAAAAAACAGGTCCTGGAAATATTTGTCACTGACGTTTTGGTGGATTCTAGCCCATCTCAAGGCCTTGGCAAACCTAAAGGAAATGGGAACTACCATCTCTCAATTTCAACAATCTTCTCCAGGTCATTGCCTCTAAAAATGTTGAAACTAATGAGTTAGCATGGCAGCCAAGCGACTACCATTTTCCAAAAAAACGGTTACCAGTGGCTAACTCCATACAGTCTTGGTGCAGTTTTTTTAACAGAAGGAATATTTATTTAAGAAAAAAACAAATGATTACATGCTTATGGCAGTCAAATAATACATAACAGGGCCACAAGGCTGCAAACAGTTGTTCTAGACAATATAAGGAAAAACACCTTCATTGTAGACCATCGAATTTGCTTATCCAGATAGGAGAGGAAAAATGGGGAAGGGGCCCACCCCACCCCACCCCATCCCACCCCATCCAGCAAACCAAATGCAGTGACCAAACCTCATACAGCGTGCATCCACAATGAGTCTCAGACATGATATTATTACCAGAACCCAAGTGTGAGGGCCCCACCATCTCATACCTTAGATCAGAAAGGGAAGGGGGAAAGCCCAGGACCACCCTGAAGGAAAAGGTCATATAAGTAGACCCATACATGTTAGACCTTCAGTCTCCTGGCAGCCACCCAAGCCCCCCAGATCTTATCAAACTTTTTGGGGCAGTTACGTCCCATGTATGTCAGCTTATACATGGGGAGGGTGTCGTTCACCAGCTTCCGCCAGGCAGACAAACCAGGTGGTTCAGCGGCCTTCCATTGAAGTAAGATCGCTTTTCGAGCATAAAATACTGCATAAAAGATAAAGAGCTTCATATGAGTGGAGGTAGGGAGGTTATCTGTGATACCCAGCAACAGGATCAGGGGATTGGTGCAGTTTTTTTTTTAACAATTAACCCACATCGCATATTTTCACATTGATCAGGCCTGTTTGTCCCGTTCAATCCCTGTTGTCTATTTTCATGGCAAGTTGGACCTCTCCATGCTGACCAATGTAGAAAGCAAGAAACTGCTCCAATGCCCTTTTCTGGCTTCTGCCTCCAATAGCTGGGCTCTGTGACTCAATGGCGCTCATTCTTGTTCCCCAAGAAAGGATACGTTCCGAAGGAAGCAACTGCACAACCACATATTCAACATTTGTTTTCAATGCACTTTATTGATCCAAGCGATTGAAACGAAATTCATCATTCGTGTATGAAAAAACGTTAATCCAAGTGGTTGAGGACAGATCTTTCCTGGAACTGGGTTTTCTCCAAGAACCTGGATCAATAAAGTTATTTGGAAAAAAAATGCTGGATATGTGGTTCCACGTTTTTGAATTTACACTTGACTTTGTTGGCTGAACGTATTCAGGAGTATTTGTTTCATCTGTGGCCAGTCACTTCACTGGGTATATGTAAGGATTTACCATCACTTTAAAGTATTGAAACAAGAGAATCAGACTAAGTCAATCAAATAAATCTGAATTACGGCAACTTGTTTCTTGAACATTCCAATGAAGTACTCAATTCTTCAATAAAGGAGCATTCATCATACACTTCTGTAACTCAAGGAAGACTGAGAAAAGAATTGCTTCCATGAGCAAATATTTGTTTTGTCTTATTGAGTAAAAGGTGCCTAGATTTGGAACAGATATTTAAACGTCAAGGGGCAGATTCATAAAGACTTACGACGGGCGTATCAGTAGATACGCCATCGTAAGTCCGAATCTGTGCCGTCGTAACTTTAAGCGTATGCTCAAACTGAGATACGCTTAAATGTTGCTAAGATACGATGTAAGTCACCTACACCGTCGTATCTTAACTGCATATTTACGCTGGCCGCTAGGGGCGTGTATGCTGATTTACGCCTAGAATATGTAAATCAGCTAGATACGCCTATTCACGAACGTACATCTGGCCGTCGCAGTAAAGATACGCTGTTTACGTAAGGGGTTTTCAGGCGCAAAGATAAACCACCAAAAACATGGCGCAGCCAATGTTAAGTATGGACGTCGGAACCGCGTCGAAATTTTCAAATTTTTCGTTGTTTGCGTAACTCGTCCGTGAATAGGGCTGGCCGTAATTTACGTTCACGACGATTTGCCGACGTCATTTGGAGCATGCGCACTGGGATACGTCCACGGACGGCGCATGCGCCGTTCGTTAAAAACGTCAAATACGTGGGGTCACTAGTATTTTACATAGAACACGCCCCCAACCAGCCTATTTTGAATTGGGCGGGCTTACGCCGGCCCAGTTACACTGCGCCGCCGTAAGTTACAGCGCAAGTTCTTTGTGAATACAGGACCTGCTGCTCAAACTTACGGCGGCATAGTGTATCTGAGATGCGCTACGCCGGCCGAAATCTACCTGAATCTAGCCCATACTGTCTAAAAATATACATACACACCACAGATGGCACATTTTAACTGGCTTTTGCTTGCCTAATTTTCCCCTTTGTAGCAGTAACATGTTCTTATAACTGTAGTACATAGAGTTTGAAGTGTTGCATAAGGCTGGAAAAAGCCCTGTTGTGTTCAACTGTTTCCAGGATCTTCTGGGAATTGGCCACGGACAATACTACCTGTTCATACAGGTTCTTAAAAGGCAAATCTATATTTTCCATTGGAGAACAGTGGCTTATTACAAAAAATATTTTTAAAACCCTGTTGGCTCCATTGAATTTTTTCAGTAATATACACACAATTCCCTATTTAATACAGATGTCTATTAACCTTACTGCTGCTAAAAATCTGGCCATAGGATAGAATTTTAGAAATAAAATTCTTAGGAAAATATTCATACCAAAATAATAAGAAAGTTCAAATGTTTGAAGGATTTTGTTTGCTTTTAAAAATGTTGATTTGGGAATGAATGGACAACACTAGCAGGATTCAGGCCAAAGCCGTGTGCAGTACCACGTTTGGCCTGAGGTGGGGGGGGGGCGCCGGCATCGGAGATGAGTGGAGCCATTTGGAAATGTTCAGAAAAACTTGGAAATACTATATTCCCAAGGTATGCCGAGGTCAGCCGAGCTGTCCTTGGGCCTTTCTGGCTGTTTCCGAGTCTCTCTGGCGCCCCCCACCTCTGGCTGCATACGGTTTTGCATGCCATTAAAGTCAATGTGGAACAAATTATTTTCGTTTCCATTGACTTCAATAGGCAAGCTCGCTTTTATGTGCGAGTACTTTGGATTACGAGTATTCTCCTGGACCGTATATGCTCGTAATCCGAGGTTCCACTGTATACTGTTAAAGTGATATTAAAGTGTTGTGCCTTTTTTTTTTTTTTTTGTTTAAAAATAACAAAAATGTCATACTTGGTGGTTTTGCACTGAGCAGCCCAGATCCCCCTCTTCTCAGGTTCCTCACCGGCACTCCTGGCCCCTCTCTCCTGCCCCCACAGCCAAGCCGCTGCTCTGTGTGTTCATTCAGACACAGAGCCACGGCTCGTCCCTTCGATGTCTCTCTCTCTGTGTCTCTCTCTCTCTGTGTGTCTCTCTCTCTCTGTGTCTCTCTCTCTCTGTGTCTCTCTCTCTGTGTCTCTCTCTCTGTGTCTCTCTCTCTGTGTCTCTCTCTCTGTGTCTCTCTCTCTGTGTCTCTCTCTCTGTGTCTCTCTCTCTGTGTCTCTCTCTCTGTGTCTGTCGCTGTCTCTCTCTCTCTGTGTCTGTCGCTGTCTCTCTCTCTCTGTGTCTGTCGCTGTCTCTCTCTCTCTGTGTCTGTCGCTGTCTCTCTCTCTGTGTCTGTCGCTGTCTCTCTCTGTGTCTCTCTCTCTGTGTCTCTCTCTCTGTGTCTCTCTCTCTGTGTCTCTCTCTCTGTGTCTCTCTCTCTCTGTGTCTCTCTCTCTCTGTGTCTCTCTCTCTCTCTGTGTCTCTCTCTCTCTCTGTGTCTCTCTCTCTCTCTGTGTCTCTCTCTCTCTCTGTGTCTCTCTCTCTCTCTGTGTCTCTCTCTCTCTCTGTGTCTCTCTCTCTCTCTGTGTCTCTCTCTCTGTGTCTCTCTCTCTGTGTCTGTCGCTGTCTCTCTCTGTGTCTGTCGCTGTCTCTCTCTGTGTCTGTCGCTGTCTCTCTCTGTGTCTGTCGCTGTCTCTCTCTGTCGATGCCTCTCGCTGTCTGTCGATGTCTCTCCTAGAATCTCGAGATTCATTGGCCGGCCTTAGAAATTAATTTGTACAAAAAACATTCCCTCCTGCTCTCATCGAAAATTACCATTGATTTGACCCACTAATAATTAGAAAAATGTACAAGCTTTCTTAAACGTTCTTTTCCTAAGACTTTTTGTTCAAATATGCATCTATGGCCAGCTTAAGAACTCCAGTCTGTTAAACTCTGGTCTTTTGAAAGTCTCATGCAGATAAGATAACGCCTAGACACAATACGATGTGTGAGCTCAACCCTACTATTGATTTATGATTTCCAAAATCTGTGGAATTGTGAAGACATTCTCACTGTTGATTTTAGACGGTGTATGTTGACATTACGGAAGACATGTGTAAGGCGCCCTTGCTTGACTTTGTATTGGCTATGACGAGGAGGTCCGGAAGGACGGTCTAACGGCTGATGTATTCCATAGTTCTAAGAAGGCATCCACCGAAAAATATTAAACTTTCTTGTTTTTGTTTTCATAGCATGTATGCTCAGTCGTCGTAGTGGTATTTGTTTTGATATGTATGAATGAGGGACTACAAACCATTGTATGAAATGTTTTGAATATATTGCACAAAAATATGAAGACTATGTCAATGGCTATTTTTAGAGGAATGTTACAACATAAAATGAATACTTTACTAGAATGCAGACATAGGTTTATCTGATCTCTGGTTCTCACTCAGGGCTTTAAGACGTCAAAACCATATATACTCAATCTACCCATCCTCCCTCCCAGGCTGTCCTGTCTGAATCCCATGTACATACTTATTCCTCTTCCCAAGTTCTGTCTATCGCCTGTTTGCAGATTGGCTGGGATGCCCGCCTCATCCCTGCATGCCAAGGGTTAGGGTGTCTGGCCACTTGAGAATCAGTGCTGTTTACCACTCTCTGGAGGGATTAGTTTCCAATGATCCTATTTCGCTCTGAAGCCCAGGCATTCTTGGAGAGCAATAAAACCACTTATAATATTTTAAATCATTTATAATTGCTATAATTTACTGACCGAATCGGGTAGTAAGTACCATAATGCCATATAGTAATTCATTCTGAACACCGTTGGCTGGAATTCAGAGCCAGACTTTGATATAAGTGGCTAAATTTTATAAAATAACAGTCCAAAGTCTGTACAACACCCAGTATAATTTGAAACCAAGGGTATAGTGGAATTAGGTAGAATTGGGATTGGAATAGGCTCTATTGATCTAATCAGAAAAACTCTATCCAGTGTAATCCATGCTGCAAGTTCCTTGTTATTTATACAGAGTCAAAACTGGATTGCTTATATTTGTATGGAGGCAACTAAAGTTGGTCATGCATTGTACAATCTCCTTTTAGGCCCTTTTCAGATGGGGCAAACTTCGTCCAGCGGGGAATTTTTGTTGTTGATCCCTGCTGAGCAGGCAGGTCTGTGTCCCTTCCGCTATGCAGAGCTGACACGGACACAGCCTGCTGTTCTCTATTGGGCAGTCTTATGAAAATTGACTGCCTGTCTGTTTCCACCTGTTTTCATCCAATCCTCCGAAACGTATGGGGAGTGGATCGGATGCCGGCGGGTGTCAGCGGGCGCATGTCCACTGACATAGAGAACAATGGGTGGTCCGATTGGGTCCGCCTGAAAAACAGACAAGCGGAATCGATCAGGCCGCTGATGGGAAAGGGGCAAAACTTTGTAATATGAGGAGAAATAAAAAATCCATTCAGTTTGTATCAAATCACACAGGCCCTTCTGCTACATTGATGGTAGATCTAAAGGTAATAGTACAGTCGGTTTGAATATTGTGGACTAAAATAAGACCTACTGCAATTTTGCCAGCACAGAGCAAAATGGGGCATTACAACGCATTTCAGTGTGCTGTAAAGCGGGTATGTTGTGAAAGTGCATTGGGTGCTATTTATAATAAATGGACTTAACTTGTTATTGCAGTGGTGTAAATAGGCCCAAATAATTTGGTGTCAATTATGGTATATTTCTGGGTTTCTAAAGGCGTTTGGGACAGCTGTAGATTAGTGTGTGTGTGTGTGTGTGTGTGTGTGTGTGTGTGTGTGTGTGTATATATATATACACTGTATTAATTACAGGAGTTTTTTTTTTTTTAAATCTCTGCGCCATAGACCAGTGGTTCACAACCCTGTCCTCAAGTACTCCCAACAGGCCATGTTTTGGGAATTTCTCTTGGATAAAATAGCTGTCCAAAATACCAAGACATTGACTCCGATTTAAAGCACATGTGCAAGATAAAGAAAAACCTGCAAACGTGGCCTGTTGGGGATACTTGAGGACAGGGTTGAGAACCACTGCTGTAAGATAACATCACTTTTCTCATTTTCATAAATTGGGCCCAATGTGTCATTAGTTAGAGGTTACTCCTGCAGCAGCAGTGTCCAGGTGATGACTTTAATCATTAGAATATAAAGGACTAACGTACTGATCTGTTATCATATGGCAATCTTGACTTCAATTCTGCACTTCTTGTTGCCTAGGGGCACGTAGACTGCCCATGCTG
The DNA here is from genome assembly GCF_905171775.1 of Rana temporaria. Taxonomy (NCBI): domain Eukaryota; kingdom Metazoa; phylum Chordata; class Amphibia; order Anura; family Ranidae; genus Rana; species Rana temporaria. The sequence goes on along the minus strand of NC_053499.1, from coordinate 20,845,095 downwards.
TTTTATACCTGACTGCTTGTACCACAGGCAACTAAGTGCCTTCTCTTTCTATGCCCCTCCTTATACTGTTGTACTGTATTACAAGTACCTGTATGTTTTAAGCAACCTACCTCTTTTCAATAAAAAGTTATTTGACAGAATATAAAGGACTGTATCAGTCAATGCCATCAATGCCTATGTTCCAACAAGCTTCCTACCGCACAATCTACTGATAAAACCGTAATTCATTATGATGGCATTTAATAATAAAGGTGTGGACTAGGTACCCAGTTTGTGTCAACAAGGCTAAATTGATTTGATATTTTTTACCGGTGAACGTAGATGAAGCATGGTAACTGAATTCAACAGAGAGTAAAGCCAAGCTCCAATAGGTACACAGACCACATTTAAACCTTGCAGAGGTTTGAACTTTTCCCTTCCCTGCTTTGGATGGAGTTGGGCTTTAAGATGTTGTATGTAATGTACAATGTGCCTTTATTTCTATCAAGCTGTCTATATCCACTGCTGTTTCTCTAGCATATGTTAGAAGCCAGAACCAGTTAACACCTTTTTATAAACCTGTTGTAGATGTTAAACACATCTTCCAACTTTCTAAGATTGGAAAAATGGTCACCACTTTAGCACAAAAATGAAACCAAGGGCACACCCCTGCAATGCTCCTAATTAATCTTTCCCTTTCCCTTTCCCTTTCCCTTTCCCTTTCCCTTTCCCTTTCCCTTTTCCTTTCCTTTTTTTCTTTCCTTTCCTTTCCTTTTTTTCTTTCCTTTCCTTTCCTTTTTTTCTTTCCTTTCCTTTCCTTTTTTTCTTTCCTTTCCTTTCCTTTTTCTTTTTCCTTTCCTTTCCTTTTTTTCTTTTTCCTTTCCTTTCCTTTCCTTTTTTTTCTTTTTCCTTTCCTTCCCTTTTTTTTCTTTTTCCTTTCCTTTCCTTTTTTTCTTTCCTTTCCTTTTTTTCTTTCCTTTCCTTTTTTTCTTTCCTTTCCTTTCCTTTTTTTTCTTTTCTTTCCTATCTATCCAGCTTTCCCTGTACTTCTGACCACTGTGGACACTATAGATGTAGCTTGGATACATTGAAGCGCTGGTGTCATTTATACAACCCCCCTCACTCCTATGCCATGCACCGAATACACACCATTCTGTGAATAGCAAGTGAGGGCAATAAAGGACACTAGCATATTGGTGTAGAAGAGCCGCAGCTCTATGGTCGGAACTGTAAGATCCAGCATAAAGAAAAAATAAAGATAGGTCAACAATCTGGCTATTGGATACACCTCAGCAGAGTTAACTATTGTTTAAATACCTAAAATAAGAAAAAGGCCTTTCTCTAGAGTCCTGGCTAAATATAGAAAGAACAGAATTGAGTTGACTTGTTATAACGCAAAATGACATACATTTTTTTTCCTCCTTTTGCAGCTACTGAACTCTCTGGGAGTGGATCAGGACTCTGCCTGTAAACATGGGCTGTGCTTCGGAGATGGTCAGAGGAAAGTGGATTATATTTTGGCATACACCTATAAGAAGTCTTCCGGTAACCGAACTCCAAGTAAAAAGTCCCACCATAACAACTCTGTGCACTCTTCCCGGGGGTCTAGAAATAGCCACCACCTTCCTGGTGGAGGTCCTGACGTAGAAACTGCAGAATCGGAACCCAGGATAGATTATCATGAAGATGACAAGAGATTCCGCAGGGAGGAATTTGAAGGAAACCTGATGGAGACCGGTCTGGAGCTAGAGAAAGATGAAGGGGTAAGGCTCCACATGAAGGCAATGCAGACACGATTCAGTCTTTCTCAGACACTACTTTTTGCTGTATATAGTGCTTGGATATTAAATAACAGATTTCATGCATATGGCAAATGAAGACAGCTACTGGTTGACCACAGTTGTGAAAAATACTTTTAAAAGAGGTTTAAAATCTTGTTTAATCACTGTTTTTAAAAATAAAATGACAATGGCCACTCCTATGTAGCCATAACCTTGGAAGCCCGGGCAAATGTTTTTGTGCCGGCAGGTAGACGGTGATGTTTATGGTGCCTGGTTGAATGGCTGCAGGTCCCACCGCCCTCCTATATATATATATTTAGGGCAATTGTATTGAGCTAATGGCTATAAATCAATGTTTTCTCTTCCTTTTTGTGAGCTTGGCTATCTATATCCTCAGATCTTCCATTTTAGAATTGAGCTGGCACTGGGTGTAGGCTGAATTAGAAGTATTGTTTAGCAGTAGCATGCTGGAATGGGCAGTTGCGCCGACTGGTGGAACAATAATTTGAGGGTTCTGCTTTGTTGTTTTATGGTTACCATGAAGTCTGTTGTTTCTGTATTGTGCAACTTTTGTTAATCATGAGATATCGGGAAGATCTTTGAAAAGGTTATGTTCCACCCATTTGATTTTCTCCACTCCCTGCTTCCTAAATATGCTGTTAAGTGTGTATACCACAGATAAGCCAGCACTCCCCAGGTGTGTCACCCTGTCCAGTGCCAGGTTTCTGGATGGTAAATCTTTTGTTTCCCATGACCACAAAATCAAGAAAGCAAAAGATAAAAAAATTGGTCGTTCTGTTAGGTGCCAGTAATGCTCCATGTTGTACATATCCATGGAAAAAAAAAAAACTCCTACGGACTTCCTGTCATTTATACAGACTGTGCTTCGCACTATGTGAGAAACCACAGATAGGACTTGGAGGAAGCAATGATGAAACCTGTTCAGCTTCACTGCTAGTGATGACCTTGTCACAAAACTAGTAGGCAGTCTCATTCTCAGAGGTTCAGGGTTTCTCTCAGAGGTACATTGATTTATAACCTGCCCCTTTTAAGAAGCCCCCCCCCCTTTTTTTATCTTTCTTCGAGTTAGCAGATGCATGCCTTCACTTCAGTGAGCTGAATGCAGGCAGCTTGGCTTGGATGTTGTGTGATGTCCATGGTCTGTGCTCACGAATTTTCAGGCATGTCATGATGTCCCATTTTCCTGAACCTTTCAACACTGAAATGTCAGAGCTGCCATTACTTAAAGGGGTTGTAAAGATTTGTTTTTTTTATTTTCTAAATAGATTCCTTTAAGCTAGTGTATTGTTGGTTCACTTACCTTTCCCTTCCCCTTCTAAATGTTTTCTTTCTTTTTGTTTTCTTTGTCTGAATTTCTCACTTCCTATTCCTTCTCGGTAAGCTGTTCTGGCTGACTAACCCCCAGCCAGAATGGCTAGGATGATGGGGGCAAGCTTAATAATAAAGGCTAGAGGAATGGACAGCCGCACTTCCAAAAAACCCTTAGGTTGTCTTTATTTGAAAAAAATGGCAAATGCACTACAAAGTACAGCAAAACAGTGGAGATAGAAGCCTACGCGTTTTACACTGCGGTCAGTGCTTAATCATGGCTGATTAAGCACTGACCACAGTGTGAAACGCATAGACTGCTATCTCCACTGTTTTGCTGTACTTTGTAGTGCATTTGCCATTTTTTTTAAATATAAAGACAACCTAAGGGTTTTTTTGGAAGTGCGGCTGTCCATTCCTCTAGCCTTTATTATTTGCCTTGTGCATTCCCGGCACTCCTGAGAAGCTATTGATTGTCCAGCATACCCACCTGGAGCGGTAACTCCCTTTTCCTATGGGGAAAAGCTTACTGAGGAGAAACAGGAAGTGAGAAATTCAGACACAGAAAAAAAATTTTTTAGAAGGGAAATCGAAGGAAAAGGTAAGTGAACCAACAATGCACTAGCTTAAAGGAACCTATTTAGAAAATAAAAAATAACCTTTACAACCCCTTTAATCTTTTTGAAGATGCATGCGCTGGGGACATTATCCTTTTTGCAGTGTTTGGGGGAAAAATATATAAAATGTACTTCATTGCAAATGCAATAGGACGTAGGATATGAATGTTCATATTGGCATATCTTGCATAAACATGCATGCTCTGGTTTAGCAACTTGGTAATCCGTGAAACATGGATGTTAGGATGCAACTTCAAATAGTTGGCACTGGTAGTTACCTGTCTTTCCTGGTAGATTTCCTTTAAATGTACACCAGCAGATTTGTGTGATTCACTTGGTGTGGTGTTGAGCATATGATTGCCATTGGTGATTTTTTTTTTTATTATTATTATTAATAATAATAATAATAATAATAATAATATTATTTAAGGTACTTTTATAGCGCCGTCAATTTACACAGTGCTTTACAAATATGTTGTACATTTGCAAATCAACAAACTAGTGTGTGGGAGTGTGCACTGTAGCGTGGCGGCAGTAACTCGCGCACACAGTCCCAATCCAATAGAAAGAACTTGTATTGTAGTCAAAATATAACTGTTTACAACAAGCCTGGTGAAAGGCAGCCCAACCAGTAACACTCAGATGCACGGCAGATGATAGCAAAGCAGATCTCAGACAAACTGACAGCATCTGCCTTAGGGGGCTGAATGCAGCCTGGCCAGTCTTTGCCCAAGCGGGAGGTTTCAAGAAGAAGTGGCAGATCCCTTGACTTTCCCTGCCACCATTGCTGTCTCTGGGTGACCTGTCCCCACACTACCTACATGCTTAAATGTGTGCCAAACTCAGGAGCAAGGGTCTTAAATGGGCTCTTCTTGACTCAAGATGGCCACTAGTTACATGGGCCATCGTGACCCAGGAAACCATAGAAGAACCATGTTCCTCTTGATTTTCTCTCCCTTTGCCCTGCTGCTGCAGTAAAGCGCCACCTGCAGTGGAGTCATAGGCTATCATGCAGGGGTGTTTTAGAGGCAGAAAAAAAATTGCAGATGCCCCTAATGGCCACGTTAATGTTCAGTGTGTGCGAAAAGAAAAATGGCAGCCACTCAATTGATTAAAACCTATGAGGGTGGGCAACTGTTAAATATAAGAATATTCTCTTGATATTCTGTAAACTTATATTGATGAGAAAAGTTCCAAAATAGAGTTCAGTTCTTGTTTAAAAAATCAAAAATGTTTTTAATGGCATAAGGTTACAAGAACGATATTAAAATATAAAATGTAAAAATATCAATAATGTAGTTAGATGAAGATTGTGAATGTGTATACAATCAGGTGTCTTTGTAAGAAGCTAAAAGATGGCTTCCCTCGTGAGTTTAGCAGTCTGCTTCTAAAAATCTTTATTCATCTCCTGTATACTCTAAAATTCAGACCCCCCACTTTCTCCTAAAATGGACTGGTTTAAAGTTCTTGTAGTTCCACAAAACTCTAGTGACAAATGTTTTGAGCAAACTTTCAATCCTCTTCCTTTCACATAATGGTGGGGGTTGACTAGAAAACTAAACTCTCAGGCCGCGATTCAGATACATTTTCGTATCTTTGAGCGGGCGTAAGGCATCTCCTAAGCGCTACGCCGCCGTAACATTGAGAGGCAAGTACTGTATTCAGAAAGCACTTGCTCCCAAAGTTACGTTGGCGTATCGTAAATGGGCCGGCGTAAGCCCGCAATAGCAAGGCAGTGGGCGTGTTGTATTGTAATGAAGCGTGACCCCATGTAAATGCATGGCAGATCGAACTGTGCATGCGCGCGCATGCTCAGAGTCACGTCGCAAATACTCCCTAAGATACGTCGGCTCAATGCTTTATCGACGTGAACGTAACATACGCCCAGCCCCATTCACGTACTACTTACGCAAACAACGTAAAATGCGACACTGTTCCGACGTCCATACCTTAACATGACTTACCCCTGCTTTATGAGGGGTAAAGTTACGCCGGACCGACGCCTTACGTAAACGGCGTAGCTAAATCCGGGCGCAAGTACGTTTCTGAATCGGCGTATCTAGGTCATTTGCATATTCAACGTGTAAATCAACGGAAGCGCCCCTAGCGGCCAGCATAAATATGCACCCAAGATACGACGGCGTAAGAGACTTGCGTCGGTTGTATCTTGGCCAAATTCAGGCGAAACTGCCTATATGAATGAGCGCATAGATACGACGGCGCTCATTTGGACTTACGACGGTGTATCTGGAGATACACCGTCGTAAGTCCTTTCCTTTCTGAATCCGGACCGCAGTCTCTATGCTTTGGCACTCCTGGGGGATAGGCAATATAACAAGTACAAGCCTCCCAATTGGTAATATGTGTAAACTCTCCCCAGAAAAGCTTAGAAATCTATAATAAAATTTATATTTTCACATAAGTATAAAAGTCGGTATATTTAAATTTTCTAGAAGAAACACATATATACAACTCAATCATACTATAAAGACCCAACCCATTCATACATATGTTAGTAATGTTAATTGGTAAATATTAGATTAAGGAAGGCTTCTAACAGCAGCCAATTAAAAACCTGCACCACACAAAGTTCTCTCGGCCCTTCAATTAAAGTGGAAGTAAACCCTTCTATAATTTTCAGTCAAAGAATCTGCCATCTTGGCCTCTGTTCTTCAACTGCCATGGTTTTGTACATGTGATCAGTTATGACTCCAAACATTGGATGGTTTGACAGTTTGGTTGAGAGCACAACCAATGTGACAGTTGCATTCTTGACACGTGCCAATAATGAAACTGTTTTTTGAAACTGCTTTAAGCAAAGTGGACCTTTCTAGCTAGCTTCTAGCTTTAAAGTTCTAGTTCCATAAATATATGTGGCTATAGATGGAACAAAATTCAGCCTGTTCAGCAGGGACCAGATGAATTTGGATTCATGTTTAGTTGTTCCCGTTTCTTTTGAAAATCAGAGATTATGTGCATTTTGTGATCCGATGGTGCCACCATTGATTTTGAAATTCAATCGACCAAGCCTTCAATTTCACCTTATGTTGCTACAGAAAATTATTTTTGTGGCTGGGAATCTTCCTTTCTTTCCCGGAATTTTTCTTTTCTTGCACTCATGTGCATTTTTTTCCCCTTTTTTTTTTTTTTTTTTTTATTTTTTTTTTAATTACATTTCTCGCACCATCATTGATTAGAAAATCGTTTTGTTTTTCAAAAAATTTCCAACATGCCCGATTTACTCAAATTCAATGGCCACACGAAAATCTGCTGTTGCTGCAGTTTACTAATAGTGCGAAATTATAAGGAAAATAAAATCCGCTTGGGTGACATCACTTCCCTGGCATTTCCCAGCCGTTGTCAGTAGGGATGAGCCAAACACCCCCCCCCCCCCGTTCGGTTCGCACCAGAACCTTCGCGCGAACATTTAGAACCCCATTGACGTCTATAGAACTCGAACGTTCAAATTCAAAAGTGCTAATTTTAAAGGCTAATATGCAAATTATTGTCGTAAAATGTCTTTGAAAACCTGGGTCTTGCCCCAGGGAACATGTATCAATGGAAAAAAAGTTTTAAAAACGTTTTTTTTTTTTTTCAGGAGCAGTGATTTTTTAATGATGCTTAAATTAAAAAAAAAAATGTAAAATTCTTTTAAATATTGTACCTGCTGGGTGTCTATAGTATGCCTGTGAAAAAGTCTTTGAGAACCCAGGTCCTGAAAAAACGACAGTTTTAAAAAAAAAAAAAAATTCCATTGATACATGTTCCCTCGGGCAAGACCAGGGGTTCTCAATGACGTTTTCACAGGCATACTATAGACACCCAGCAGGTACAATATTTAAAATAATTTTCATATTTTTTTTTTTTTTATTTAAGCATCATTAAAATCACTGCTCCTGAATCTTTCAGTGCAAACTACAGAGGACATGGGCAGTACACACCAAGTAGCTTTAGGTGCAAACTACAGAGGACACAGGCAATAAACCACGTAAGAATACTGCTGCTAGCACAATCACCTGCCTGCCAGTAAATTAGGAAGAACTGATCTAGCTAAACTATACAGTGTATAAATATATGTACACACTGTAACATTAACTGACTAGCCTGCCTGCTCTATCTACCTGCAAAAAATGACACTCTCTCTGTCCTCTCCTAACCACCGCAACACACTATACAAGGCCGACCTGCAGGCTGCCTTTTATAGTGTGGGGCATGTACTAAACCCCTTGGGCCATAATTGGCCAATTATGGCTCTCCGTTTTTTGCAAGCTGTGATTGGCCAAGCATGCGGGTCATAGTGCATGCTTGGCCAATCATCAGCTAGCGATGCCACAGTGAATTATGGTCTGTGAAACGTAACTCGAATTTGGAGCGAACGACCCGTTTTGTTCGTATTTCGACGAACGATCGAACATGCGATGTTCGAGTCGAACATGAGTTCGACTCGAATAGGAAGCTCATCCCTAGTTGTCGGCTGTCTCTTCCACACAACATGTGCCGCTGCAGAAAAAGTATTTATACCAAATTTTCTTTCTCTTTTTTTTTTTTTTTTTTCTTCACAGGGTTAGATTAGCTTTAGAATGTGGCAGAGAGTAGATGTAGTGTTGGCTTTAGGCTGAACTTCTACTTTAAGGTAAAAAAACTTGAGCCTTTAGAACCACTTTAATGCATGGAATGCATTCAGGTAATAAATGTTCTGCCTTTAGAACATCTTTAGGAATGTAAGCTAAATGGGACTTGCAAGTCTTGACATCTTCCAAAAAAGAAGTGTGCACTTAAATGTGAGCAGCTTTGATAAACAGGGAAACTGAGGATGGAGCATTTTATTCACAAAGATCATATGGACACTTGGAACATCGGTAGCAGGCCTCTTGCTTGAAAAAGCTTAGTACAGCTTCTTTTTTTTTTTTTCTGAGCTCAAACATATATTCAATTTTATCAATTTGAACATTTCGAATAAAAAAATAAAAAAAAAGTGGAAAATTTGAAAAAAACATAATACTAATTCTGAATCCTGAATACGAATCAACCAAATTTAATTAAACTAGATTAAAGAATCTAAACAAAACTAAACACTTTTTTTTTTTCATCATGCACATATATACATGATATCACATAGGGGGGGCTATTGATCCCCATATGTGTTAACAATACAGTTAATTAAAAAAAGGTTTTAAAAAAAAAATGAAGGTGCCAAAAATTCACCTCGCCCCTTCTGTAGATGACAACACAGTGCCTCTGCTGCATTAAGGCTAGGTTCACACTGCTGCGAATTCAAAATCGCGGTACAATGTCGATTTTACCGCCATTTCGCGGCTGCGGTTTTGCCGCGATTTCGGCCGCGATTTAAGAGACATCTGTGCAGGGTTCAATGTAAATCTCGGCCCAAAATCGCAAAAAGTAGTACAGGAACTACTTTTTGAAATCGGTGCAGCGCCGCAGATGCGGCGTCGCACCGATTAGGACGGTGCCATTGCCGACAATTGCCGCCGATTTGAGATGCGATTTGACATGTGAAATCGCATCTCAAATCGTACCAAATCGTACCCAGTGTGAACCTGGCCATAAATCTCAAGTTTTTATCAGCCCTAGCTTACCTGCAAACTACTGAACAACTTCCCATGATAAGGGGATTAAATGGGAGGGGGGGGGGGGCAAAGCCAGCTGCCTGGGATGATTACACTGCTCCCCCATAGAGGGAGTATGAGTAAGCTTTGTCAACCAAGGATTGGAAGCGTTAGTGAAATTAAAGGAAATTGGATGCAGCCTTTAGTACCAGAAGCCAGGTAAACTGAAAAAACGTACTGTTCTTGGTTTTGAATGAATTGTATGTGTGATGTTGTAATGGTAGTTTTTGACAATAATTATTATTTTTTTTATTGGTGTCACATCTGCTCTCAGAATGGACGGAATAGGAATCGCTCCCCTGTTCCACAGGTTTTAGGACTTGTTCACACCAGCAACGTTGTGTTGCCCAATGCAATTAGACGTCTGTCCTAAGGCTACAGTTGACATCATTTGCTGTGTTGGTGTGCACTAAAAAAAAAAATTTTTGCAGCACGTTCACATATGTTGAAACGCACTGCAGCTCATTGCCCCAGGACAGATCCAACCAGTATTAATGCAATGTTGCTATAAATCATTCTATTTACCAGGTGCAGATTAGGAAATAAAAAACATTGTTACTTCATTTTCAGTTTTCCTCCATCCCCAACGTAAACTTTTTATTACATTTTTTTAGGCTTCGGTAGCATGGCAGACATGTAGTCATTGTGAGTTTCTCTTTTACTTTTTGGCAAGTAGGCAGACTCCAGGCACGCTCACAGATGCCTGTGCTTTTCCAGGTCATGTGGAGTTTTTACAGCTTGCTAACTTTAGAAGTAATATACAGGCCTTGTCAGACCTGACGGGCGGGAGGCTGGGACAGTTCTGTATGTGTAACGTACAGACATATTTCTGCACAAATTCTAACGTTCTACGCAGATTCATGTTCCTTTCTAGGAGTCTAAGTAGTTAAAACCCAGTCACTGAACTTTAATATAAGCTTTGAGAGCTGCAGTCAGAAGTAGCTGCTAGGATAAATTGGGACAACAAAGGTAAAAAAATAAAAAGTATTCTGTTTTTAAAAAAAAAATAATTGGAGTTTTTTGGTACAGTTGAGGTATACATTTAACTCTAGGCACATTTTACATAGCTTGGACCAATACAATATGCATGTGCCATACCTGTGGAATCCCCATGGAAGATGGAAATCTCACTGTAGTATGCTACGCTACTACAGTGATTGCTGCTGGATTCTGGATCCCATGCTGAGCAGCTACCCTGTTGCTTACCGAACACAAGGGGTTGCCCCCACTCAGCCATGGGCGCCATTCAATGAATGCAAAGTGTTGGACGTGGTGGAGATCACGTGCTACCAATCCCCATCTCTCTGCCCCGTCCAATCAGAGAACGCTTTGCATTCATATGCTTGTAGCCAGGTGTGTTACCAACTATATGTGCCCCTCTCCCTTGACTTCCCTCTCCCCATCATCACTGTGCTGCAGCAGCTGCCTCTCACCCTGTTCTTCCCTTCTGTGTGAGCATTGGAGTGGTTCTGTGTGATACCCCCTCCCTCCTGGCTGCAGTGGACCTGAACCAATTGGAGGTGGGTAGACTTGCTATGCAGACACTGAGGATCATGGGATATGTAGTCTTAAAGGGGCACTGTATAATAGAGGCTAATGGTGCCATAATCTATAAGGGCCAAGAGTCCCTGCATACAGAGGAGGAAAGCTAAAGAGTTTTTGCAGGCATTCTGAGAGAGATCAGGGGAGTTATCAGACCTGCTGCCTGAGCCTGCAAGAGATTGAGCCTTTGTGAGCTCCCATAGAGCCTGAGGACTGAGCCACAGAGAGTCATGGTGTCTTGAGATCTGGCATAAGAGTGCCTACACCAAAACTGAGATATTGAGCCCTGTGGGGGTCCAAGCCGAGAGACTGAGCCGCTGGGACCTGACGCCAGAAGATTGCAGACAACCAAGTGATCTGAAATTAATTCCTGTGTACCAGGATGGGTTAGCTCACCATCTGTGCGCTTGTATAAACACTGATACAGTTAAGGCAATAGAGCATGTTCCTGGTTTTCCAGCCCACTAGCCATCTGCTGCACACTCTTAAAGAGATCGTTAAACGTGCACCACCTACAGAAGGGCTCCAATGTAAGCTGACCAATACTGACCCTTAGGCACCAGTTACTTTGCAGCCATATTCAGGGGTACACTTACCTCAGGAACGCATATGCCCACCCACCATTTGGGGCTGTATGTGTAGTGTGCACGCAAGGACCTTTATTTCCTGGGTCAGTTCATGACGATTCTTTTAATCCTGTGTTGCACCAGTTTAGTCTAATTGAACATTGCTTCAGTTCTGATGATTGCCAGTTTGAGTCAGTGATCATTTATCTAGTATGCTATATTTTAAGTCTGATTGCCTCTTCATTGATTTATGTGTGTTTTAACTGTATTTGCCATAATATATCTAATCTACTAACAAGTTACTTGTGGCCTAATTTCTGTGTATTATTATTGAATGGTAGCTTACTAACACTTAAAGCAGAGTTCCACCCTTATTGGCTTGGGTACAGTCGCCGCCATTGCAAGTAAGTGAAACCGGCAGTGGAGCCTTCAGGCTTCACAGCCAGTTTCACTACTGCACATGAGCGAGTCACGTGGTGCCTTCTGAATGGCCCCCTCATCTTCTGGGAGACACACATGACCCATACATATATTAATATGTATGTGTATGTATTTTATATATGTGATGTTATATGTAGGCATTCTGGGACAAGTCCACTGTGCAGGCCACTTTGGTACCTGTTAATATAATTACATATATCAAAGGGGACTTGTTGATGTTAATATGCAAGAATCCAGAACAAGTCCATTTTACACATAAAAAGGGTGTTAAAGGTTGTACAGGTTACATTGGTACCTGTTAATATAACTGCACATATCAGGGGACTTGTTGATGCTATTATGCAAGAATGCATATTAGGGCAGTTGATGACTGCAGCTGTTTCCGGCTGGGGGTCATTATGTCACTCTGAAAGACAGAGTGTAGATCAAAGACGGCCAATAAAATTGCTCAGCCATTCAGTGGATAGTCAATATAATCTGGAGCTCAGTCTTGTCATGTCCCATGGATATGAAGGCACAGGTCTAGGAAAAGATGGGACTGTAAAGCTACTATTCTTAATTATATATACTCTATTGGATTTTTGCAAGTATTGGACTTTGTTCGGTGTTGGAAGTCAATTAAATCTCTCTCTGGAAGAATCGGGTTGCTGCTGGAACATAACTTATATCATCATTATAATTAATCAATTATGTAACCACTATATTACTTCACTACACAAGGCTGGGACGGAAGTACTCCATGGTACTTCATAAAAGGTAAGTAAAAAAAAAAAGTATATCCAAAAGTGAGGGGTGGTCTTTAGTTTAGGACCAAGTAGTAAGGTTGGGTGGAACTCTGCTTTAAAGTGGTTGTAAACCTCAGACATGAGATTTGAATAAAGCAAGGTGTGGAGCCAAAAAAATTATTTTATTTCTATGTATTGTATATTTCTTTATGGATGAGTAAATGAGTTATATAGGAAGCGCTGCATTGTATTTTATACATCCTGGACCTGCTCCAACCTGTGACTGAACTGTGAAGGAAAAAGTGATGAAACCATCTCTCTCTGACTCTGCTTTCTCTTCCTATTGGCATGCTTCTTGTAAGCACAAGAACTGGTTGGCTCCTTGTGCTGTTTCTTTGTTTTAGTTATATTTGTACCTGGGGCTGCAGGAAACTGATACCTGGTCAAATGTATGTTCCTGAATTATGCAGGGCTGTGTTAATTTGTGTGTTTTATACGTGCCTAGACTTCAACAGTTTTCTTATGTTTAGCTCAAGTGCTAGCTTACATTTGGTGCATATAGACCATTTATTAAATTGCCAATTTATTGAAATGGTTTAAGAATTACAGTTGGGCTCCATTCAACTTTGGAGTGAAACTTGTATATGACTTTGGCTTTGTCCAGTGACGATGTACAGCTAATGCATTGTATAACATTCAGGTAAGACTTTCATGCAACGTCTGATGGTTAAAATGTAAGTCTTTGGCCCTCAAGTTGCATGAAAGTCGGACCAAAATAGTGCGCAAACTACTTTGAAGTCGCTGCAACTTTAAATCACATATACAGTACAGACCAAAAGTTTGGACACACCTTCTCATTCAAAGAGTTTTCTTTATTTTCATGACTATGAAAATTGTAGATTCACACTGAAGGCATCAAAACTATGAATTAACACATGTGGAATTATACATAACAAAAAAGTGTGAAACAACTGAAAATATATTTCATATTCTAGGTTCTTCAAAGTAGCCACCTTTTGCAGCAGACACATCTCTAGAACTGTTAAGAGGAGACTGTGTGAATCAGGCCTTCATGGTAGAATATCTGCTAGGAAACCACTGCTAAAAAAAAGGCAACAAGCAGAAGAGACTTGTTTGGGCTGAAGAACACAAGGAATGGACATTAGACCAGTGGAAATCTGTGCTTTGGTCTGATGAGTCCAAACTTGAGATCTTTGGTTCCAACCCCCGTGTCTTTGTGCGATGCAGAAAAGGTGAACGGATGGACTCTACATGCCTGGTTCTCACCGTGAAGCATGGAGGAGGAGGTGTGATGGTGTGGGGGTGCTTTGCTGGTGACACTGTTGGGGATTTATCAAAATTGAAGGCATACTGAACCAGCATGGCTACCACAGCATCTTGCAGCGGCATGCTATTCCATCCGGTTTGCGTTTAGTTGGACCATCATTTATTTTTCAACAGGACAATGACCCCAAACACACCTCCAGGCTGTGTAAGGGCTATTTGACCAAGAAGGAAAGTGATGGGGTGCTGCGCCAGGTGACTACCTCTTGAGAATGCCAAGAGTGTGCCAAGCAGTAATCAAGGCAAAAGGTGGCTACTTCGAAGAACCTAGAATATGAAATATATTTTCAGTTGTTTCACACTTTTTTGTTATGTATAATTCCACATGTGTTAATTCATAGTTTTGATGCCTTTAGTGTGACTCTACAATTTTCATAGTCATGAAAATAAAGAAAACTCTTTGAATGAGAAGGTGTGTCCAAACTTTTGGTCTGTACTGTGTATGAATGGTTATTATTGGAAAACATGGGGGACGACCTGTAACTTTGTCCAGAGTTGCATGACAAGTCTCACAAGTGTAAATGGAGCCTTATAAATCCTTATTTATTTCCTTTGTTCTACATCTATTCTGAGACATTGTACATAGCATGAATACTGTGCTATATTCTAGGATTCCAGCTTCATCAATATAATGGTATGTGATGGGGAGAGGCTCATCGTTTGTGTAATTGGTTGGTGTTTTAATCTCAATGTGTTGATCACATTGTGTACTTATGTAAGCGATAATTCAATTGTACAGAATCATTAGCACAGGTATGAGAAAACAATGCTACTCCCACATTAACCTCTGATTTTATTTTGGTAATATCTAAAACATTTGGGCGGTTCTTAAATTCCTATTACAAAATTACTGCTGTCAACCAGTTTGTGTGACTTGAAACTAATCCATATACACAAATCAGTCACTGAGTTTGTGTATAGCAAAGTTATGTAGATCTTGTCAAGCTTTCCCTACAGTCCATTGGTGACTCGGCGTATGAGTGTGCAAAAAAAAAAAAAAAAAAAATTATTTTTACCACTCTTTTTCTGATTACTAAAGCTGGCCATAGACTGATCAGTTTGCCTGGTTCTGCAGGGACAGATCAAATTTCAAACTTATGTGGCCCTCCTTAGTTCGACGTAAGTCGACTGCCAAATCGACTTCTGTCGAATGAACAAGCTGGAAAAGTTTTATGGTTCAGCAGCTGATCAGTGTATTCTGACAATGTCCTGGTGAAGGGGATTCCTCCATCCACCTCACTTGTGTATTTTTTTTTTTTTTTTTCTTTTTTGTTTAGCCCATTGGCTCAACAGGGAAAAATAAACCATCTATGACAAGCTTAAGACATCACATGTACAACAAAGGTGTCTTTCCATGTCTATATACACCGTATCTCACAAAATTGTGTACACCTCATATTTTATTATCTATTTTAATGTAACATTACTGAAGAAATTTAAATTGGTCTTGCTAAAGAAAGTGCATAAACCACAGGACGACTAAACGCTGTGAATGCCAATGTTAAAGTGTACCAACGTCCCGATAATATGTAACTGGAGATTAATCTGGGCTAATGGATTGGACTTTAGACGGTACAAGTAAATATTTTAGAAAATCTATAAATATATTTATTCATAAAAAAGGGGTATACGAAGAAAAAATGATTATATATATATATATATATATATATATATATATATATATATATATATATATATATATATATATACAGAACTTCGTGAACAAAATAGTACAATATCAGCATATTATCACAGTACACATTTTAGGAAATATTACATAAAAGCTTATACTAATGCACATATGCTTATATAGACAAGACCATACAGCACCAGGGAGTATATAAAAACGTTTAGATCCTTAGGACTGGATTGGATATGCAAAGTGATGGATGTTGCTTTTACTCAACATGTTTCGCGTTCGGGACGCTTCATCAGGAGCATAACGGTAGGCAAGATAGGTCTCCGCAGCAATGTGTGGAACAGACTGTTGGAAATCAATATGTGGCATATACAATGCTGTTACCTGACCAGCCCAGTAGGCATGTGAAAGGCTATTTAAAACACCATAGTATATGGAGGTAGAAAACTTCAGGCTAATGCACGGTTTGTAAGGGTAATAGTTGGCGAACGACAGCGGATACTGCAAATTTACACTGTTATACAAGCTGTACACTCACTACTTGTAGTGAGTGTACAGCTTGTATAACATTGTAAATTTGCAGTCCCCTCAAAATAACTCGACACAGACATTAATGTCTAAACCGCTGGCAACGAAAGTGAGTACACCCCTAAGTGAAAACATTTCCAAATTGGGCCCAAAGTGTCAATATTTTGTGTGGCCACCATGATTTTCCAGCACTGCCTTAACCCTTTTGGGCATGGAGTTCACCAGAGCTTCACAGGTTGCTCATGTAGTCCTCTTCCACTCCTCCATGACGACATCACGGCGCTGATGGATGCTGGAGACCTTGCGCTCCTCCACCTTCCATTTGAGGATGCCCCACAGATGCTCAAAAGGATATAGAAGTGGAGACATGCCTGGCCAGTCCATCACCTTTACCCTCAGCTTCTTTAGCAAGGCAGTGGTCATCTTGGAGGTGTGTTTGGGGTGGTTATCATGTTGGAATACTGCCCTGTAGCCCAGTCCCCGAAGGGAGGGAATAATGCTCTGCTTCAGCATGTCACAGTAAATGTGTAGTGAATCTGCCTTAGGGCCTGCACTCACACCTGCATGTAATCTGCCCTCAGTGTGGCTCCACCCTAGCCTCTACAGGATACACTATTTAACACCGTGCTTTCCAAGCAATATTGTGTTTTGGCTTCCTATGTGCTTCTTGCCGTGTGCACCACGTCTGATTCTGTTTACCGTCCTTGGCTTGTTCTTGACTATCCGTGTCTGCTTCATACCCTGACCTTTGGTATGTTCTTTGACTATCCCTGTCTGCTCGTTGCTCTGACCATTTGGCTTCATCTCCTGACCATCCCTTGTTGTCCCGGTCTGCTGCTTCATCACTATTCCCAAGTAGCCTACTGTGGGTGTGAGCTGGGAGACCCTGGGGGCTGTGACCTGGAGACAGTTGCAGCAAAATGCATCCAAGATCAGTGTGTGTGTGTGTGTGTGTGTGTGTGTGTGTTTCACAGATTCCTGCATTGTTCACCCCCCCAGGTCCGCACAGAGCTATGCACCTTCTGTTATGGTGCTGGGGGAATTGATTACATAGTTGCATAGTTAGTCGGGTTGGAAAAAGATAGAAGTCCATATATTTAATAAATAAACAAATTTCTAGTGCAGCAAGTTCACCACCCTGCTGCTGTGGTGGCAGATGAGACTTGTAGTATGTCCATTTACAGATACCTAGTCTCTGCCCACACAGCAGTGGTCAATTGAAAAAATAAGATGTCTGCCTTGCGATTTCTGGTACGTGTAGGGAAGGGGGGGTCGTTTTAAGGATGGGAAGTTGGGAAATGTGACTATGTTTCATGTTACAAACCAAACTTGAATGTCCCATGTACCATGGTTCAAAAGGTGGACTAAAGCCTCGTACACACGATTGGATATCTGATGGAATCGAATGCAATGGATTTTTTGTCCGATATCCGATGAAGCTGACTTTCATCAGTCTTGCCTACACACCATCAGTCAAAAATCCGATCGTGCCAAAACGCGGTGACGTAAAACACTACGATGTGCTGAGAAAAATGAAGTTCAATGCTTCTGAGCATGCGTCGACTTGATTCTGAGCATGCGTGAATTTTTGACCGATAGACTTCCACACAGACGATCGTTTTTTTATTCATAGGAAAAATTTTAACCATTTTTTTTTTCCATCGATTGGAAAACAAACCAATGGGGCCCACACACGATCGGTTTGTCTGATGAAAACAGTCCATCGGTCTGTTTTCATCAGACAAACCGATCGTGTGTACAGGGCTTAAGTCTTTAATGGCCATAGTTTTTGGAATAGGATGTTCAACAACTTTAATTTAGATGTGCAGTTCAGATGTCCACAAAAATATTGGCCATGTGGCTCACCTACTCAGAAAGTGGCTTTACCTTTTAAGCTCAGCTACTTATTCGTTTTTTATTATACATAGCTTTTGTTTATGTGCACGTATGTTATGTAGTTTTAAAAAACATATGCAAATTCTGGAAAAAAATCAATGCTTCATTTCTTTTCTTCACAATGTGCACATAATTATTCACACATCCTGTCAGAATGTGGTTATAATAAGCTTATAGCTATAGCCATGAGCTTGTTGTGTTTTTTCCAGCCGGTGATTGGCTATTTATTAAAAGTGATCTGCGGGGCTCTAAAGCCACCCAGATCACTGTTACTGAAGTAAGAAGTGCCGGCCCCCTTGTGAAAGCAATAAAGTGATATTTAATCTTCGATTTTTCTTTCTTTCTTTCCCTTTTCCTTTTCCTTTTCCTTTTCTTTTTTCCTTTTCCTTTTTCCTTTTCTTTTTCTTTCCTTTTCTTTCCTTTCTTATAACAAACCTGTCATACATACCTCCAGTGTGCAGTTTGTTTTGCACAGAGTGGCCCAGATCATCCTCTTCTGGGGTCCCACGGTGGCTCTCACAGCTCCTCCCTGCATTAGATAACCCCCTCTGGGAAGCTCTCTCCTAAGGGGGTTGCCTTGCGGGTGCGCTATTGTGTCATACACTCTGCGTCCATAAAGGCCAAGTTTCTGACTCAGTCCCGCCCCCCAGCGGCCGCGTCATTGGATGCATTAAGGTGAAAAAACATGAGGGTTTACAACCCTTTTTAAATAAAGAAATGTGTGAAAGCGCACCCATGAAAATGGGCCCTACAGGTGTAAACAGTGATTGCACCACACGTGTGAAGTATCCCAGAGTGGGAGCAATTTGCAGTCTATAGGCTTGTAAAATATCCCCCTATAAAAAATGTTACATGGCAACGTATGCACCCTTTCATGGGTGCAAGCAATGTGGAGTCTTCACATGTTTTAGTAATTTACTAGATGCAACAATATCTTATATTTTACCAAAAATTGGGTAGAACATTTGTGTTTCTCTTCATTTAAAATACATTTTAGTGTATTTTTACCTGAAATTTGCATTTCATAAATACCTGCACTGACAAACAATCCAAAACCGGCACCATTGTATTCTCCAAGGCCTCTGCTTTCAGAACATGTATGTTTGCCCAAAAATTTGCTCTGGACAGCAAGTGGTTAAATATATATGTAAGTAAAATTAAAATCAAAAAGCCGAATAATGCCAGAGGCCTATAATGTAGAGACAAGTGTGGTCCGTACAGGGTAAGCAACTGCTAGCCCTGAAGCGGTTAAGCATAATTTTAATGATATTTATCATCACACGTATGCTCATTTATCTCTAAGCTTTCTAAAGTGATGACATCTCCTACTGACACCATCTGGATGCTCTTCCGAAAATCTGTAACTTGTATGTGGAAGTGGTAGCCTTAGTGTAATTTTCAAATAGTTACACCTATGAGGGAGCAGGTGCGTATAAAACTGCATGTAATGCATAAAACGATTTATATGTGTGTTGTGATGTAGTCTTCTACTATATTTGGGGGTGTGTGTGTGTGTGTGTGTGTGTGTGTGTGTGTGTGTATGTATATATGTATATGTGTGTGTGTGTGTGTGTGTATATATGTATATATATATATATATATATATATATATATATATATATATATATATATATATATATATTTGCTGGGAAATGTTCTGTTCTAGCTTCGGCACACTACTGTACTCTGACGTTGCTGCTCAGATTTTCTCAGGATATCGTGTAACCATAAAAACATGCTTATGGATATAAAATGAATTATGATAAGCCATTAGATCCTTGAGTGTAGTTAATATGGTATTCTAAGTGAACTTTTTTTTTTTTCTTCTTCTTTCTTGGTATAGACGAAGATGCATGGTGTGGGATTTGTGAAAATCCACGCTCCCTGGAATGTTCTGTGCAGAGAAGCTGAGTTTATGAAACTTAAGATGCCTACCAAGAAGGTATGTGCTCACAACTCTCCCTGTTAATCATAAATAACCCTCGACACATTTATATATAGTGATCGCTGTATGTAGATATTGCTGCTCAATGAAAGGCATGGGCTGTCAAACATCATTTAGCTGAATTAAAATAAAGCCTACCAACAACGGGTAGGCCAAGCTCTTTATAGCTATATGTACTGTATGTGAGCTACATATGTTTCGTAGCCACAATGCGTCTAGCTAGAATGTGCTTAAAATGTTATTGTGCTGTCCCCTCAAAATAACTTAACACACAGCCATTAATGTCTAAACTGCCGGCAATAAAAGTGAGTACACCCCTAAGTGAAAATGTCCAAATTGGGCCCCAAAGTGTCAATATTTTGTGTGGCCACCATTATTTTCCAGCACTGCCTTAACCCTCTTGGGCATGGAGTTCACCAGAGCTTCACAGGTTGCCACTGGAGTCCTCTTCCACTCCTCCATGACGACATCACAGAGCTGGTTGATGATAGAGACCTTGAGCTTCCCCACCTTCCATTTGCAGATGCCCTATGCTCACTAGGGTTTGGGTCTGGAGACATGCTTGGCCAGTCCATCACCTTTTATCCTCAGCTTCTTTAGCAAGGCAGTGGTCATCTTGGAGGTGTGTTTGGGGTCGTTATCATGTTGGAATACTGCCCTGCTAAATCACTAACCCAAGTCTCCAGGGAGGAGATCGTGCTCTGCTTCAGTAGGTCACAGTACATGTTGGCATTCATGGTTCCCTCAATGAACTGTAGCTCCCCAGTGCCGACAGCACTCATTCAGCCCCAGACACTCCCACCACCATGCTTGACTGTAGGCAAGACACACTTGTCTCTGTACTCCTCACCTGGTTGCCGCCACACACGCCTGACACCATCTGAACCAAATAAGTTTATCTTGGTCTCTTCAGACCACAGGACATGGTTTCAGTAATCCATGTCCTTAGTCTATCTGTCTTCAGAAAACTGTTTGGAGTTTCAATTCATAATTGGATTTAGGTCTGGACTTTAACTGGGCCATTCTAACACCTCAATATGCTTTGATCTAAACCATTCCATTGTAGCTCTGGCTGTATGTTTTGTGTCAATGTCCTGCTGGAAGGTGAACCTCCGCCCCAGTCAAGTCCTTTGCAGACTCTTTACAGGTTTTCTTCTTAGATTTCCCTGTATTTGGCTCCCTGTCCCTGTCAAAAAAGAGCATCCCCACAACATGATGTTGCCACCATCATGTTTCACGGTGGGGATGGTGTGTTCAGGGTGATGTGCAGTGTTAGCTTTCCGCCACACATAGCGCTGTGCTTTAATGGCAAAAAGTTAAATTTTGGTCTCATCTGATCAGAACACCTTCTTTATCCTCATGTTTGCTGTGGCTTCTTACAAAATGTAAATGGAACTTCTTATGGCTTTCTTTCATCAATGACTTTCTTCTTGCCACTCTAACATAAAGGTCAGATTTGTGGAGAGCACGACTAATCGTTGTCCTGTGGACAGATTCTCCCACCTGAGCTGTGGATCTCGGCAGCTCCTCCAGAGTTACCATGGGCCCCTTGGTTGCTTCTCTGATTAAAGCTCTCCATGCCCAGCCTGTCAGTTTAGGTGGACGGCCATATGTCTTGGTAGGTTTGCAGTCGTGCCATACTCCATTTTCGTACTATGAATTAAACAGTACTCCGTGAGATGTTCAAAGCTTGGGATTTTTTTTTTTTTTATAACCTAACCCTGTTTCTCTACAACTTTGTCTAGTGTGTTCCTTGGCCTTCATGATCCTGTTTGTTCACTAAGGTCCTCTAACAAACCTCTGAGGGTTTCACAGAACAGCTGTATTTATACTGAGATTAAATTACACAGGTAGACTCTATTTTCTAATTAGGTGACTTCTGAAGGCAATTGATTCCACTAGATTTTAGTTAAAGGTATCAAAGTAAAGGGGGCTGAATACAAATGCATGCCACACTTTTCATACTGTATTTATATGTAAAAAAAAAATTAAACTTTCCACTTCACAATTATGTGCCTCTTTTTGTGTTGGTCTATCCAAATTTAATACATTTACATTTTTGGTTGTAACATATAAAATGTGAAGAGATATGAATACTTTTCTCAAGTGTATGTATGTATGTATGTATGTATGTATAAAATATATATTTTATCTTTCTTACACAGGTTAGTGGTCATAGGTGTTAGGAGAGGGGAGAGAGCACTTTTAAAAATTAAAGTTGAGCCTGGAAGTCAACTTTTCAGGAATCCAAAATGGTTTACTAAATTCCTGAACTTACTACTACATATTGCAAAATACCGTATTTATCGGGGTATTGCGCGCACCCGCGTATAGCGCGCACTCCCAACCTGGAAGGGAAATTTCAGAAAAAGAAAATACTTAGTTTGAATGCCCCTCGTCGGTGTCTTGCCCGGCGTCCATCGGCGGCCTTGTCCGGTCCGGCGTCCGTCTGCGGCCTCGGTGGTGTCCTCCCGGCGCTGTCTCTGAGTCAAATTCCTGTTCTGTGTTTGAACGCCGCCGCCGCCATATACCGAGCGCAGTACACTCGGGCACGCTCGGCTTCTCACGCATAAAGGCTAGGAGGCGTCACAGAGCGTGACCGCGAGCGAAGCCGAGCCTGGCCGAATGTACCTGAGTGTACTGCGCTCGGTATATGTCGGCGGCGCAGTTCAAACTCAGCACGGGAAGCGGGTATAGGCGTATATCGCGCACCCACAATTTTCCCCTTATTTTAAGGGGAAAAAAGTGTGCGGTATACGCCGATAAATACGGTAGGTTTTATTACATTTATGGCTAAAATGTAAAGTGTAAACTAAGAACAACTAAAGTATAAGGAAGTGACAAGTTACAATAAACTCTATTTAAACCTTATACAATGTATGAAGGAACGTGTTTAGTTTTTGTTAAATAGGATTCTGGCAAACCATGAAAGGTTCCGTCCCTGCCATATTTTTTCCTCTAATGGGGTGTTGGCTAACAGCATGGTTTCACATAAAAATAGTTGGCAAAATGAAGTATTTCGTGGAAGGTGGGTGTACCCTGTGTTATGACTAATGATGTCCTTTCCTGTCTGATTTTTTTTTTTTTTTTTGTCCTAACGAAAGAGCAACTAAACCCTTGAAACTGTACTAAACAAACAGTCAAAGGACTAGTCAAAGTGCCAGCAGCTTCCCTAAAACTAACTTGCAATGCCATGTTCTGCACCGTGTCCCTGAGATGAGGTGACCATCATGGAAGAGGTAGGATCTTGCTGTCTCATGTCAGACTCTACCAAGGAGTGAGTAGCCAGTAGTGAGATTACCGAATCTCACTCCAAATCTGGAGAGTTCAGCAGTCAGAGTCAGCAGTGCCTTAGATCTCACCCTACAGATATACAGCTATGAGACATCTTGACTTCTCGAGCTCCATTCCAATCCTTCTTTTTTTTTTTTTTTATTATTACGAGAATGCGATTTAAGAATGGTCGCAACATTTGGCCAATAAGTCAATGTAGGAAAGCAATATACAGTATGTTGGGATAGGTTGTAAACAACCTAAAAGTACTGGATCCAGAGGTGAAAATTAAGAAATGGTGGAATGAATGGGGGGTCAGACTAACGGGAAGCATGCAGAAGAAAGAAGGGGGGGCTCAATTTTTACATGAATATGTGCAATTTAGTTTAAAAAGAATGTGGAGCATCAATTGGAGAATCGTTGGTTAGGAGTCGAAGTTGATACCCCTGAGTATATTGAGAGCGTTACATTATAGATTGAGTTTATTTGGGCAAGGTTTGAACAAAAGATTCCCAAACATCAATGAACTTTTTTCACCTGTAATTGTTTATGCAGGGAGGCCTCCATCCATCCCATATGAAAAAAGTAACATAGTTGTATCTATTAATAAAGACATATTGGGGGGTTCCGGGGAGATCGACTGATGTAAAATAGTTTTTCATGCCACAAAGTAAATAAGGAGTTGGTTACAGCCCCTTGAGATTTTAATGCCCAGAGTATTGAGTAGACCAAAAGGTGCCCATTCGGGGGTTAGCGGTAGGTAGTTTTGTAAGTATGTGATTGCATAATTCACTACAGAGTTCCAAAAACTTTTAATCCTGGGGCACAACCAAAAAGCATTGAACAGGTCCGTATCTACTTGTCCAAATTTCAAGCCGCAAGAAGAGGAACTTGGGCCTCTAAGGTAGGAGGGATGCAGAGATGTACAAGTGTGCGACCTACTTTAATATTTGTGTATGTTTTGATATACAAAATTTCGCCTCACATGCTCATATATGCATATTACCATGACACATAGAGGGGTTAAGTTTATGGAGAGCTAGGCCTCAGGAAACGGTCAGGAAAAAGAGCAATTTGATGATAAACTGGGTGACAGGTAACCTTTTTGTCATTCAGGAGTTCTCTGTAGTTCCATTTCCCACAAGGCTAACATTCTGTCAGAACGTAACGCATGCATACACATTGGTTGCACCCATAGTTCCACTTTAAAAATGAAATCTATACTGTAATGTGGTCTGTCACAAACCATGTTTAATTCTCTTGGTACCCCCATTGCATGGTTGTATTACCTGCCATTAGATACTGTGCCCGCAAAGACAATTGGAGGGCTACAGACCTTTTTCAGGCCTTCGTAGGGAGACAGCTGACTTGGTAGAGGATGAGGCCTTTGCTTCCTCATGTCAGAGCTATCCTTTGATAACTGGTGATCTGATAACTGATAGAGGAATATATGTTGTTGTTTTCTTTTTTTTTTCTGTGAATGTGGTCTCCGTCTTTCTTGCTCTATGTACTTTTCCAAGCAAAACTGAACACTCTTTTGATCCTATGTATTCCAGATTTATCACATAAGTCAAAAACAAGGTCTGATGCACAAAATCAACAATGTCCTTCAGAAAATAACTGAACCTATTCAGCCCAAAGTGGCTAGCCATCGACCGCAGACAATCAAGCATCTCTCCTATCCTTTCTCCAGAGAAAAGCAGCACATGTAAGTGTGCCAAATCCAGTCTCGATACCCATTGATCTGCATGCCTCAGACTTTTTAATTGTGGATGAGAAGGTCCATTGTCCAGGCCAATATTTCAGATGTGGGTGGATTCTTGTATGATAAATCACTTAGTGACTGCTTGTATTTTGTGGAGATTCTAGGATATTCTTGCCTAAAATGATCGTAAACCCTCACCTTGTAAAACAACCCATTCAGTTTAAAATAGAAATGAATGGCAAAACATTTGGGTATAAGTATAAAAAAATAAGTGATCACATTCTCTCTGTTCTGGAGAAGCATCACTGAGCTTCCCAGAGAAAGGCTGTGTTGGGGGATAGGACAAGTCTGATCATTGGAGCAGAGTACAGAGTTCCCATCATAACAAGAGAACTGACCTCGATTGTGTTCTTAGTGTGGTCCGTTTTTAAAAGGAAAGCAGAGGGACTGGCAGAAACACCAGGGATTTCACACAAAGGAAGCAATACAAAGAGAGTAGGATACTTTCTCTTACAAGTGCATGGTACACAGGGGCGGACTGACCATTCGGGCACTGCCCGAGGGCCCCATGCCACTAGGGGCCCCATCAGGGTTGCCAGCCTCAGTAGAACCAGGGACAGTATGTAAAAATCTGTGTGTGTTTTTTTTACATCTATACATGAAATGTCCATTACCGAAATCCTTTTGGTCTAAAAAAACAACAACAAGATTATAGCTGCCCCAGTACCTTTTCAGTGTGTGTGTGTGTGTGTGTGTATGCATACTGTATGTGTGTATACTGTGTGGCCCCATGATCTATTGCCTGGGGGCCCCATAATCTCCTTTTGCCCGGGGGCCCCATAATCTCCTTTTCTACTTTCCTCTTTCTCCTCCTCCTTCTCCTCCTCCTCCTCCTCCTCCTCCTCCTCCTCCTCCTCCTCCTCCTCCTCCTCCTCTTCCTCCTCCAATATGCCGCCACTGATTAAAAACCTGTAGGCTACCTTTCTGACCAGATTATAAACCTGTTGTTTGAGTATCTCAGGCTTGAATATTTTTAGGTCACTGACCTGGAACAAGTATGCAGTGGGTGAGGTCAGAACATCTGTTCTACATACTTGTTCTAGTCTAGCAACTCCTAGTACAGAAAGAAGCCAATGGATCAACATTAGACCGTTTTGCATTTTCAGTTTTCCTTTATATGTAGATCTATATATTTATAGAACTAAAATGGTTATTTTTATCCTACACGTTCTAACCCATCTATGATCTGTATTACCCAACAGGTTCGATATGTCTGACAAAGACTCGTTTTTTGACAGCAAAACAAGAAGTTCAATTGTAAGTGTTTAAAAGTACTATGTATCCCTTGCTAATTGGGTGATAATTACTCTCCAATTAGATCTTAACACTTTCTATTCGTTTTTAACATCTTGCTATTTATACAGTGGGTACTCATCTCACCTGTGGTTTGTTATCCTCATTGCCCAGGAGAAGGGCTGAGTCCTCTGGTATAGGTTGCATATCACAGGCTTACTGTCTAAGGCCACCTTCTTCACATTTTCCGCCTCGGGAATATTTCATGTACATCCTTTTTTACCTCGGTTCTATTTACATGCATTCTTTATTTTGCCATTTCACCCTGAATTGCCAATTTTCAAATCTTACCAGCTATCTGGGGGTTCTGGAAACAAATGAGCCCCTAGGTTTGCCTAGGCTAATGCATGCACAAACGGTTGTTTACTGGAATCCCGTCACCTGATGGGTGTTGTTGTTAAGACACAAGGGCACGGATGGCAATTAACTAACCTCTCCTCACTCTGCTTAAAATATACAGTGTGTGTGTGTGTATATATACATATATATTCCATGGGCTTCAAAATCCTCTTTTGTTTTTATGATTGTTCTGGTTAATTCTGCTAGTTTTTTACATTAGCAGTTGCTGTCTATTGAACTTTTTATGGTGCAATAAACAAACTTTTTACCTTATTTAAGGATTATTATTATTTTTTTTTTAATCAATAAGTTTTATTGGTCATTGGTTCAAGATTACAAGACTTACAGCCGTTCGGTACAGTTGACAGGCATCAAACAAAGGATTATTAATTTTAATGCTATACCCATTGAGCGCTGCTTCTTTGTTTTTGTTCCTTGTTATCCATTTTTCCAGTGGTTGGTAGCTGCACTGGGGCTTTTGGCTTATTTTATATTTTCCAGAGTGACCTATCCACATATATGGCTGACAGTCTTAGCGCTGATGGAACTTTATGTATGTTCAAAATCCTCCTTGAATCAAAACCCTGTGGGCTGCAGCAACTTTTCTTGATTATTTTTTAATTTGAATTTTTTATTTAACAGGGAAAATTATTTTTGAAGATGCATTTTCAGCACTAAACATTTCAGAGGTGACCCCTGTTCTGGTTAAACAAAGAAGAAAACTTGCTGCAGCCTGGAGTGCAGAATTCCCACTAGAAAACTGCTACACAGACCGCAATAAAAACCTGATCATGGCTGTAACCCTTTTATCCAAAATGAAGTAATGCATATTGCTGGAGTAGTCAACCACATTCCAGTCGTCTTTATTACAGTATAAACCAGGGGTCTCCAAACTTTCTAAACAAAGGGCCAGTTTACTGTCCTGAAGGTTTTAGGGGGGCCGGACTGTGACCATTGGGGGTAAAAAAGGTCCCTACATCAGTGGGAAAAATAATGCCCCAAAAATCCGCACCATTATTGGTATCGGTGGGAGGAATTATGCTCCATTGTTGATGTCATTGGGAGGAATTGCACCCCATTATTAATGTCCTTGGCAGAGGCGGCTCAAGGCTTTGTGAGGCCTTAGACAAATCTGAGACATGAGGCTCCATTTACATCCATAATGGGAAAAATAATTAAAGCGATAAAAATAAACTGTATACATTGCATTTATTAAGAGTTTTACATTTTTGAACTATAAATTCGCTGTTTATAGAACTTTCCCTAACCAATTCTTTAGGCAAATTAGGCAGCCGCGAGGCCTAAGGCGACCGCCTAATTAGAGAGCCACCTCTGGTCCTTGGCCCCATCGTTGGTGTCATTGGGAGGAATTGCGCCCATCATTGGGCCCCATTGATTGTATCATTAAGAGCAATTGTGCCCCGTTCATTGGTGTCAGTGGGGGAAATTCTGCCCCATTGTTGGTATAAGTGGATGAAATGGTGCTCCAAGGGCTGGATAAACGCAAGCAAAGGGCTGCATCTGGCCCCCGGGCCACAGTTTGGAGACCACTGGTAATAAACAAAAGAAAAAGACAATCTAATTTTTCAGTGATCAGATTTAATGGGTTTTGTGGCTAAATCCCAATAGATTCAGACAAGCCTCCTTCTTCAGTTCACAACCTTGTCCCCTTCACTGTCACTGATGACCTAACTGTCGTGTTCTTCCTACAGGTGTATGAAATCTTGAAGCGAACAACCTGTACAAAAGCCAAATATAGCATGGGTAAGCATACATTCACATGATTTTTTTAAATATAGGATTCATGGTGAAAAGTTGAATAAAGGCAGCGTTATTGTTTTTGTTTTGTTTTTTTCCGTAATTGGCACAGCCACACTAAATTATAATTGTACAATTTCCTTTAGATTTATCAATAGATGTGTAGTACAGGAGCCAACCTAAACTATTCAGTTCAGTATGCCCTCACGCTACACATTTTTTGGTAAATCCAAAGGAGGCATACATTCAGATTGTAATGTTTGTGGTGAGCTTCATGCCTCATTAATTTTGAATATAGTCTGCTGTTGTGAATGGTAACTTGTATGGAAGTAATGGGATTTAATTACCTGGATGATAAAAAAATATATATTGGGGGGGCATATGGAATTGATCTAGTGTATATGCCCTTATTTGGAGTTTTCTGATCCCGAAAGACCCTAAAGTTGTGGTACTCCATGAACTGCTCAGGGGCAGACCTCACAGCTCCCAGTGGTTAATCTTTCTTTCTTTCTTTCTTTCTTTCTTTCTTTCTTTCTTTCTTTCTTTCTTTCTTTCTTTCTTTCTTTCTTTCTTTCTGCTGGAATTTGGTGGAACTCAATTCCGCCACCTCTGGCTCAGGCTCTCTGCTCACCACTATCACTTGTAAGCACAGAAGTTGTATTTTACGTCGTTTGCGTAAGTCGTATGTGAATGGGGCTGGGCATAAGTTACGTTCACGTCGAAAGCATTGAGCCGACATATCTTGGGGAGTATTTGCGACGTGATTATGAGCATGCGCCGTTCGATCGGCCATGCATTTACATGGGATCACGCTTCATTACAATACAACACGCCCACTGCCTTGCTACTTTGAATTATTCGGGCTTACGCTGGCCCATTTACGCTACGCGGACGTAACTTTGGGAGCAAGTGCTTTCTGAATACAGTACTTTCCTCTCAATGTTACGTCGGCGTAGCGCATCTCATATAGGCCCGCTCAAAGATTCGACAATGTATCTGATTTGCGGCCCCAGACTTTAGGGGGGGTTGCAGAGTGTGGCCAGTGGGAGAAGAAAATGTCCTGCCATTGTTGGTGTCGGTGAAAGAAATGATGCCCCATTGTTGGTGTCGGCGAGAGGAAGAGTTCCCTGTGGTTGGGAGGAAAAGTGCCCCAAGGACCAGATAAAGGAAAGTCGGGAGACCGCTGCTTTAAGGCTCATACACACAGTCACACATCCAACAAACTTTCCCTTGGATTTTTGTCTTAATTGATTTGTCCGGTCACACCCATAGCATACACACGGTCAGACTTTTCTGCAAACTTTTCTAAAAATTACCCAACATCACATGGTTTTTCTGCTCTTTTCTGCTCTTTACCGCCACCCTTTGGTAAACTTCTGCTATTGTTGGTTGATTTTAACATTGGTTCTGAGCATGCGTATTTGCACTTTGTCCAAAAGTTGGTTGGCTTGCTGTACACACAATCAGACAAGGCACCATCGGACTTTTGTTGCAGAAAAGTTGGTCCGTTTGCAGACCCAACTTTTTGTCGGATGAAACCCGAAAAAGTTGGTCCGATGGAGCGTACACACGGTCACACAAATTAGAAAAGTTGACGATTTTGAAGTTGGTTGGCAAAAAGTGTGACCGTGTGTATGGGGCTTTAGACTGACAAAGCCTAATAAGCGTTCTATCACTTCCCGGTCCAGTGATCTGGTTTCACTAAACACACAGGGTATCACTAGGACAGGAAGTCAGGAGAAATCCCTTCCATGGGAAAAAAAGCAGCTGTTAAAACCTCATAGACGTTCTAATCTGTCCCTATTTATGCAAAACAAAGAATATTATATTCACAGTAAGTATAGCGCATGAGCAGTGTTTAACCACAAACATTGCAACATGCCCGCACTTTTGATGTTCATTAACATGGAAAGGTGTGGAGCCCTCCGCCTACACTTCTCGTATGTCTACTCACATTGTTCATAATCTTTCTTTTTTTTTTTTTAAGAGTCTCTTTTTTAAGAGGCTGCTTCTGATATTCTCACTGTAGCATCTCCGTCCTTGAATAAAAAGCAGAGGGATTAAATGGCTTTTGACTGTTCCTTAAACTAGCCAGATTTCTAAGAACAGAGCCTGTGACCAATTTTCCTTCCCTGGACTGGTGTAATGAAAGCTCAATGTACTCTATTCATGTTGTCTGCGGTAGAGGTTCATCCAGCCTAAACCATTATATGATGCTTACATCATGTACAGAAAGTTCTGAAAAGATTATCTTATAAAGCAGCTGTGTGTACAATTAGGAATTGCTAAGAAAGTGAAATATACACTATATTGTCAAAAGTATTGGGACACCTGCCTTTACACGCACATGAACTTTTAATGGCGTCTTGGTCCATAGGATTCAATATTCAGTTGGCCCACCCTTTGCAGCTATAACGACTTCAACTCTTCTGGGAAGGCTGTCCACAAGGTTTAGGAGTGTGTCTATGGTAATGTTTGATCATTCTTCAAGAAGCGCATTTGTGAGGTCAGACACTGATGATGGAGAAGAAGGCCTTGCAGTCTCCGCTCTAATTCATCTCAAGTGTGTTCTATTAGGTTGAGGTCAGGACTCTGTTCCTCCACCCCAAACTTAATCATCCATGTCTTTATGGGCCGTGCTTTGTACACTGGTCCAAATAATTTGGTGGAGGGGGATTATGGTGTGGGATTAGCGTCAATTGGGACAAATCTCTCATCTTCCCCTATGGTCAGTTGCAGCCTAGGCCTAATACCAATACTCCAGCTCAATTGGGTTGATGAGTTTAGATACCTGGGGATAAAAGTCTTTATAACTCTACAGTCCTATGCTGACCTAATTTGTCACCCCGTCTACAATCCTTCTCCTAAACAATCAACCTACTTAAAATTATTTTCTTACCTAAATTTTTGTATTTCTTCTGAAACATTACCATTACCTAAATCCCTTTTTGCAAACGTATTCTCTTTTGTATGGGCAGGAACAACCCCTTGCCTTGCGAAAGACTCTACAACTCTTTCTTACTCTTGCCGCAAATTTGGGCTTCTCAAGGTGTCATAGCGTTAAACATTTTTATGTTTGGTGGAAAATTGATGGGCTTGGCTGAGCTTAAGGCAAAATATGGTCTCCCTAACTGGATGTTATTTAGATATTTACAGTTGCAAAATGCAGTGCTAACACAGTTTCCCGTCCCTATCACCCTCAATTCTGACCCTCTACATAGGTTACTCTCTTCAAGCGGGTAAACCTTTGTCATCTATCTTACCAATCGGCTTTCTAAAAAATGGCAGGTTGCCTGTCACAAACTGGAAAAGTATAACTAAAGGCATACCTTTTTTGTGTAGATGGATTAGAACACCTGTCAGGTTTTTATTGCGGTCTGTGCCTCCCATTAAGGAGATTTACCCTCTCGGTTTGTCCTATCTACCATTAACATTAAAGTCTAGGTTTTTTTTTCTCTAAAAAATAACAAACATGTTATGCTTATCTGCCCTGTGCAGTTAGTTTTGCACAGAGCAACCCAAATCCTATTCTTCTCTGGTTCCTCTATGGCTCTCCTGGCCCCTCCCGCATCCCGCAGGGGCTGCTGCACACAGAAAGCTTTTCATCTTAATGCATTAAGATAAAAAAAAAACTTTTGCCTTTACAACACCTTTAAAAGTAAAAGAAAATCCCCAGGTTGTTCCCAGAAAAGTAATAGAGGGGAAATCTACCCATGGGGACTCTAGTTCTGGTGACGTGGGTGGCCCCAATGGATTACCTTTATTTCCTCTCCCTTCCTGGTTTGACTTTGGCACAGGAAGTGAAAGTAATGCCGCGTACACACGATCAGTCAAACCGATGAGAACGGTCTGATGGACCGTTTTCATCGGACCAAACCGATCCTGTGTGGACCCCATCGGTTATTTATCCATAGGTTCAAAAAAAGCAATCTTGTTTTAAATTTAACCGATGGATACCTAACCGAGAAAAAAAACGATCGTTAGTAGGCACAACCATCGGTTAAAAATCCATGCATGCTCAGAATGAAGTGGAAGCATTGAACTTAGTTTTTTTTCAGCACGTCGTTGTGTTTTACGTCACCGCGCTCTGACGTGATCGTTTTTTTCATGTCCATCCGATGAAAACGGTCCATCAGACCATTCTCATTGGATAGACCGATCGTGTGTACGCGGCATAAGTCTCTGCAATGGGAAACGGATGCAAAAAAATGATGGGTTATAACCCTCCCTTACTCTATACATTATTATTACTCCAATACCTTTAATACTTGTCTCTGTTTCTGAGAGTATATGTGATGGTGTGTAAACACTATGGCCTGCTTATACTTGTAGTGTCGCTCTAAGCAAAAAATAAAAATGTTTATGGTCCTGCTGGTACTCAGGAATGGGGTGCCGGCATGAAATATCATCACCCATTAGTGTATAATATAGAAATGCCACTCTCCCAATCCAGTGTTACGTGTGAGAGATGGCCTCAGCCTTGTACTGCATGGAGTGGTTCAAGGCTGAGGCCATCTCACACATGGTAATTACACAGGCTGGATTGGGAGAGCGGCACATTTTCTAAGTATATTATACACTACTGGATGGCGTGTAAACACTAGTTATTAATTTTAAATAATACTGTACGTGTTTTGTGTCATCCCTGTGATGTAGATTATGACCACAATTTATGTTGTACTGCTTGCAAGCCCTATAAGCTTATGTGATGAATGGAGATGTTGACCGCACTTATGTAAATGCTTCTATTTCTAATAAACATTTCTTGCAGCAGACAGACTTGTAGTTTCAATAGGCTGCGAAGACGCTGATGAGCGATTTTTGTAGACCACTTCAAACAGAAAGCCAGAGGACATGTCTGCAGGAGCCCACATTGATCTACTGTTTGTGTGCAATGCTTTCCAGGCTCCTGCAGGAACAAATAATAAATGCATATTTTTTTTTACTGTAACAATTCTCCAAAAATGTACGCATTTATTATTTTTTTGTAAAGGTTATCTTGGCTTTTAACACAACTCAGTATTTATTATTCAATACATTTTATCTTTCACATGCAGCTAGTACAATTATTTCTTAAAGCGGAGGTCCACACAAAAATGGAACCTCCACTTTTCGGAACCCTCCCCCTAGGTATTTGCATCCACTTCTGGGCATAGACCCCCGCGGGGGTTATGCCACTCCCCCGCTGTCTTATGTAAAACACACAGGTCCCAGAAGACAGCAGGGACCTGTGAGCATGCACAGTAGGGATTCGGGAAGTGAAGCCGCTAAGCTTCCCTTCCTGATTCCCTCTCCGAGGATGGCGACGGGGGCAGCTGAGAGCCAAGCGATTGACATCGCGGGCACCCTGGACAGGTAAGTGACCATTTATTAAAATTCAGCAGCTGCAGTATTTGTATCTGCTGGCTTTTGTTTAATTTTTTTTTTTGGCGGACCTCCGCTTTAAATTCAGTTAGTATAAGTACCTGAATTAACCTTGGCAAAAGCCTTATATAATCCCCTGTACAGCAGCACTCATGCAAGGAGAGGAAGAGGCAGCACTGAGAGCCAATTGGGTGAACTGCATTCAGAAGTGCAGAAAGGAACACACTGACCGGGTCAGAGTACAGACTTATGACCTCATCAATCGCCTGCTGCTCCTTTTCCTATCTAATTAGCAGGCTGTGGGCAAGGAGATGGCATCACTGTATTCCTCAGCTGTAACAGAGGCAGTGATGCCATCCCCCTGGCTGTGCTGTATGGTAGATTCTTAGGACTGAATGGATAGCAACGCAGAACTTTTGGCAGGTAAAAAATTTTCATATATGGATCTTGCGTGTATTTTGATGATTACGTGGCCAGCAGCTACCATCTGGCTGCCGCCAAGCACCATATTTTATCTTCTAAATTTCTTGGGATGTACATTTTTTTGATTGCTGCAACAGTGATACCAGATGGTCCCCCTGCATCGTACAGCATTCTGACCTGTTTCTAGGCACCATTTTTCTAGAACTGGAAGGAAGAAAAGACATTTAGCAAAACATAGAATAATTATATGGCTTGGTGTGAACAACAAGCCTATGACAGCAAGGATGTGGCAGCCAGACGTAATGCGCGTCGTCTGCACTATTATTATATTTAGCTTTAATTATAAGCTAGTTTTATCTTCAGGGTGTATCGCAACTTTTGTCGATGGGGGGCCCCCAGAAGAAGCGGTATTTCTGAAGCTGCACAATGGAATTTACCAGAGATGCATAAATAACATGGACATCTTTACGATATCTTTTTATTTACATATTGTAATTGTGTTTCCCTGCTCTACAGGTATTACCAGCCTACTTGCTAATGGCGTGTACAGTGCTGCATATCCTCAGCATGATGTAAGTATTCATGAAATTTTTTTAAATTTGGACTTTGGGAATAAATCCTGCTGATTTTTAAATACACAACCATTTTCAATTCCTTGCCTTCTAATAATTGCTCCAATGATTGCCATCCAGCATTTTTTTTTTTTTTTTTAAGTGTATTTTGTGCGTGTACTCGAGAGAGGAGCCAGACTGCAGGAGTTGGGAGTAGGCAGGCCTCCCCCAGAGGCAATCTGCCACCTTTCTCCATGCCCCGGGTGGCAATGGGGGGTGTGTGAGGGGGTCCTCCCACACAGCCCGCCCTACCTGCTCCGCTTTGAAGCCCAACGGGGCAGAGGGACTCCCTATAAGGGAGTCCCTCTCAACCAGCCCCGTTAGTCCTTCGCCTCTCTTTTTTTATTAGAGACCGCGTGGTCAAAGTGCGTGCATGTTAACCCAATTTCGAGTGCGTGTAAGTGTGGTGGTTTTTGTGGGAGGGGGGGTGGGCGTACTAAGCGCAGGCTTACCTCACATAGCGCACCCACCGGGAGCCGGGCTGAGACCACCAAACTCAATTCACATGTAGCCGAGACCGGGATCCGAAACCCCTAGCTGCAGAGGTAAATGGCTTGTCAGCGCAGTGCCAATTGCCTTGAGCCACCGCAGCTCCCCGCCATCCAGCATTCTGATAAAATTGTGCACATATGCTATATCAACCCATTGATGGCAATGGCCATTTCTGTCTTCAGTTGCATAGGTAGTCTGGTTGAAAAAAGACACAAGTCCTTCCAGTTTAGCTTGATGCATATATCAAGAATGGCCACTATTCTATGGCCAAGTCTAGCACATGTGCATTATTTAACAGCCTGGGCATATCCTGCAGTAAAAATACTACTCCAATCTGATGTATGTACTTCCAAATCTGCTGAGAGGGTCGATGAAAGGTGAAATCTGAGATCTACTATAAAAGAGCACTTGGAATCTGGATCTACATTCCTGATCTGTGTGCTTATTTGGTGCGTCA
Source organism: Rana temporaria (assembly GCF_905171775.1). Lineage (NCBI taxonomy): Eukaryota > Metazoa > Chordata > Amphibia > Anura > Ranidae > Rana > Rana temporaria. The sequence continues at coordinate 20,809,361 of NC_053499.1, read as the reverse complement.
ATTTGCATACTTGGATGACCCAAATATACAGTACATGGGGCAATGGGGATTCACTAGAAGAACTCGGCTCAAGTCTTCCACTTTTCTCTGAGAACAGTTGGCCAACTGGGCTGTGTGCACTATTTTGGAGGCGTCTACACACAATTGCCATCTTGTCTATTGGTTTAGTCATCAGAGTTTACAATGGCATTTGTCTGGCCAAATCGGATTTAAGCAGCAGTACCCAACCTGCGGCCCCTTGGTATGTACTGTGTGGCCCTTTAGGGACTCTGCAGACAGTGGTCTGTTTTGGTTGTTGCTCAAGCTAGTGAAGGAAAAATATTCTTTATAGTTACTACTAGAAAGTAATGGTTCGGTTTGTTTTAAAAAAATTTATATATATTTCTTTATCGTACATCACGGGACACAGAGCGGCATTCATTACTATATGGGTTATATGGAGTACCTTCAGGTGTAGACACTGGCAATCTCAAACAGGAAATGCCCCTCCCTATATAACCCCCTCCCATAGGAGGAGTACCTCAGTTTTTCCGCCAGTGTCTTAGGTGTTAGTCATGGTTTAGCTTGCCTCCACATCCTTGGGATTAGGTGAGCTAACCGGTTCTGTCCAAAAAAGCCTCAGCGCTAAAGTGGTCAGTAACCAGACCCCAAACCATTGGGGTATAGCCCATAATGCTTTTCTTTTTAGAGAGCTGGACCCTGGGCCCAGAACTTAGAAACCTTTGGGTGCCTAATGTTTCTGTTGCCAGAGTGCTATATGGGCCCAGGACAGTGGATCCTTCATAGGAACCCAGGGCCTGAAGGTCTAGACATCCCCACCGAGATGGGGGAAGATTGGGCCTCTTGCTTGGCAAAGTCCTGCGGCATGGAGCAGGTAAGTGAGGGGAAAAACTTGCGGAACTTGGTTCTTAGCAGGTTTTTTCTGGGGGGTCACAGGGGACATGCCTAAAGTTATGCACTGCATCTGGCAAACTAGTCACATATCATAAAGATAGGATGGCTCTATATGTATTATTCCCCATAAGATGTGACCTCCCTTGTAGTGTTGGAAAAGCATTGAGTGGGGCCTGTGATATAAAAGTATATGTGTGTGTCAGAGAGCTGTGCTTACCTGCAAGCCTCCAGGCGATGCTCCATTCAGTCTTCCTCCTCACGGCCTGCAAAGCAGGCAAAACGCCGACCTCCTCATGGTTGCAGGCTGCAGTTTGCTGGAGCAGAGAGGTCCCTTCCTCCCAACCCCACCCCCCCCCTGTCGGGAGGGGCATTTCCTGTTTGAGATTGCTGGGGGGGAAGGGCGGGTCAGTGGCTTAAGGAAGGGGCGGCCCTTCCTTGTTTGTTCCATATAGCTCATTCAATACTTTGGAACTGAGGAGGAAAGACCAGAACGGCAAGCACGGGGCGCCGAGGACACACAGTGGCCAGAAAGAATATTGCAGTCTTCAGAAAGACTGTTTTCAAGCCTAGGAATAGGCTGTTTCTTTTCCATCTCATAGTTTTTCTTGCAATACTACTCAGGGGGACAGAATGTTTTTTCTTTCCTAGATTTGAAAAAAAAAAAAAAAAGATTTTTTTTTGAAAAAAAAAAAAAAAAAAGTGTCATCTAGGGGAGAGGAAGCATTTTTTATCCCCCAAACAGGTGTTTGGGCATTTAACTATTTATAAGTCCCAGGTACCAATAAGTAGCAGGTGTACCTCGGTATTGTACCATGGCATCAAAAAACAAGGGTACAAGAGGTGGGGATTCCCCCAGAGAGTCTGAGGTCTCGGACAATGCTATGCCGCTGCTTTCCCCACAGGGAGCCTTGGGGCCATCGGGATCTGGGGCTGGAGCTGACGCGGGTCAGTCCAACCCTAAGATGGTCACGGAGGAGGTATTACTCACCTCTTTAAAAGAGATGCAGAAAAGCATGGGTAAAATGATAGCCGCAGCTATGCGGGGCAGTAAGCGGAATAGATCTCCGTCGCCCGAGCGCGGACCCTCAGAAGAGGAGGTCCTTTCCTCAGGGGAATTGGACGACCTCTTGGACAAGGACCAAGTAGGTTCAGGGATCGAAGATCCGGATACAGAGGAGTCTGGGGCAGTCTCCCTGAGGGAGAGCTGGTGGATTCAAGGATTGTCGGACTTGGTCCATAGGGCATTCAACTTGCCAGTACCAGATCTCCAGGTATCGACGGTTTCAGCTTTGGGCTCACTGAGGGCGCCTCAAAGCAATGCTGTGTTTCCGATCCATCCTCTATTAGAGGGAGTTTTGTTCCAAGATTGGAACAAGCCAGATAAGATCTTCTTACCACCTAAGAAGTTCTCTGTCCTATATCCTATGGAAGAAAAATTTTCCAAAAGATGGGCTACTCCTGCAGTGGACGCAGCCATCTCATGTGTTAACAAATCGTTAACATGCCCTGTAGAAAACATACAGGTGTTCAAGGATCCAGTTGATAAGCGCTTGGAAGCACTACTTAAGAACTCCTTCACTACTGCAGGGGCAGTAGTACAGCCAGCTGTGGCTGCGATTGGGGTCGCTCAAGCATTATCGGATCAATTTAAGCAGATGCTTAAACTTATTCCTGCCCAGCAGGCAGAAGAATTTTCGGATGTCCCTAAGGCCATATGTTTTACGGTAGACGCAATCAAGGATTCTATCCAGCAAGCGTCACGTTTATCGTTATCCCTTATCCATATGAGAAGACTCTTATGGTTAAAAAGCTGGGAGGCTGAGCCCCCATGCAAGAAGCTCCTGGTAGGGTTCCCCTTCCATGGAGGACGACTCTTCGGAGAAGACCTAGATAAATACATTCAGACCATTTCAAACGGCAAGAGTACTCTCTTGCCAACTAAGAAGAAGGTTCAGGGGCCTGCGTTTAAACGACAGTATTCCCCTGGGCAGGGGCCCTCTAATGCCAAGCAGTATCGACGGCCTCCTGCAAAAGCAAACTTCGGCTTCAACAGCAAATCACAAGGACAGGCTGTTAGAGGCAAAAGGCAGTGGTTTCGCAAACCAGCAAAACCAGCCCCCAAGCCAACCTTATGAAGGGGCGCCCCCACCCACGAAGGTGGGGGGAAGGCTGCGACTCTTTTCAGAGATTTGGGAAGCCAGCATTCCCGACGAGTGGGTACGGTCTTCCGTGGCCACAGGCTACAAATTAGATTTCCTAAGGTTTCCTCCTCCTCATTTCCAGGAGTCGAGGATTCCAAACGATCCGCCTCGGATTCCGGCCAGTCCTGGAACAGGGGCTGGGTTTCTACTCCAACCTATTCATCATCCCCAATGGAGATGTCAGGCCAATTTTGGACCTAAAGATGGTAAATGCATATCTAAAGATCCGCTCATTTCGGATGGAATCCGTGCGGTCAGCAGCTGCCACACTCCAGAAGGACGACTTCATGGCGTCCATAGACATAAAGGATGCCTACCTTCATGTTCCAATTTATCAGCCACATCAAAGATATCTACGCTTCATGGTGGCTTCGCGTCACTTCCAATTCGTGGCGCTTCCCTTCGGGTTGGCTACGGCCCCCCGGGTGTTCACGAAGGTCCTAGCTCCGATCCTAGCCAAGCTAAGGATCCAAGGGGTCACGATCCTAGCATACCTGGACGACCTCCTAGTCATAGACCACTCGTCTCCCGGCTTGGAGCGAGCAGTGGCCCTCACGGTCCAATACCTCGAGAGGTTCGGCTGGGTCCTAAATCGAGAAAAGTCAGCTTTCCAGCCCACAAGGCAGTTGGAATATCTCGGCATGAGATTAGACACAGAACAACAAGGAGTGTTCCTACCTCTGAGGAAGGTAAAAGCCATCAAGGAATTAATCCTACTGGTTCTAAGCAAGAAAGAACCGACTATTCGCCTATGTATGAGGTTACTAGGCAAGATGGTGGCCACGTTCGAGGCGGTACCATACGCCCAGAGCCACACTCGCATCCTACAGGCAGCCATCCTGTCAGCATGGAGCAGAAGGCCACAGGCCTTGGATATCCCGTTGCCGCTCTTATCAAGAGTCCGACAAGGTCTGTGTTGGTGGTTAGACCCTCAGAATCTACTGAAGGGGAAGTCTTTCAGCCCAGTGGCTTGGAAGATAGTGACCACAGACGCCAGCCTGACGGGCTGGGGAGCAATTTTGGATGGTTGCACTCGCCAAGGTACTTGGGCAAAGCCAGAGAAGCAGTTGCCCATCAACATCTTGGAGCTCAGAGCTGCTCGACTAGCCCTCAGGGCTTGGACGTCAAAATTGCAGGGGTTCCCGGTGAGAATTCAATCAGACAATGCCACGGCCGTGGCATACATAAATCACCAAGGGGGAACCAGGAGTCAAGCCGCTCAGAGAGAGGTGAGCTTGATTCTCCTATGGGCAGAGGCGCATGTGCCCTGCATATCGGCAATATTCATTCCAGGAGTGGACAACTTTCAGGCGGACTTCTTAAGCCGCCAGACTCTATGGCCGGGGGAATGGTCTCTGCATCCACAAGTCTTTCAAGCACTCTGCCAAAGATGGGGAGTGCCGGACGTGGATATCATGGCATCGAGACTCAACAAGAAACTAGACAGGTTCATATCCCGCTCAAGGGATCCGATGGCCTGCGGAACCGATGCGTTGGTTTGCCCTTGGCATCAGTTCAAACTTCTTTATGCGTTTCCCCCGCTCCAGTTACTACCCCGCCTGCTGCGCAGGATCCGGGTGGAACACATACCAGTCATCCTGGTAGCTCCAGCATGGCCCAGAAGGGCATGGTACTCACTCATCCTAAAGATGGTAGTGGGAGACCCTTGGACTCTTCCTCTACGGCCAGACCTGCTATCGCAAGGTCCGATCCTCCACCCTGCCTTACGGCATCTAAATTTGACGGCCTGGAAGCTGAATCCCTGATTCTCAGGGGTAGAGGTCTGTCTCAGAAAGTAGTCTCTACCCTAATCAGAGCCAGGAAACCGGTCTCTAGGGTGATTTATTACAGGGTCTGGAAGGCCTATGTAGGCTGGTGTGAGTCCAAGCGATGGCTTTTCTCGCAAAATTACCATCGATAGAGTATTAAGTTTTCTCCAGCTAGGAGTGGATAAAGGATTGGCATTAAGCACAATCAAAGGACAGATTTCTGCTCTGTCAGTGTGGTTTCAGCGGCCGCTGGCCACCCACTCGCTGGTTAAGACCTTCCTTCAAGGGGTCTTACGTATTAGACCTCCAGTTAAATCCCCGCTTTGTCCGTGGGATTTAAATCTTGTTCTGTCAAGTTTACAGAAACAACCGTTTGAGCCGTTGGCTGAAATTCCTTTGGTTCTACTGACAAGGAAGTTAGTATTTTTGGTTGCCATAGTTTCCGCAAGAAGAGTTTCGGAGCTAGCGGCCTTATCCTGTAAGGAACCATATCTTGTTTTTCATAAGGACAGGGTCGTTCTCCGCCCTCATCCTTCCTTCCTACCGAAGGTCATATCCAGTTTTCATTTGAACCAGGATTTGGTATTACCATCCTTCTTCCCTAAACCTACTTCCAGAAAGGAAGGGTTGCTGCATACCTTGGATATTGTCAGGGCCATGAAGGCCTATCTTAAAGCTACAAAGAAGATCCGGAAAACAGATGTGCTGTTCATTCTACCGGAGGGGCCCAAGAAGGGGCAGGCAGCTGCAAAGTCCACCATTTCTAGGTGGATTAAGCAATTAATCACTCAGGCCTACGGCTTGAAAGGGTTGCCTCCTCCAGTATCATTAAAGGCTCATTCTACTAGAGCCATGGGCGCCTCCTGGGCAGCACACCACCAGATCTCTATGGCTCAAGTTTGCAAGGCGGCAACCCGGTCTTCTGTCCACACGTTTACAAAATTCTACAAGTTGGACGTAAGAAGGAATACTGATACTGCCTTCGGGCAGGCAGTGCTGCAGGCTGCAGTTTGAGACCCTCGGATTCCGGGGGCTCCTCTTTTTTGAGTTAAATTTAAAATTTAAAATTATTTTTCTCAACTAAGTTGGATTTATTATGATTTGAGTATATCTCTAAATTAAATCCTTTTGTCTTGGAGATGTTCTCCCTCCCCTCATTGTAAGCATTGCTTTGGGACATCCCATATAGTAATGAATGCCGCTCTGTGTCCCGTGATGTACGATAAAGAAAAAGAGATTTTTAATACAGCTTACCTGTAAAATCTTTTTCTTGGAGTACATCACGGGACACAGAGCTCCCACCCCTCTTTTTTGAGGACCATTTTGGGAGGCATACTGCTTGCTACAAAACTGAGGTACTCCTCCTATGGGAGGGGGTTATATAGGGAGGGGCATTTCCTGTTTGAGATTGCCAGTGTCTACACCTGAAGGTACTCCATATAACCCATATAGTAATGAATGCCGCTCTGTGTCCCGTGATGTACTCCAAGAAAAAGATTTTACAGGTAAGCTGTATTAAAAATCTCTTTTTTACCTATCTATCTACCATATATACTCGAGTATAAGCCGAGTTTTTCAGCACATTTTTTTTGTGCTGAAAATGCCCCCCTCGGCTTGCACTCGAGTCACCTTTTTTGGACTTTGGGGACCCGATAGCGGCCAAACTTGGCACACATGTAGCCCCACTCTTCCTCTACAAGTGTGCAAAGTTTGTTGTCCAGGGGACCAGCGGCCGGGGAGCACCGTTTTTTTTTTTTTTTTTTTTTTTTTTTTAAGCTGGGCTCCCCTTCCATACACCCACTTGTTAAATGATAATTTCTCCGGTGACTTTGGGGACCTGGTGCAAGCCGTAGGTCCCCTGGACCCCAAACTTGGTACACATAGCCCCAATTTTCCTCTACAAGTGTGCAACGTTTTTTGTCTGGGGGACCTATGGCTGGGGAGCACCGTTTTTTTTTTTTTTTCTCATAGCCGTCCATAGACTCCCTTGTTAAACGGCAGTCTAGTCATGGGCACAGTGAGGCATGCAGATGGACACCCTAGGCCTATACTCGAGTCAATACGTTTTCCCAGTTTTTTTGTGGTAAAATTAGGCACCTTGGCTTATATTTGGGTCGGCTTATACTTGACTATATACGGTACGTGTATATATAATTTTTTTTTTTTAGAAATGGCAGTGGGGCAGTCTCATGTATTGTGCTTTCAGGCAATGGCTGTCTTGTGAAGCTTGTCCCCAGTCCTCCACAATAATTCCTTCTATAGCATGTCTGCAGTATTGGGCCGTCTTCAGTTTTCTGAAGCGTTACATTTACTGAATATTGTGTACAACCCTTTGGTGATATCAGGGACAGCACTTGAGGCCCCACATAAAAAGTTATGACATCACTCATTAAATCAGAGTTGCAGTACATCATTTGTCAGAGTGTAATAGAAGGTGCTGCAATGCTTGGCAAAGCCCCTTATGGAATGAGTAATGGCGCTGTGTGTGCGCTACTTTTCAGGTATTTTACAAGTGGCGTAGGAGAGATTTGAACAACCAGAGCAGATGTAATTGGTTGGAATTTGCTGGCTGCAGAGTATCATGCAGCTGCAAGCTATTTAAGCCCATGCCAGAAGCACCCCTGATGCAGCACCAATAGGAGTGACAGCCATCTGCCCATGTTAATTAACTTATCGCTGTGTTGGTTAGCGACGTTTGGTCATCCAGTAATTAGGTTGGAGGGACAAAAGTAAATTTTATAAAAATGTGGTCATTATGCAAATTGTTAGCTCCAGCCTTTAAAGCTAGACTGTTTGTTTCTGAAATGTCAATATCTATGGATTATTGGGTTACCCCATAATAAACTCTGTGTCCTTTGTAAGCCATTAAAACCATTTCTGTGTGTAACTGTGTACTTCTTTTCGGGTTTTTTATTGCTATTGTAATTTAGGCTTCTATGTCCCATACCATGTAATGCTGGATATTTGAGCTAGCTACCTTACTTATTGGAATAAAGAAGTTCTGTGAGTTCTACCCTGTGTGTTGACTAGAGTCAAGGGGCCGGATTCAGAAAAGAGATATGCCGGCATATCTCCTGATACGCCGTCGTATCTCTGAGTCCGGCCGTCGTATCTATGCGCCTGATTCATAGAATCAGTTACGCATAGATATCCCTAAGATCCGACAGGTGTAAGTGACTTACACCGTCGGATCTTAGGCTGCAATCTCACGCTGGCCGCTAGGTGGCGCTTCCGTTTGTATACGCGAGGAATATGCAAATGAGGAGTTACGCCGATTCAGAAACGAACGACCGCCCGGAGCTTTTTTTTTTACGTCGTTTACGTTCGGCTTTTTCCGGCGTATAGTTACCCCTGCTATATGAGGGGTATGTGCGGCGTATCCTATGTTAAGTATGGCCATCGTTCCCGCGCCGAGTTTTAAATTTTTTACGTCGTTTGCGAATACGGATGGACGTAATTTACGTTCACGTCGAAACCAATGACGTCCTAGCGACGTCATTTAGAGCAATGCACGCTGGGAAATTTTACGGACGGCGCAGTTCGTTCGGCGCGGGGATGCACCTGATTTAAATTTTACACGCCCCCTACCTGCGGAATTTGAATTCCGCCGGGGGATTTACGATACGCCGCCGCAAATTTACAGGCAAGTGCTTTCTGAATAAAGCACTTGCCTCAAAAACTTGCGGTGGCGTAACGTAAATGAGATAGGTTACGCGGATCTAAAGATCCGCTCACCTATCTGAATCTGGTCCACGATCTATTGTGACAGCAAGGCATAGTCATGTATTATGAGGATCAGGGGATAAGAGATCGATCCCAAGTACTATGTTACTTTACCTTGAGGGAAATTTAATCTTCCAAATATTATTTTTCTTTTCTTCTAGGGGGATTTTGAGGATGATTGTGAACCCAATGACCGGAAGGTATGTTTCTGTGAAGTTTGAGGGTGTTCTTCAATGCCTCTGACACCCTTTGTAGCTGTCGGCTTGTAGTTCTCAATGCACTACCATGGTGCTGTGGAGGCTTTAGGTTGTATGAAGGAGCTCAGGGGCAGCATTTTGTATCTATTAAAATATATATTTTTTATTTACTCAAAACAATGTTATTTGGCAGTGCTACACAGTACATGTAACTTACTGATGTGACAATTGCATTTAATGGGAATAGAGAGAGGGGGGATTTATCAGCAAATTTAATTCCAGATCCCAGTCCTGATATTATCAAGGGCCATTAGATTCTTTCCTTTCAAGAACTTATTTTTTTTTGAACAGCATGAGCTGTGTACGGTGTTTAAACGTTTAACTTTAGACAAATCTTTTTTGCTTTGAATAGAAATGGGAGAGGTCAGAAGCACTGGCTTTTTTACTGCTTGTCTGCCTCGGTGACAAAATTATCACTAGGGTGCCCCCCCCACCATCCATGCATCCAGCCCCGTAATCTACATGAAGGGCGCTGGACACATTTCAGTAATGTTTATTTTTTATTTTTTTGAAGCACATGATAAGAGCCTGAGGTTTAATTGGCTTTAAAAAATTGTGAGCTTGGGGCGCCGAGCTATTGTGTGACAATAGCAAATTAATTTGCTATTGTCTTCCTGATTCTCCTCCCGGCCAATCAGGAAGCAGTTCCTGAGACCCGATTTGGCCCGGAAGTCTTAGGACTCCCAGCCAATCAGGTCTCAGCCAGTTCCTGTTCAGCCTGGAGGAGAAGCAATGGCCCCAGAGTGAGGAGCTGCAGCCCACATTCATGACTGCCTGTTCTGCCTCCTTCCTAAGGTAAGAAGGACTCTGATCACCGCTGCATTCCTGTCTGTCTCCCGCGGGGGGGAGGGAATTGCTGCATTCCCATCCATCTCTCGTGAGGGGGGGGGGTGTTGGTGTTGGTTTATCATGGACACACGAGAAAATATTTTATTATATGTACTTCCATGTTTTATGTTCTTGTTCCCTTTGGAGAGTTTACCTTTTTCACTGTTATCGTGACAACCTTGTTGCTGATACCGGATGTAAGGTAAAATCAGATATTGAGAGGGTAGGTAAGTTGGCATTGGATCCCCAGAAAGAGTCGGGTTCCTCAGAGTGGCGTGGAATGGGCAGATTTTTAGGATCTGTTCGTACTGAGCCAGCAGTTCTCACACACACACACACACACACACACACACACACACACACACACACACACACAGATGGGTATCTTAACCACTTAAGGACCGCCTCCTGCACATTTACATCGGCAGAATGGCACGGCTGGGCACAAGCACGTACAGGTACGTCCTCTTTAAGTGCCCAGCCGCGGGCGCACGCCCGCGACCCGGTCCGAAGCTCTGTGACCGCGGGACCCGCGGATCCAATCGCCGCTGGAGTCCCGCGATCGGTCCCTGGAGCTGAAGAACGGGGAGAGCTGTGTGTAAACACAGCTTGCCTGTTCTTCACTGTGGCGCTGTGATCGATCGTGTGTTCCCTTTTATAGGTAAACACAATCGATGACGTCAAACCTGCAGCCACACCCTCCTACAGTTAGAAACAGACATGAGGTCACACATAACCCCTTCAGCGCCCCCTTGTGGTTAACTCCCAAACTGCAATTGTCATTTTCACAGTAAACAATGCATTTTTAATGCATTTTTTGCTGTGAAAATGACAATGGTCCCAAAAATGTGTCAAAATTGTCCGAAGTGTCCACCATAATGTCGCAGTCACGAAAAAATCGCTGATTGCCGCCATTAGTAGTAAAAATGCAATAAAACTATCCCCTATTTTGTAAACGCTATACATTTTGCGCAAACCAACCGATAAACGCTTATTGCGATTTTTTTTTTTTTTACCAAAAATAGGTAGAATACGTATCGGCCTAAACTGGGGAAAACATTTTTTTAATATATATTTTTGGGGGATATTTATTATAGCAAAAATTAAAAAATATAGAATTTTTCAAAATTGTCGCTCTATTTTTGTTTATAGCGCAAAAAATAAAAACCGCAGAGGTGATCAAATACCACCAAAAGAAAGCTCTATTTGTGGGGAAAAAAAGGACGCCAATTTTGTTTGGGAGGCACGTCGCACGACCGCAATTGTCAGTTAAAGCGACGCAGTGCCGAATCGCAAAAACTCGCTGAGTCCTTTAGCTGCCTAAAGGTCCGGGTCTTAAGTGGTTAAAAGAACACTTTATGCTGAAACTTAAGAGAAGAAAAAATAGGGGAGCCACACTCAAAAGGTCCTACTTTTAATTCTAACAATACAAAACCTGACAGAGATTCTAAGTTAAGAAGTTCTACTATAAGATGTCCATAGTACAGACTAATAAATGTGATGCAGGTTTTTGTTTTATGCTTTATGTAATAGTTAGTTATTGTAACTAACCCTTACCAAGAATTCAGTGTGGGTGTGATGGGATTGATGGGAAAATGAAATACTGATACATTAGTGCTAATTAAATGGGTGTTTCCTGGCTGGCTCTGTCAGTGAACCAACAGGAGGTTTCTTGCAGATGTGGTTTATTGTTACACACCGGCAAACATCCATAGAGCTGGAATCGGCAACAGTGCGGTGTACTGCAGCTGTACAAGACCGAGCCAATGTGACGAACAGTAAATGTCAGGTTTCTTGTGCTAATCAATGCACACGGCTCTTTCACCAATTGGAAATAGCGGAACTGCACCCTATACTTTCACTTTGATGATGACCCTGCCACTGTACTTCTGGCTGTCAGGATCCAGCTGGGTTTTGTTCCTTCAAATAGATTCTATAGCTGTGTAATGTTGGGAGGTAGTGAGCCGTTCTCAGCACTGCTGACTATTTTATTGTGCGTTATGGCAGGTGTTTAAATATTTCTTATTGAAATAATTCAAACGTAACTCCAAATTTCTGATAAGTTTGGCTTTTTTTTTTTTTACGGAAATAAAGTTTGACATTTTAAAGTTAAAAACTTTATTTTTTTATAATATTTTTTTTTTTACTGAGTAGGGAATGGTTAAGGGATAGCTAAGCCCAAGAACAAAAATGCCATTTGTTACAATCCTTGGATGTGGTAGCTGTAGTTTTTTTTTTTTTTTCTCAGACTAAGCACATTTTCACCAAATACAGAAAATACACTATGGGCCAGATTCACATACATTTCCGCTACGCAGCGGCGGCGTAACAAGCACTTACCTGTAAACTTGCGGCGGTGTAGCGTAAATGCACTCGGCGCAAGCCCGCCCAATTCAAATGGGGCGGGCACCATTTAAATTAGGCGCGTTCCCGCGCCGAGCGTACTGCGCATGCTCCGTCAGGTAAATTACCCGACGTGCATTGCGCTAAATGACGTCGCAAGGACGTCATTGGTTTCGGCGTTAACGTAAATGGCGTCCAGCGCCATTCACGGACGACTTGCCCAAACGACGTGATGTTTTAAATTTCGACGCGGGAACGACGGCCATACTTAACATGGCTTAGAACACCTAGGGCTCAGCCCTAATTTTACGACGCATATCTCGACGTAAACAACGTAAAGTTAAAGCGACAGGTAACGCGGACGTTCGGGGATCGCCGTAACTAGTCATTTGCATATTCTACGCCGACCGCATAGAATTGCATCCTAAGATCCGACAGTGTAAGTCAATTATTGATTCTATGAATCAGCCGCATAGTTAGGATGGGCGGATCACAGAGATACGACGGCGTATCGGGAGATACGCCGTCGTATCTCTTTTGTGAATCTGGCCCTATATTACCAAAAGTATTGAGACGCCTGCCTTTACACACACACAAACTCTAATGCCATACCAGTCTTAATCCGTAGGGTTCAATATGGAGTTGGCCCACCCTTTGCAGCTATAACAGCTTCAACTTTTCTGGGAAGGCCGTCCACAAGGTTTAGGAGTGTGTCTATGGGGATGTTTGACCATTCTTCAAGAAGAGCATTTGTGAGGAATGTTTGTAGTCCATATCCGCAGAGCAGCTTAAGCTGACAACAACATCCCTCCTCCATAGATACAGTGGAAGAGTGATGTAACCACCCAGGGACAGAATGTGTTATCTGCAGGATTAGCAGGTGAAAATTAAAGCAAAAATCACTTTGAAAATAGAAAACAAATGTGGCCTCCATGCCCAGCACTAGTAAACTAAAATATATTACATTTTTGGTTTTGGGTTTAGTAACACTTTAGGATCCCTGTCAGATTTGTTGTTTTGCTGTGTTCCTGTCAAGGTTTCCTTTCACTTTCTTTACCTACTGGCACATTGGGGCGTAAGATGAAATCTCTTCAAAGCAAGAGGAAATTCTCTTAAGGTCATGGGGTCAGGAAGACCAACAGCAATACCCATTTTAGACATTCTCACTGTTCCTCATTCCACTAAAAAAAGTACTTGTTGCTTTGTCTTTTGCTGTTTGGAGATATTTCCTATCACTTCCTGATTTTGTATTTATTTTTTCAATATTATGCAAAAGCTGAAGCTGCACTTTAACGGCTTAGCGACCGCCCACTGTAGATATACTAGAGCAGGGCCCGCCGGCGACCCTCTCTCACTGTAATTGCACACAGCGGGATCTAATCGGCGGGTCTTGACCCCCTGATTGGAATTTAGCTTAGTCAGGGAAGGTAAAGGGGGTGGGAAGTGTATTAAAAACCTCCTGTGATGCTCTCCTTAGCAGTAATGTTTGACTCCACTTTCAAAAATATCTCAAATCCTAATTAATTTTATATTTTAGCTGCTATGTGATGAGTGGGCCAGTTATGGAGTATTCTACAAATATCAGCCCATTGACCTGGTCAGGTGAGTCATCGAAAAGTAGTTTTGTTCTTTTTAGATTTGATTTTGATGAACATATTGAAAAGAACAGTTAATTTTAAGCTATTCTTATTGATATCAGGAAATATTTTGGAGAGAAGATTGCCCTTTATTTTGCCTGGCTGGGAGTATACACCCAAATGCTTATTCCAGCATCCATTGTCGGTATCATCGTGTTCCTCTATGGCTGTGCAACTGTAGACCAGGACATCCCAAGGTATGGTGTTGCAATGTGAAGTCCTTTCAAAAACAATGACGGTATATCTGCCAACTTGTGCAGAAAATAAGTCTTATGGCTTATATCGCAATCAGAAATAAATTTTGCGGGTGGGATGAGGCATTAGGTGGTGAATTAAATAATAAGATGCCAGGATGTCTTAGTTGTCTTTATAACCCTCCTTTCTGTTACTAGCAACGTACCTAAATTATGTCCTATTATTTAATATAATAACTTAAACAAAGCGTATCCCTCTAGTCCAGTGGTTCTCAACCTTTCTAGTGAGCCCTTGATAAAATTTCCCAAGTTGTGGGGACCCCTAACAGTTAAATTATTTTCATAGTGTTTGATGTCAGCATCCAAGGCAAAACAAGTCATTTGCACCCCTAAACCACAGAAATTTAGCGCTCCCTGAGTCCCTTCCACTCGTACAGTATTAAAATACCTTCTGGTACATTTTAGGGTGTACCACTCTTTCTCTTTGTTCTCCTTTCTTTCCCTTTGATCTCTCTCTATCCTAACTTCTTGTATTTTTTCCCCATCCCTCTCTCTAACCATATTTCTTGTTTTTTCTCTTATTCTTTATCTCCCTTTTTCTTTGTTCCTCCCCCTGTTTTCCTCTCCCTTCCATGTATTCTTTATTTCATCTCTTACTCCTTGGTGGGGGAATGGGATGAGTGGCAGTGCTGGTGTGGGGGGTGTGATCAGTTCTGGGGGGAGTTCTGATCGGCAAACGTATGTGCTCTTGATCAATGTCATCTGTTGATCTGAGAGCTGTAGTGGGGACTTTTAAGGGCAACTATAAGCACAGGTAGTGTTACTCCCTGTGTCTCCGACTTTGTAGTCTCACAGCAGTGACACCTATGCCGAAATCAGGAGATAGGGTCTCCTCCAGCCCCTCCCTCTCTACATTCCTCACCAGTCAGCTGACCTCTAGTCTCTACCCCCAGTCATACCGTGAACTGAATGGGCCGCTGTGAAGAATCTGAGTGGGCGGTCGCGGGCTCCAGGAACATCCCAGTTGGGCGGCCACGAAAAGGCTGGGAGAGAGGTGTGGGCTTCAGGAAACAGCCCAGGATTCGGTGACCCCTGGCAAATTATCATTCAACCCCCTGAGGGGGAAGCACTGCTCTATAGTGTGTACTTGTCTGCGTTTAAGCTGAGCAGCGATGCGGCCGCCTTAAGCCTTGGTCCTCTCCCCCCGCCTCTCTGCGGCGCCGTCATTGCAAGTGTGGGCACCCAGCTGTGACAGCTTGCAGCTTCATAGCCGGGTGTGTACTGCACTCTTGGTGGTCAGGCAATCTTCTGTGACATGTCGCAGAAGATTGCAGCAGAGAGGGAGAGGAGGAGTAGCCTAGGTGGCAAGGCGACGAGAACAGGAAGTGGGAGCTGGGTACCTGTCAAAAAAATAAATAAATGGGATAGATTTATGGCATTTTATATTTATTTAGTCACTGACCAGTCTGCACTCACAGGTCTGGCTAAACAAAATAAATCCTTTAGCAGGTAAAACGGCTCCCATATATGAATGTATGTAAGCTGCGTATCCAGCTAAAGCCAAACTTTCTCAGTTTAAGGAAAGCCAAGAGAAATTTAAATTGTATTACGATTGGCTCTTAAGGTATAACTATAGGCATATTCATTTTTTTTATTGGAGTGGAGAGGGACTAGTACACCTGTCCCCGTTAGGGAGATTCACCCTTTCTATTTGTCCTGTGTACCATTATCACCAGGAGTGAAAGTAAAAAAACAAAAAACACTTTTTGGGGTGTCACCAGAGCGAGAATATGGGGGAAATCTTCCAGAGGGTAACCCTGGAAACAACCAGGCATTTTGTTACTCACTTGATTTCCTGATTTGACTATGGCACAGCAATAAAGGGAAATTTTACCAATGGTATACAAAAATAAAAATAACTGGCAGGGGTATAACCCTCCTTTTACTCCAGAAAAAATAAGTATAAACAGGGTACTGGGGTTAGCACTAAATACACAGACACCTTTTAGGGCTAGATTCACACTGGAAAAGAGCGTCTCACAGCAGGGGGTCCGGTGCGTCTCCATTCACCATTTCAAGTCCTATTTCAGGTTGAACTTTTGGCTGAAATCAGACCAGGAACAGGCCAGAATACGCACAGGAATCCTGTGCAATTTGCGCCGGAGCCGCTCCGGAGATATGTGAACCAGCTTTATAGAGAGCCGGTCACAATCTCCTGACATATGAAAATGAATGCAGGGAAACCCACACTGGTGTTAACCCAGCCTAAAACTCAACATTCCATCTGGCTGTGCAGAAGGCAATACATGAGAAGTCATCAATGGTGCAAGGGGAGAAAGCAGCAGACCAAGGGTTAATGGCTGGCAGTCTGCAGTGTAACAGCAAGAGACAGGGCGCCAAAATAGTCTGTGTCCAGGGGGAGAGCGGTGGCTTCTATGGCCACACACAGGGTTTAGCAGCTGTCAGGTCGATGTCAGGAGTGGGCGGGCATAACATGTTTCAGGGGCCATACCCCCTTTGTCAAATGTATTTCCTTCAGTTCTGCATTAACCAAGCAATAACAGACACATAACGGGAAAAACATCCTGTGCTGAAATGCCCATTCATAAAAATAAACCCATCAGAGACCACATACCCAACTGGAGACACAGCTCTAAGCACCCTTTCAATAATTCCAATAGCAAACGTATTTTCCATTATCATGACAAGAGACTAGACTTGTCTGACGGATCACAAACTCCTTCAGTACACTGTACAGAACTGACAAGGTTGTGCCCCCGTGTACAATTTAGAAATGAGCATGTATGAGAGCTAACAGCGTATGGAAGTTTCTTTACATCTGACAGTCATTTGTTTATAATAATTATATTCTAAATTGAACCTGACTGAGATCCTTAATCCTTTTGTGTAAACTGTGTTTGTTCTGACTTTTCCATCTTCATTATCCTAGCTTAGAAATGTGTGACCAACGAAATAACATCACCATGTGCCCCCTATGTGACAAGACATGTAACTACTGGAAGATCAGCTCTGCCTGCGCTACAGCTCGAGCCAGCCATCTCTTCGACAACCCAGCTACTGTCTTCTTCTCAGTCTTCATGGCCTTGTGGGGTAGGACCAATTGTTTTCTTAGCTGCCTCCTCTATCCTAGACAATATAGTGAAATCTTCTGTACGGTTGCTTTTTAAATTTCACTGTTAATTTTCAGTCAAATTAGGTTTTTAATAAGGTAAGGCATATGTAGGCAGCACAGTGGCTAAGTGGTTGGCACTTCTGCCTAGCACCACTAGGGTCGTCGGTTTGAATCCCAACCATTACACCACCTGCTTGGAGTTTGCATGTTCTCCTTGTGCCTACTGGGGTTTCCTCTGGGTACACCAGTTTTCTCCCACGCTCCAAAGATATGTTGATGGGTTAATTGGCTACTGTCAAAATTGGCCTTCGTATGTGTATGCACGCGTGTGAATTAGGGACCTTAGATTGTAAGCTTCCTGAGAAATTGTGTGAGCAGACTGCAGTTCCTCTTTAAGAATATGTGAATGGCCTCAGCCACGCCCCCTGATGCATTTCACCCCACTCACCGGGGGCTTAGTTGTAGGTCTTTCAACTAAGCCCCACTAGTGGTTGGAGCGCAACATGTTTTCAGGAAAGCAAATGTGAAAATTGCCATATGCAATAATGAGCTTGTTCATGGTTGGAAATGCATCCCACTGCACCATGCAGTCTCTAAGTGCTGGGACCTCATCTGAGCATCACCCCGTGCTTTCAAATCAAAGATGGACTCAGGCTATTTACTGATACACCAAGTGTGGGAATTATTTTTCAATGTTGGTAACCATTGACAACTTTACCTATATACTTATGTTTTGGTGAATAACCTTATAGCCAAGAACTGTAGAGCATGTACCTTTTGAGAATGCATTAGTAAGAACCAGCAACATGATGTATGGGTGACTTTGTGCTGCCCTGCCAAGCCCTGCTCCCCTAGGCTGCAGCTATGCAGAAATCTGGCCCCGTCCGAATGGCTAGAATTACCCGAGCCATTAGCGTTCCGTTCCTATGGCTTGCTGACAGAAGAACACTTTATGCCTTGCATGAAACGTCAACCTACAGAGAGATGCATGCTTTTATCATTTGTGGATTATATCATTTTGGGACAGGGCCATTTATTAAGTAATTGGCTGAAGGGGGAAAAAAAAGGTTGTCTTCATCTGAGAAAACATCCCAGCTGCTCTGACTTCCGATCACAGTCTGTTTCTCATGTTCTGAAATCTCTATCTCTTTCCAGGACGCTGTCCAGGGAGTATTCTACTGCTCTCTCCACTTGTCTTCTGTCCCTCCCAGGACTTGGTTTAGTGTTCTTATTTTGGCTTTCATAGCTTTATTTATATTTTTTTCTTTTAATGTGCACGATGAGGATGAAAAAGGCACATCTGTTAGTGTTTAGTTCAGGGAACCTCCAGGGATCACGGCCTCCCTATGGAATAACCTTTATAACAATTACAGTGTTTGCCATATGCTGAAGTGTTGTTCCCAGACAGACATTTTTTCTATACTTCCTCTGAGAATTTGCAGTGCATGGTAATCCAAAATGGCGTGCGTATGCATGAATATATGTATGTCTGTGTGTAATCGATGCATAGGGTGGCTGACAGGGTGCAAGGCATACCTCCCAACTTTTTAAGAAGGGAATGAGGGACACCTATCAGCAAAAGTATGCAGGCATAGGACAAACCCCTTGCCACACCCCCTTAAAGGAGAATTTAAACAAAAAAACAAGATTGGTTAGACCCACGAGTGCTTTTTTTTTTTTTTTTACCACTACTATTCCTTTATATTGGCTTTTGGAATTTACAAATGCAACCATTTAGAAATCCGATGAAAGGTCCAGGACTGGAAAACACTTTTTGATAGATAAAAAGTGCATTTTATATACATCTATATAGATCAGACCAAAATGAGGGACAAATGAGGAGGAATGAGGGACAGAGGGACATTGCTCCAAATCGGGGACAGTCCCTCGAAATCAAGGACAGTTGTGAGTTGTGGCAAGGGTTTATAAAAATATAATGTTGTGCTGTACTTTCCTTCTTGGTACTATCCACGATGTTCTATACAGTGATGTGTTATACCTGTTTAAAAAATGTAAAATTACCAATACAATAATAAAAAAAAACAGTGAATATTATATCACAAAAGTGTTAAAATAAGGTGGGCAAAGTCCATGCAATCATAATACTCTATGCTGGTGCTATTCATACATTCCTTGGTGCTGTGGATTCTTTAATTCGCAAGTCCGTGAGATGGTATCTCGATACAGTATATCCCTACCATTATACTCCATATTAATCCCGTATGTCACCACACTCGTGGGAGATCTCCTGTCTTATAGAGATAATTTAATAAGGCTGAACTAAAGCTGTAGCATTTATGATGGAACTTTCTTAAAAAACATTCTACCAAAATTCTCATCAGTACATTCAATGACATGACGAATGTCATGTTAAAGTGAAGTTTCCATCCCAAAAAGTTTTTTTCATTATTGTGCTCATTAGACCTAAAAAAAAAAAAAAGTTTTACTCATCTGGAAATGCCTGTTGCTATGCGGTCCCACAAAATCTGCCTTTTGGAATCACCTAGGATCCTGACATCATCTCCCTCTAATGCTCCTGGGAAATGTGTGTCATCATTTCCCAGGATGCAGTGCGCTACCCAATTATCACTCCCCATCCAAGACTTCCAGGAAGCAAAATGACAACGGTGTGGACATAGTTTTTTTATAAACTATCTTTTTTGAATAACTATGCGGAGCGGTGGCGGATTGTAAAATACTAAGTGACCGGATTTATATTATAAAAACGCAGGATGAGAGGACATACATTTAAAAAATGCCAATTGTGGTTGGAACCCCACTTTAAAGTACATAAAATTTCCAGTTTGCTTTTAACATTCCGTTTTGAAATTTTAATGTTTTTTCCAAATGAAAGCCACATCTAATCTTTCCACAACAGCATCCACTCAGATTTCTTAGGTAAAAAAATAATTCCCATCCTGTTCCTTTGAATTCTCTCATCACTGTGGTTTTAAAATGAACATTTTGATCTGACAATGACACCACTAACTATTTGAAACCCGAACAACATGTTCTTGAAACATTTTCCAACCAAAAATTTCTGGTATCTGGCCAGCTATAGACAAAGGACAGTGGGTGATTCTGAAGACGAATTTTGACGTAAACCCGTACAGTCATTGTAGCCAGCTGCATGTGCAGGAGACACCACGGCGGAACAATTGAGACACATCCATGTTGATCAATTCTACAGTCAGACTTGCATAGGCGTGCGCACAGGGTGTGCCTGGGCACACCCTAATCACCCTGTGTGGTACACATTGTACCGAAAAATACTACATTAAACTGGCACTAACGCACAGAAAAATACAGCATTAAACGGCACATAACACACCAAAATATACTACTTTAAACATGCAGTAATGCACAGAAATATGCTGCATTAAACGTGCAGTAACACACTGGAATATAGTGCATTAAACATGCAGTAATGCACAGAAATATACCCCCAATATTTCACCAAAGCTCTCTAATGGGGCTCCTAAAAAAAAAAAATAAAAAAAAAAAAACTACGGACACTGTCCTCTGCCCTACTGACACCGTCCACCGCTCTGCTGATACCATCAGTATACTGTATATATACACATGCAAATATGTTTGAGCTTTGGGGTGCACACCCTAATGCAATAGGCTGTGCACACCTATGCAGACTTGGAAGGTCTGCTGAGGCTGTCAGACTGTCCATAGAAATATGATTACCTTTAAGTCTCTGACCATAATGGGCCAGATCAGGTGACTGTCTCTTGTCTGTAGGTATCCTAATTTCATGATAATGAAGTAAAAGCCAATGCCAAGTATAGAGGTTCTTGGATACTGCAAATTTATAATGGGTAGACTGGTTGAGAATGAGGTCCTGTGGACTTGATTATACCCAAAATCTCCATAGCAGACTATCTGTAACACATGGATGTGTGTGTGTAGTAGAAGAGGGAATGGTGGCGAATGTCAAATTAAAATTATAAAACTGAACCTTCGGAAATTAAGGCAAAACAGTGTATATAAATATAGACAACGATGTTCCTTTAAAGTTCTAATTGTTCCGCAGGAGTTTACATGCACAGAGAACGAAGTCTCCACATTCAAGGAAACAGAGACACTTTAACAAAACATTAATTATGTGTGGATTAGTTACTTTTAGAACTTGTCCAGCATCTTGTAGGGTGCCACAAAGTTAAATAAATCCAGCTATGTTTAAATACAGATGTGTCACCAGCTTGAAGGATGGAGCTGGAAGTTGTACATTTCCTGAACTAATTTAGCCTCTTATGTACTTATGAACTATTGTACTCCAGAGCCCGGGCTCTGCTGGTGACAACTGAATTTGTACTTCCAGAGAGCAGATCTCCAGCTTGTACCTGCCAAGTACAAACATAACAGTGCTTATTTCAAGAGTCTTACATAACCCTGTATTGGATTTATTATGGGAGATCGTGCGTTTGCCTCTGCCTTCTACACTGTGTGCTAAAAGCTGTAATTTAGGCAATGGACTTGAAGCTAAATCTAGCGATAACCAACACCCTCTTAACTAGGCAGAAAGAGATGCAGTATGTATTGCAAAACTAAAAATTTTTAAATAGAGGTGCACCGAAATGGAAATTTCAGAACCGAAACAAAACCAAAATAAAAAAAATGTCAGGCCGAAATCGAAAATGACTTTTCTTCTTTTTTAAATAATTGTATGTTAAAACATACACTCGCTGTGCCCCCAATTGCCGCCTCACTGTGCCCCCAATTGCCGCCTCGCTGTGCCTCCAATTGCCGCCTCTTGTTTCTTTCTTTTTTTTTTTTTTATTACTTTATCACTTTTTTTTGTAGCTTGTCGTTTTACTTTTTTTATTTTTGTATAATTTTCTTATTTTTAATATTTTCTTTCTTCTTTACTTTGTAATTACTTATTTTATTAATTTAATTATTATTTCTTATTTTTTTTACACTTAACTTTATTGCTATCACACAGAAGAAAGTAATTCCCTGTGTGATAGCAATTGGAGGTGACAGGTTCTCTTTATTAACCCTGTCACCTCAGGAGTGGATTGGCGTCAGGGACAGTAGCCAAACTAGGCAGCCGGGGGTAGGAGGAGGGGGGGGGGGCGGGGGACAGAGTCCCGAAGATATAGCCAGCTGGAGGGAGGTATGTGATGTGGGGGGACGGGGGACGGATGGCTGCTAGAAAAGAAAGCAACTCACCGTATGCTGAAACTGTCTCCGCTCTGCTCGCACACACCCCCGCCTCCTCCTAACCCCACACATCTCAGCGTTAGACCGGCATTCTGTTTATCACAGCGTGGGTTAGGAGCAGGCGGGGCTGTGTGCGAGCAGAGCGGAGACAATTTCAAGATGTGTTTTACCGCTCTGCAGCCACTATTCATTATCGCAATTTTAAAGCTGTTTCGGCATGTCCCCAAAACCGCTGTTTTCGGCCGATATGTATCGGCCACCGATATATCGGTGCATCCCTAATTTTAAATGTAGGAAATTATTAATTGTATCAGCACAGAGTGGTCCTGTGGATACTTCTAGAAGAAACCTAACAATTTGGAACAAAGAAATGGAATAGAAGGCTTAGACTTTTTTAGGCACAACCAAACGGGTTATAGATATAAAAATAATTTTATTATACATATAAAGAATGTGTTAAAAGCATATAAAGTTATTGATGTGGATGCTTTTTTTTTTTTTTTTAATTTTTTATTTATATAAAATAGAAGACCGGCCCACAAGGACCACAGCAAGTAAACAGTACAACAGTTGACATGTGTAGGCACTCATACAAAACATGGCAGTTACATAAGAAAAGTATTGCGAGAACTCTTAAGCTGTCTGTGGAGACACCTCTCCCGGTTGGGAGTAGCAGCGCACGGCACAGAGGGCTATGTGCCATCCGTCCCGCATCGCCGTCCCCAGTTCAAAAGCCGGCACCCCATCCCATTCCGTGCTCTTGTGGTATCTTTCTACGGCCGGAAACTATGGAACCGTGTGCCAGTCCTCTACCATTTCCATTTTCTAAGTGTAGTAGAGTATAGGAAAACAGAAGTAGAAATCTGGGTGCTGCTCAGTGAGCAGTCCAGAGATAAAAAAGGGGAGAGATAGATAAATAAAAGAATAGAGGGAGAAGAGTAGTAGAAGGGTAGGTATTTAAGTGGGGGATAAGGAAGTGGGAGGGGGGGGGGATTGGGGGGGGGGGAGGTTCGCGAGCATGGATCAGCATCTCTGTCCGTCGGTTCCTTTTACCGTGGCGGCCTTCGCCGTCAGGGTTGCATGTCCAGGTGGGGGGGCAGGCTCTGATCAGGGGGTGGCGGTGGTTCTCCTCTAAGGGCCTGGCCCTCTTCGGAGTATTTAAATATTAGGACTAGATCCTCCATCCGCCCGATCTCATCCACCTTCCGTAACCACATGGCCACTGTCGGTGGGTTGGAGGATTTCCAGCACAGGGGGACACAGGCCTTGGCTGCGTCTAGCAGGTGGCGCACCACCGACTTTTTGTATACTCGCGCTGGGGTAGAGGTTGCATGGAGCAGGAAGTACGCTGGGTCATCTGGGACCTCGCGCTCCGTGAATCTTTGTGTAATTCGCCTTACTCCCTCCCAGAATGGTCTGAGGAGTGGGCAAGACCAAAAGATATGTAATAGTGTCCCCCTGTCTGATCGGCACCTCCAGCAGAGGTCCGATGTGTCCGGAAACAGTTTGTGCAATAGGTCTGGTGTTCTGTACCACCTTGTCAGCAGTTTGTAATTGGTCTCCTGGACCTTGGTGCAAATTGATGATTTATGTGTAAATGTGAGTATCTGCTGTCTCTTAGCGAGTGTTAGCTGATAGCCCAAGTCATGTTCCCATCTGTCAAGGCTAGGAATCTGAAACCCTTCTACGGGGGTCACCAGTAGCGTATGTAGTAAGGACAGGGCGTGGGGTAACGCCCCTGACTCCTCGCACATCTCCTCCAAAGTCGTAAGAGTCTGTCCAGCGGGTGGTGGGGGGATGGTTCTGAGGAAGTGGTCCAGCTGGCTGGCTCTCATAAAGTCCAGCTGATATTGACCAGACTGGTCCATCAGCTGGGTTGACGACTTCCACCGACCCATCTCACTGAAGTGTGAGGCTTGAAAAGTCCCCGACTCGCGGAGCGCAGTAAATTTGGCGTCTCTAAGTCCCGGTGTAAAGTTTGGGCTGCCCAGAATTGGGCGTAGCGGTGAGGTCTCCGTTGCCAGGCGGTACTGCTCCAACAGCCTCGCGCATACCTTGGTAGTATTCCCTATCAGTGGGTGGTGTTGTACGTCTGTTTGTTGTAGGGCACGGCACCACGGAGCACGTCGTAGCATAATGTCACTTTGTGCCTGCTCTAATTGTGGCCAAAGTTTAAGCGAACTGTGTCGATTCCAGTCTATGAGGCGGTTTAACTGCGCTGCATGATAGTACGTTCGTATGTTTGGCATGGCTAGGCCACCACATAATTTGGGTAATGAGAGGACGGCTTTATTTACTCGGGATCGCTTCCCTGCCCACAAAAAAGTCCCGAACGCGGCCTGTGTTTGCCTAAAAAACTCCGAGGGGACATGTACAGGGAGGGCCTGCAACAAGTACACAAATTTGGGCAGAATGGACATCTTCAGGATGTTGCACCTACCGAACCAGGAATGTAATCCAACGGTCCAGTGGTTCAACAGTTGTTGGACTGTCCTAAGTAATGGAGGGAAATTAAGTTGGAATACATTAGACAGTCGTGATGGGATCCGTGTTCCTAAATACGTTAGTGCTGTGTCCGTCCATTTTAGGTGAAAGCTTTGTTTAAGTCGGGTCAGTAGTGGTTGAGAAATTCCCACCCCCATCGCCTCTGACTTTGACAAGTTAATTTTTAGGTTTGATAATTTGCCGTATGAGTCAAATTCACGCATCAAATTTGGAAGGGACGTCGACGGGTCAGTCAGAGAGAACAGCATGTCATCAGCATAGGCCGAGACTTTGTATTGGTTGTTTCCGACCTCTATTCCCCTAATATTTGGGTTCTGCCGTATTTGCCGCAGGAAGGGTTCCAACGTCAGGGCGAACAGGAGGGGTGACAACGGGCATCCCTGTCTGGTCCCATTCGCGATCGGAAACGGGTCTGACTGCGTTCCATTTGCTCTTACTCTGGCCGTTGGTTTCGTGTAGGCCGCTGTTATCCATCGCATAATTTTCTGACCCATCCCTACGTGACTCAAGGTGGCGAACAAGAAACTCCAGCTCACCCGGTCGAATGCCTTTTCGGCGTCTGTCCCTACAAAGACACAGGGGACCTTTGTTTTATTAGCTACGTGGAGCAGGTTCAATACCTTGGTCGTATTGTCCCTGGCCTCCCTGGTTGGGACAAAGCCCACTTGATCCAGGTGTACAAGACCAGGGAGATACTTCTGAATTCTCGTGGCGATCACTTTTGTGAATAGCTTTATGTCAGTGTTCAGCAGTGAAATGGGTCGATAACTGCCGCATTGACCCGGGTCTTTACCCTCTTTATGGATCACTGCTATTTGCGCCTGCAGAGTGGAAATATGGAACGCGCCCTCTGTCCCCAAGGCATTGAACAGGCTCACCAAATGGTTCCCCAGAGATGGCAGCAGGGTCTTGTAGTACGTGGCCGTAAGGCCGTCTGGGCCCGGGGCCTTCCCCGGTTTGGAAGATTTTAGTGCCATCTGTATCTCTGGTAGGGTAATTGGCTCCTCCAGCTCTTCCCTCATCTCTGTTGTTAGGGTCGGCATGCTGGAGGAAGTCAGATACTCCTCCGTCTGGTTCTGGGATTGGGCGTGGGAGGTTATACAGGTTTGTATAAAAAAATTTAAATTCCTGGGAAATCTGTTGAGGGGTGGAGACCTTTCGTCCTTCACGTGTGACTATGTGCGGTATGTATGTTGCTGCGTTTTGTGTACGGAGTGCTCGCGCCAGCATTCTCCCGCATTTGTTGCCCGATTCGTAACCATGTCGCCTACATATCTGTATCGCCGCTTTGGCCTTGAAATGTAACAGATCCGTGATCTGTGTGCGAGTGGTGTTTAGTTCCGTGTTCGCTTGGGGCGTCTGGGACTGTTTATGTTGGGTCTCTAGTAACTGTAACTTATCGAGCAGTTTGTTGAGTTGGTCTGTTCTCTGTCTCTTCAGTCTGGCCCCATGCTTGATTAGAATCCCCCTTATGACCGCCTTGTGGGCTTCCCAGACTACTCCCGCATCGCTGTCTTGTGTGGTGTTAGAGACAAAGTAATGTCTCATCTCCTCCACTACCTCTGCCATGGTATCAGCGTCCTGCAGCAGGCTCTCATTAAGTCGCCAGGGACGTGTCTGGGCCGTCTGTGCGTCTGTCAGGGCATACACTAGCGTGACCGGTGCGTGGTCGGACCAAGTTATCGACCCTATCGACACTTCCTCCACTGCCGAAAGATGTCTGTGAGGTATCAGGAAGTAGTCAATCCTGGAATAGGATATATGGGGTTTGGAGTAGAAGGTATAGTCCTTCTCTCCAGGATGAAGAAGACGCCAGGCGTCCACTAGCTGTGCCAAATGTAGCGTCGTGTGTATGCGTTTACGGGAGTCCCTGGAGGTAGAGGAGAGTCCTGTCGAGGTGTCCTCTTCAGGAATCAAAGGAATGTTAAGGTCGCCTCCTATAATTAGTTGTCCCTCCGCGTATCGCATTAACTGTTTTAGTTGTCTGGATAGAAAAGTATCTTGGCGCTCGTTTGGGGCGTAGAGGTTCGCTATAGTAACCTGAACCTGTCCAATTCTGCCCTTCAGGAACAGGAATCGTCCCTCCGTGTCTAATTTAGCATCCTCACACGACCAGGGAACTCTAGCTGAGAGTAGTATGGAAACCCCCCTGGATTTTGCTGCCGCATAGTTTGAGTGGTATACAGTGGGATAGTGCCTACTTTTTAACATTGGTATGTTCCCTTCTCTAAAATGTGTCTCCTGTATCAACACCACGTCCGCACCTAAGCGACGCATATCACTCAGGAGCATTCTCCTCTTTTCTGGGATGTTCAGGCCTTTGGCGTTCAATGACACCACTGTCAGCCTGTCCATGCTCGCGAACTCGGGGAGGGTGTGTCCCCCTGGGTCAGAGGGGGGTAGGAAGATGTGGGGTGGGGGGTCAGTCCCCTCTGATATAGGGGGTAGGGTGGGTAGGAAGTATAGGAAAAGTGGGTGGAATAGGGGAAAGGAAAGATTCAAGTTAGGAGGCCACCAACAGAGCGTGTGGCTCAAGAAAAAGAGTCTAATTTAGCCTAAACAGCTAAAGGCGCTCTCCAGCTAAAAAAAAAACTGGGAACCGAGCGCAGGCCTAGGTGGGTAGGACAGGGTCTGCAAAGGCGAGCTCCCGTGTCCCCGCCCCCCCCCCCCCCCCGACCATAGGTGTCGTTGGGGCCCAAGTTGACAGTGCAATCTAAGTCATCAAACATTCCAGGTTTAGTATAACATCAGATTATTCATAATATAAAATAACCAAGCATAACAGAACAACACAGCATCACATGGTTCATAGCAACTCAGAGTCAACAGGGCAATGTAATTCTATCCTCAGCATGAAGTGACATTAATCCCCTTGTGAGGGGGACCCCTCTGTCGTGCTCTGTGCATATGGTGCTGTTTCTAACTAGAACTGGCATAGTGGTGGTGAGCCATGACATCTCCCCCCTCCTTCATTTTAAATAATACTACCGCTCCTCCCCTTCACGTCTCGGCCAATAGGGCACAGGGAGACCACCGAGGTATTCTCCCCTGATGAGAGATCCCCCCTCCACACCGAGCAGCCGCTCAGCATTCCCTCCCCCAGCGTCCAAGCGTTCCCCAGTGCCATGGCGTCCCCCCCCCCACCCCTCCAGTCCCCCCAGCTCCCCCCCGCACGGTCACCGTCCAGGCCCTCATAGGGCTCAGTTACGTCTCTGCGTACCCGTTGGTCCGGAGGCGGGGGATCCTTCACCTCCCTCCCTTCATACTGGAAAGCGGTTCCAAGTGTCACTGAAAGGGGGCCGTTGTGTGGTGTCAGCATGTCCCGTTACCAACATGGGCGGTTCATGTAACGACCCTCTGTGGGGTGGAAGCTCGAGGAAGTATCTGTCTGCCCGGCGGGGTCATAAGGGCGAGAGGACCCGTCTCTCCGGGAGGGGGAGTGCCAATTTCCAACCGGCCAAGGGGCCTCTGCAGACTGGGCATGCACATGTGGCCTACAGGGGCTGGTTGCCATCCCCCACCCCCCCCTTAACATCAAAGATCGGGCGTGGGTTCAAGATAGGACCACCTCCAGGCCCAAGAAAAGTTCACGGGCACCCCCCCCCCCGGACCGACATGGCGCGGGGGGAGGAAGGAGAACCCGACGGCGGCCCAAGCACGTCAACCCGAGTTCAGGCCCAGGGAGAAGGGGGTCAGGCGCCGAAACGCCATCCAGGGACCGCTTACAACCATCGTGCCCATTAGTGGGGCGGGAGACTGGGGTACACCCCGTTTGTCAGGCGGGGACAGGAGGGCGAGTGTTCTCATCACCTCGGCGGGGGATCATCCGCTTCAGGACGGGCAAGGGGTCTCTGCAGCCTGGGCATGTTTATGTGGCCTACCGGGGTTAGTTGCCATCCCCCACCCTCCGCTTAACATTAAACAACCTTAGTGGGTTCTGAGTGGGTGAATGGCCAGGCCAGAACAATGTCTATGGCCGTTCCCTCTTTGCCCAGGGCCGACAACGTGGGTGGAAAAAAGTATTCCTGATGACAGGCTGAACATGGCAGTTAACATTCAGTTTCAGGGAGAGGGGGGGTCAAACAGTGGGACAC
Source organism: Rana temporaria (assembly GCF_905171775.1). Taxonomy (NCBI): domain Eukaryota; kingdom Metazoa; phylum Chordata; class Amphibia; order Anura; family Ranidae; genus Rana; species Rana temporaria. Next base: position 20,780,608 of record NC_053499.1, on the reverse strand, counting down.
CATGCAGGGTCTACTCACGCTATCCCTGCGGCTCGTTTCCCGATGGTGCTCTTTGCCGTCGTCTGTTCTGTCTACGCTGTCTCGGCTGTGCGGCTGCCCTGTAGTTGGAAGGCCCCGATCGTCCGATCGCACGCGGCAGGATCTGCAACCAGTCTGGCACCGATACAGGTTCAGCTCCCAAGAACCGGAACAGTCCCGGCAGGTCCACCGGAGTCATCAGGGTGTAGGCCATACCTTCTTTCCGGAAGGTGACAGACAGTGGGTAACCCCACCGGTAGGTAAAGCCGAGTTGCTTCGCCAGATCCAGCACCGGTCTGAGCATTGCCCTGCGTCTAAGTGTTGCCCTGGATAGGTCCGGCAGGATCGTGATCCGTGCTCCCTCCATCGTCACCTCCTTGTGTTCCCAGGTGCCTCGCACTATTCGTTCCTTCTGGGCATATCTGAGAAGTCTGCAGATCACGTCTCGCGGCCTGTCCTGATCCGCCATCCTGGGGCCTAGAGCGCGGTGCGCCCTGTCGATCTCGATCTCCTCCAGCGGCTCCCCCAGCACCTCTCGGAACAGCTCCTGGAGTTTCCCCTCTAGTGCCTCCGCATCCACCGTCTCGGGTAGCCCCCGTAGCCGCAGATTGTTGCGGCGGCTTCGGTCTTCCACATCCTCCAGGTGGAGCTGTAGGGCAACCGCCGTGTCCCTGTGTTGGTCTCTCGCTCTCTCCAGGCCCGCCACCCGCTGTTCCAGGGCCGTGAATGATGCCTCGCCCGTCGTCACCCTCTCCGCCAGGGATGATACATCCGCCTTTACCTCCTGGAAGTCCCGTCGGTGGGTCTCCTCCAGTTTGAGGATCAGCGCCTCTATGTCCGACCGCGTGGGGAGGGCCTCTAGCAGGGCCCGAATTTCTCTCTCCACCGGGGAGCCCCCCGGGGAGGAGGACGGGGATTCCATTCCAAGGTCAGCGAGGCTCAGTGGTGCTCGAGAGCCTGAAGGTAAGTCCGGTGTCGCTGGGGCTAGGGTCCACTCACCGCGCTCCCGGGTTTCTGTCCGGGCTGCAGGCGCCGCACCGCGTGGCGCCGTTGCTCTGGCTCCTGGGGATATCCGCTGTTGGTGCTGGAAATACCGGTGCAAATCTCCGGACGGAGCGCTGGATCTGGTCACCCGGGTAGTAGCTTTAATGCTACGCTTTTTGGCCGATTGCATGCCGAATATAGTGGTGTTTTGGCCGGTATAGGGGAGGACAAGGCCGGGAGCTCGAGGAGAAAGCAGCTTCACTCAGCCATGTCCAGGCCACGCCCCGATGTGGATGCTTTTAACACATTTTTTTATATGTATAATAAAATTATTTTTATCTCTATAACCCGTTTTGGTGGTGCCTAAAAATGGCCCATACACACAATCCGAATATCGTACGAAATATGTCGTCCGAGGAAGAATCATACGATAATCGGATCGTTTAGTACAGAGCTTTTAAGAGCCGATCATGACAGTTCATCCGATATTATTTTATCGGACATGCACGAAAACATTTCCGGTATGGTACCAGATCGTACGATTTTTGTTTAGTCAGTACAGTTGTTGTCCAAAAATACAATACAAATACATTACAACACATGACATCGCTTCCAATTTTATTTTATTTTTTTCTGTCGTACGTGAATTTTCGTGACTTTAATAACCTATTTATAGCACTTAACCGGCTTCTGTAGCTGATACTCGGTACGAACGGCTCGCTACCTCACGAGAGGACACATAACTGGTCAAACAGACCTTTAGACATTGTCAAATATGTTAATGACCACTCCTCTAGATGTTGCTTTCGAGAATGGTCCTGCATGTATACGTGTATTAAAACATTTCTGAATAAAACTGTTATTGATTAAAAAAAAAATAACCTATTTAACTTCTACTTGCGACTATTAAGCGAAAAGTCATACGATCTGTCGTACAATATTCGGATCGTGTGTACGGGGCATTAGCGTGATTTGGCTGTGAACTGTCCATTATATCATGGAGTAGTTTGTGTCTCTAAAATGTTTGTTTCGTTTTTGAATAATAATTTTTTTTTTTTGTTATTAAACATTGAATACAAACAACCACATTTAAATCATTATTGGGCAAGAACCCCCCCCCCAAAAAGGAAAAATAAAAGTCACGTTATAATGTACATTTAATTACATTATGTTGAATTCATCAAAGCTGTATCAAATAGAAAAAACACACAATAAACAAACCTAGCACCTCTCAAACTAGAATAGCTTAACATATATAATGTTAAAATTAAATGTTTAACAAAGACAGCGTGACCTGGGTGTGTAGCAGAATCCTAATGCTATACGTGTTGGAGAAATCTCTAGTGTATGAGTAAGCTGTTCCAGTGCCACCTCGGGGTGCTTCCCAATAACATGACATGTTCCCAGAGGAAATATTCTGATGTAATCTCATCGGTAAGATGAGATGGTGTGTTTAGTATGTGTCATATAGTATATGTTAAAACTGGCCATATATGACCTCAGCTTTTACAGTCAGCCAGTGGGCTGATCGAAAATAAAATAAAAAATAGCTGAACGTATTCCCCTATCCACACAAGCAAAGTGGATGGGGAAATTCTCACTACTGTATTGTATTCTGACCGCTGGTACGCTTTCGCTGTCGGAATATACTGATCAACGCTGCAGTGCTGATCAAGCATACATTTTCCAGCAAGCCCGTTCACAAGAAGTCCATCATTGGATCGCCTTCTCTTCAATGGGAACAGCTATAAATTAATCATAATTGGTCCAGTTCCTGCTAAATCGGCCGAATTGCAATATATCTATGACCAGCTTAAAGGGGTTGTAAACCCTTGTGTAAAAAAACAAACAAAAAAAAAAAAAACTTATCATACTTGCCTCAACTGTACAGTTCATTTTGCACAAAGTGACCTTGGTCCTCCTCTTCTGGGGTCCCTCGGCTCCCCGCATCGAGTGTCCACGTTGGAGAAACTATCTCCTTGGTGGACACACATGCGGGCGCGTTCTCGAGTCCCGCATCTGTGTCCATTAACACAGAATGCAGGACTCGGCCTGGAGCAGCATCATTGTATTTGACAGCAGCGGGAGCCAATGGCTGCGTTGCTATCAATCTATCGAATCAGGACACGAGACACCAGCTAGTGCTGGTGTGCTTGTTCCCGACCACAAGGAAAATCTGGGTCAGGTAAGTAAAACGGGGGCTTGGGGGGGCTGCAGAACCACAGAAGGTTTTTCACCTTAATGCATAGAATGCATTAAGATAAAAAACCTGCCTTTACAACTCTTTTAACTACCACCTGCATCTTGCCTCAAGCTAAACAGACTTTGGAATACAGGCACACTGAGTGTCTGCACAGTATCCTGTAAAACCCCCACTTTTAGGAAAAAGAGATGCATAGTCACATGACTTTTTAACCTTGTAAAAAAAGGTACAGAAGAGGACTTCAGTGGTAACCTGTGAAGCTCTGGTGAACTCCATGCCCAAAGGGGTTAAGACAGTGCTGGAAAATAATGGTGGCCACAAAAAATATTGACACTTTGGGCCCAATTTGGAAATTTTCACTTAGGGGTGTACTTGCTTGTGTTGCTAGCGGTTTAGACATTAATGGCTGTGTGTTGAGTTATTTTGAGGGGACAGCAAATTTACACTGTTATACAAGCTGTACACTCACTACTATACACTGTAGCAAAGTGTCATTTCTTTAGTGTTGTCACATGAAAAAAAAAATATAATAAAATAATTACAAAAATGTGAGGGGTGTACTCACTTTTGTGAGATACTGTAAGAAAGATCATTTCTGAAATGACGCAAAAGCAGTTATGGTGCCTGCATAGATATAACTCAGGCCCGTCGCTACAGGACAGGCAAAACAATTGCATTACACTTCCCTTCTCGGTTACGTTTGGTACTCACCTAGAAGCGGGGACCCAGCTTGATACAGGACCCTGTCAACTATTCTCCATTGCTAGGCTACTCATAGTTCCCTCCCGCCCACAGTGTGTTCCCCTTCGGGGTGGGCGGATGTTGGAACGAAACTCAGAGGTCCAGTTTTTTATCGCACACACCGAGATGTTCCCAGTCCCTTCCCCCCCCTATTCTAGGTTTACTGACCGGTATAGTATGTACTCTCACCTTATAGGTTCCCATTAGTGTCTTAAGATTGTAGCTATAGACCGCTTGATGTATTGGTTTCTCCTTGTTAATCCTGCCTTGAACCCTCGGAACTGTTATTTTATGAGATATTCTGTGAAATGTATCTTATGTTGCATATGTACTTGCTGAAAATGTAATAAAATATTTTGAAAAAACAAACAATTGCTTGGGGCCCCGAGCTGGCCTGGGGCCCCCAACTTCCCAGGATGTAGCATGGCAGAGCCCCTCTTCCTTCCACCTGGAGTCCTGTCAGTCCGGCCGGGTACCGCGCGTGGTACAGGAGATTCAGTTTTCTGTTCCCGGCCGGACTGACAGGAAGTGCACACTGAGTGCTCACTTCCTTTCAGTCCGGCCGGGAAGACCGGAAACTAAATCTCCTGTACCGCACGGTACCCGGCCCGGGCACTATCTGATAGGGGACTGGGGAAGAGGCAGGGGGAAGAGGAGCTTGGCCATGCTACAGCGGCAGCCTACAGGGAAGAAGGGGAGATAAGAATAGAAAAAAAAAGTCTAGCGTTAATATAGACTTTGCATGCGGGGGGGGGGGTGCTTGGGGGCCCCCATTTTGCTTGGGGGCCCCCATTTTGCTTGGGGGCCCCCATTTTGCTTGGGGCCCCCAAATTCCTTCAAACGGCCATGATCTAACTATATTAGAAAGTGTCTATAACATTGTATGTACTTGAAGTACCTGGACTATCTCAAAACCTTCTCCACCTATTCAACATTTAAAACAAATTTAAAACAATGTTTCTGCTTTTTAGACATTTTCTAGGCGTAAGGATGAAGAGACAGTTTTGCTTTCACAAGGATGTATGGAAAAATGTGATATTTATTTAAACTGTTAGATTCCTGGTAAGAGTTGATCTCATGTGGGATGACAGTTTGATTACATAACTATGAGAACACTGTGTGAACGAATACTCGCCATAATCTATAGGTCAATGAATGGCTTGATGCTAAAACCACATGACTACCTAATATGGCAAAGGGCAGTAAACTGTAACCGATATAAAAATTATTTTTATGCATCTTCATTGAGCAGAAATCTGAGTGTTTGCTACGCGTTTCTACACTTTGTAAAATGTACATGTGATCGCTGAACGAGACCGGAAATGTCCATCTACACTGCGACTAAGTTTGCCTTAGATTTAGTTATTCATATACATGATTAACATGGCCGGTGTTTGTCTGATTTCAGCTGCAACATTCATGGAGCACTGGAAGAGAAGACAAATGCGACTGAACTATCGATGGGATCTCACAAGTTTTGAAGAAGAACAAGTGAGTGAGAGGGAAAGAAACTCTCCGTGTTCACAGGGCGTGAGCAGTTGGCTGTTTTTCAGTGTATTTCAAGCATCTACCACTAGTTATAAATTACTCTTTATTTGGTGCAGCCAGGGGCGTGACTAGGATTTTGAAAGACCTGGGTTACTCTTGACCACCTAGAGAAGAGGGAGCAGGCGGTGAGCTATGCGCACCATGCTGAGCTGAGGGTGTGGCCTAATTGCACGAATTATGGGAGGGACTTAAAGGAGCATGGTTAAAAATAAAAACTGAGACTAGTCCATGTATACACCCCAAAACATTCTTTAAAGGCCAACTTCATCTTTCTTTCCATGTTAGACCCATGTTTGCGGTCACAATGCTTTTGCAGGCTCCTATACAACGACACAAATTACCGTAAATGCACATTTTTTGCCCTGCAAATATAGGTGCATATATTGCTTTTTTTTGTGCCAATAGTGGACTTAGCCTTTTAATTGTGGTGCCACAAGCAACAGTTTGGGAAAAGGGAGTAATCGCTCCAGGTGGGAACCCAGACGAATATCCTCCGCTGCAGACAACTCAGGTGCAGGTCTGTGAAACTGTTGCTGGTTTCACAGACCTGCACTACAGACAGCACTACAAGTCACAGCAAAATAAAATAAAACCTGACTGCTGACACGTTTCGCACTGAAACTAGTGCTTAGTCATATGACTAAGCACTAGTTTCGGTGCAAAACGCGTCAGGGTCAGGTTTTATTTTATTCATATGCCAAACACATATACACCTATTTGGTGTGCTGTGCAAAATTTACTTCTCCAAATGCAGAAAAACCTAAATGATAATTACAATAGACTTGCAGTGATACCAGATTTTTATCAGCAAGCACGAATACCGATGTGTTCGGTGAAGTACTCACCAATACCAAGTACCGATAACATTTTGGTGCAATTTGAGCCCATACAAAATGAATGGGCTCAAAACGCACTGCAAAGAATCACATGTGCTGTGAACAGCAATGTTGTGCAATTCCTGTCTGAATCGCATGCGATTTCCCGCACCACTCCTGTGTGAACCCAGGTTGAAATCACAATGACTAGCCTGGGTTCACACAGGAGCGGTGCAGAAAACTGCATGCGATTCAGACAGGAATTGCACCGCATTCCTACTCTGTTTGCATGTCATTCTTTACTGTGCGATTTTGAGCCCATTCATTTTGTGTGGGCTCGAATTGCACCACAAAGGTATTGGCTTCAGGCATCGGAGCATTTTCACAAGTATGATACAATGTTCACCCATCAACTACTAGAACTCTACCAGGTGTCAAGTCCTGGGGGAAAAAGTGTGGGAACTCCCACCCAAGATCCACTCCCCCACCAAAAAAAAAAAGATACGCTCATATGCATAATTACTAAACCACATGTTTTTTTTTTTTCCGAAAAAATAAGCAAGTTCTTTCTAAATCCCGCGATAACTCGCGGCAGACCTCCGCAATGTCTCCTAGGAACAATGACAAAAGCTCCCAGGAGACATTGCAGCATTGAGGAAGTGACGGAATACCCACACACTACCCGATGAATTCATATACAGGATGCGGGCAGTAACATAAAGGATTACTGTACTAAGGTTCGCCTGCCCCTGACAGTAACTCGAGCTGGGCAACGCCGCTTAGTGAAGGATTGGCTCGGGCAGCTCAGCTGCTCTAGTCCTGCAAAGGGAACTGCGTTCCTGCTGTGAAAAAAGTGCAGGAACTCCGTTCCCACGCGTTCCCGCAGGACTTGAGCCCTGCTTTCAACTAAAAAGATAAAGTAGCTGAACCGTAATACTACAAGTAAAGCATAGAGTAAGGTCTGTGTCATCATTTCTTCTTCTCTGCCTGTCCAGCAGGACTCCTTGCGGTTAGTCAGGTTATCCTAACACTAAATGATGTGTGAATAAGAATTTATACTTTTATTGCTCAAGAAAGTCCAATGAGAAGACACACAAGCATCGGCATAATCTATGGGGGAAAGATCACAATTGGCCTGGAAAATCCAGCACAACTGATAGGTTTTACCTTCTTCCTCCAAGTCCAAATTGCTTGTGAAGGTCTTCTCACATCTGAATATGCCCATAGGAATTGCAGTCACCAGTCATCTGATGCCATGGGTCCGCCTTGTGTAACTTGTATTAACAACGGTTTTACAGATCTTTTTGAACCTCTAGAGTTCCCTTAACCAGATGGACAATGCACCTTGGTGCAAACGCTTACATAAGTAATATTGTGTCCTAATATTTATTCTCTCCTTTACATTACTAGCTTCTTGTTATTTGGGTTAAGGTGGTGGTGTATTTTTTGTTAAATGTTCTGTGTGGGACTGATGGTGTACATCAAAGGGTTTGTGTGACAACAGTGTCCTTATGGATGTCGATTATGTTTTATTGTGGTGTTTTATAACATTCTGTCCCAGTTCTCCTCAACTAAACATGTATGGAGCTCCTCTAAACAAGATCACATGTAGTGGCACAACCAGACATGGAACAGGTTTTTCTGTTTTGGGTGTAGTGGGGCAGGGTTCCTATACCAGATTTATGCTGCTGTCCTTGGTGGAAAGAGCTATTCTATAATGGCTGACCAAGATGGCCTTGGCATTTCAGCTAAGCTACCCTTGTCAACTGTGAGTTTTACATGCCGTTTCATGGAAATGCCACAGAAGACCCAAATGGTGTACCCTCTGAACTGACCTGTGCTCCTCCTGAGAATATCCACAATGCTTATATTGCAGTCTGGTGTGAAAACTGCTGTGATAATGTTTAGTAAATAGGTATTCTATGAAATTGAAGGTTTTGCCCGTTTTTTTTTATTTTTTATGCTAGAAGTTGAATAGTGTTATCCTATGTGTCCATGCACACTACTTTAGGCTAGTAGTATTTTTTTGATCTTCAGCATCTAGGAGCAGAAAAATAATTGTTTTTGTAGAGTTTACTGGAGCATTTTTCCAGCAGAAACGCTCCAAAACACGACTAATAGCGTTTTATTAGCATTTTTTGCAGTAAAAGGGGAAAAAGCTAGAAATACACTATTGCTTTTATATTTTCCTAAACGACTGCTAAAATGCTACTACACAAAGCTATTACCAGCATTTTTTAGCTTAAAGGGAATAAAACAATCTAGTGTGCATGGAGCCTGAAGCCCTGTACACACGATCGGTTTGTCTGATGAAAACAGACCAATGGACCGTTTTCATCGGACAAAACGATCATGTGTGGGCCCCATCGGTTTGTTTCCCATCGGTGAAAAAAAAGTTTTTAAAATGTCCCTATGGATAAAAAACGATAGAAAAAAACGATCATCTGTGTGGAAGTCCATCGGTCAAAAATCCACGCATGCTCAGAATCAAGTCGACGCATGCTCGGAAGCATTGAACTTCATTTTTCTCAGCACGTCGTAGTGTTTTACGTCACCGCGTTGGGCACGGTCAGATTTTTGACCGATGGTGTGTAGGCAAGACTGATGAAAGTCAGCTTCATCGGATATCCAATGAAAAAATCCATCGGATCAGATTCCATCAAATATCCGATCGTGTGTACAGGGCTTGAGAGTTTGTAAACATTATACATTGGGAGCAATAGTATGTGGTTTCCGTCCCTTTTTTTTATTTTAATATTTTTTTTAGCTTGTTAATATTCAACTTTGATAGAACACCATAGTGATCCACAAAGTGAGGTTTAATTGGCTGGGCTTGGTCCTCCATTGTCACTATCGGTAAACCATTCCAGAGCAATGAAATGTAGATGATGCTGGAGTGAATGTATATGTGCAGGAAGTGACTGAAAGAAGGGCTAGAAGACTGGCAAGGCCAAGATGTTAAAATGATGAACAAATCTGAAAAAATAAATTGTCAGTTGTGCGATACACAGTGCTTTACAGTGTGAACTGGGGCTCGTACACACCCTAGTACAAACATAGATTAGCGTGTCCATGGCATGAACACACATGTGTTTTTACATTGTATTGCGCTGCCATGTGTGGTTTGCATACATTACTTTGCATATATTTTTTACTTTTTTTTTGTTTTTTTTTCTATTTGAAGTTCTACTCATTTACCATGCACATTACGACATGCAAAAAAGCAACCTGACCTATTTGAAAGCTGACACCAATACAGCTCATTGGTGTGAACTTACACTATAGAAAATAAGGCTATTTGCCAAGTTTTTGCATTCAAACTGAATTGGGTAATGCCACCCAATGCTGCTAGTTTGAATAAGCCCTAAATATCATCTAGATTTAAAGGGACTTTTTTTTAAAAGTGGGTGTAAAATGAAATCCAAAATATTATGGGCATCGCCTTCAATTTTATAGAGCTCCTGTAAAAATGTATTTTATTTCCTGAATCAAATCACTGTCCTCATTTGTGTCAGCATGAATGCCCAAGACACTAATCCTAACATTTCCTGGGAAATAATAATTGTCTTTTTTTTTTTTCCTTTTGTGTGTGTGTGTGTTTGCTGTTTTCTTGTTTCCTGAAGGGCATGGTCAAGGTTTGAAAACTTATTATTAATATTATTTTTCTATCTTCCTCTTTTAGCAAGTTTACTTTGCACCCTTCTTTGAATCGCACAAATCTCTTCATGTCCAGCAAAGGACTAATGTCTATGTTGTCTACTGCACCCTTTCTGTTTCGCCAGCGCACCAAGCCAATGACTCACGTTGTTTTTGTTTCTGGAAATTCTCTATTTTGTGTCTGATATTCCATGTTGCATTGTGGCTGTACCCATCACAAATCATTGTGTATGTTTCACAGCGTTGTATGTCAGCAAGTGCTAATTGCGCTGTACCACTTTTATGTGATGATCTGCTGCCTGCGCCGACTGAGCCTTGAGATCTCTGCTGTTTATCCGACTTGTCAGGCTGCGTGCCTTATCTGTTCATGTCTTCATCCATCTTTCTCTCCCACAGGACCATCCAAGGGCAGAGTATGAGGCTAAAGTCCTTCAGAAGTCGCTCAAAAAGGAGTACAGACGCAAAGAGGTAATAATAACTAGTTATGTTTTAAAAAAAAAAGTCAATGGCCCTAGTTATATCATAACTGTACTAAATGCAAATGCTCTCCCCATTATGTGGCCGAGTTACTTCTTCACTAATGACAATTTTTGTGGCCAGTACTATTGAAAATGTATTTAAAACAATTAGTTTTTTTTCATGGAATAATGCTGGAAGCTAGGATTTGCTTACAACAGGGGTATTCAAACTTTTTAAACAAAGGACCAAGTTTACTGTCCTTCATATTTTTGGGGGGCTGGAGTGTGGCCAGCGGAAGTAGAAAATCCGTGGGAATAACAATGCCAGATTGTTTGTGTCAGTGGAGGAAATAGTGCCATATTCTTCCTGTCCATGGGAGGAAAAGTGCCCTAAGGGTCAGATAAAGGCAAACAAATGGCCGCTTCCGGCCCCCAGGCCACCATTTGGAGACCACTGGCTTTCATAAAACAAAATGCTTTGTGCTATCAGTCAGCATTTTTTTCACTAATAAGGGTCAAGTAATAGAGAGCACAGTATGGAGAAACACAATATGGCCCAAAGCTTGTGGACACCTGACCATCACCCCTAAATGAGCTTGATGAACATCCTATTCTAAATCCATAGGCAAAAATAGGGTCACTGTGACTACAACAGTCTCTACACATTTGGGAAGACTTATTATTTCCATATAATTTTGGAGCGTGTCTGTGGGAAATTGAATCTATTCAGCCAAAAGAGCATTTTTCAGGTCAGGTACTGATGTTGGATGAGAAGCATTCCAGTTTATGTCAAAGTATTCAGTAGGTTTGAGGTCAGGGCTCTGTGCAGGCCACTTGAGTTCCTCCACACCAAACTCCTTAAACCATATGTTTATGGAGCTGGCTTGGTGCATAGGGGCACAGTCCTACTGGAACAGAAAATTGCCTTTCCCGCAAATTTTTGTGACAAGGTTGGAAGCAAACAATTGTCTACAATGTAGACAATTGTCTGCATTCAACCTTGTCACACAAGTTTTGAGAAATTTCTGGAGCATTGACCGAACTGGAAACATCTAAACTCAATCATTTGAAGGAGTACCCACACATTTTTGGCCATATTGCGTAGGTGCTGTATATCCACCTAGATGTTCTTACTTAAAGTAAAAAGTGGATTTAGAAAAAGTTTTGTGTGTTACCGGCGCCAAGATGATATCAATATTCTTATTAAGTCTTGCTGCAATAAAAATGCAACCTCAAAAGTTGGGTTTAGATTTGTGTATTTGTGAAGTAAATTGCTCTAACTTATATTTATATAAACATTTTATCACGACTGATCCTGTGAACTTGTTACTCAAAAAACAAAAAGTATGTACATGTGTCTATGGTTATTAATTAATGTGCAAACAAATAGTGCAATAAATACCAATACAGTGCCCCGTGCCAAACTATAACATATGAATCTCTCAATCCATAAAAAAATGTGAACTAAATCCAAAAAGATTTCAAATATGCTACTGTTACAATCCACAGATTGAATGTGCCCCAAGAAAGCAAGAAAAATGTATATGAAAAAAATATATATATAAAAAATATACAATATATATGTATATGTATATGTGCTAAGAAAGTCCTTAATAGATCATTTCTTGCAGTGATGCCCAGCTATGTTTCCACCTTCACCGCAAATAGTGCCTACACCGTCACCGGATAAAATGGCCACCCACCAGATGGACCAAGAAATCTGCCTTTGGTTCATATGGATAACCACTCCGTCTCTCTCATGTTTATCAGCAATCACTCCCAATTAGACATGTGCACAACAAAAAATTTCGTATTTTTTTTGTTCCGTTTCGTCTCGTTCCGTAGGTTCGTAAAGATTCGTAATTTCGTAAGACTCAAGTTTTCCTATTCGGACTCGTTCGTATTTTCGTAACAGTTTTATTTTAGTTTATACTGAATGATTCGTAATTCTGTCTAATTTATTTTCGTTGATTCGTAATTTTGTTAGATAATAATTTTCATTTAATGGATTTGTAATTTTGTACTTTCGTAAATGCATAGCAACACGCGGCTAATCCATATTAAGATAGACTTTCTCTTAAGCCCCGACACACGGTCGTACTTTTTGCCAACAAACGTCAAAATGAGCGTTTTCCAAAAAATCCGACCGTGTGTGCGCTCTATCCGACAAACTTTTTTGGTTTCAAAAGTCTGGCCAACTCCCTTCAGACAAAAATCTACGGAAAAGTTTGTTTGAAGTCCGATCGCGTGTACGAGGCTTTACACTGTCCAATGTGACTCGGCACAAAAGAGATAAGCTGATTGGCTAAGATATTAAGTAATCACTCACTAACTACACTGCCCATTCGAAAGATCGATACAAGTACACAAATTTACGAACAGACAAAGAAACGGATTTACAAAACACACAAATGAAAATATGAACATACGAATGAAAATACGATCAGACAAAGGATTTAAAATACAGAATGCAAATCGTTCGTTATAGATGTCATTTTCATTATTTTGCTTTTTCGGTGTCTCGTACTTTTTAGTAAGATTGTCCAATCATACGTTTGTATTTTCGCTTGTTCGTTATTTTGCTTATTCGTAATTCCGTAATTTTCGTATTTTGGTTCTTTCAGCTTTTCGGATGTTCGAATTGATACGAATGTACGAAAACTAACAAATTCGTCCGAAAATCCCTTAGTTACGAACGGGAACGCACATGTCTACTCCCAATGCTTTGGCTGTAGTCTCGTTCTAAATCCACTCATGTAACATATAAAAGACTATCATGGTGTAGTATATCAAAGAATTTATTATGATTAAAACATATATAGTTATTCCACTCACATGTAAAAGTGCCTGGGAGCCGGCACCGAGCTAATCCAGCCGTAAATAGGAGTATACAAATGTACGAGTATGTCCTGGTCAGCACGTGTGATGCAGGCCTGTCGGAACAAGACAGGCAAAACAAGCAACTGCTTGGGGCCCCGAGCTGGCCTGGGGCCCTAGCAGGGCTGGCCCTTGCCGTCGCTTTCTATAAATGCTGCAGCCTGTAGCGTGGCCGAGCTCTTCTTCCTTGTCCCTCCTACAGTCCGACCGTGTACAGTAACAGCGTGGTACAGGAGATTCAGTTTGCTGTTCTGGCCGGACTGACACTTCCTTTAAGTCCGGCCGGGAACAGCAAACTGAATCTCTGGCCGTGCAGTATGCGGTAGGGAGGCGGGGGGGGGAGACAGTCATCGGCGTTCGGCAGCAACTCAACCCCCCCGCTTATCAGAAGAAGCATTTATGAATGAAATTGATAAAGAAAGAAGGTTCCAAAGATACCTTTTTTAATAAAACTGCTCCCCCCGCGCTTATCGACTTGCAATGACAGAAGAAGTACTCAGTGTTCGGCGGCAGCTCCACCCCCCCCCCGCGTCTCAACTTGAAACTCAGCAACACCCCGTCCCCCGCTTGTGGCCCCCAAATTCCTTCAAACTGCCCTGGTGTGATGCCTCACTTTATCGCTTGCGTTCCCAGCCTCGTTATACTCAGACTGGACATGACGAGCTGGCAATGGTCCCGTGGCCTCTATGCATTTCGCAACTTAATGCGTCATCAGGAATTGTAACAGTAGCATATTTGAAATCTTTGAGTAACAAGTTCACAGGATCAGTTGTGGTAAAATGTTTATATAAATATAAGTTAAGACAATTTACTTCACAAATACACAAATCTAGATGTTCTTATTGCCTTCGCTGCTCTATACATGAGTGACATATCTAAAGAAAGGGTCTCATTGTTACAGGCGACAGTTGTTTTTTTGTTTTATTATGAGTTCTGTGACACATTACCCTTCCACCAATGATTGCCTATTGTATGATACTGTAGTAGGTGAAGATTACTGCTATGACCAAGTGTGTTTACCTGTGTCTAGTATTTTATATAACCAGAATCCTGCGATGTGGTTACACAGAGAACAAATATGTACTTTCTACAGTTATTTAGTGAACTTCTATTCATTGTTATGTGCACAGATGTGTCTCTGGCCTATTCAGCGTATTGCCCTTTGTAAATTAGAAGCATGTTACTAACATTCACTTAAATGCAGGAGATCTACAATGCAAACTGAAAATACATCAGATTTAAATGTGAATGTAATGTAAAGATTTTCAATGGTTGTAGTGCCTGGTATACAAATAACAAAAAGGTCTTCTTTTATACCTATCGGCAGCTGCTTTTACTGCTTATTGTATGTGTGACAGACATTGAATGAGTATGTGTCACTGCCCCTTCCACAGGCACTGGTATATCTGTGTGCAATACTGAACATGCCTCAGTGTCTCTGATGGAGAAAGCTCATTATAACCTGGATGTGTACTGGAGGCATGGGAAGTTGAGCACCAATATCACAATAATAAAACTGCCCAATGCACACTAGAGGCACTTGGCCCACCCGTACCTTACATATACAGTGGAATCTCTGTTTCCGAGTAACGCGGTTAACAAGCATTTTGAAAGACGAGCAACTTTTTTTTATTTTTTATTCTGACTCGGTTTGCGAGTGTTGTCTCACAAAACTAGCAGAATTCAAGCTAATTGGGTTTGCAGTACCGTATTTGGCCTGAGGCACGCGGAGCCGTTCGGAAATACTCCGTTCCCAGGTGTTTCCGGGGGTTTCCAAGGACAGCTGAGCTGTCCCTGAGCCTTTACGAGTGTTTCCGAGGCTCTCCGGTGCCCCCACCTCTGGCCGCGGTATTGCATGCCATTGAAGTCAATGCGGATAAATTATTTTCGTTTCCATTGACTTCTCTGTTGGAAACTCGCATTGATATGCGAGTGCTTTGGATTACGAGAATTCTCCTGGAACGGATTATACTCATAATCCTAGGTTCCACTGTACATAGTTGGTCAGGTTAAATAAAGACACCAGTCCATCCAAATCAAGCTGTGTGAGTGTTTTCCTCTATGTAAACAACACAGTGGGCTGACAGAACAAATAGAAGGGATTAGCGAAAAGGTTAATACTTCTACATTTAAAAGAGAATTTCTAATCTTTTTAAAAGGATATTTGTGAATGTGATCAGGCCATCGTGAACTTTAGTGTGTGAATGATTAATAGAAAAGTCTACAACTTGGCTTTTACATGTTATATAGATTAGTCACCTTTTTCTAGTTAAAAAAAATAATAATAAATCCATTGTTGCAGTTTGTGGGCTAAGGCTTGATTCACACCTATGGCATTTTTAGTGCTTTTTGCCGATTTGCACTACAGAAGCCCTTGAGGGGGGGTGGGGGAGTGGACCCTGCATTGCAAGGATGAGTGTTTCTTCCTCACTACTTTAGGCTTCCTCTGCACAGTAAGGCCTCGTACACACGATAGGTTAACCAGAGGACAACGGTCTGAATGACCGTTTTCATCGGTCAAAACCGATCGTGTGTGGGCCCCATAGGTTAAAAAAAAGCCAACTTGCTTTAAAAGTTAACTGATAGATTGCTAACCGATAGGTCAAAACCGATCGTTAGTATGCACAACCATCGGTTAAAAATCCATGCATGCTCAGAATCAAGTCGACGCATGCTTGAAAGCATTGAACTTCGTTTTTTTCAGCACGTCGTTGTGTTTTACGTCACCGCGTTCTGAAACGACCGGTTATTTAACCTATGGTGTGTAGGCATGACGGACCATCAGTCAGCTTCATCGGTTAACCTATGACAACGGTCCTTCAGACCGTTGTCCTCTGGTTAACCTATCGTGTGTACGAGGCTTAAGACCGTCTCTTGAAGCCATTTACTTTCACCAGTGCACCAGTTGCAGGCCTTTTGACATCATCGCATACAATGCAGGACCAGCAGCAAGGGCCTATCCACATCCCTGTAGGAGAGCACTGGCTTTTGCTTTGAGTGTCCCATTGGGGAGATTATCATTCACTTCCTATTCTGTAAACCCACGAAGAAGTGAAGTAAATCCGTTTTTGGGCAGCTCTCATCAGAACAACTTGTCCTCGAGCAATTTTCCCTTTATTCCTGATCCGATGACAATTTTTGGGATATTTTCCACATTTTCAGTTTGGGAGTTCCTTCCCACCTGGAAGTGCTAAGACAGGTGATGAGCCTTCTCTACTCCAAAACTAAGAGAACATTTTTGGTTTTGGAAACCCTTTTACATGTGAATGACAAATACATACATATACACATACACACACTTGAAATCCCTATATGTTTGATGTTTAACTTGGCAAAACTGGGTTCAGCTTCTTCACAGCCTCCACTTTCATTGTGCGGTTAGCAGAGAGATGACACAGGAAGTTATAAAACTGGGGTTGGTGGTGTCACCTGCCTATGTGATGTCTGTGTATATAAGATGGGCTAAACAGAACTGCAAATCTCTTGGGAGGCCAATAGCGTGTATATATGAAATTCAGCCCACTTAGTGTAACTAAAGGCAAAAGTTTTTTTAATTTTGGATATATTGAGAAATGTTTAAAAAATATATATAGATACATATATATATATATATATATATATATATATATATATATATATATATATATATATATGTATATATGATAAGGTATTATCTGTGTCCCATTTGGAAGATTTACTTTCACTTCCTGTCCCATAGCCAAAACATGGAGAGAGAGGGAATCCCTCCAGAGTGAGGGAATCCCTGGTTGTCATCAGGGTCACCAAAACTAGTGTCCCCATTGGAATATTTCCCCTCTATTCTTCTGATGTCAACCCACAATTTGGCATTTTTTTTGCTTTCAATGAGAATGATAAACAGGACAAGTAGAAAAGGTGAAGATCCCTAATGAGGGCAATAAAAACTGACAGGTGTCCTAATCCCTCTCCACTCTATCCAAAACTAAAAAGAAAAATGTTGCCTTTTAATTACTTTGTCTTGAGTGCCACTCTAATGCTGGCCATACACTATACGAAAAATCGGGCGAAAATCGGTCGTTCAGACAGTTCGTTCGTTTTTCGAACAGTTAATGGGCACAAAATCGATAATCGTTGGGACGTTTTTGAGCCAAAAAAACGAAGGACAAGTTTGGAAATTTTCTGCCGAACAAACGATAAATCGGAAGGTTAATATGTTTCCCGTCCGAACTTTCTGCACTAGGTATATGTAAAACAAAACGAACCAATTTTTTTTTATTTATGTCCACTGAACGATTTCTCGGTCATTATATGATGGCACTATCGTTTGCGCTCACGACCGAATGTTCGTTTTTCGAAAGTTCGTTCGGACGATTTTTCGTGGAGTGTATGGCCAGCATAAGGAAAGATATATTGTAGATTTACTTTATAACATTGTATTCTTAATCCAGTTATATAAAAGATCCATTACCTGTATCTCTGACTTCACTGGGCCTACTAAGCCTGGACGTGAAGGGGCAGTGCACACATGCAACGTTTTTCATTCATTGCCACTGATTGATGCTTTATAACACTATTGCATGGTCCTTTTTGTTTCCTCTAAATGCAATCAGAAGCATCAGCCTGTTCCTGAGGACAACACAAACAAATGGAGGCAGAGAGTTAAGACTGCCATGGCTGGGGTGAAATTGGTACCTTTTATTTTTACCCAATCTCCAGAAATGGTTTATCCGAAGTGAAATCACAATCACGTTGTGGTTTATTTTGTTCAGCAAACTGAGGGGATTATGAGGAGTGCGCAACTTAATGGGTGAAGCTTGACATTACCAGGCTGGAAACAATCAGTATTAAGCCACCAGCCTGTCTTTTTTAATAATATCTGAAATGATCCCCTCGGGCTGCTATATATGTTAACATCACTTTAGTTGTCTTTCTGGTGTCACCACACTCCAGTCTCTGCATGGCACATGATCACTGTGAATGGCTGGTTATGCTGCACCTGAGCCTTACTTATGCATGTTACACCTTGTGTTAGAGGATTGCTTTACTGTTGTGTGTCAACTTTTTATTTCAAATGTATTTTGTATGAAATTAAATGTACATCATTAAATGCCATTTGTTAATGGTTCAGTCCACACACAGCTGACATTTCAGTTTTCACAGATCTGGAAACTCGCTTCATCTTATCCTTTCTTAAATTGTATGTCCTGAGTTATTACAAAAATGCACCATTTTTTTTTATGTGCACAACTTCCCAAATGTTGTGTTTTTTGTTTTATTTGACTAGTAATCCAGAATCTAGTAAGCTCCTAACTCCCTGTTGGAGGTGACAAGGTGACAACACAGTATCTTGCACTAATTTACAAGCACTGGTGTCAGCCTTGCACAGCACTCTTTAGGGGTTGTTTACATTTGTGGCTGGGCTATGTTTGTTTTTTTGTTTTTTATTTTACTGCCCCTCAACTGCTCCTCCTTTTACCTGGAAAGGCATCAAGTTGGGGATGTATATATGCACCCTATCGCAGGGCTCAAAATTTCAAGCCCTGAGCTACTAGCCAGGCCTCAAGAGTTACTCGCCTGCAGTTGCCCCACCTAATTCATACACTGCTCCACGCCTAATTGCGCCCCTAAACACGCCCTCGTAGATTATCTCATGGAATGACACTGTTAAATGTTTTTTGCAGAATCAAGTTACACAATTAAATATTACCAAAAACAACTTTAACAAAATGGGACAGGGCACTGGGGGCAGACCAGAGGGACAGGGCACTGGGGGCAGACCAGAGGGACAGGGCACTGGGGGCAGACCAGAGGGACAGGGCACTGGGGGCAGACCAGAGGGACAGGGCACTGGGGGCAGACCAGAGGGACAGGGCACTGGGGGCAGACCAGAGGGACAGGGCACTGGGGGCAGACCAGAGGGACAGGGCACTGGGGGCAGACCAGAGGGACAGGGCACTAGAACTGGATCTCTTCTCCATTCTCTTGCTGTCTCCTCTGCAACTCCCATCCATCCATCCTCTCTCTCCCTCTCCTATTCATCTCATCAGGAGCCTGTGTGTGCGGCTCCACGCTTGCATGTCCCCACTTCCCCCTTTTAGTCAGGCTGGCAGTGAGGAGAGGAGCTGCAGCACAGCGGGAGGGAGTACAATCCAGCGCCGAGATCCACACAACTGCACAGCCGTTGACACCATAGCACAGCGCACATTGACAACGCACAGCACACATTGAGACCAGTCTGCTCACAGTGCTCAGGCTGAACTGCTGGACACCTACATAGAGCACAAGGAGAAGAAAACTGCACAAACTGGAAGGCTGCCACTCATGTCAGGGCAACTTTCAGTGAGCGCTGCACTGCCTACCTGGGACACCCGGAGTGGTAATTTTCGCAATCCTCCACCTGACTCATTACTTCCTGCTCTCTGCTCTCCAGCTACATTGGTCGGGGGGAGGGGGGCAGGCTCAGAGAGGTCAAACTGTTAGGTCCCATGGCTTAATGAGAATTGTAAGGAGAGCACATGTGTACTGCTCTGCCTGTGCACGGCTCACCAGACTACTTTTCCCGAGCATGCACCTTTCCTCTTCGGCCGCCAATCGCATCAGGGCTCTAAGTGTAGGCACAGATTGGAGGGAGATTGGTCATGCAGCCCTGTCATCACTCACCCCCAGCTTAAATCCACTCACCAAATGCTAGCAGGCGAGTGGAAATTTTGAGGGCTGCCCTATTGTGTTCAGTGGGAACTACTGCCTGCCGAACGGGACCTATTCAAGTGAAAGGGGCCACGCTGCAAATGCCCTGCAACCATATGCAGTGCACATGGTTGATCAATGGTAGTCTGGCATTTAGGGGCATAAAGCAGAGTGCACAGGGAGTTGAGAACTTGCTGAATTTTTTGGCCTTGATCAACTGGTATTTTTGCAGAAAAGTATAAAACATTGGCAAATGTGGAAATATCAGAGATGTGCTGAACATGTTTTGTTTTGCACAGACATATTAAGTTGCTCATTGAGTTACTGGTGAGAACACTATGCTCAGTTTTCCAGGTCAGATGCATACCCATTACAGGGGGTTCCACTTTCTGGAATAAGAGCAGTTTGATTGTCCTTGTAGCTTGAGAAATGGATGGGAATAGAGCCAAGATTTATAGTGGAAAATCTCACCATTGCAGATGTCAGGAGATTAATAAAGGGGAGCCACATCTCTCCAAACTACATATAACTGAAATGTCACTTTGTGTGGACTGGTCCTTTAAAAAAAATGCATTTTGTCAAGATATCAAGAAACTGAGCTTGTAGTGGTCTCTAGTCAAATAGGTAATGCTAAAATGCATGACCAGAGTGGTATTTTATTGTGAATTATGCCGTCAACTTTTATTACAATTGAATTTATCTGTTTTGTCAGACTATTTTAAATTAAAAAAATTGAGGAAAGTACACTGTACTGTCTGTACAGTTTACATTACATGAAGGATACCAGCAATAATAAATGCAAGTGTATGCTCTTTATACTTCATATTTAGTCTAAATGATAAAAAAGCATCCATAGACAGGGCAAAATTGTTGCAGCAATTTAAAATATTTTAGCACAGCTTACATAAGGCTTAGAAAGACAAAAATCACTCAATAATTGACATAATAAACCAGGTCACGGAGTATAGTGCAAACTCATTTTGTAGTTGCACCATTTCAACCATAATCACACACTATGTGGCAAAAGATGTCCATTGGCGCATGGGCACCCCCCCCCCCCCCCCCATCCATGCGTCTGGCCTCCTGATCTACATACAGGGTGCTGGACTATGGATTACACTGCGCCCCGATCCCACACAGTTGTGTGACAATAGCGAATGAATGAATATTCGCTATTTGACACTAAATCTCCTCCTTTGGCAATCAGGAAGTGGGTCGTGAGACTTGTTTCCCGATTGGCCCAAACGTCAGGCAATCCTATTGGACAGATCCCTAGGAGGAAACGCATGGCGGGAGCTGCTGTGCTGGAGAAGAGGACATCGGAGCCACAACCGCTACCTAGATGGGGTCTGCCATGCTGGAGCAGAGGACACCGAAGCTTCTGCCCGTTGCCGGACTGACCGGCATACAGCTGGTGTAGTGCACCTCCCGGCCACCTGGGGGGTGGTTGTTTGCTGCCCTCCCCAAAAAAAACTCCAGCTGCCATTACCCAAAACTTGCATCTACTGCATTGTCATCCACCTAATGTGTTATTCGAAACCATATTATGTGAATAATAGAAATACACCGTGCTGAAATAATTCTGACTCTAAACCTGTAAGTCCATCAAAAAGTCAGTTAGGGCCATCAACCGATTACCCAAGGGTACCCAAGCGCCTTGAGGTGATTTTAGTTCGCATTTGTAGCGCTAAACAAGTCGCTCACTCACAAAAGGGCACTAAACAAAAGTGTTTTCTTACAAAAATCCTTAGACATGTTACAAAAGTGACGTGTAATTAAAAAGAGCAAATTCTCTAATCCACTGCAGTGTATACTGATGCATCTGATTCACATACCCATGGCCCCTTTTTTAAAGGATGCCATGAATAATTATAGCACATACAAAAGTGGCATACACATGTACAGACCTTAGGAGGCCAATATTGCAGGAAAACTTGCATGATGGCACATTTCTGACTATTAGCTAGACATCTTTATGAATGGGTTAAAACCCCTGTAATAATTTTTTTTTTTTGCTGTCTTTGTCCTATTGGGCCAGTTTCCAAAATAACAGAGGAAATATTTACAAATGACGCATAGATGACCCATGAGATTTGGAGATTTCGTTTAAAAAGAGAAGCATAGCAAAAGCTTTTTTGGCCATACTTTTCTTGAGGGTCACAGGAGTGCACTTACTTTTGCTCGCCTGTGACCCAGAGTCAGCTGATAGCGGGCTAAAGCCTGCTGTCGGCTGACATCAAGGAGTCGCTCCAGGCTCCGGAAGAATTCTGACAACGTCAGAATCCACCCAGATGCCTGATCAGCAGTTGGCTTAATGGTGGTCTGTACAGATGGATTAAATAAATCTTCCTGGCAGAGCCACAGACATCAATAAAACCTAACAGGGGTTTTAACCCTTCCCCACTCTAGAAAAAAGGGGGCAGATCCACAATCCAAAGGATTATGCCGGCGTATCTATAGATAGGCCGGCGTAATTTTAAATTTCCTGCGTCGTATCTTTGTTTTGTATCCACAAAACAAGATACAACGGCATCTGGGATCGATCCGAGAGGCGTACGTCTTGGTACGCCGTCGGATCTTAGATGCAATTTTTCGGCGGCTGCTAGGTGGCGTTTCCGTCGAAATCCGCGTTGAGTATGCAAATTAGCTATTTACGGCGATCCACGAACGTACGGCCGGCGCATTGTTTTTACGTCATTTGCGTTCGGCTTTTTCCGGTGTATAGTTAAAGCTGCTATTCTGAGGCGTACTCAATGTTAAGTATGGCCGTCGTTCCCGCGTACAATTTTGAATTTTTTACGTCGTTTGCGTAAGTCGTTCGCAGATAGGAATTTGCGTCGAATAACGTCACCGTCGTAAGCATTGGCTTGTTCCGGTTAAAATTCAATCATGCACACTGGGATACCTCCAGGGATGGCGCATGCGCAGTTAAAAAAAAGTTGTTTACATCGGGTCACAACGTATTTACATAAAACACGCCCCCATTACAACCATTTGAATTCCGCGCCCTTACGCCGCCCAAGATACACTACGCCGCCGTAACTTACGGCGTCA
This sequence comes from Rana temporaria, assembly GCF_905171775.1. Taxonomy (NCBI): domain Eukaryota; kingdom Metazoa; phylum Chordata; class Amphibia; order Anura; family Ranidae; genus Rana; species Rana temporaria. The sequence continues at coordinate 20,757,587 of NC_053499.1, read as the reverse complement.
AATTCTTTGTGGATTCAAAATAAAATAAATAAGTTACGGCGGCGTAGTGTATCTTAGATACGCTGCGGCCGGAGGAAGATTACGCGCAGGTACGTGGATCTGCCCCAAACTGTTTTAGCCATACATTAAACCTACCTTAGTGCTCAATGCGCATTGGGCACCAGCCATAAATCTAATGTAAGTAGTAGTGTTCAGGTCTAGGTTGTTTGACTCTATACTCGAGAAGCTTTAGCTACTTAGCTGGCACAAAATGAAAGGCTGAGGGAAGCATTATGATCTACTATATATTCCAATTTTCAGAGTGATTGTGTAGGGGGGGGGGGAACTTATAATAAATTTCCAGCACAGTGTAGACATCGATTCTTCTGCAGCAAAGCTGAATGAACGCACGCCCCCTTCCTTGTACATCTGTAAACAGTTCTATGAATTCCAGACACTGACGTCTGTTTGGCTGTGGTTTCAATGTAGCTCCATCAGTTTTGTGTGTGTGTTTTCACGCTGTGATGTCATCCACCGCTATTATTTTATCTGCCATGAATCTATTATGACTCTGTTCCTCTTCTGGATTTTAGACCGAAAAGGAGAAGCTGACATGGAGGGACAGAACTCCGGCCTATTTTACAAACTTTGTTGGTATTATTTTTATGGTAAGTATGTAGTGCAAAATGATTGCTTGTTCTAAATACAAATCTAACTGTGAAACTCTTTAAGGAGTCCATGTCGGGTCTGAGAACAAACCAAAACTCCAGGTCCCCGCAACAGGAGAGGTTTTTTTTTTTCTTAAAATAACAAACATGTCTCCCCTCCCCCACCAGGACAGTATATTCTGACAGTGGCTCCTTTTTTTTAATTTTTTTTATTTTGAGTAATCTGATATAACCCGTACCAACATAAGTTTGATTCAGAATTCTTGTGTCTAATTATCTGGAAAAATAACACTATTGCCACAAATGAAATAAAGACGCCCCAACTGACTTTCTCCTACTGCTGAACCTCCAGAGGCAATTTACAGCACATGCTAATTTTGGTAGCATAGGTATTAATGTGGAATGTATGTTGCTTGCTAAAGAACATTATTTTTGATCAAGTTGTTACAGGTAAAGTTTCCTTTTAAGTACTGTATAAACTCGAGTATAAGCTGAGTTTTTCAGCACATTTTTTTTTTTGTGCTGAAAATGCACCCCTTCGGCTTATACTCGAGTCACCTTTTTGCGCCTGCTCTCCCGGACTTTGGGGACCCGGTACTGGCCAGTCGTAGGACCCCACATGTAGCCCCACTCTTCCTCTACAAGTGTGCAAAGTTTGTTGGCCGGGGAGCACCGATTTTTTCAAAGCCGGGCACCCCTTCCATAGACTCCCATGTTAAATGGTAATTTCTACGATGAATTTGGGGACCCGGTACCGACCGTTCCTAGGTCTCCTGGGCCCAGAACTTGGCACACATGTAGCCCTATTTCTCCTCTACAAGTGTGCAAAGTTTGTTGTCTGGGGGACCTACGGCTGGGAAGCACCGATTTTTTTTTTTCAAAGCCGGGCACCCCATCCATAGACTCACATGTTAAATTTCAGTCTAATCATGGGCACAGTGAGGCATGCACATGGACACCCTAGGCTTATACTCGAGTCAATAATTTTCCCAGTTTTTTGTGGTCGGCTTATACTCGAGTACAGTGGCGGCCCGTCCATAGGGGGCGCCCGGGCGCCGCCCCCCATCCCCCAGTCAGTAAAAAAAAAAAAAAATATTTAAATCTGTCCCTTTAAGAAAAAAAAATTCCAAAAAAGGGCCTTATGTGCACTGTGTCCGCGCGCCGGGCACAGTGCGGTAGGAGTAGCGCCACGTCTGTGCAATCACGGGATTGCAGACGCGGCGCTACATTGGCACAAAAAATATGCCTTTGTGGCGTTCTCCATCGCGCCACTTGTTTCCGGCGCGATGGAGTGTATTGTTATGGCCGGGCGGGTGCATACACTTTCTGCGTGCACCCGCCCGTCTCTGTGCTCGTTCCGACGTCACTGGAAAAACCGGAAGTGACGTCGGGACTGCACAAGCTCAGTGCGCCCGACCGAGGAAAAGGTAAGCTGCAGCTATGCCTGCCTGCCTGCCATGTCTCTAGCTTTGGACGCTACACAACACCCCACCCGCTTATACTAAGCATCGGCGGCAGCATCCAACCCCCCCCCCCGCGTATTCAAACTAACTGTGCAATCCTTTCAGTCTATCATTGTTTTGATGTAGCTAAACCTGTCCTTAAATGTGACCTTCAGGCAGACATAACAGGTATAATTTAATGTATACATTAGAGTGTGAGAGACCAGTAATGGTGCATCGAACTGGTTGGGCTACTGAAGTAGTGACTCCACAGGAAAAGTTAATTCTATAAAAATAAGGATCTTTAACTGCACACCTGATTCGATGTTGGTACTATTTGAGCTCAATGTCTCATGTTAGGGCATCATTCTGCCTGAAAAAAAGATCCGATGAGGTCCTGGAACATGAACCTGTGATGCTCTACAGTATGTAAATAAAGGGCAAGTTTATCACAATCCCCCCTCCGACCCCCCACTTATTTAAAAAAAAAATGTTTGCATGTAATATTCGGCGGCTGGCATCCACCCTCCACCCCCCCCCCCCCCCTGCTTAATCCAATTTTTTTTAAAATATTTAATATTCAGCGAAAATAATGCCAGGCAACAACCCCCCCCCCCCCCCCAATCAATGTTTTTTTTTAATAAGTGAAAAAATTCAGTGCGCTACTGTGAGTAAGCAAATATGATAATATAGCAGTGATATAATGATGTATAGAATGAATCTGAGGCCGCTACATCTAGGAGTGTTCACATAACACAAAATACAAATCAATAAATAAACAAATGATAAGCGCTTCAAATAGGTGATCAAATTCACAGTGAAGGATAATACCAGTGATGAGTGCACAAACACAATTGGTGATTAAATGTGATAAATACCAACTAAAATTATGTTCCAAAATTATCACAAAGGATGTGAACCTGGGAAGGTGCAAATAGACCTTGTGCAATTAAATGTCCTTCAGCAATAGATGCAAGCAACAATTGATGCAAATAGTGGTTCAAAAAATGAAATGAATCAAAAAGAAAGGAATAAATGGATGATTCAAAATATGACAGACAGTCTATATGGGATGGATCAGATGGAATCAATTTCTAAATCTCTGCTCTCTTCCCTCAAAAGGTAAGCGGATTATCCTCATAAGTAATGTAGTTCCCTTACCTGCAGGGTACTATATATGAGCATATAGTATTGTCTCCACAGCGTGATGGTCCTGCTCCTCCAAGTGTGGATAACTCCTATTGCTCCAGCTGCTGGGTCTCTCCAGGCTCCGTGATCCAGAATGAGCGGTGGGATGAGGGAGAAAAGAAAAAGTGCCTCCAATGGTGTAGTGGGTTTGAGCTCAATCCAGTTTATTGTTGTAAAAAAGTATATATATATGCAGATACATTCAGCAAAGATGGGCGCATGCAGGTAACAAATTTAAAATTCCCGGGGACGCGGCGTTCTAAGTGCCGCCTGACGTCTGATGGCCTCCGGCTTGTGCGGGTGTGTAAATATCGGTCTCAAAAATGTTTTTTTTTAGATTTAATATTATTAACAGTTAAGCTTATTAACAGTTTATTTTTTACCTTTGATTCAATTTAGCAATAAGTGGGTAAATTAATTATTAAAAAAAACTTTTTTTATAATTCATTTACCCACTTATTAACAACATTTCTTTTCTATGTAAAAATTCAATCACAAATAGCGGCCGGTAACACTACCCCACCAGACCACCCCCCCAGTTATTAAAAAAAACAACTTTTTTTATACTTGATGTGCAGGGAAAATATCGGCCGTCAACACCACACCACCCCCCGCTTGCAAATTGTCCTGCGACTTGGGACTGGAAAGTTGCAGGATAAGTTGGACCCGATGATTTCCAATGAGAACTGTTCATATCTGTGCAACTTTGAAGTAGTCCCTGCATTACTTTTGTCCCACTTTGATGTGACTTGAGGTCCATAGACCTCCAGAATACATAGGCATTGCTTCAAGTCGCTGCAAAATCGCACCAAAAAATTGTGGCAGAATCTTGCGACTTTCAGGCTACTGCAGTCTGAAAGTTGCACAATTCTACTGCAATTTTGATGTGACTTAAAGCAATGCCTGCGTATTCTGGAGGTCTATGGACCTCAAGTTGCATCAATGTGGGACCAAAGTAATGCAGGGACTACTTTGAAGTCGCACAGATATGAACGGTTCTCATTGGAAATCATGGGGTACAACTTGTCATGCAACGTTTAAGTCCCAAGTCGCAGGACAAGTAATGCCTGCAGTCTCTGGTAATCTTGTGCAGTATGTCCGCAGTCTCTGGTAATCTCCTGCAGTATGTCCGCAGTCTCTGGTAATCTTGTGTAGTATGTCCGCAGTCTCTGGTAATCTTGTGCAGTATGTCCGCAGTCTCTGGTAACCTTGTGCAGTATGTCCGCAGTCTCTGGTAATCTCGTGCAGTATGTCCGCAGTCTCTGGTAATCTTCTGCAGTATGTCCGCAGTCTCTGGTAATCCTGTGCAGTATGTCTGCAGTTTCTGATAATCTCCTGCAGTATGTCCGCAGTCTCTGGTAATCTTTTGCAGTATGTCCGCAGTTTCTGATAATCTCGTGCAGTATGTCCGCAGTCTCTGGTAATCTTGTGCAGTATGTCCGCAGTCTCTAGTAATCTCCTGCCCATTTCGAGTCCTTCATTACTAACAGTGTCATATTTTAGTTTGTTTGCACCGATCTGTAAGGCTGCGCTATATACCATGATTTGTGATGCTGGGGCTGTATACTCTGTGCTGTGACGCTGAGCTGTATACTCCTGACATTGAGTGGAATAGAGGGGACGGAGTGGTGGATTCTGTAAGGGGTGTGGCTTATGAGAAGTGGGAGGGACCACATTTGGAAGGGCGGGGTATTGCGCCCCCCCATCCTAAAACTTCACCAGCCGCCACTGCTCGAGTATATACGGTATTATAGATGCACGTTTTCAGTATTCCTTAGAATTCTGAAAGCTTGCATCTTTAATAACTTACATTGGTCAATAAGGGTTATCGTATAAGCTCTAAATTTAATGCCAAGGTATGCAAGAACAATTACCCCAAGACCCAAAAATTGTTGCTGTCAATGGAATATTGGTCTTAATAAACAGATGTGTGTACAGAAATTCTTAAATTTTTTTTGTTAAGGAAAGTTTATTTCATGTGTAATTTTTATTTTTTTCTCAATAGATCGGTATGACCTTCGCTATTGTGTTTGGTGTCATTGTGTATCGGGTCTCTACTGCCGCAGCATTAGCAATGAGCTCCAACCCTTCCGCACGTTCTAATGTCCGGGTAACAGTTACAGCAACAGCGGTTATCATTAATCTGGTGGTGATTCTGATCCTCGATGAGGTGTATGGTTGTATAGCACGGTGGCTCACTCAGATTGGTACGTCATGTGCTTTAGACTTTTTTTTCAATAATTTATGGCTTCCCAAAAACCTGCTGATTGGGTTATTCTAATTGCAATTTTTTGTGTAAATGGTTGAAGACGACTAGACGATAATTTGGCTTTTATATTTAATTTGTACAGAGGTCCCGAAAACTGACAAGACTTTTGAAGAACGGCTGATATTCAAGGCTTTCCTGCTGAAGTTTGTCAATGCTTATACACCAATCTTTTATGTCGCCTTCTTCAAGGGTCGGTAAGCAGATCTTTGTGAAATATTCGACTGCGTATTCTAAATTCTGTTATGTTCCACATACTGTATATCCAACTTGCGTCCTTGGATTTTTTTCCCCCCCCCCCCCCCCCCCTTGTTCTGTTGTACACTTGCCAGGATCCATCTAAAGATTCTCCCTTGACTGTAATGTACAGATACAAGGAAATGGGATCTGTTCTTTCTCTGTAGAGAAAAGGTGCAGTGATCAGCAGAAACTTTCCAATGTGTCTGCAAATCTGATTTTTAAAAATGTTTACAGGACAAAGTTTCGCTCATATTTTAACTCTTCCAATTACTGCAAGAAATTCTCGAAACTGTTGCATCACTTGCAAATATCAGCCTGTGTATGGGCACACAAATGTTATGAGTGAAACCAGCCCTTTTCAACCAGGGTGCCTTCAGGGATGCCTTGGAAAAATACTTGCCTAAGAACTGTATACAAGCTAGCGGGTGGATCAAGCCTGCCTATAACTCCATGACCAGGCCATTTTTAGTTTTTTAGCACTTTTCTACTTTACCTGGTAAATGCACGGTCATGCAACGTTTTACCCAAACAAAATTTATATAATTTTTTTTTCCACACAATTGGAAGTTACCTTTGGTGGTAACACCACTGTGTTTTTTATTATGTGATTTACTTTTTATTTTTTTTTATCTAATTTCTTCACTGCGACAAGTGGACATCTCCTCCTCCTCCTAGGTATCCAATAGGATCGCCTGTTCTTTCAGTCAATTAGGTAATGGGTCTCACGACCTGCTTCCTGATTGGCCAGGAGATGGATCAGTGTGAGAATAGCAAATTTTCATGTGCTATTCTCACACAACTGGGTGCTCCGAGTCCACCCTTTTTTTAAGCCTATTAGAGCCTCCGGCTCTAATCACGTGCTTCAAACCCCCCCCCATTGGAATATATGTTCCCGGCGTCCCTGTATGTAGATCAGGGGGTCGGATGCATGGATGGGGGGGGGGGGCGACTGTTTATAACAAATGGAAAACACAGCAGTCAGGTCACAATGACTGCGCAAATTGTAAAAGCATTACAAGTAGTCATAAGACACAAATCTTATTAAGCAGTTTGACATAAGTTGATATTCAAAATTCCAGATATTATTTCCAACGTGTTTCACAGAATAGATATGCTTCCTTAGGGAACTACTGTGTATATCTAGAAAGTCATCATTCCAATAGTGTATTCATTAGTATTTCACAGTTAAAACAATACATTCTTACTATACCATAAGACCAGAACCAAAATGCTCACCAACTGTATGAGTAGATTAGAAATGTTTATTCACTGCAACCCATAGAAAGGTAAGCCGCATACAGAGGCCACCTCGCCCCAGCCAAAATAAGAGGCGATCAGATGGGCACTGGACCACCCAGAAGGGAAACAGGGGCAGCCCCAAGAAAGCTCACCGCAACCGCTGAAACAATAACCAAAGTATGCTAAGCATAATAATTAAAAAGCTACGTACCAGTCCAACATCGGCACACATCCAAGCAGACAGCATATAATGTTGACTAACTTGCAGCCTTGCACATCTCAGCTAGACAATGGGACCACAGGCCCACTGCACCTGCTCCAAGGTACCCCCAGGCAATCACTCAAAACATGCGACCCACACCTCTAACACACATCCAATACCCAAACAACTCCACACGTTCACCACACACTTACCCCTCCTATTTATCCGGGGCCAGCCAACACCGACCACCCAGAAAAAAACCCACATATTCCAAAACACACAATCCAGTGGGATCTGTTGTGTTTTTTGGGTGGTCGTGTCGGCTGGCCCCAGGTAGATGTGAGCAATTAGGTTTAGCGTTTATATCCCTTTTTATATCCCTTTATTGGCCAACTTCTGTCTATCTAGAAGATGTGTTTTATAAATGGGCAAGCAAGTACAGTCCTTATTTTTTGTTTTTTAGGTTTATTGGACGACCAGGGGATTATGTGTACATTTTTGGCTCATTCAGAATGGAAGAGGTACGTATATCACTGGGGGCTAGAAAAGAACTAAGGGGGGAAATGGCCTAAGCTCTGCAGTTGATTAAACAATGTATGCTGGTAGTTGGAGTGGCATAGATTTAGCAGCTGTTTTGATAAAGGGATGCCAGCTGAATACGACTCTGATGACAGCAGAAAGATGCTTAGTGTTGTCAGTGAATTCCTGTTCTATGTTCTCCACAGTGTGCCCCCGGTGGTTGTTTAATGGAGCTGTGCATCCAGCTCAGTATCATCATGCTTGGGAAACAGTTGATTCAGAACAATCTCTTTGAGATAGGAATTCCGTAAGTGTCTCTTTTCAAATTGAATCCACTATTCCTGTTAGCGCACACACCATCTATCTATCTATCTATCTATCTATCTATCTATCTATCTATCTATCTATCTATCTATCTATCTATCTATCTATCTATCTATACACACACTGTGTTGTCAAAAGTATTGGAACACTTGCCTTTACACATGAACTTTAATGGCATCCCAATCTTTGTCCGTAGGGTTCAATATCTACTTGGCCCACCCTTTGCAGCTATAACAGCTTCAACTCTGGGAAGGCTGTCCACAAGGTTTAGGAGTGTGTCTATGGGAATAATACAAGAAAAAACTGTGCTAACCAAAAAAATCATCAAAAGCTGCAATTATGTGGTACAAATACAAATGGGGAAAAAAAGAAAACTGCGCCAACTATTATATATACTCGGCAAGCAAGGCTGGTATAAATATGACAGTATGAACAAAGTCCAAATGAGTGTTGAGTATTAAATGGACGCCTTAAATGGTAAGGAACAGGACGGACAACACCCAGGTGCACTTGATATCTGTGGAAACCACCACCACATGGAGAGCAGCTTACCAGATCGCAGATAAAGACGGCAATGTACGATAATCCAACATCGAATAAACCCAGGATATTTCAAAGCCACAGTAGGTTATCATCAAATCATGGAAGCTCAGATCCTTATCATGCAATTGATCTGTGGGTCATAAATGTAATTGAAAGAAACCGGACCATAGCGTAATAACGTTTAACCTCCCTGGCGGTATGATTCTGTCTGGAATTACGTACCAAAAGCGGTACATTTATTTTGCAAGGAAATTGGCGTTTTATACTGTAGGCCTGTAATTTTTAGAAATAACTCACTTAAATCTGACCAAGCAAGAGTCTTGTAGGCATCCCGGGTATGATTTTTTTTTTTAAAACAAAATTATAAATTATAATATAATAAATAATTATAAATAATTATAACAAATAATAATATAATTATAATAAAAATTATTCAATAATGTAATCAACTCAAAATCACTGAAATTTGCAGTTGCAGAATTGTCGCTGTCATTATTTTATTTTTTTTATGACGAATTTATCCGCAAATCGCTATCGCACATTTCTGCAAGTGATTATAATTTATTATCGCTGTTTTCTAGCTGATCTAAAACCATTTTTGACATAAAGGGACACTTTTGGACAATCTACAGTTTTTAGGCAGAAATGACATTTTTTATTATATAAAAGTACATGTAGGACACTGGACAGACCACTAGGGACAAGGGGTGTGTGTATTTTTTACATACAGTACTGTAATCTATAAGATTACAGTATACTGTATGTAATGTGTTTGTTTACTTTTTTGAATTTGGCGCCGTTCTCCGTCCCCGTGCGTCGTAACGTCGCAGGGAACGGAGATCGGCGGCACACGGGGACTGTGAATCGAGCGAGGAGGTCCCGCTCGCTCACACAGCGGGTGGCATCGCTGGATCCAGGGACAAGGTGAGTAAACCAAGCCTGTGGATCCAGCGAAAGGTAAGCCCGTACAGCCCGAGCGTGACTCGGGTTTGCCGATCCTAACATGTAAAACCAACCCCGAGTCACGCTCGTGTTTACCGTCAGGGGGGTTAAGAAGCAGGTTTAATAAGTATAAAATCTTACTCACAGACATACGTGAAATGCGAGCATGTACAAACAAGTGCCCTTCCTCCTTGTGTACAATGCAGTAACGTCACTGCATGCCGTCCCAGACACGTTTTGTCATAAGTTTGACGTTTTCAATGGGGATGGGCTCTGCAATGATTCACCGCTATATATACCCAAGCCTCGTTTTGGTCACAAGGAACAGGAAATAGAAAAAACGCCATATTGAGTATGGGAAAGAAACTAATCCAGCCCATAATGGACTAGGATAAGCACCAGTATCTACTAAAAAGTTCTTTTCAGAGAACCCCGTAAACAAAATAAAATAAACTAAAGATAAAATGGATAATAAAGACTCAAAGAATTAAGGATAAGAATTAAGGATAAGAAAAGCAGATCACTAATAAAAGAATCGGCTCCATAGTTATACGGCCAAAAATGTATATAAAATAAAAGCACCAGCAACTGATATTAGATTGCAGTGCTACCCCTAATTGGGAAAAACTAGATATCTCTCTACAACTACAAATAAACACGATCATTGAAAAGTGTAAGATGTGTATAATAATTATAAACACAATGAACTGTGAAAAACGAATCATGTGTGGACTTCACCACATCCATAGTGATCATATGACAATATATTGCAATATGTGCTAAATGTGAACATAGAAGTGAAGAGCTTACATGTCTATAATAAAAGACCATAAAGCATTTCCATATAATAAATAATGTGAATTTAAATTATTATGTTTAGTGAATAAACTAAGACCCCTTCCTAAAAAAGGGGAGTGCACGAATAGGTGTTTGGATGCCCAAAAAAACAAAAAAATCCCTTGTTGAAAAATGTAAACAACTAATTAAATTCAAACACCCGTAATCCTAATACGGTTTACATACAGAATAACCACAAAGGGTAAAAAAAAAGGGGGAGAATAGAAGAGGGGGAGCTCCCAACCTTGTGTGACAAAACCAGACTTTTACAATCATTATCAAAATCAGATCAAGCATTATTTATAAACGCATTGACGTCAGTGTCAATGTTTAAGCCATATGGTGTATAGGACTTCAACCGGTGGATCCAGGCCATTTCCATGAGATATCCAAGCTGGAAATGGCCTGGATCCTGGAACCCGATGGAACACCTTTGGGATTAACTGGAGCGGAGACTACAAGCCAGACTTTCTCGTTCAACATCAGCGCCTGACCTCCCAAATGCGCTTCTGGAAGAATGGTCAAACATTCCCATAGACACACTCCTAAACCTTGTGGACGGCCTTCCCTGAAGAGTTGAAGCTGTTATAGCTGCAAAGGGTGGGCCAACTCAATATTAAACCCTACAGACTAAGACTGGGATGCCATTAATGTTCATGTGTGTGTACAAAGGCAGGCGTCCCAATACTTTTGGCAATAGTGTGTGTGTCTGTATGTGTAATATATATATATATATATATATATATATATATATATATATATATATATATATGTGTATGTGTGTGTGTGTATATATATATATATATATATATATATATATATATATATATAGTGTATGTGTGTATGTGTGTGTGTATATATATATATATATATATATATATATATAGTGTATGTATGTGTGTATATATGTATGTATATATGTGTGTATATATATATATATATATAATGTGTGTGTGTGTGTGTGTGTGTGTGGTGTGTGTGTATATGTATATATATATTTTATAATGTGTGTGTATACGTTTTTTTTTTTTTACAAGGCCTTAACATAAATTTTATTGATTTGCTAGGAAGATGAAGAAGCTGATTAGGTACTTGAAATCAAGACGACAGGATCCTGAGGAGCATGTGAAGAGGAAACAGCGTTATGAGCTGGATTATGATCTGGAACCTTTTGCAGGACTCACCCCAGAGTACATGGAAATGAGTATGTGCCATACTGCCCAGGAGACTAACCATCTAAGGATGAGCTAGACATAAATAATGGGTTATAAATGGAAGAACAAGCAGGATCAGGGTTATTTTTTTTTATTATTTTTTTTATACTTTTTTTTTTTTCTGAATAAAACGGCATGGTGTACAAGTGTTTTCAATATATGAACTAAATAACAATCCACTCGGTTTGGATGAACTGTAATTTGAGGGCCAGTTCACACCAGAATGCAGTGCAGGAAATCTACATCCCATGTGTGTTTCCCACACCGCATTTAAAATGCACTGCATTTGTGATCTGGTAGGTGTCAATATTAAATTAATGATACCCTAAATGCAGGTTGCAAACTCAGTGCCTTTGCCCACACTGAAGCGCATGGTACAGAATTACCATGCAATCCGGTTGCAGTGACTTTTAAAAAGTGGTGCATGCACTTTTAGTTCAGTGCAATTTCAGTCCATTGAAAATGAATAGACTGTAATTGCACCACACAGAACCGCATGTGATTCGCACAGGAACCAGCCCTAAATGAATAATCTGATACTTCGCAATGTTTGGTGTTTGTATATTTTTTTCTTTATTTACAAGTGTATGCTTTTCTCTTTTTCTATGTGTTATTTATATGAATGTTTCCGTTTCAGTTATCCAGTTTGGATTTGTCACTCTGTTTGTTGCCTCCTTCCCATTGGCTCCTCTGTTTGCCCTACTAAACAACATAATAGAAATCCGTCTAGATGCCAAGAAATTTATCACTGAACTTAGAAGGCCTGTGGCTGTCAGAGCAAAGGATATAGGTAAGCATCAAAGGGCTTCATTTTTCAACAGGTTTGTACAAAGTGTATATATACAGTATCTCACAAAAGTGAGTACACCCCTCACATTTTTGTAAATATTTTATTGTATCTTTTCATGTGACAACACTGAAGAAATTACACTTTGCTACAATGTAAAGTAGTGAGTGTACAGCTTGTATACTGTACTTTTTCTGTCCCCTCAAAATAACTCAACACACAGCTATTAATGTCTAAACCGCTGGCAACAAAAGTGAGTACACCCCTAAGTGAAAATGTCCAAATTGGGCCCAAAGTCTCTATTTTGTGTGGTCACCATGGTTTTCCAGCACTTTCTTAACCCTCTTTGGCATGGAGGTCACCAGAGCTTCACACTGTTGTCCTCTTCCACTCCTCTATGACGACATCACGGAGCTGGTGGATGTTAGACCTTGCGCTTCTCCACCGCTTGAGGATGCCCAGATGCTCAATAGGGTTTAGGTCCGGAGACATGCTTGGTCAGTCCATCTCCTTTACCCTCAGCTTCTTTAGAAAGGCAGTGGTCATCTTGGAGGTGTGTTTGGGGTCGTTCATGTTGGAATACTGCCCTGCTGCTCAGTCTCGGAAGGGAGGGGCTTAAGCTCTGCTTCAGTATGTCACAGTACATGTTGGAATTCATGGTTCCCTCAATGAACTGTAGCTCCCCAGTGCTGGCAGCACTCATGCAGCCCCAGACCATGACACTCCCACCACCATGCTTGACTGTAGGCAAGACACACTTGTCTTTGTACTCCTCACCTGGTTGACGCCACACACGCTTGACACCATCTGAACCAAATACGTTTATCTTGGTCTCATCAGACCACAGGACATGGTTCCAGTAATCCATGTCCTTAGTCTGCTTGTCTTCAGGCAATTTGTTTGCAGGCTTTCTTATGCATCATCTTTAAGATAAGGCTTCCTTCTGAGACGACAGCCATGCAGACCAACTTGATGCAGTGTGCGGCGTATGGTCTGAGCACTTACAGGCTGACCCTCCCACCCCTTCAACCTCTGCAGCAATGCTGGCAGCACTCATACGTCCATTTCCCAAAGACAACCTCTGGATATGACGCTGAGCACGTTCACTCAACTTCTTTGGTTGACCATGGTGAGGCCTGTTCTGAGTGGAACATGTCCTGTTAAACCTCTGTATGGTCTTGGCCACTGTGCTGCAGCTCAGTTTCAGGGTCTTTGCAATCTTCTAATAGCCTAGGCCATCTTTATGTAGAGTAACATCTTTTTTCAGATCCTCAGAGTGTTCTTTGCCATGAGGTGCCATGTTGAACTTCCAGTGACCAGTATGAGACAGTGAGAGCGATAACATCAAATTTAACACACCTGCTCCCCATTCAAACCTGAGACCTTGTAACAATAACAAGTTACATGACACCGGTGAGGGAAAATGGCTAATTGGGCTCAATTTGGACATTTTCACTTAAGGGTGTACTCACTTTTTTTGCTAGCGGTTTAGACATTATTGGCTGTGTGTTGAGTTATTTTAAAGGGAAAACAATATATATATTTACACACACACAGACATTTGTGCTCAAAAATTTGCATACCCTGGCAGAAATTGTGAAATGTTGTCATTAATATTGAAGATATGACTGATCATGCCAAAAAACACACACAGGACCCAGCTCCGTGACACATGGCAGGAGATGCCCGCTGTGTGAGACGCACACGAGGAGAATGACCGGGAGGGAGGGGAGCGCTGCAGCCGCAGATCAAAGGGGCACCCATGCTGCTGGAGAAGATACAGGGAGGTGTCAGTGGAGCGAACTACTAGGCGTAGAGGAGGAGGAAGTTAAATCCTACTCTTGCTCCGCTCTGAATGCTGGGGCCCCACTCTCCTCCTTGTCATGACGTCACTGGTAGCTAGAAGCCAGGTGGGCCGCTGCTAGCAACCAGTTTGGGCAGTGAGCCGGACAGCGGCCGGTGGTAAATAGCGGATCTCGGCTAGGAGTACAGTACACCAGGGCAGTAAGTGGCGGTGCATTTTTAGGGTGCATCAGATTAGCCCAGGGGGCAATTTCGGGACACTGTATTGTCCCATGAGAGAAAGAGCTTGGAACACACTGCTCAAAGCCATCTGTGAAGATCTGATACACTGCTGAGGAGATCCGCGTGCCTGCCTGTTCCGCAGCCAGGGAAATCCAATAGAAACAAAGAAGAATGGCGGCATAGACGGAAGTAAAATCAAAAGAATTTATAGACAGTCCATAAAATCAAGTGAATAATGACAAACATCAATCCAAAAAAGGTGCTCAGTGGACACGTTTCACACAGACGTGCTTACTCATCACTGTATTGTCCCAGGATTGAAGTGACCTGGGACAGACCTCCCAAAGGCGAGACTTTCCCGGGCAATCCAGGACGGTTGGGAGGTATGGACACGGTGACTGTAAATTAGAAAAGATGTCAGATTTTATTTTTGCCATCTGTGTCCCAATGCAGAGATTTCCCTTCACTTCCTGTCACATAGCCAAACAGAAAGTGAGAGGCAATTTAAGGGAATTCCTTGGGCAACCCCTATTGGAAGGTGTAATGGTCAGGGGTTAACCCCGTTCACGATCTTCCATTCCACCAACCACGACAGCTTATCCGACAATCCAGCCGACAGGACCCATTCTATTTCCCAGAATAACGAGACACACAGCTCTGTTACTGGTTTCAAAATGAATGAATCTTTTAATGGTAAAACTCAGGTTTTTATACAGTTCACAACCAAAAAGCATGTTACAGGGACAATGAAACTCTCCATCCCCAACATCACACCATGGGGGCTTCAATACACATTTAGATGGGCTAATTACTAATCATTATCCAGACGGTCTGGCTCTGCGATAAGTGATCCCCACCTGTTACACAAAACACATTCCTTTACTAAACATAATTGACATGCTAATTCACTATACCTGAGAAGTCAGACATCTGACCATTCAGACTACCAACACATATCTATCATCAATAGGCTTTTCACACAAAACAGTGTCATTCGCATACACAATGAAATGGTCTGTAGAAGCAGACCTAATTAACACAATGGACACAGAATGCAATCACAGCAAGACACTTAAACATCCCACAATTGGCAGCCTTACTGGCTACCAAGCTCCAATTCACATCACCACAGTAGCAGACTTAATTAGCATCTCAACAGTCTATGAGACATTCTTATTGACCTGTTGGGGGTCAGAATAAGCAACCTGTAATATTCCAAGATCCTGCAATACACGAATTATCATTAATGTCCCATCTCATGTAATCCGAGATATCCGTTCTCAGTCATCCTATGCCCAAAAGGGTCTCCCGTTACAGAAGGTTTCTCCTCTCTTACTTTTCTGGGGACAACTTAAAATTTGGGATTTTCTTTTACTTTCCCTTTCAATGATAATGGTAAACGGGACAAATAGAGAGGGAAAATCTCCTTAATAGGGACACAGCCGGCAATACAAAATGACAGGTGATCTAATCCCTCTCCAATCACTATGGAACAAAGTTTTGCCTTGTAGTTATACTTTTTAAACACATGTGTAAAATCTGTTTTTAGTAGTGTGTGTTATTGGCTGTATCACTGAATGTGTTGCCTTGATGCTGTTTAGTGTGGCCAGTGTTCTGTATATTCAGTGTGTGTGGAGGAGACCAGCTGGAGATTGTAAAGGGAGGTTTATGGGATAATGTTCTCTGTCACTTGTAGCTTTGGCTGCGCCCCTGACATGGAGTAAACTGCATGAGGCACTTTGCATAACTTGCACCCTTGGCTATAAATAAAACGTAACATTATCTCGAAGGATCTCATTCTGCAAGTTAAACATTGTTTCTTAGGGACCTGCCCTGTTTTCATCAGAAGTATTACGCTGATCTTCAATTACCCCTGTTGACAAGAGCCTTGTAATAAAATACTAATCAGACCATCTGAAAGGCTTGTTTTTAAGCACGACATGTGTCACCACTGTGTTTCTACATGAAATATGGATATTAAGCTCAACTTGATTGTTTCTAATTATAATTTTTCAGAAGAATATCTATAGTAAAGACCTTCAAGTAACTAAATATTTGACAGTTCCTCTAAGAATCAGCTAAATATAATGTCATTGAGGTTCCTTATGGCAGACGTTCCTTAGATCGATCATCTATATTTCAAACATTGAATGCCCTATACTCCCCCTTCCAACTGCCTCTAGGCCTTAAGATGGGACTACTGGCCATCCTTCTATCGAATACTTACAAGGTTGCTGACAGCAAAAAATGGATCTCTTTTACACACCCATCAATCATGCAATGGAAAGATACAGTAAATAACTGAATGGAAATGTAAAAACTTGCCTAGCAGCATATGGGTAGTGGTCCCGGATTCCAGCGGTGGTCCAGCTGGAATCCGGGACTGCTGTGGCTCTATCTAGCCCAGTGCACCGCAGGCTAGCACCACTACCCTGATGCTTCTCTGGGACCAGCACTGGTCCCCCTTACCATACAGCACCCACCATTGCACCCCAATATGTGCCACTATTGGGCTCCTGCTCCCGGGACCCCCTTACCCATCATTACCTTCCTTGTCACTAAGACAAGCAGGTCCCTCCACACACGTGCCCTCTTTTGGCCACCGTATGGGATTCTGTCTGGTTCCGCCCGCTGCCCCCTTGTGGCGGGACTTTTTAGATCTTCTCCTGATGAAGCGGTATACACCGCAAAACTAGTTGAGAGACTGTCATGACCCTCAACCCATCGTGCTGTCTTCCCCTTTTGGGGATTTCTGTTTTGGTGCTGTTGGATGGTTGTCACAATTTTTTAATCTGTTCTGTCTGTATTTTGAATAAAAATTATCAATTGTTTTAAATCTTTACCCTTATTTTCTATTTTTGGATCAGTACCGCAATAGTCCTATTTGGTCCCCCCCTTTTCTTGATTCTCTGGTTCGGGGACCTCAGATTCAAGTATTCTATATAGGTACCATATGTATACTGGCATCACTGAAAGTTTTATACTGGTATCTGGCAGGACTGGTAATAATAATTTTGACAGTCTGGTGAAGGGGGAATGGGGACATAATTGGCACATCCATTGGCAGTCTGTGATCGTAAAATGGTTTAGAACTCCTTTTGTAAAGTTTTGTGCAATAATGATAAAGCTATACAAACCATAAATAATACATCACAGAGCAGATTTGCTATCCTGTTTATGCCTCTGGCTGAGATTATACAATATATTGTGTCTTTGCAGGTATCTGGTATAATATCATACGAGGAATCGGAAAGGTTGCGGTGATAATAAATGTGAGTTATTTTAAAGATTTGGCAGAAAAAGGTCACTCTGATCATACATTTTCCTATGTTTTATTCTCCCCACCATTTATGTTGCACGGTTGTCTGCAAATACTTTGGCATATAATCTGGGAGTCCAGCATAGAGTTGTTCATCATAGGCACCAAAGTAACAAGAAATTCCAATTCTGTATCCCTCTGCTGCACTGCTGTTTCACATTACCTCCCACTTCCTCTTCAGTAAATGTTTCTATGCATGGAGTGATTCTCGGTGTAGATGGGCAACATTTTGACTTCAACCAACTTGAGATCAACTAGAATCTGCTCAGTTCTCTAATGGCGGAGAATAAAAAGTCACATGATTGTGTTAGGATGTGTATAAGGTGCTCGTTTTGCCACTTCTGTTGTTCTAACATTAAATGGGCACAGTTGCTTAATGCCCTTGCCACAACTGCACCCTCTTTAAAGTGTATGAGCTTTTAATGGTGACCAAGAGTATTTCTTCCAGATTTCCAATGTATAGTAGGAAAATACAAGCTAATCGGACCTTTTTACATGCTGGCAAAAAAAAACGCTTAAGGCCCCTTTCACACTGACGCGTTTTTCAGACGGGTTAGTGCTAAAAATAGCGCCTAAATACCGCCTGAAAAAATCGTGCTTTGCAGTCTTCAGTGTGAAAGCTCGAAGGCTTTCACACTAAAGCGGTGCGCTAGCAGGACCACTCCAAAAGTCCTGCTAGCCGCATCTTTGAAGCGGTATAGGAGCAGGGTGTTTACCATTCCTACACCGCTCCTTCCCATTGAAATCAATGGCAAACCGTGGTAATACCGACGGCAATGTGCCTCTGCAGAGGCGCATTGCCGGTGGTATTAACCCTTTTTCTAGCGGGGGTTAAAACCGCACCGCTAGCGACTGAATATCGCGGTAAATACGACGGTATAGCGGCGCTTAAAATCACGCCGCTATACCGCCACCGCACCTCCCGTGCCCAGTGTGAAAGGGACCCAACAGTCACATGTTTATAAATTTTAATGTGGAGAGTAGATTAACAGTGTAACTAATAGTGTTTCCTATTAGTGCTTATAATTTGTATAAATAAAAAAATAAAAATACTTCTCACTTTTTGGGCACTTGGTGGTATCTGAAGACAGAAATGGGGGACGTCGCACATTTCTATCCTGCAAAGGTCTCCTGATTCTCTAGACGTTCATAAATATCCCAATATCGCTTTCATGTGTTCCCATATAACAGATACACTTTCAAGGCCAACACACCATCTGTGCTGTTACATTCTTCCTCCTGATATACTGCTTCAGGTCCTGTATGCTGTCCTACAGCTACATGGTGACAGTTCTTAGAGTGCACCAGCCACTTGTTGAGGCAGCCATTTTGTTAGGGGAGCCACTTTTTACAGTGCCTTGAAAAAGTATTCATACGTCTTGAAATTTTTCACCTTTTGGCAACCAAAAATGTAAATGTATTTTATTGGGATTTTATGTGATAGACCAACTCAAAGTGGCACATAATTGTGAAGTGGAAGGAAAATGATAATCGGGTTTTCAATTTTTTTTTTTTTATAAATATGTGAGAAGTGTGGGGCGCATTTGTATTCAGCCCCCCCGAGTCAATACTTTGTAGAACCTCCTTTTGCTGCAATTACAGCTGCAAGTCTTTTTGGGGGATGTCTCATGCACATCTAGAGAGGGACATTTTTGCCCGGCCTGTCAGTTGAGGTGGACGGCCATGTCTTGGTAGGTTTGCAGTTGTGCCATACTCTTTCTATTTTCAGATGATGCTCCATGAGATGTTCCACTAGATTTTAGTTGTGGGTATCAGAGTAAAGGGGACTGAATACAAATGCACATCACACCTTTCACATATTTGTAAAAAAATGAAAACCATTTGTTATTCTCCTTCCACTTCACAATTATGTGCCACTTTGTAGTATTATTGCTTTGCTATAGCACTAGCAATAATCGCGGTCCTCTGGCAGGAACGGTTCCCCCATCCCTCAACCAGGAGAAGACAATTGGCTGCCAGGAGGGATTCCCGCATCAACCCTGTCTGTGTTGATGGGGGAATCAAGCTCCTTTTTTCTTTTCTTTTTTCGCTCTGTGTATGGCCAGCCTTACTGTCTGAGAGAAGTCCAGAAGCCATTTCTAGCCATCAGTCGGGTCAAAGATATTTTTTTTTTTTCTGGTTAAAGAAATATTTTTTTTTAGGGTCTCTAAATAAACAATCTAAAATAAAGGTTTGCCAGTTATCTTGTGACTACATCTAATCATCAGTGATTTTAACACACCTCATGTTTTATTGTTACTGCTTAGGCCTTTGTGATATCATTCACCTCTGACTTCATTCCACGCCTCGTGTACCTGTATATGTACAGTCCAGATGGCACCATGCATGGCTTTCTGAACAACACTCTTGCCTACTTTAATGTCAGTGACTTTAAACCTGGCACTGCGCCCAACATTGAGCAGGAGCTGGAATACTCAGTGGAAATATGCAGGTAGAGACTATGAGTTTTGCATAGGTGCTTCCTTCCTAAATTTGGCTGCTATTCTTGTAAATAAAGTAAGTCATTTTTTTTTTCTCCAGATACAAAGATTACAGGGAGGCCCCATGGTCTGAGGATAAATATGATATTACAAAGGAATTTTGGGCTGTTCTGGCTGCAAGATTGGCATTTGTGATTGTTTTCCAGGTATCTGTTTTTCATAATATTTTTATGTTGACAAATGGATTCTACTTTAATGTATTATGAATATCTATCATTTCTAAAAACTACGGGCCAGATTCACGTAGGTGAGCGGCGGCGTAACGTATCGTAGATACGTTACACCACCGCAAGTTTTCATCGCAAGTGCCTGATTCACAAAGCACTTGCGATGAAAACTACGCTGGCAGCCTCCGGCGCAAGGCGGGCCAATTCAAATGGGCGTGTGCCATTTAAATTAGGCGCGCTCCCGCGCCGGACCTACTGCGCATGCTCAGTTTCGCAATTCCCGTCGTGCTTTGCGCGCCGTGACGTAATTTTTTCGAACGGCGACGCGCGTATCGTACTTCCGTATTCCCGGACGTGTTGCGCAAACGACGTTAAATTTCGATGCGGGAACGACGGCCATACTTTAGACAGCAATAAGATTGCTGACTAAAGTTAGGGCACCCAAAACGACGACTAACTTTGCGACGGGAAACTAGACTATCGGCGACGTAGCGAACGCGAAAATCCGTTGTGGATCGCCGTAACTCCTAATTTGTAAACCTGACGCTGGCCCCCTAGCGGCGGCCGCGGTACTGCATCCTAAGATCCGACAGTGTAAAACAATTACACCTGTCGGATCTTATGGATGTCTATGCGTAACCTGATTCTATGAATCAGTCACATAGAAACAGAGATACGACGGCGTATCAAACTAAATTAGATCTAAAAAATGTAGGTTCAGCTCTCTAAGATATAATTACCATATATTCAGCAATGAAGTCTGAAGTTCACATTCTCATTGCTGAAAATAATCAACGTAAAGAACAAAAGTGTTATATTTTATTGGACTGAACTTCCTCCTATTTTTGTTTGAATGGGGTAAAATGCACGATGTGCCTTTGGCAAGGTAAGTAGTATGTTTGCCTAATGATTGACAGCTGTGTAAAACCAAAAATAACAAGTATAATATGAAAGAAGAATTCCAGTTGTGTTAACTAAAAGTACCCACCTCATGAAGACCAAGGTCCCTTTTTTTTATTATATATATATATATATATATGTATGTATGTATGTATGTATGTATGTATGTGTGTGTGTGTGTGTGTGTGTGTGTGTGTGTGTGTGTGTGTGTGTGTATATATATATATATATATATATATATATATATATATATATATATATATATATATATATATATATATATATATATATATATATATATATATATATATATGTGTGTATGTGTGTGTGTGTGTGTGTGTGTGTGTGTGTGTGTGTGTGTGTGTGTATATGTATGTATATAATATATATATATATATATATATAAAAAACTGTACTTCCCCTTTGTCTGCAGTCTTTTTGCTGGTCTTCATATGTCATAGATTATCCTCCTCTGTCAGTGGGTTCAGGCAGACATTCCTCCTGTACTAAGTGGTGCTCACAAAAATACCTGTGAGTGCATCTCAGTTCTAAAGTACTGTTGGCCAAGGCTGTGTGATGATGATATACCCCCCCAGAATATGTGCCAACGAGAGGCTGGGTTCATAACAAATGGTCAGACTGGTGCGACTGTTATGCCCAGAGAGAACTCGTATTGCTGGACTAAGAACAGTGCTGGTGCATGGACAGGATAAGTAACGTTTTCGGGCACTTTTTTTTTATTTTATTTCCATTTTTATACATGTGCAGAAAACCCAAAAATTTATAAAAATGCATCATTGAAGTTTTAACTTCATCCCTTAGCAATGAATCCACTTGTAGCACCCTCTAGCTTAGTGTGCTTGGTGTAAATTTATTTTTTTGTAGTGTAGGTAAATCTGGCCTTGCTAAGAGCCAGGCCTGGGTTGAATCTGGGTCAGGGATGAGTGACTCAGGGAGGCTGGATGACTCCTCAAGCAGCACCACTGGTACCACCTATTACTTGCTGGAGGCTTGGAGAAGCTTCCAGAAGAATTGGTGGGAGGTTAGGAGGAGCTGCTTAGAGTATTGAGGGCCCCAGCTAATCTCCAAGTGTGCTGCCAGGGGACGGGCACCTCTTAAATACTCTGGGGTCATGCCAGCAGGGGCAGTCGGGTGGATAATGGAGATGGGGTGCTGAGGAGGCTGTCAGTGGCCCTTAAGGGTGCCCCCTAGTGTGAGGGGGGTGATCTTGTGACCCCACGCCTGTGGCTCAAGTGCTGGAGGGATCCTCTAAAACACGGGCGCAGGTGTGAGGACAGCATGAGAGAGTCGGCACTTCCTGGAGATAGCCGGGTGGCTGGTTAGTGTGGAGAAGTAGCCAGGTGGGCTAGTGAAAGGGGCAGCTGCGGGCAGGCTGGCAGTGCCTGAAGAGGTGGTGCTGAGATCAGTAGCCATAGGGGTTTAAGCTGGACACTTTACTTTGCTACACAATCCAAGGGGCCCGGGGTTCCTGCCTGTAAAGGGCTTTTGCTTCAAAATCTGACTGTTGCCTTTTTGTCAGGTTAACAATCAGTGTGCCAGCTAAGATTTCTGCAAGCAAGTGTGCTGTAGGAAGCAGAGGAGTGTACATAGACTGTATATAGAGTCCCTAAAGTTGTTAAAGTGGGCATCCCATAATACACCCTACTCCCCATCCAAGTTGTATCCCCTCAATAAAAATACAAAACAAGCACTGAACTGGATTCTGACTCTGGGAGCCTGTGAAATTCAGTGTGTCTGGCTATAATAACTACATTACCTTTTTTGTTGATGTTCAAACAAAATTTGATCTATAAAGTTTAGAGTCAGCTCTCTAAGATCTAATGGCCATATTTTCGGCAATGAGGCCTGAAGTTCACCAGCAGCTCCTATGTGGGGTACGCTACATGCTAAATGTCTATTTTAATATAAACTATATAGAGAGATTGATTAGACTTCTCTTGATAAAGGCTGTGAAGTCCCCAGAAAAGCTGAAGCCATTGAAAAACTTTTTAAAAATTACAATACAAAGGTCTGGGCATTAATAAACCGCCTTATTTAGAAATTTCTTTTTTTCCGCTAAGCTGAACACTTGTAGAACATCGCTGGGAAAGCCGTTTTATTTTTATACCTTGATGGTATGTTCTAAACACTTCTCCTTTCCATGTCTCATCCTCTCCCAATTTTCTGTTTCAGAACTTGGTCATGTTCATGAGCGACTTTGTAGACTGGATCATCCCAGACATTCCCAAAGACATCAGCGAACAGATTCACAGGGAGAAAGTCCTAATGGTGGAGGTGTTTTTGAAAGAAGAGCAAGGTAAATTACAAATGCTAGAAACATGGAAAGAACAATGTGACCGGAAGAAAGAAGAGAACTGTAACAATCAAAGCCCTAAGTTTTCCCGTAGTAACCGAGGGAGCACGGCATCTGCTTATTCTAATCGTGTGGATGTGTAAGAGGAAAAGCTGTTCGAAGGACACAGTGTTTGGGCAGTCATTCCACTGACAGAAATGTCATCAAGAGATGTGACTTTAGAGCCTCTGGAGAGCTCGTCTTTGTAGCCTGTGCTGGCTTCCATGTTCTGTGGACAGAGGACCACGTTTTCAGATCTAGAGCGAGAGGGACAACTCCTGTTTGGTGACTTGGATAATGCCGCTGCCATCTGCATGTTCTGTAGTAGCAATAGAATAGAATTCAACTTTATTAGATATCTCATGCCTTCTGTTGGACAGTTTGAAACTTGTTTTTCTTTTTTAAAGAAGCTACACCCTGTGACTTTTTGGGAAATCCTGCAAAACACCTGAAGCAATAATATCAAACTACAACAAGGCCGCAAAGTTTAGCGATGGACTAGATGGCTAGAGGCATGATTTCATGGATCTTTGAGCAATGATGGACAGCTATGTGCTGACATTCCTAATGCACAATTTCACACGGAGCTTCCTACGCTTGGCATCTTCCTTTAACGGCCAATCCCGTATCTGCAGGGTCTTTTTTTATATATGTTTTTTTTTTAAGCATCTAAACTACTCTGCCCCTCGATTCTATGAACATGGACACTTTCTAAACTCAGCTCAGCTGCAGAATTACCTCCAGCACTAAAGGGTTGAACTTGCAGATGAAATATTTTTTTAGACACTACTATGCAATGTAAAGATGCCCTTTTCTTTATACAAACCTTTTATACCTATTTATTGATTCAGAGTTTATAGTGAAGCCGATCAATTTCTATTTTTGGCTAGAATCCTGAGGAACAAACGTCCAAATTCTATCTCGACATGCTAAGAATTGTGGGTCGCCTTTCTGCTCGGTTTCCTGGGTTAAATTTCAGAAGTAATAACTACAATGTTCAAATTTCTATTCTGTTTTATGATGATTTTTTTTTTCTTTTTGTAATTTATGGTGATTTTAACTGTGCATCCCAGATGTTACTCGATTGAGCTGACTTTCTTGTGGGTCAGTTGCTGTCGCAATGAAATTGGTGGGAACTCCTACGTTATACTTCTGTAACATAAATGTGTCTTACCAAAAACTTGGAGCAGTTCAAGGGGTTGCCTGCCAGGAATGTCATGCTATTTTGAGGTGTGGGGACGCTGACTGTATAGCTGGCTGTACAGAGTCTGATGCAACACACGTGTTTTTTTTATCCTTTTGCACACATCTAGTCTCCTGAAACTTTGAGTGGGAATTTTGGGTGCACATCAAACAATTGAACAGACAGAAAACAGGACACATTTCAAACTGTGTTCATCACTCCTGCTGTGTTTTATGTCTTGCCAGAGTTTGGGGATTACCTTGTGTGGGGAAAGTCTACCAAAGCTGAAAAAATAATGAATGACTGAGGGGATTGAACGGACAATGCCACAAATGAGGATATTTGTGACGTGATGGATGAATTTATTGTGTAAATATCTTGTGTCCACAAATGCCGTAAATGTTGCCGATTTCTAACTCTGGTCTGTACATTTTTGAGACCTCTTGGCTGGTCTCCTTTTGGCAAAACAAAGTGTCATAGAAGTTTGTAAGGAACATCTGACATCCAGCCAGAAAAACACACAGAGAAAAGTGGCTAGGCTGTGCCAATAAACTAGCAGGTTGTAGGTAAATGTTGCTTGTACATTACACTCACTTCCTCGTGTTCCAGAAATTTCCACATACTAAAGGCTTCCCTTAAAGTGTAAGTCCAGCAAAAACTTTTATTACCAGTTTTGGAGAGAGTGGGGAAATCATGGCGGGGGGGGGGGGGGGGGGGTTCACTGCTATCTGGGGCTTCATTAGAGAGATTTCACTGGACATGAAGTGAGGCGAAATCTGCAACAAGCACACAGTCAGCACTAGATGGATATATTTATGTATGTATGTCTATGTGTGCTGTCACTTCCTGTCTGGTCAAACCATTTTCACTTGGAAGTAAAGAAGGGGAAATCTCTGTAATGGAGCCCTGGGGTTCTAATTATTCTCCACTCTATCCAAAGTGAAGACAGTTTTGAATCTAATTGCGCTTTAAAAATATAGTATTTGTAGTTATTCACGGACACAAATTGCACATCTTTAGAAAGTTTGTATCTATTCTCTGTGCATATTTCAACAGCATTATTAGGTGAATTAGCCCCTATAGCATCCTCCTTAAGATTTCACTTTATGACCGTTTCTGATTCTAGCTATGAAGAATTCATGAGAGATGGCCGATGGCATTCAAATGCCTTGGATGTAAACCAATGCTATATCAATACATCTTCCAGTACACATAAAGTGAAAGTAAATCTTTATTAGGAATATCGACAGGACAGTCCCTTCACTTTCAGGCCATGATGCATTGGATTGGCTAGCTTTTATATTCTAGAACGGACTAAGCCATTGACCCTCACACCTTACATTGACGTTTAAAGAATGACATTCCTGTATATCAAAGTGCAGCCCATGTACATCCGTAACTGCGGTAATCGAGAGAATAACATGCAATGAGTGTAACTGAAATCTGACAATTTCTGTGTAGCTAAATGACACATTATTCAAGTTCCCTCAATTTTGTGTTTCTTTTTTTTTAAGAAAAGATGTAAATCTCTATAAATCTATTCTAGATTATGTTGGAAATATATTCATAATAAATTCTAATATGCAATCCTAGATCTTTTTTTTTCTCTTCTCAAATGATCATTCCATGGTCGCCATATGCTAAGAACAAGAGTGAATTCAAGATGGTCAGGTTTGTGTTGGCTGTGCTACTGTGCACAATGTATTTGAGGCTGGGTTCACATCTCTGTGCCGAGTGGCTCACAGCAGGGCTCTGGTGCATCCCTGTTCACGGATTCAGGTCCGAATTTGGACCTGAAACAGACCAGAATTTGGACCTGAAACGGACCAGAGGTGCACAGGACTCCTGTGAAATTCACTCCGCTATCCATTGGGGGCCAGTCACAGGCTCCTGACATGCGAATTGGATGCAGGGAAACTCGCATCCAAATCCCAATAATGTGAACCCAGCCAAATCTACAAGACATGTTTGATTTGTCTGCTCTGTGAGATATATAGCATGCATACATCATTGCAATGTATAATGTTACCATATATTTTACATACTTCTTTATAAAGGATAAGTTCACCTTTCTGAACATGTTACACCCATATTTAGGGTGTAATATGTAACATGTTCAGCATCTTCCTGCTCCTCCCCTGATCCCCTCCCTCCCGTAACAGCAGGCTGGGGATCTTCTCCCTGCACCCGCTGTCATAATTTAAAAAGGAAAGCTGCTGTGCAGGGCTCTACCCACACTGCCACGTCATTCATTCAGAGTTATGTAAATTAACTACAACTACTGTCGACCTTTGCAGGCTTGTACACAGACAGAATTCTCACCGCTCCAGGTGAGCCTCGTGATGATCAGGGGTTGTTGAACCACCAGGGTGCTGGAAATGCAGTATTGGCAAAAAACAAAAGAACAAAAACAAAAGATTAAGCACTGACGCCAGTGCGAAACGTTGGCCATACTGATTTTTGTGGGCTTGCAGTGACTGTATGCACAGTTGAAAATAAAGACATCTCTTAAAGAAAATTTTGGAGTGCGGCTGTCCAGCTTTTGTTCTTTTGTTTTTTGCCTTTGCAGGCTTGTAGTTCTCCATAAACTACCAGGGCACTAATCAGCGCTCTAGGTAGTTCATTGAGCTTCCTGTCATTCAGCAACTGCCTGACCATATGAGGTACAGGCAGACAGCTACACTGACAGTCTGCAGGAGCCTGGCATTACACCCATTATCTGCCGATTATGGGTGTAATGCTTTACAGGCGCCTAAAAATAAATATTAAATGCAGAATTTTTACTTGCAAAAAAAATTGCATTTATTATTTATAATGGTGAACTTATCCTTTAAACATCAAGCATGTTGGACTGGGAAGTAGAAACCAGCCTGGCTAGCCATTATTCAGATCCCACTACATGCCAAAGTTAGGCTGAAAAAAGGTGAAACGTGCGGAAGTGTTTTATTGTAAAACATGATGGTGATCGCATATCAGCTGAACTTCGGGCAAAACAAAAAAAGTTGAAATACTTAGGCTGTGTGTGAATTTGTTTTATACCTAAAAGGAATTTTGTGGCTTTGTTCAAACAGGCTTTTGATCCAGGTAAGTGGTACAGCATTTTGCAGACCCCACCTTTGCAGGTGACCAGGCAATGAAAGAACCACCATCTATAGAATCATCTCTGAGCTCTCCCCTTCTATAAGCATGCTCCCGACATCCTTTTGCAAAGCAGTAAAGCCCTGATTGGCTCCTGTTGCCCGTCCTTCCTTTATCCAATTACAGGGGATTGGTACTTTGAAGAAAACAAAATTTAAATGTATATTTCTTTTTACAAAGTGCATGGTAAAGGCAACTTTATTTATGAGAAGGGAGATCTCCCAATCAGAGCACATACAGTAAATCTTTATCTAGCAGGGTTCCTAACCATTGCCTACTCCTCGCCATACACTAAAATAAAAATGTTTTGGCTTTACATATACCTTAACCACACAACTGGATTACATATTTATATCTGTATTAAAGTATAGCTAAAACTACAAGTCACTGTATCTCATTAGAACAGTGGTTCTCAACCTGTCTAGTGCTGTGACCCCTTGATAAAATTTCCCAAGTTGTGGGGACCCCTAACAGTAAAATTATTTTTGCAACGTGGGTTGTCGGCACCCAAGGCAAGACTAGTAATTTACACCCCTAACCCACGGACATTTAGCGCTACCTGAGTCCCTTCCACTTTTTACAGTATTAAAACCCCATCCCTCTCTAGCCGTCTTTCCTGTTCTTTCTCTTATTCTTTTTCTTTGTTCCTCCCTCTCTTTTCCTCTCCCTTAAGTGTACTCTATTTTTATTTCTTCTCTTACTCCTTGGTGGGGGGGATGGGATGAGTGGCAGTGCTGATGGCGGGTAGGATCAGTAGCAGTGCTGGGGGGGATTCTGATCAGCCAACTTGGGTGCTCTTGATCAAGGTCTTCTGCTGTTCTGAGAACTGTAGTGGGGACTTTTAATTGGTAACTATAATTACAGGTAGTGTTACCCGCTGTGTCTCTGGCTTCACTGTGTCTCTGACTTTGTGGCGTCTCCCAGCAGTGACACCTATGCTGAAATCAGGAGACGGGGTCTCCTCAAGCCCCTCCCACTTCACATTCCTCCACAGTCAGCTGACCTCTAGTCTCTGCCCCCACCCAGCCATGCCGTGAACTGAATGGGTGGCCGTGGGCTCCAGGAACAGCCCAGCTGGGCTGCCAAAGGCTCCAGGGACAGCGGTGAAAAGGCTGAGCAGTACAGGCTTCAGAAACAGCCCAGGATTTGGTGACCTCTAGCAAATCGTCTTTTGACCCCCAGGTTGAGAACCACTGCATTAGAGGCATATGCATAGCTGAAAGGTATCTATTGGCCCAGACCAGCTGACTTTCTAAAAAATATTCTTGAAGCAAAATGAATTTATTGTGTGGATGGTATAAAGCACAGGTACCCAGTACAGCAAACCAATCAGAGTTTAGCCTACTGTAGTCATGTAAGTATTGAATATTACTCTACCTATCTCAACAAGACCATATTAGTTGCTATTGTTTTGTCTGACCCATATAAGACCATGTTAGTTGCTATTATTTCTAGCGACAATCATACCATACTATGCTGTGGATTGCTGATAATTCTCCATCGCTAACCTGTCTTGCAGTGCCGACATGTAGCATGCTGTTTGGGTTCTGAAGTTTCTGTTCTAGTTCCCTAATAAACAATGCTGATCTACAATGAATTTACTGTAAGCAAGTGCAGATTACAACATGCTCTCTTCTTCTACCTAGAGAGTGAAATGATTAGAAATAAGATAAGCTGCAGGGTGATCTATGTTGTACAACAGTTTACAATACAGGGCCCAGCTTTGCAAACAAAGTTTTGGCAGAACAGGCTGGCCACATTAATGTCTTCAGTGCTACAAGTCTACCCTGACATGAACCAGATTTGCTATTAAGTCTATGAAAAAAAGAGAAATCTTACTTCGATGAGATATAGTAAAAAAAAAAAAAAAAGATGATTTCCACAAAGGTCTTCTTCCTAGCTGATGAGCTTTCTGAAGTTTTATGTGGTGACGCTGTGCTCTGGGGAGGGTTATGCCAACATAACTGGATGCAATGCCATAAAGCAAACAGGAACTTGCAACGTTTACTAGCCCATAAAAGCCAGCTACAATTTACTTAGTTAATGTCAAGGCGAAATAAAAAGACACATCTTACATCTCTGCAATACATGAACATTTCCTTGTATTTTATCTTTTTTAAATACATGAAGTACAGAACATCTGCTGATGTGCCCAGATATATATTGTTCTCCTACCTTCCTCTGTGACAATACACTTGTGTTTTGCGCTCTGAATTCCTAAGCCTTTGGTGTCAGCCCTGCCTACTTACTACATTTTTTTAAGGATTATAAAAAATGCAGAGCTCTCATCTCCATAACCCTTCTCTATGCACAAGAAATAATCGGCTCCTAAGATTTGTGGCAGAATGAACAGGCTTCTTTTTTTTTACTTTTCAAACAGATATAACTAATTGTTTTAAAATGCATATTTATTAGATCAAAAGGGAGCAAATAAGAGACGTTTGTTGTTGGGCTTTAATGATCTTTTTAGAAGAACAGACTGAAAGTTGCTATGACATCATAGTTTCTTGCACTGCTTAGTAAACAAAAGTGGTTGTGTATCAGTTTTTCCTTGAAGTACTAGGACAGTGATGGTGAACCTTGGCATCCCAGATGTTTTGGAACTACGTTTCCCATGATGCTCATGTACTCTGCAGTGTAGATGAGCATCATGGGAAATGTAGTTCCAAAACATCTGGGGTGCCAAGGTTCACCATCACTGTACTAGGGTAACTAGCCACCTTCTTCAGAGCATACTAGCGCCTACAGTAGGCTCGGAAGAAGAAGGCTAGTCCTTTGAAATGCGTCAGCCTGAGGGATCATATCCAGGACCCCCCACCCCTAGGTTCGGTGATTCGAGCAACGTATGAGAGATTGCCACTAATAAATCTGTTGGATAATGCTCTAGGCCAATAGGCACGCTTTTTTTTTCTTTTTCTATTCTTACAGTACTGTCAGGAAGACCCCAGTCTTAGGCCCTGTACGCACGGGCGGATTATCCGATGAAAACGGTCCGCCGGACCGTTTCCATCGGACATATCCGCTGCCGGATTTTGGTCTGATGGTTGTACACACCAAATCCCCGTGGAAAACATACGCGGTGACGTGTGGCGACGTGCGCGACCCTGGAAGGTAAATACTTCCACGCATGCGTCGAATCACTTCGACGCATGCGAGGGATCGGTACAGACGACGGACAGGTTTCCAGCGGACAGATTTCTTAGCATGCTAAGAAATTTTTGTCGGCTGGAAAACTGTCGGCTGGATAAAAATGTCCGATAGGCCGTACACACGACCGGATTTGTCTGCTGGAACTGATCAGCGGATAAATCTCAGCGGACAGATCCGGTCGTGTGTACGGGGCCTTAGAGGGCAGCACAGCATGAGATTATCCACGGTTTGACCAGGCACTTGTGACACGACACAGTCAGCTGACTCTAGTGCACTAGTGTGTTGTTCATTTTTTATGGGTTTAATCATACCCAGGATTTTTAGATTCTCCCACAGCCCAAAAATGGCATGTGAAAAAATTGCCCCTAATTTTACGAGGTATTTACAAAGAAGTGAAAAAGTTCTTCCCTTTTTATATTTTATTTTTAAATAGCTTTGAATAGTTTTTTTGGCTTTTGTCAGTGTTTATTTTTTTGTCCTGTGTGTATGTGTGTGTGTGTATATATCCTCATTCCATATCTGCTAAGAAATGGGGTCAGAGGGGGAAATGCCCGAGCTGCAAGCACACAACTATGGAGGATGTAGGCACTTGCATCTCAGGAAATGATCTGCTCTTTTCAAGAGAAATTTCACACAAAAATATTTTTTCAGGTATTGCTAAGGCCAAATTAGCAAGATGCTCCCTAAAACCTTGCCAATCATGTTTTGAGTTCAGTTCCAAAGTTAGGTTGGCATACAATTTAGTCCTTGTGCACACAGA
Source organism: Rana temporaria (assembly GCF_905171775.1). Taxonomy (NCBI): domain Eukaryota; kingdom Metazoa; phylum Chordata; class Amphibia; order Anura; family Ranidae; genus Rana; species Rana temporaria. Next base: position 20,725,701 of record NC_053499.1, on the reverse strand, counting down.
CTTCTTATGTTTTGGTAAAACGATGATACCACCAGTGCACCGTCCAGCCACAGCAGCTTTCTGCCTCTCAAAGTTTTACAGGCTGCCGGTAGCAGGTTTTGATGGTGTGCCTGTGCCTTTCGTGCAGAAAAAATGCTGGAATGCACAAGGGGTTAAAGCGGAGTTCCACCCTAAAAATTAACTTTCTATTAACAGCTTGCCTTTAATGTAAAAAAAAAAATGTTTACTCACTTCTATCTGGCTGTTACTTGGCAGATTTCGTAATCTGCCTAGTTCCTTGTCCTAGGTCAGTGATGGCGAACCTTGGCACCCCAGATGTTTTGGAACTATATTTCCCATGATGCTCAGCTACTCTGCAGTGTAGTGGAGCATCATGGAAAAATGTAGTTCCAAAACATCTGGGGTGCCGAGGTTCGCCATCACTGTCCTAGGTGGTTCAACTTCCTGTCCTAAGACCCCATTGCCTCCTGGGAAATGATGACACTCATTTCCCAGGAGTCTCTGAGCATTACTGTGCCTAAAAATCACCCAGCATGCACCTCTCCCTGAAAACCAGGAAGAAAAAGGAACTGGGCTTCACATGCCCACACATATGATGGATACGGCCACAACATGAGCTGGAGGATATAAGGCATGTGTTTGCAATGATTTCTGGAATGATTGGGGAACTATTAATATGTTTTAGGGACTATTTAATGTGATTTAATTTTAGCTTGCAAAAAAAAAAAAATTATGCCCGGAACCCCTCTTTAAATGTCAAATGTGCATGAGAACTTGACTGTTACAGAATACTGCCTTTAGGGCTGCCACATTAATGACATGACATCCAGTCACAAGCCAACACTGCACCAGTACAGGGAAGGCTACTGTAGATACTGGGGACCATCACTCTTAAATGGCCCATGGTAGAAGAACAAATGGGGTTCATTTACTACAACAGAGAATCATGGGAAAGCATGCAGAAGTAGCAGCAGTGATCACTCTGTAGTTTTGAAGTCTCTTTGGTGATATCTGTCTTCTTGAGGATCTCTTTACTAATTTGTATACTGCTTTACAGCTGTACCTGTTTTTGCTTCTAAAATGTATGACGTGATGGTTTATATCTAGTGTTGAGCGGAATACGCCATATTCGATTTCGCGATATATCACAAATATATAGCCAAATATTCGTGAAATATTCGCTAAAATCGAATATTCGTGATATTTTATAAAAAAATAAAAATTTGCGAAATTTCGCTAATGCGAATGCGAAATTGATTGCGAAATTTTGACAACTGTGGTAGGAGAACTCTGATTGGCTCTGATGCAAAAGAAGGGCGGAGAAAGTATTCGCGAATATTCGGAAATCGAATATTGGTAATATTTTATCGAAATTTCGCTAATGCGAATGCGAAATTGATTGCGAGATTTTGACAACTCTGATTGGCTCTGATGCAAAAGAAGGGCGGAGAAAGTATTCGCGAATATTCGGAAATAGAATATTCGCGATTGCGAATATTCGGCAACATAAAAGGATCGCCTCAGCTTAGCTACTCGGCCCAGGGTCTCTAATCATACCAGCAATGCTTTTAGACGTCGATAGGATGTGATCTGTTTTAAAAATAAATTTGAAAAAATACGAATATTCGGAATAGCGAATATTGGCCGCGAAATTCGAGTTATTCGCGAATATTCGAATATGCCATATTCGTAACGAATATTCGCAATGCGAATATTCGTGAGCAACACTATTTATATCCACTTGCCAACTCGCCACCATACATATACTGCAGACAGGCGCCTTGAACATACACCATAATGTAACTGTACGTTGCGGATTCCTTCCGGGTTCAAAGTGCGCGAACCCCTACCCGCCAGCTCAGCTGTGACTGAACACAACAGCGGCAGATCCTGGCCAATGATTCATGGCCAGGACCTGCTGATCGGCTGTGTCCAATTACAGCCCAGAGCCCTGTGTTGACAATCAATACAGATCTCTGTTTCTTATCCCCGCAAAGCAAAAGATCGGCACACATTGAAAGCATTGCGTTTATCCCCTTGATTACCCTAGATCAGTGATGACGAATCTTGGCACCCCAGATGTTTTGGAACTACATTTCCCATGATGCTCAACTACACTGCAGAATGCATGAGCATCATGGGAAATGTAGTCCCAAAACATCTGGGGTGCCAAGGTTCGCCATCACTGTCCTAGATGTTAATCCCTTTCCAGCCAGTGTCAATAGTACAGTGATGGTATTTCTGTCACTGGTGATGTCAGTGGCAGTTAGTGTCAGATTGTTCGACACACCATCACAGTCCCACTCTAAGTCGCTGATCGCCGCCATTACTAGTATGAAGAAAAAATACAAATTCCAGTATATCTATCTCGTAATTTGTAGGTGCTATAACTTTCACACAGACCAATTAATATACCGTATTTATTGGAGTATAGCGCGCACTCCTAAAGTTGCCCGAAATTCCTGTGGAAAAAAGATTTTTTGTACTTACAGTTTTGGTGTCTTGCACGGCGTCCATCGGCGGCCTTGTCGGGTCCGGCGTCCATCTGCGGCTTCGGGTGTCCTCTTCGTCGGGTCCGGCGTCCTTCCCGCTCGTTTCCTGCGCCGAGTTTGAATACTGCGCCGACATATACAGAGCGCAGTACACTCGTGTATGGTCGGGCAGGCTTGGCTACTCTCGCGCTGACGTCCTGTACGTCCAGGACGTCAGTGCGAGAGGAGCCAAGACTGCACGACTATACACGAGTGTACTGCGCTCGGTATATGTCGGCGCAGTATTCAAACTCTACTATATCGCGCACCCACGATTTTGCCCTGATTTTCAGGGCAAAAAAGTGCGCGGTATACGCCGATAAATACGGTACACTTATTGGGGGTTTTTTTGGTTTGTTTTTACCAAAGGCATGTAGCAAAATGCATTTTGTCCTATATTTTTTTAAGAAATTTGATTATTTATCGGATATGTTTTTACAGCAGAAAGAAACAAAAAAGTCTCAATTATATAATAATAAAAAAAAAAAAAATAGAAAACCCTGCGCAATTACCAGTTAACCGCTTGGCGACCGCCCACCGTAGTTTTACAGCGGCAGGTCGGCTCGGCTGCGCAAAATCAGGTAATATTATGTGATTTTGCATTTCAGCCACTAGGGGCGCGCCCCTGGTGCCGACGCACGTGCCCGGTGGGCACGATCACCCCTAGGCACCCGCGATCACTAGTTACAGAGCGAGAACCGGGAGCTGTGTTTGTAAACACACAACTCCTGGTCCTTTCAGGGGGAGAAATGACTGATCGCATGTTCCTACAATGTACCGCGTAATTGTCGGTTAAAGCGACGCAGTGCCGAATTCACAAAAAGTTGTCCGGTCATTAACCAGCAAAATGATCCGGGGCTGAAGTGGTTAAAGTAGCGCAGTGCCGAATAGCAAAATACGGTCTGGTTATGAAGGGGTAAAATCTTCCAGAGCTCTAGTGGATATGGATCATTGATTTTTCTGTGCTGGTTATAAATTGTAGCACAGGAACATTTGCTACCTTTCAAACTCTCCCATACTGTATAGTTTATAGACACCATTCCGAATCCTTCATGTCAAAGCTTAGAGAGCAACTAGAAACTTCTAGGAATCTGTAAATTATTGGTCTAGGCTGCAATGCTTTACTTAAAAAGAATGATAGCCCCGGTAATGTCACTCATCACTAGCACAGATTTACTTCTCTCTGGTACACAGTGCCCAAGTGACTCAAGTGAATCCTGGCCGGCTGCCCCTATGCCTTGGTGCCAACTTCACATAGACTTATTTCTCTGTGCTGCTGAGTGCCATCATTCGGTCTTTATGTAATGGGTGCGAGTAATGAATTAACAAGACGCTGAGCTTCGCCTGCAAGCATTCATATTCGTGTTATTGCAGAGATGTCACCGGCGTGACTCTGTATTTAAAGTATCGGTAGTTATTTCTGGGTACTGGAAGACGCAGCGTTTTCCATGTGTTCGGAACAGTTGTGTATACAGCATCTGTGATCCACTGGTGACATAAAGCAGGATGAAAAGGTATTTCCTGTGTCAAATATAGAACTACACCCTAAACGGTCCTTCTGTGGAATGGATTGAAAACATGAAATAATGACTCACTGTGGAGGGAACACGTCAGGCGATGGGTGGGGTTTGGTCTATAAAAACACCTCTTTGTGCTGGCATCTCCGCAAGAATCATGCTCTTTACACCTACTGTGTGTTCCATGTGGTGGGTGGATCTGAATTCTCCTTCTAGCACTAATCCAACAAACACTAAGCCAATATTCCTAGGGATCTATGATAAGTACGCCCTGTATTTAGTTGAAAGACCATTTTAAGAGACTATATTGGGATTGATTTACTAAAACTGGAGAATGCAAAATCTGGTGCATCTGTGCATGGACCCAATCAGCTTCTAACTTCAGCTTATTAAATTAAAGTGGTTGTAAACACTTAATGCCACTGCAATCATATGCAATCGCTAAACTTTTTTTCTATGCCCCACATATAGCTCCCAACTGTCCCTGATTTGGAGCAATGTCCCTCTGTCCCCCATTCCTCCTCATTTGTCCCTCATTATGGTCTGATCTATAGAGTTGAATATAAAATGCACTTTTTATCTATCAAAAGGTGTTTTCCAGCCCTAAATCGTTCATCCGATTTCCAAATTGCTGCATTTGTAAATTCCAAAAGCCAATATAAAGTAATAGTAGTGGTAAAAAAAGCACTTGTTGGTTTAACCAATCTTGTTTTTTTTGTTGTACAATTCTTCCTTAAAGGGGCGTGGCAAGGGGTGTGTCCTATGCCTGCATGCGTTTGCTGATAGATGTCCCTCATTTCCATCTTAAAAAGTTGGGAGGTATGCCCACATGACCGCAATTCCCCTGTGTTAGCAAACACAGGCTGGCTGGTGCCGTAGTTTTTTTTTTAAAATTGCTATTCTTGTGTGGCAGCCGTTGCAGGGAAGGGGCTATTTCTCGTATTTCGGGCGTGGAAGAATACCTCATCCGCGCCCGCTCCTCATGCCATGCTGGCTCAAGTCCTGGCCAGCGCGGCCTCTGTAATGCCATCACGTCCTAGCGCCGCGGAGTGATTCTGATTCCTCTCTCTCCCCGTGAAGAAATAGCAGTGAGGCGACTCAAGGGGAGCAGCGGCATCCCATGATCATCTACTGGTATAGTTTGTGGACCCTCAAATCCAGGCAGCAGCAGGATCAGGAATAAGTGACTCCTTGGGCCCAGCCAACAATTACACAGGTCAGGTCAGGTGTGTGCTTGCTTTGGGGGGGGGGGGGGTCTTCAAGATCTACTACCACTGCAGCATCTATACATTGTGGCATGGGTGGCTCTGTCTGCCCATAACACATGTGCTGCCTGCAGAGACAGTGCCACCCATGCCGCCAAAGCCGTAATGTGCTGTAGACCGTGCCACCCATAATGCATGTCCATACATTATGCCATTGGTGGCACGGTCTGCAGCACAATATGGCATTGGCGGCATGGGTGCCACTGTCTGCAGGTAGCACATGCGTTATGGCCCATAACGCATGCGCTGCCTGCAGAGACAATGCCGTTATGCGCTGCAGAGACAGTTTAAGGCAGGGTCTGGGGAGGGGCCAGGGGTGGGCTGAAGGTGGGACCAGGGGTGGAGCTAAAGGGGCCCCATCAGGTAGGCTGTACGGGGCCCCATGATTTCTATCAGCTGCCCTGCCATCATACCTTCAGAGGTCTAGTGGCACCCACATCAGGGAGAAAGCCTCACATTACTGTGTGTAGTTACAGACAGAAGAACAGGAAGTGAGGATTTCTCAGAAGAAATAAGGACATTTAAAAGCAAAATGGAAGGATGAGGTAAGTGAAGGAGGACAGCACTAAGGTAAAGGAAGATATTTAGGGAAAATAATTGTACTTTTACAACCCCTTTAATCAGTATAAATACAGCCGTTCTGTGAAGCCCTCAGAGGTTTGTTAGAGAACCTTAGTAGGAATGTGCCGGATAGGAGTACGATATGATGATCCATAGAAGAGCCTGTGTGACTGTATTAGAAGGCAGTATAGGGACTCATAGTATTTGGTGAGATGGAGGAAAGAAGGCCTTCATAGATACTTGTATATTATTTAATTCTTGACTTTTGTTGGGGAGTACATTTCTAAGGCAAGTGAATCTGTGGCTGATCAGAATGTTGCATAAACTCGATGTGATTTCTGAAGTATGTGTATATTTTTTGCATGTGTCACATCCATGTATGGTCTTGTTGTGAACCGAGAAGACATTTCCGTTGCCTGGTGTTAACAAATGTAAATGTTTCCCTTTTGTTGAAGTTGCTTTGCTTTGGAAACAACATAGCAGTTTAAAAGGAAAGCTTTCACAAAAAATAAGGTGTTAGGCCAGTTCACAATTCTCTGAACATAGAGTCCATTATTTTCCTCTTTGCACCTTCAGCCGTAAAGAGAAAATGTCACCTTAAAGTGGACCTCTCAGTAACTTTACAAGTCACACTAAATACATTCCTTACTACATGACCCAATGTACAGGAACGGTGCAATCAAGACAAAAACTAATTTGCACATTTTACCATTCCCATAGCAAGTCTTTGGCTCCAGGGAAGTGAATGTTCTCAGGCTAGCTGATCGGTGCCAGCCCAGGGGAATTTCATCAGTCTCTGCAAGCAACAGGATGCAGGCAGGACCACCAAATAAATATGAGGTACATCACCACATTGACCACACCGAGGGCTGCCACCTCATCCCTTTAAAACAAAACACACATTAATTACACAGTTCTGAGGCCAATTTAATTCTGATAAGGCTCTGTGTAATTAATGTGTACTGTATATACTCGAGTATAGGCCGAGTTTTTCAGCACATTTTTTTTGTGCGGAAAATGCCCCCCTCGGCTTATACGCGAGTCACCTTTTTGCGCCTGATCTCCCGGACTTTGGGAAACCTGTACCGGACGGTCGTAGGTCCCCTGGCACACATGTAGCCCCACTCTTCTTCTACAAGTGTGCAAAGTTTGTCCGGGGGACCTACGGCTGGGGAGCAGCGATTTTTCTAACCCGGGCACCCCTTCCATAGACTCCCATGTTAAATAGTAATTTGTCTGGTGTTTTTTGGGGACCCAGTACCAGCCGGTCGTAGGTCTTCTGGACCCGGATCTTGGCACACATATAGCCCCATTTCTCCTCTACAAGTGTGCAAAGTTTGTTGTCCGGGGGACCTACGGCTGGGGAGAACCGATTTTTCAAAGCCTTGCACCCCTTCCATAGACTCCCATGTTAACCCCTTCCATACAGGGCATTTTCACCCCCTTCCTGCCCAGACCAATTTTTAGTTTTCAGCGCTGTTGCACTTTGAATGACAATTACGTGGTCATGCAACACTGTACCCAAACAAAATCTTTATGTTTTTCCCCCCCCACAAATAGAGCTTTCGTTTCGTGGTATTTGATCATCTCGGTTTTTATTTTTTGCACCATAAACAAAAGAAAAACGAAAATTTTTTAAAAAACACAATATTTTTTTACTTTTTTATTTAATAAATATCACAATTTTTAAAAAAAAAAAAAAATCGCAATAATCAATTGATTGGTTTGCGCCAAAGTTATAGCGTCTACAAAATAGGTGATAGATTTATGGCATTTTTATTTTATACATTTTTTTACTAGTATTGGCGGCGATTTGCGATTTTTTACTCTGACTGTGACATTGCGGCGAACACATTGGACACGTTTTTGGGACTATTCACATTTATACAGTGATTAATGCTATAAATATGCATTGATTACTGTGTAAATGTGACTGGCAGGGAAGGGGTTAATATGTTCCCTAAGGCGTGTTCTAACTGTAGGGGGGAGGGGACTCACAAGGGGAGGAGACCGATGTGTGTTACTCTGTACTGGGAACACACATTGGTCTCCTCACCGCTGACAGGAGGTGGATCTGTGTGTTTACACACACAGATCCACACTCCTGCCGTGATTACCGGCAATCGCGGCCGCTGGGTACCCGCGCCGGGTCATGAGCCGGTAGGGAAGTGGATAAATGTCAGTCTAGTCATGGGCACATTGAGGCATGCACATGGACAGCCTAGGTTTATACTTAAGTCAATACGTTTTCCCATTTTTTGTGGTAAAATTAGGTGCCTCGGCTTATATTCGGGTCGGCCTATACTCGAATATATACAATAATTAATGTGTGTTTGGTTTTAGAGGGATGAGGTGGCAACCCTAACCACACCCCATGAAGACCCTGTCACTGTATATATGGACAGCATAAGTTATTCAAGCTGTGGTACCCAATACCACCAAAAAAAAACCTTGTAAGCTGCTTCTAGAATGGTCATATTATGAGAAACATTTTGCTTATCTGGACCAGATTTCCCCCAGTCTTTGGGTTATGATCGATTATGCTGATTAGTTGTTTGAGGCCTGGTTGACTTGAGCCTCGTACACACGATTGGATTTTCCGCAGAAAAAGCGTCAGACTTTTGTCCAAAGGGCATTGGCCATGAACTTGTCTTGCATACAAACGGCACACAATTAATAGCCAACAAACACGAACGTAGTGCTGTACTACGTGAAATTTCAGCTCTTAAGCGCCGCTCTTTGGGCACCTTCTGCTAATGTCGTGTTTGGTGAGCATTGATTCTGAGCATGAGTGTTTGTACTTTGTGTGAATAAGGGGGAACTAAAGCGCTAACCAATACTCTCAATGTGAGGAATGAGTAATATAAACAATAACGTGAGTGAATGAATGAATGCAGCTCAAATCTATAATGTGCTAACAACAAAAGATATAAAATTAATAAATTTGAATGATGAGCGCAAAAATAAGTGAATGGTGAATATCCACACAAATAATGAATATAAATAAGATCCCCAATCAGGGGAAAACAAATAAGTGAAGTAATTATGATCTAAATAGACCAATCACTTAAAACCCTGTGGCTGTGATAATAAACAATTAAGCAAACAGTCCTGTGTTGTAAAGATATAGATATATATGAAATATAAATATGAATATAAATAAAAGTCCCAAAATGATCGACAATAATCTTGTGCATCCAAATCAGATAATGTTTACACGATCCCACCGGCAGCTGAGCTCACGGAGCGCTTACCTTCCTGATGTATATAAACAGCATGTGGATGCTCAGATGGAGACTTAGAGAACCTTCCCTCTGCTGGGACAAGCTGGTCCAATCCTCGATCCTGTTGCCTGGAGAGCGTCACCCTCACTGTGTGTGGTCCGGGACTACACCAAAATGGAGGCTCCGTGCTCAGATCATATGCAGGCCATCGATCAAGTGTAAAAAGGAAAGAAGCTCCAAATGGTGAAATACTTCACAGCAATCAATTTATTGTAAGTCCAAAAATAGTAAAATGCTCAACATGAGCTTGAATTAAAACATTGAAACAGCAGGTATCACAATGTGCGGACGGAACGTCACGTCACTTCCGGTCACGTCTAATCAGGGCCTCGGGACTTTTATTTATATTCATATTTATATTTCATATATATCTATATCTTTACAACACAGGACTGTTTGCTTAATTGTTTATTATCACAGCCACAGGGTTTTAAGTGATTGGTCTATTTAGATCATAATTACTTCACTTATTTGTTTTCCCCTGATTGGGGATCTTATTTATATTTATTATTTGTGTGGATATTCACCATTCACTTATTTTTGCGCTCATCATTCAAATTTATTCATTTTATAGTGTTTGTACTTTGTTTGTTTTTTTGTGTGACGGACTTGTGTACACATGATGGGGAAAATGGTTGGATTTTAGGCCAACAGTCTGTCATCACTCAATTCTCATTGGAAAATCCGATTGTGTGTACAGGGCTTTAGAAAACATTGGGCAGACATCTTATTATTCAGTAGACAAGGAAGTAGGGATAGGGTTGCAGATACCCAGAGCAACACTTACAGACTTTCAGATCTGCATCTAGCTTGTATATCGTAAAGAACCTTTAATCCGACACCAGCAACACTGCAAATAGCACCTCTTGCTGGTTAGCATACTTTCCTGTACTCGTTCCCATGCCTCAGTACATCCTTCATTACCTCCATGCATCCTCCCAAGAGAGTGACCAGACCCCTGCGAGAAAACCAGCCTTTTTCCTGGCTGCTTCTTCCTCCAGTAGGGTCCTCCTCTTGAATAGGCTTCCCCCCTTGACCAGACAGAACAGCTTGTGAGAACCATTTCTGGCCTAACTCCAAGCACTGGACATGCACAGGCTGTGGGCCTAACAGATTGGAACACTTAGCAGCACCTCCCCATGCCACAGCCCAGGGGAAGAAGGAGCTCAAATGGTCTACCCTAAATATTTATATGCTTTGCCAACATGCTCAAGTGTCAGTAAACCTCCAACAGGTTTGCTAAAAAATAAAAAATATTCATAACTCAGCATCACTGTGGCATCTCATACTACTGACAGTGGTACCAGTGACACCTACTGGCAGCAGAGAAAACAGCAGGGGGGGGGCGCAAGTGAACAAATAAACTACAAATTAGCTAGGGCTGCTACCACTCAGCAAAGCAAAATTTGAATAGTCACCCCTGTTTAGGACAGGGTGTCTTACATGCGCAAGATATTATATTGGTGCTGGATATAGCATAATATATTGTGAGTTATTTAATGCTTTCTAACAATAACATTTTACAGGATTTTATGCTATGTGGATATTTCTAGAGAGGACTCATTTATGTGATTTAAAATTTGGAATATATGTATTCTATGACATTGTATATATTGTTCATTTTCAGGTAAATTCTTTTTTTTTTTAGGGAATAAAGTGTTGGTACATATTAAAGGGGTTGTAAAGAGAATACATTTTTTTTTAAATAACAAACATGTTATACTTACCTCCACTATGCAGTTTGTTTTGCCCCGATCCACATCTTCTGGCATCTCTTGGCGGCTGTCTTTGGTCCTCTCCGCAAGAACTTTCCACCTTCATGAGAGCTTGCATGGTGGTAAGTTCTTGCGGGCGCGCTCCCGTGATACAGCCGGCAGCTATAGCCGTTCACTGTATCACTCGGTGCGCCGCGTTATTGGATGTGATTGACAGCAGTGCTGCTTTCAAACAATCCACTCTAGCCAATCAACGACCATGCTGAGCGGCGGAGATGACGTCGGGGCGAGCGCCGCACGGTAAACGGGCTCAGGTAAGTAAAACGGGGGGGGGGGGGGGGGGGGGGGGGGGGGGGGGGGGGGGGGGGGGGCGTTATTGTCGGAAGTTTTTTCACCTTGATGCATTAAGGTGAAAAAACCTGTACCTTTAGTGTCCCTTTAATACTACTTATTGACTTTTTAAATATTTAGCACAGCTCTGAGTGGTTTTGGGTTGGTCCATAAAAAAGTGCAAAGCAACTAAAAATAAATAGATCCCTGGAAGTGCCCAATACCTACATCTGTATTCATCAAATAATCATAGAGCTATTCATCCTGTGAAACTGCATGCACATTTGTTGTGTGTGAATAGAGACAGAAACATTTAAATTAGGCCATTTTCTCTCCAGGTCGAATGTTTATAAAGAGAAGGGTGAATCGGGAAAATATTGCCTTATGGCCATTAGATGAGGCTGATGAACTTGGGTAATAAAAACCTATCACTATGATCATCAGCATTACCCAGTGGCCATAGTGCCATATTCCCCTGATTTACTATTCTGTATAAATTAAAAACATTCAACCTGCAGAGAAAATTGCCTAATAATATTAGTTTTTTGCCCCCATTCCCACAAATTGAAATTATATGAATGAACAGTTCTGTGATTATACACACACACACACGTAAAACTTTGGTTTGAGAGCGTTTTGCAAGACTAGCAAAATTGTTTTTTATAAAACTTGACTTGATATACAAGGGATGTCTTGATATAAGAGTAGTGTCATGTCTCAACTGTGTATAAAAGAGAAGAGAGGCGCTGCTAAGTGTAGCAATATGGTTACATTTAATTAAGGTACAACATTTAGAAACTCACATGGTTGATGTCTAAAACAGACACATCCAAGTATGCAGGGATCCGGGGTAAAGATGTCCACATAGACCGTTCTCTGCACCACCATTGATGTCATCCCTTCCACTCTGCGCTCCACGAGTGCTTCAAGCCTCGCTTTCAGATCGCTCTACTGCAGGGTAGTCTTCCCGGTAACGATTGCAGACCGACAGCGGTGAGAGCCGGTGGCGAGGACGATGGTCTATGTCAGGGATATGCAATTAGCGGACCTCCAGCTGTTGCAGAACTACAAGTGCCAGGAGGCATAGCAAGACTCTGACAGCCACAAGCATGACACCCAGAGGCAGCGGCATGATGGGACTTGTAGTTTTGCAACAGCTGGAGGTCCGCTAATTGCATATCCCTGGTCTATGTGGATTGCTTTACCCCGGATGCCGGCATACTTAGATGTGCCTCTTTTATTCATCAACCATGTGAGTTACTAAATGTTGTCCCTTCATTAAAGGAGTTGTAAAGGAAAAAGTTTTCACCTTTATGCATGCTATGCATTAAGGTGAAAAAAATATTCAGAGTATAAGCCCCCCCCCACCCCCACCGTTATACTTACCTGACCCCTAAAAAGTCCAGAGATCCTCTTCGCTGCTCAGCCTGGCTAGAGCGGATAGATTGAGAGCAGCGCAGCCATTGGCTGGTGCTGCTGTCAATAACATCAGGTGGCGCGGTGCGCCGTGGGGTGAGTGATACAACAAGCGGCTATGGCCGCTCGCTGTATCACGGGAGCGCGCCCGCACGGACTACACACAATGCGAGCTCTCTCGCATGAACGTGTGTAGTTAATGCGGGGAGGACCAGAGACAGGCGCCGAGGGACCACAGAAGACGTGGATCGGGGCCACTCTGTGCAAAACGAACTGCACAGTGGAGGCAAGTATAACATGTTTGTTATTTTAAACACATTTTTTTTTTTCCCTTTAGTGACCCTTTAACCACTTAAGCCCCGGACCAATATGCTGCTAAATGCCCAAAGGCGTTTTTACAATTCGCACTGCGTCGCTTTAACAGACAATTGCGCGCTCGTGCTACGTGGCTCCCGAAAAAAATTGACGTCCTTTTTTCCCCACAAATAGAGCTTTCTTTTGGTGGTATTTGATCACCTCTGCGGTTTTTATTTTTTGCGCTATAAACAAAAATAGAGCGACAATTTTGAAAAAAATGCAATATTTTTTACTTTTTGCTGTAATAAATATCCCCAAAAACATATATACATTTTATTTTCCCTCAGTTTAGGCCGATACGTATTCTTCTACCTATTTTTGGTAAAAAAAAATCGCAATAAGCGTTTATCGATTGGTTTGCGCAAAATTTATCGCGTTTACAAAATAGGGGATATTTTTATTGCATTTTTATAAAAAAAAATTTTTTTACTACCAATGGCGGCGATCAGCGATTTTTTTCATGACTGCGACATTATGGCGGACACTTCGGACAATTTTGACACATTTTTGGGACCATTGTCATTTTCACAGCAAAAAATGCATTTAAATTGCATTGTTTATTGTGAAAATGACAGTTGCAGTTTGGGAGTTAACCACAGGGGGCGCTGTAGGAGTTAGGCTTCACCTAGTGTGTGTTTACAACTGTAGGGGGGTGTGGCTGTAGGACTGACGTCATCGATTGTGTCTCCCCTATAAAGGGGATGACACGATCGATGCGCCGCCACAGTGAAGCAAGGGGAAGCCGTGTTTACACACGGCTCTCCCCGTTCTTCAGCTCTGGGGAGCGATCGCGACGGAGCGGCTATAAACGAATAGCCGCGCCGTCGTCCCGGATCGCTCCCTGAGGGAATCCGCCCGCCGCACACAGCGGGGGGGGGGGGGTCCCGATCGGACCCCCGACCCGCGTAAAGGCAAGGACGTATATATACGCCCATCTGCCTGTCCGTGCCATTGTGCGGACGTAAATAGTCGTGCGGCGGGCGTTAAGGGGTTAAATGTAACCATATTGCTACATTTAGAGGATTTTTTGCTGGATTTTGCTTCTAATCCCCTTGTGGAAGGATATTTTATGGTTACACAACTTATCACATTGCTATAATCTTTTTATATGGACTATAGACTGAAGGACTTATGAATAAATGGTTGTGTAATGAAACATTTGAGTTTACATTATTTCTTATAGGAAAATTTGCTTTGATATACACGTGCTTTGGATTACAAGCATGCTTGTACGAACGAATTATGCTCGCAATCCAAAGTTTTACTGTGTGTGTGTGTATAAATATATAAGAATACACCCCTTAATCTATACGAGTGGAACAAAAAAAAAAAACAATATGTGACATTAGGTAGTACACTTTAGCACACATTTTAATATTAAAGGAGAACCCCACATTCAGCCAAAAATTGTGATATGCTGTATGTTTGCATCATCATGCTCTAAATAAGTGCAAATACTGTATATTGTATTAAACAATTTACCTGCTGTAGTCTACCCAGACCCTGAATAGGCCCCCTGGGAAACTTGACAGTCACAATAATTATTTGTTGGTATATGAGTCACCAGTTCCTGGGAAAGTAAAGAAGGGAGTCATAAAAAAACTCCAATAAACTCCAATATCAGTTGCTTCTGCACATATGCGGTACTTGCTATAGGCATAGCACCATCTGTTGGCTGACAAAGAGAAGCACAGTCCATTTATGCTGCAAGGCTGGCAAGGGATGTGGGGTTCGTATGATTTTGTATAGACTAGTCAGCAATGTCATGCATAGAAGGGCTGATAGTTTCATCAGAAAGCTAGATTATTGAATTATGTATCTTAGTGGCCATTAGAGCATTGTGTACACCAAGTGCAGTAACAACCATGATCAATTAACCACTTAACCCACGGACTATATTGCTGGTCAAAGACCAGAGCACTTTTTGCGATTCGGCACTGCGTTGTTTTAACTGACAATTGCGCGGTCGTGCGACGTGGCTCCAAACAAACAAAATTGGCGTCCTTTTTTTCCCCACAAAGAGCTTTCTTTTGGTGGTATTTGATCACCTCTGCGGTTTTTATTTTTTGCGCTATAAACAAAAATAGAGCGACAATTTTGAAAAAAATTAATATTTTTTTACTTTTTGCTATAATAAATATCCCCCAAAAATATATAAAAAAAACAATTTTTTTCCCTCAGTTTAGGACAATACGTATTCTTCTACATATTTTTTGTCAAAAAAAAAAAAAAAAATCGCAATAAACGTTTATTGATTGGTTTGCGCAAAAGTTATAGCGTTTACAAAATAGGGGGTAGTTTTATGGCATTTTTATTACATTTTTTTTGCTAGTAATGGCGGTGATCAGAGATTTTTTTTTCGGTACTGCGACATTATGGCAGACACTTCGGACAAATTTTTGGGACCATTGGCATTTTTATAGCGATCAGTGCTATAAAAATGCATTGGATTACTATAAAAATGCCACTGGCAGGAAAGGGGTTAACACTAGGGGGCGAGGAAGGGGTTAAGTATGTTCCCTGGGTGTGTTCTAACTGTAGGGTGGTGGCCTCACTAGGGGAAATGACTGATCGCTGTTCATACATTGTATGAACAGACGGTCAGGCATTTCTCCCCTGACAGCTCCCGGTCCTTGCTCTGTAATGAGCAATCGCGGGTGCCTGGTGGCGATCGCGCCCGCCGGGCACGCGCACGCACCCCTAGTGGCCGCTTAGAGAGCAGACGTTATTGTACGGGCTCTCTCGCAGGGAAGCTGACCTGCCACCGTAGAACTGCGGCGGCAGGTCGGCAAGTAGTTAAGAGTATCAAAGTGGAATTCCAGCTAAAGTCTAACTCAGGGATCCTCAAACTACGGCCCTCCAGCTGTTGTAGAACTACACATCCCATGAGGCGTTGTAACACACTGTGACATTCACAGACATGACTCGGCATGATGGGAATTGTAGTTTCTGAACAATTGGATGGCCGTAGTTTGAAGACCCATGCTCTAACCCATCCTAAAAATTCCAGCTCCCCTCCAAATAAACTGTGTAATAAAGATGCATATACTGACCTATTTTTAGCCCATCCAGTACGGTCACATTAATCCGCTCCGCTGTGTCAGCCAGCGGCAGCTACAGGAGAGAGGAAGGAGTGCCGACAATGGCTGGGACATGGGAGCCACTGGCTGACACGGCCTATGAAAGCCACAGACACCAATCTGAATATATATTTTTAATTTTAATATAATTCATAACGGCTATTCTTTGCTATAATAAAAGCAATATAATGAAAGTAAAACCAAAGCGGGCAAATAAATCACCAATCCCAGCACACATAAAATAATATAGATATTGAACATACAAAGTTCATTGCACAATAAGCCTCTACTATATTTAAAAATTGTCCATCATAACCGTATACAGTGCCGGGACAAGGTAATTTGGTGCCCAGGGCGAACATGGCAAACTGCGCCCACCCCCCCCCCCCCCCCCCCCCCCACACACACACAAATATTTTCGGGCCAGCAGCACAGCATTGGAGCTCATTGTGGCAGTCAACAATTGCTTAAACTGCTATCCTCTAGCCTGCAGAGGCTGTATTAGGTCTAGAGGATAGCAGCTTAGGCAGTTCCTAATGGCTCAGTCCCTAGGATCAGTAAAGGATAATTGCCTACAGGCCCTTTTACCAGACCCAGCGAAACTTCTGCAGTAGTGTAGCATGTCTGTACCCTGGTAGTGGCTCAGCGTGGCTCTCTCTGGTGGTGCTGGTTAGCAGTGTGGCCCTCTGGTGGTTTTGGTTAACAGCGTGGCTCTCTCTGGTGGTGCTGGTTAGCAACGTGGCTCTCTCTGGTGGTGCTGGTTAGCAGCGTGGCTCTCTCTGGTGGTGCTGGTTAGCAGCGTGGGCTCTCTCTGGTGGTGCTGGTTAGCAGCGTGGGCTCTCTCTGGTGGTGCTGGTTAGCAGCGTGGGCTCTCTCTGGTGGTGCTGGTTAGCAGCGTGGGCTCTCTCTGGTGGTGCTGGTTAGCAGCGTGGCTCTCTCTGGTGGTGCTGGTTAGCAGCGTGGCTCTCTCTGGTGGTGCTGGTTAGCAGCGTGGCTCTCTCTGGTGGTTCTGGTTAGCAGCGTGGCTCTCTCTGGTGGTGCTGGTTAGCAGCGTGGCTCTCTGGTGGTGCTGGTTAGCAGCATGGCTCCCTCTTTGGCTTCCCCGGTACACTCATCTCTTTCGGTTTCTGTCTTTTGGAGCAGTTAAGTATATCATTCATTCCCCCGGCTTGTTTCTGGGTTATGGGATCTCTTTCTCTCTTTTTTTCCCCCAGGAGAGTGCATGCTGGGAGCTGTAGTCTCTTTCCTGAGAGGCTGGCCGGAGGCGGGATGGGAACAGTGCGAGGAGGGGTGGTGGACGGCACCCAGGTGACACCATAAAGAAAGCTGGCAGTTGTAGTGGGTGTTGTCAAGCCCCCCCTCCCTCCACCCCCCCATCATTGAAGCTGTGATAGCGGCAGTGTGAGCGGGGGAGAGGCGAGCTACGGGATCTCAGAATGTTTCGCCCCCCCTTTCTCCTGTCAGCAGTGCGGGAGGAGAGACAGCGGCTCTCTCATTACTTTCACCGCGCTTCACTTATTGACTCCCCCGCGTTGTTGATCTTCTGGAACTACATGTCCCATGATGCTCCACTAGTCTGGAGCATCATGGGACATGTAGTTCCAGAAGATTAACAACGCGGCGAAAGTAATGAGAGAGCCGATGTCTCTCCTCCCGCACTGCTGACAGGAGAAGGGAAGGAGGAGGGGGGGCGAAACATTCTGAGATCCCGTAGCTCGCCTCTCCCCCACTCACACTGCCACCATCACAGCTTCAATGATGGGGGTGGAGGGAGGGGGGCTTGACAGCACCCACTACAACTGCCAGCTTTCTTTATGGTGTCACCTGGGTGCCGTCCGCCACCCCTCCTCGCACTGTTCCCATCCCGCCTCCGACCAGCCTCTCAGTGTGTGACGCTGGGTAGGGAATACCAAGCGCCTGCAGGGGGGGGGGGTTTTCTCCACTGACAGGGGAATCAATAAGTGAAGTGCTGGTCTGTTCTACGTTTCTGCCGGGTGCAGGAGCACACTCGGCACATCATTGCAGGTGTAGGTATTAGCGGCTGGTGTGTGCAGACAGTTTTTAAGCACACAGCTAGCACTTCACATGCGCCCCCCTCCCTCCAGTAAATAGTAGCGCCCAGGGCACCCGCCCATTCTGCCCCCCCCCTTGTACCGGCCCTGACCGTATATATGCATCCAAACAGTTTATAGCTGTTACACCATGTGATCAATGTGACCGATAGTGGAGTATCACTACGCTAAGATCTTGAAAGTGTTCGGGATGATCGAACCTAACAGTCCTTTCACTACACCTCGTGAGAACCTCTCCCTTCAGATGTTGCACTCAGATTCTCAGAATTCTGATCATATAAAGTCTCCCTAGAAACCAGATCCTTCTCCAATCACAGTGACACTAGGGTGACCACGTGTCCCGGATTGCCCGGGACAGTCCCGCATTTTGCATGTCTGTCCCGGGCACATTCATTCCAGTACAATACAGTGTCCCGGAATGAAACTGACACAGCCACCCCCCGGGCCAATCTGATGCCCCCAAAAAAGGCCGCCACATCACCTCTTTACTCACTGACAGTACTTGTCCTGGCCGGGAATGCCTGGAGGAGCACAATCCCCGCCCCTGCTTGTGATTAGAGAAATCATAAATCCCGCCTCTTGTGTCCAATCACTGTGCTGTGATTCGTTACACCACAAGCATATTTTTGGGAAGGGAGGGTGTCCCTAAATGGTAGTTTGGAAATGTGGTCACCCTAAGTGACACTCATATCAAAAAATAAATAGGCTACATAGCGTAATCCTGTTACCACATCTTTGTTATGACATTTTATTCCCCATGACCCCGCTTAAAATTTACAAAAGATAAAACAATTCCAGCATGAACATATCAAATAGTGACTGCTCAGCACACACAATCTCTCACCGGTCCCTGGATTTCCCCTGAATACAGTGATTCCCGGTAGAGTTCAGGGATGCTGGCTCTTAAAGAAGTAGTGTAGTCACGCCCAGGATGTGTTTCGTCATTACGTCTTCATCAACGGGCGCCAAGGACCGGTGAGAGAGATTGTGTGTGCTGAGACACAAGTGAAGAATGGTGCAAAAAAATACCGATGTGCTCAAACAAACAAAAAGCCAAAGACAGAGCTTTAGAAGACTAGGAAATAATCAAAAGGAAAAGTCCATGCTGTGCTATCCACGCTCTGCCCTTGAGCCTGGGGAAGATGGCATTTGCGGTCACGAGATGACATTGTGGGATTTATTTACTAAAGTTGTGGTGCAGCGCTGCATAAAAACCAATCAGCTTCCATGCATTAGTGTCAAAGCTTAAACAAGCTGAAGTTAAAAGCTGATTGACTTCCATGCACAGCTGCAAAATATTTAGCATGCTCCAATTTTAGTAAATCAACCCTTATGTGCGCTCCTGTATTTTACCCATGTAAGTAGCCATGTGTTTAGACCCATTCACACAGCGCTTAGTGGGAGCTCGTATTCCCGCTTGTGACCGAGTGATTCTTACACTATTTCACATGTCCCGCATAAAGCAGCCCATTCACGTGAATGGGCTGCCTAAAAGATGCTCAGGGAAACAATTCCAGGTGCAATTTTACATGGACAGCACCCAATGGCTTTGCATGTTCTGCCCCTGATTCCTTTTCGGCAAAGTGTGAACAGGGCCTTACTTTTCATAATAAAGTTGTTTACACTACTACACTTAGATTGCACCCTCTTGCTTGTGCTCATCTTGTTGACGATGAGGGCTGAACTCCTAACCAAAGACTCATTACCACGGATGCATTATTTTAACACACAAATGTATCATTTTTAAAATAAAAGTCCTCTGCTCGTTGGGGGAAGAACCCTGACCACTATCTTTTGCAGTGAAAATATAATGCATGTATATTGAATGTACATACGTGGCAGTTTACCAGTAAGGCCTCATGCACACTGGACGTGATAAAAGCGGCAGTATTGTTGCCTTGTTAAAAAAGTAAGTTTTTCCACGTTTCACCACTTTTTTGCATTAGCATTTTTCTGCTGTTTTTTTTGCATGTATTAGCATTAGTGTTTTTTTGTGTTTTTAGCAAGAAAACACAAGCAATGTGTAAAAATTTTAAAAAACGCTGGTTGGCCACGTTTTACTGCATTTACCGGCATTAGGGCGTTTTTACAGCTCAAAAACTCATCTCAAAACCCACTAGTTCTGGGGGAGGGGGGGTTTCCAGCCAGAAAACACCCCAGACAAAAAATGATGATAAAAATAGATGAAAGAAATCTGCAGCTGCAGTACCCAATTAGTGAATCAACACAAATTGCAACAATATTCTCCTGCGCATGAGCGATATACCCCCAATAGGAAATGTAACTTTGTGTCAAAGGTGGATATTCTCTTGACGCCTTGCTGCTCTCTAGGACTGTCCTCAAACCACTGTAAAAATAGATGAAATCACACAGAGTCCCCAGTCATACAGGCACCACCATCACAGAACTCCGTAATCACCAGGTCCCTTACATATAGCCCCCCCAAACACACAGTCCCCCCCCCCCCCCCCATCACAGAGCCCAACCACATCTTGGCAACTCATGATGCTGGTCCTCAGCAAACTGAGATCCCCAGGGGATCTCAGACAGCACCCTGGTTACGAAACACTGTTCTAACGATTAAGATCCTATTAATCTACAACGTGTATTAAGACATCTCACAATCCATCAAAATATAAAGTAGTGATATAGAAAAATACTATTTCTGTGACTATGAGACACTCCTGGGCCATGGCCCTCAGGATTGCTTTAACTGTTATAGCCACACAAGCCCAAGTAATACCAAGAAGACTAGAAAAGCTAATTTATGTATACAGGCCAAAGTAGGGGCAGAATACAGAATGACGTAGTATAGGTTGAGGGTTGGGCCTGAAGAAAAGCAATGTAGCTGTAGTACACGTTCAGGACAAGGGCTGGTGGCAGACAAGTGTATAATAAAAAACAGAATATAACCTAGAAGATAACCCAAATGTATTACCAGTATAGCAGACAAGGATATAGTAAGAAACCAGGAAAGCTGAAATATTAACAGGAAGAACGTAGAAAAGAACCAAGAGACAAGTGGATTTAGTACCAGAAACAAACATTAGGCCACGAGGGACACGTAGAGTTTTTAATATCATGAATTAAAAGTCATCACCAGGAAAACTGGAGTTCACTGTACTACATTATTAACTCAAGAATAAGGCACCAAAAGGGAAGGTATCAACACAGAAGCTGTTGGTTGCCATCAGAAGTAGGAGGTTGACCGATATATCGGCCAATTTTGGGAAATTCTTTAATTAATCGGCATCGGCCAATTGTGCTGCAAATTAGGCCAATACTTGCAAATGCAAGTCGCCCAAAGTCAATGCAAGTCGCCCGAAGTCGATGCAAGTCGCCCGAAGTCTCCCCATAGGAGCGACTTGAATCTCTCCTATCTGGGCAGCCTTCCAAGTCTGAGAACATCGCTGATAAAAGAAGCAAAGAGAAACAATGGTTCTACCTATCAAAGGAATGAACTTGGGTGTGTAGAAGATCTCAGTTTAACCATTTAAAGACTAAATCTTTTCTGACATGTGTTGCTTACAAGTGAAAATCCAGTATTTTCTGCTAGAAAAATTACTTAGAATCCCCAAACATTATATTTATTTTAGCAGAGACCCTAGAAACTAAAATGGTGGTTGTTGCAATATTTTAGGTCACACAGTATTTGTGCAGCGGCCTTTCAAACACAATTTTTTGGGGAAAAAATACACTTTAATAATTTAAAAGAAAAACTAAAACAGTAAAGTTAGCCTATTTTTTTTTCCGACCAAAAGTTTTGAGTACCTGTTTTTGTGTATTTAGTATTTAGGATACATCATTTTAATTAATCTAAATTATACATACAAGTGCACTGATTGGAGGCTTGTTGTGTGTAAAGCAAAGGTCCACCTAAAATAAAAATATTAAAAGCCAGCAGCTACAAATACTGCAGCTGCTGACTTTTAATAAATGGACACTTACCTGTCCGGCGCGCCCGCGATGTCAGCAGAAGATGAGCAATCGCTCGGCTCTCGGCTGCCCCCATCCTTGGTGAGGGAATCAGGAAGTGAAGTGTTGCGGCTTCACTGCCCGGTTCCCTACTGCGCATGTGCAAGTCACGCTGCACGTCTTTCACTGGTCCCCCCGCTGTGTTCTGGGAACTGTGCATTTCCCAGAACACACCAGGGGGGCTGGGAAGTGGCGTAGATATCCGCATATTCTGCCGCTATCTATGCCCAGAAGTGGGTGCAAATGCCTGTATTATACAGGTATCTGCACCCCCCCTCCCCCCGAAAGGTGCCAAATGTGACAGCGGAGGGGGGGAGGGTTTTGAAAGGCGGAGGTTCACTTTTTGTGTGGACCTCCGCTTTGATAAATGTTTAATTTGGGACATTTTCGGTATCACTTCTTATTACTTAACTGCTAGATTTTATGAGATGAAGGAGGGAAAAAATAAAAAATAAATCAGCCCAACATATCAGTGCAAAAAATAAATGGAATTTCAATTTCATCAAATGATATGGCAAAATCATTGCTGTTTATCCCCAACAGACCCTCCATAACACAGAAAGATTTGAGAATATGTCAGACAAATAAGGTGAATTCGAAAATGAAAAATCTTACTTGAACCAACAAATAAAATGTTTTGTTATCACATTATATTGTGGACTGGCATAACTGCCTGTTAGAATGACGCCAACAGTACAAATACAATCTATACTGCATATTCACAGTCAACCACAAGATGGAGACAAACCACTAGTTAAAAAAAAAAAAAGACTTGGACAAACATCTGTGGACTCCTCAGAAGCTTGCATTTAGAAAAGAAAATTGGTTTCCAACTGTTTTACAGAAAGAAATCAGAAGCTATTTTTTTTCTCTTTTGCTTTTATCTCACAAGCCAAACTGCCATACATCTGAGGCAGTGACTTAAACCCCCACACTAATTAGAATAAGATCAGTGACAGGCACCCCAATCTCCGCCCAATCACTGTCAATTAGCCTGTGGCAGTTATACAGAGATCTTATACATACCGTGTTTCCCCCGAAAATAAGACATACCCATAAAATAAGCCGTAGCAGGATTTCTAAGCCTTTCCGAAATATAAGCCATACCCCCGAAAATAAGCCATAGTGATAGGCGCGACTATGCGTAGCGGCGCGGTAAAGAAGACGTGATAGGCGTGGCTATGTAGCGTACTGGTGCAGAGCTGTAAAGAAGTCGTGCAGCCCTTCTCATCTGCCCCATCGTGACACCTGTATCTCTAGACGGTATCTGTAGGTGTCGGCAGCCCCATCAATAAGGTTGGCTCCCCCTGTCAGGTCCCGGTCTGTCAAAGTGAAAGTAAAAAGTCTCCTCAGTGAAGTGAGAAGTGAGGAGCAGGACGCTCTGTCCTCAGGGGAAGAAGTAAAGCTGCTCCCCAGCACTGACCAGTAACAGTCTGTGGGTCTCTCTCACCCCACACAAACACCAGGGGATAGGGGGAAAAGCTTCAAACAGTCTGCTACTGAGCCCAAAGAGATCATCCCAGCTCCACTGTGCAGATCCCTGATAAATAAGCCACATCAGCACATCAGCTTTGCTGGCCTATCTCTGCTTTTCTCTTTCTGTACAACCAGACAAGATGAGTGCAAAAAGAAAGTTATTCTGTTGAGTACAAGAAAGGAATTGTGGAGGACTCCTGAGGCAAAAATCTTACGGCTTTTTGCAAAGAGAAAAAGTTGGATATCCGAATGGTCCAAAAATGGCAAGCATGAATACGATAACCTCAGTCTACAGGTGGACAGAGGAAATGCTAAGAAGCGCAAGTGTGGTTCAGGTCGGCAACCTTTATTTCCTGAGCTGGAAGACTTGATCAGTGAATGGGTTGCTGACAGGAGAGCAAAGGCTTTCGTTGTGCACAGGGCTGATATTCAAGCATTTGCCCTTGCAATGGCACCGCTGTGCGAATCACATGCGATGTCTGTGCGATACACACCCATGTGATCTGATTTCTGGCCGAATTCACAGTTTGCACTGAGATCTGCAAACTGATCTGGGGTCGTCATTATCTTTGTATAGAGGGGTTCCTGGAGAACTGGGCCGACTTCTTAGTCAACACCAGCTCTTTAGAAGGGACGGACTGCACCTAAATAAGGAGGGTACAGATCTGCTGGGAGTGAAGTTGGCCGAAAAAGAGGGCTTTTAAACTAGGGCGACGGGGAAAAGGTGCAGAGGTAGAAATAGTCAGCGCGGAACATATTCCAGAATCCAGGAAGGTAGTATTGGGGGCATTAGTGGTAGGTTGCAATGCATAGAGCAGTGTGAACTGCCTGCGAGTTGTATGCGATGCGGGAACCAGCATTGGAATCATGCAAGTTCCCGCATCCCATATGTGTGAACCGGTGTGCCGTCAGATTAAGTGATCCATCAGAATTGTTTATCTTGCTACACCCCGCATTCCCCTACAGTAACGATACACCAAGAAGGAGGCAAGCGGACATCTTGTTACACCCATCGGAGTTTTGCATTCCACAGTTATTTTTAACTGGAAACAGAGCATATATGGTGAAGTATAGTATTTAGTAATTCCTCAAACTGTTTACATTCGGAATTATAAGGCCTCTTTCACACCGGAGGTGCTTAAAAAACTGCCAGTAAAATACTTCAGAACCCGGAAGCCGTGGGAGTGCTTTTGAAGAGCTTTCAATTCATTTCAATGGAGAGGGGTGTTTTTTCACCGCTCTGTCAGCGCACTGCCCCAGTGTGAAAACAATCATTGGTTTTAATAGAAATAAGTTGTCGTAAACTTTTCAGGCACTTTTTTTAGCGTGAAAGCACCTGAAAAGCGCCTCAGTGTGAAAGTGGTCTAAAAGCAGCGGTGTTCGGTCACATTAGCAAACCTGTGAGATCAGCAGGTTGGCCGCTGCTTTTAAACTCAACATCTAAACAGTCCATCTGATTTCTAAAAAACTGCATTTCATCTTATAAACAGTTTACTGTTAAGACAGTGAAATGCAAAACTCCGGTGGGTGTAACAAGATGTCCGCTTTCCCCCTTCTCGGTGTATCGTTACAGTGGAGGAGTGCATGGTGTAGCAAGATGGCAGTGACGGAACGTCACTTTCGTTACAAATTCTTTTTTTTATATCTTATATTTTTATTTTTATCAAAAAGAGAGACATACAAAACAAAGTAAACATTCCAAAAAATTCAACGTTCAGGTTTTACAGCTAAACAGATATAACACTCCATTTGCACTTCTAAACCTATTTTCTATACATCTAACCAGCATACTTGGACAGTTAATCTATACTTTCAATGTCCCTCTCTCCTTTCTTAACCCAAATCATAACCCCCCCCCCCCCCCCCAAAAAAACAAAACAAAAAAAAAACAATTCTGATGGCCTGCCATATCCGATGAAACCCCGGCACCGAAAGCACACGAGTCATTTATTTATTTTTTGCATAATCTGCCCTCACAGACTTTAAAGCGGGATTCTACCCGCACATATTTTTTTTTAAAGTCAGCAGCTACTAACACTGTAGCTGCTGACTTTAAATAAGGACACTTACCTGTCCTAGGCGCCTGCGATGATGGGTCTCCGACGGCGATCGCTTGGTCCGGCGCCTCCATCCTGACTAAGGGAAACCGGCAGTGAAGCCTTATGGCTTCACTGCCCGTTTCCTACTGCGCATGCGCGACTCACATGGCACTTCGTGAATGGGCGTCTGCCTCCTGGGATACACACAGTTCCCAGAAGGCAGCGTGCCCCCATTCACCAGAAGACCCTGCGGCGGAGGACAAAGAAGAGGACCGCGGTGGAGGAAGAGGCAGAACAGCTACTTCAGTGTAGCAACCGCCCTTTCTGGTGTGTGTATATATATATATATATGTATATGTGTATATATATAATTGGAGCCCCTGTAAACATGCAACACATTAGTTTTCATGCATTTTTTTGCATTCTTCTCCCCCTTGCCGAGCCCAGAAACAAAATGCCTGCAGCCTAATATAAATGAAAAACACTTGCACAAAGCTTGAGAAATGTGCAGTAAAATGTGGCATTAAAACTGACCTTCCTGCCATTAATCAAGACAAAAGGGAACTGAAAGTGAAAGCAAGTTGTGACAATCCCAAGACTATGTCTACAGCAACAATCCCTTCAATTTTATTTAAACTGTACTAACTCTACAATACATTCTCTACATATCTTTCATGAATATTCTATCGGTACAACAATTGTGTTTCGGATTTACTAGATCCTGAATGATGCCTTGTCAGCGTTTGGCTATTACAAACAAGCTGAAGAAGTTTTGAAACAAGGGGGTGGGGGGAGGGAAGGGTTGAGAGTGGACATGCTCAGTTCACATTTCTTACTAACTTCCTGGTTTTAGTGAGCGTCTACAACTTCCCGAGAACACTAACAGATCTTCCGAGCAAACAAGGATTAAGAGGTTTGTTGTTCTAATCTCACTTTCTCAATTTTTTTTGCTTAAAATAAAATAGCTACGTTGTTTCCGTAAAATGTCACATTGTGTGTGAAAAGCGAAATTATGGGGGGGGGGGGGGGGGAACTAGCTGAGTAAAGTGAAAGTGAGATATAAAGACAATTTCTTTCAATTTCAGATCAAGGCGATTCCGGCCTGTCTTCACCCACCATTAACAGAAATTGACAGATAAACAACACAGAAATGGAGGACTTCAATGTCATGCTGCTAGGAATAGCAGGAAAACTGACTGATACAGATCTAAGTAACATGAAGTTTCTTTGCCAGGATAAGATACCTCGAAAGAAAATGGAAACCATTACAAGTCCGACAGATCTATTCATAAAACTCATGGAGCTGACAGAGATCTCGAAAGACAACCTGAATTTCCTGATCGAGCTTTTACAGCATACACTGAGACACGATCTGGCGAAAGAAGTGAAAGCATTTCAGGGGCCGCCGATTTCAAGAGAGGAAACTTCTGTAGCTGAAGATCCAGATGAAGGTAAAAAAAAAGTACCGAGCCTCTTTCTGAGATTTGGTGTTTACAGTTTTTTTGTTAGAAAATTACTTAGATCCCCCAAACATTATGGCCATTATTCACAAAGCACTTGCGCCGACGTATCTCAAGATACGCTGCGTAAGTGCAAATATGCGCCGTCGTATCTATGCGCCGTGCCCACAAAACTAAGATACGCCTGAAAATAGGCTTCATCCGACCGACATACCGTATTTATCGGGTATAGCGCGCTCCCGCGTATAGCGCGCACCCCTAAAGTTGCCACGAATTCCTGTGAAAAAAATATTTTTTGTACTTACAGTTTTGGTGTCTTGCGCGGCGGCCTCGTCGGGTCCGGCGTCCGTCTGCGGCGTCCTCCACGCTTGTTTCCTGCGCCGAGTTTGAATACTGCGCCGACATATACAGAGCGCAGTACACTCGTGTATTGTCGGGCAGGCTCGGCTACTCTCGCGCTGACGTCCTGTCCAGGACGTGAGCGCGGAAGGAGCCGAGACTGCCCGACTATACCCGAGTGTACTGCGCTCGGTATATGTCGGCGCAGTATTCAAACTTGGCGCGGGAAAGTGGGTATCGGCGTATATCGTGCACCCACGATTTTGCCCGGATTTTCAGGGCAAAAAAGTGTGCGGTATACGCCGATAAATACGGTAACTTGCCTACGCCGGCGTAGAGTGGGTGCATATTTACGCTGGACGTATTTGGCTCTCCCATTGATTTTCTGTTCACATATGCAAATGAGGGAGATACGCCGATTCACAAACGCACGTCCGTCCGAAGCAGTGCGCGTAAAGTCATACGTCCGGCAGTGCGCGTAAAGTCATACGTCCGGCGTAAAGTTATGCCCCATAAAGGAGTAACTCAGCAGCAGACATGCAAAGGGCTGCACCAGGGAACACAAGCCGACGTATTTTACGACGTTTACGTAGGACGTGAATATGACTAGGCGTAGGTTACGTTCACGCGTAGTCAGTGATCCGACGTATCTTAGGCAGTTGTTCCGACGTGATTGTGAGCATGTGCACTGAGATGCGCCCACTGTGAATCCGGGCCTATATATATTTTTTTTCGGACACCCTAGAGAATAAAATAGCGGTCGTTGCAATACTTTTGGTCACACCGTATTTGCGCAGCGGTTTTAAAAGCGCACTTTAAAATTAAAAAAAAAAACACAACAGTAAAGTTAGCCCAATTTTTTTTTTTAGGATTTGAAAGATAATGTTCCGCTAAGTAAATTAATACCCAACGTGTCACGCTTCAAAATTGCGCCCGCTCGTGGAATGGCGACAAACTTTTACCCATAAAAATCGTAAATGTTAAAAAAAATTCTACAGGTTGCATGTTTTGAGTTAGAGGAGATCTAGGGCTAGAATGATTGCTCTCACTCTTACGATCGCGGCGATACCTCCCCATGTGTGGTTTTAACACCGTTTTCATATGCGGGTGCTGCTCAAGTATGCGTTTCCTTCTGCGCGCGAGCTCATAGGGAAGGGGTGCTTTAAAATGTTTTTTTTTTTTTATTTATTTCACTTGATTTTATTTAATTTATTTTGACACTGTTTTTAACAAAAATATATACATTTGGGTCACCTTTTATTCCTA